>NC_041343.1:12732848-13427848 GCF_004354835.1 Perca flavescens
TAATGTCTCTAATGACATTAATAAAACAAATCCTAAGGACATGAAATGCAGCAGGGAGGTCTGAAAATCTGACGAGGTAAAAGAAGAATAAGTACTGTAATTCACAGTATAAGAGTGAGAGCATCACATCAGCAGATGTTTTCTTGCAGCAACTGAAGAAAATCACCCTATACTGGAAATGGTGTCTCATTGCTACATAACTATTCTTCAGTCCATTCTCACAGGTCCGTGTTGGCTGGTTTGACGGTACGCAATGTTCAGGTCAAGAACATTTTTGACATTCAGTGGAGATGGAGCAGCACTGACAACTTCAGACGTCATCCAACAGCAGAGGAGGGAAATTGAGAATTATCACAAAAGGGACTATTTGCGACATTCTCGACCAAACCAGCATTTTCTTCCATTGAGTACCACATGGAAAAAAGGCACCAGCCAGTAAAGATAAAAATCACCATGCCCTTCCTCAGCAGTGTTTTCCCATGAGTGCTGTATGTCTCAACCACAGTGCAGCTTCACACTAATCCTCCCCTGGGCAGCAGCTGAACCCTTAGCACTCACTGAGCTTTACCCGCTGGACAATCCTGTCACAGTGCAGTACACATCCTCACCTGCTGTGCACTAAGGAAAAAGCACATGCCCTTTCCCCATGCTGCAACTGCACATAAGCAAACGACCATGATGTGCTTGTATTTTTATTTTTTTTTGTACTGAAATTATAAGTCAAGTAATCAATTGGTCTATCAAAAATGACTTTTTGAATATTCTGTTAATCACGAGTACATTTGCAAGCAAAAAAAAACAACTGACAACATTTGCTAGATATAATTATACAGTATTTTTCAATTTCACTTTGGTAATCTGAAGACATCATTTCTGGGCTCTGATTAAAATGCAATGGCATAAATAATTCACTAATAATTTATCTACATTATCTGCATTTGTCTACATTAAACATGAATACTAAATTAGTATACTGTGTTAATAAATAATAACTAATAACACATTAGTTATTCCAATCATTTTTATTGTGCAGTGAACCTGTTCAGTCTAACTGTACATTTTATGTAGGTTTCTTTCACTTATTCTGTGTTTTCTTTTCGTGCTTGTACAACATTTGTCATTTGTCCTTTCACCAGTAGGGCTGGGCGATATGGAGAAAATCAAATATCACAATATTTTTTACCAAATACCTCGATATCGATACCGCAACGATATTGTAGTGTTGACTATTGGTGCTTTCACAAAATATTTACACAATGAGATTTTTGATAAATAATCATCAGTAATGTGGATATAATGACTAAGTGTATAAAAGCCAATAGAACAGTTACAACAGCCTGGCAAGTTCAGAAATTGACTCACTTTACTGTAATGCAGCCTTTAAAACCAGGAAAAGACACCACTTATGCCATATTACGATAACCAAAATCTAAGACGATATCTAGTCTCATATCACGATATCGATATATTGCCCAGCTCTATTCCCCAGGTATCTACTCTCAAAAACGTCCTCATAATTATATTCTTTCAAGAATTCGAAATGAATCACCAAATTATTCCAGGCCTGATATTGTATGCTGCTGCTCATGAAAAAAAAGATGCAATTACCAGAGGCAGTGTGTGAGCTAATATGTGGGTCACAATTCTAGGACACGGGTGGAAAGGGCAATGCAGCTCTTTCTTTGTAACACTGTCTGAAGTTGAGATCGTAGGTTACATCTTTGATTAAATTCCTGGCTGTGGAAGTGGGCTGATTTTTTTACAGTGCCCTCAAAGAAACTTTTTGAGCCGATAACAAGAATATTATCATTGTAATGAATTCACAAGTGAGTGTTTATAGAACCGCAAACAGCCACTCTCTTATGCACAGACTCTTTTTCTGTGAACTCAAGTAGCCTTTCGCAAGCAGTCCATGGAAAAAATGACCTTATGTCTCCATTTCTATCGCTATTTCCTTTACTTGTTATGAAATGCTGCCGTCCATATTTCCAAAGCTTCCTCCTGAAAGCACACAAATCTCTCTCATTACATTCAGGTTTCTTTTTAAAGAGGAAAGCAGCTTGTAAAGAAAATAGCAGAATATTGAATTGCACTTTGACCAAATATCCATTTTGTCAAATTTTTTATCCATCCACAGAAACCAAAAATACAGGACTGTACATATTTTTCAATCCCAAAGGTGATTAACAGTTTAGTTGAACTACAAGACATAATATCAGCTGTAGATGGCCTCTTTTTCCACCTGAGGGCCTGTCAACTGAAAAAATGAGTTGACATATAATCAGAATATTTGCCTGACTAAGAAAGTGGGTGAATAACATCTACATTTCTAATGATGAAATGCCAGATCATTAGTTATCTGGATAAAAAAAAACTAATTAACACATTTGCTGAGTGTTGACCCACTGGGTTTATTCACTGTGATAATAATGACTCATGATTCATTCCCCCTGCTTAGGGGTCCTGGAGCAAACCCTTAAAATCACTTCCAGCTCTGTTAGAGACCCTGTCCTCTGTGGATGGAGGTACAGAATCTCCCTACAGATTTCCAAGCGCATCACACTTTCTTGTGTTCTTATGAGATACACATCATATCAACTAAATAATAACACTGCAGTAGATGAGACTTGAGCATCCAGGTTGTAGTATAGTGTGTTTTAGCTAAATGTAACTCATTCTATTGATGTTTTCTGGACCCAAGCTGAATATAAAAGCATCACAATGGTTGTGTGAGCTCTGACACTCCAGTTCAGTATCACAAGCCATGATTAGGTTTTGCCTCTTGCCATCACATTGAGATGACCACCATCAAAAAAGGAATGAGCAACCCAGTCTGGGAGTGCTCTTTTCAATTGAGCATCAGAGCTGACGTGCTCGTTTATGGTCTTAGGCTGTGTTGTGTTTTTTACTCTACAAAAACAAACTGCATTGTACCGTAATGCCCATGCAGCCAACACCCTGAGCTAAAGATCTGAATCACATGTAGGTCACACACAGGGGCCGGGCCCCATATTGTGAAACCCTTCTTTCTTTCTTTTTTCCTTCATCTGAAATACAAAGTGTAGCCACACCCGATTCTTAAAAGGGACCTTTTGTCTTAAAAGACAGATAAAAGCTCAAGTCATGTGAATCAGCTATATAAAATAGACAAAGGTCTCCCAAAAAAAAAAAAAAAAAAAAAGAAAAGACAGTGTAGCACTCAAACAGTGGCTGAATTAAATTCACCTGATAATTAATAAACCTCATTTGAAGTGAATTCCAGGTCATCGGTGTACATATTGCCTAAAGATCTTAGTGTACTACTGCAGCGTCTTTGAAAAGGTTTCACACATTACGTTCAAATGTTTGTCTCGCCCATTCGTTTCATGCCAAGAATATAAAGAGAAGAAGCAAATTCACATAATGTGATAAGTCTTAGAGCCCGAAGATGGGAACTTTTTTTTAAAGCCGCTAAATGTCTTAATCATGCCCTGGTGGATCTGAGCCTGAAGCTACTGAGGACAATGACTGTGTGCTTTGGAGCAAGAGATCAGCGACAGCAGCAAGGACGATGACGTCTGTAGCAGTTATATAACTGGAGCTGAACATTTTGTCTGTCATAGTAACAAGGTTAAAGAGGGTGGCATGAATACCAGTCATAGTCTCAAGAGTCATGTGCAACATAGTTTTACTGGCTGAGTTCAAAAGGAATGTCCATGTTTGATGTTAATAATCAGCACATCTGTCTCTTTAGGCACATCACTTCCCCCAGAGCTTCTAGTTCAAGGCACCCTAAAAAATTTGTAAAAAAAATATACAACAGGAGCTTAGGCAAGTGAAGTAGGAGGTTATTGGCTTTGTCAATTGCACAGATTTGACTCCTCAACGCGGATTAATTTTTCTTAGTCAGAGTGCGGCGTGTCCTTTGTTGAGTTTTAACTATACAGATGGATATAAAACTAAATATTAACAGAAACTTCATCAGAAACCTTTTTTTCTTACATTTTTTGGTTTTGTTTGTAAACCAGATCATCTACAAAACACAAACTGATTAGTACTAAAAACTACTTAAAGTCCCCCTCCACTATTGTTACTTCATTTGGATGTTTGATCTTCACTGTGCAGAATGATGTGTGCACAGTTTGACACTTAGAAGGCTGTTTTCATATTCATCACTTTCTGAGTTTAAGACATTTACGGATTGGAAGCCAATCATGGTCCAGTATTCAACTTCAAACTTGAAGCCTCAGTGAGTGCACATACAATGTACTTTTCAGTAATGTAGAAGACATCTTTTGTACAGCGGTTACATTTTTGAAATTAAAAAAATATTTGATTATTTATCAATTGTGAATTTTTCGATAGTTCACAACAATAACAATAATAAATGATCATATTGGCCAGGCGTCCGTGCTTACGCAAGGTAATGTAACCCCATTTGTACAGGTCCTATCCCCTGACCAATCGGCTATCCTAACCTTAACTACTCAAAGTCAAATGCCTAATCCCAACCAAGCTGCTTCGTAGGGCGGGTCTTGACGTGGCCATAGAGGGATTCATAAATTTGCGGCCTGGGCGGTAGAAATAGAGAGAAATGTGAGCAACAAAAAAAAGTGCTGGAGAGCCCCAACATGTAAACACATTGCGTTGCAGCGCGGCTCAATCAGTTGCGGCTCGGCTGCGGCTCATCAAGAGAGGCAGCATGTTCCCTATTTCATCATTTGCAGGTAGGATAGACAGCAATGAGTTCTTGATGACGGATGATCAGTTTATGGCAAGAAACCTGTAGCCAGTGAACTGCAACCAATGCCTTGTAGGGATTCAGCAAGTCCCCGCCCCCTCCGCTGTACTGCGCATGTGTGGGGACACGCCCAGAGACATCCCGATTTATAGATGAAACTATTTCACTGCTGCTCTGATGCCTCTGGTGTTTAGGCCAGGTATTTCATGTATATGGAATGACTTTGGAACTAACCTGGATAAATAAAAGCTTAACATTGGTTTCACATTGAGCTTTATGAAAGACAGTTATTATAAAAAAATAAAAATAAATAGCAAAACTCTGTGATAAAATCAAGTTTGTTTTTTTCCCCAAGGGAAACAGACAAGTTTAAAAACCAACAACACACCTATATATATATATATATATAAAGTTTCAGCAATAGCATTGCATTTTTATTTCTAAAAAGAGAAAAACAATGGTGTCAATATGAGTCAGTACACAAAGGGATAAAACCACTGATGTTTAAGGTTAACAGGGCTTAGTAATTAGCAACATGTGACATTAGTCAGCCGGTTGTCAGATTTCACTCCATTTCATGTGTTTTTAGATGAATCAACATGGGTTAACATTCAACATTCCCGCGCCGCTCTGTTTTCTTAAAGAGACAGAGGGTAGGAATTATCTCTTTGCTGTTGCACAGACCTACACCATTTGTGCATGCCCAGTCACACTAAGCGGCTCTAACAATATTACGACTAGCGTTCAGTTTAAGCTTGCAGGACATGGCCCAGTAACCTACTTTCCCCACAACACGCTCTGTAAGATCAGAGACAAGGTGGTTTGTCATCAGTTAACTAACCTTCGCCACAGCATAGTTTCAGCAAAGAGATGTAAAACACAGCACTCCTGACGCAAAAACAGAAGCATAGTTATGTCTCACAAAAGGGTAAATGTCCATTAGGCCTCTTGCTCAGTTTACTCTTAAAGGTGAAATTCAATGCTGTAAACGGATATTCTTTGCATGGTAACAGGCAGAAGAAGAGGAGAGACAAATATAGGGAGCAGGGACATGAAGAATAATGGCACAAAAACGAAGGGAAAGAGGAATAAAAATAGTCAGAGTTTGTTATACAGTGAGTATGGGGCAAATGAATTATGAAAATGATGAAAATGTTAAGTCACAGTAATGGGGTAATAAGTAGTAACTGTATCAATTATAGTTATAAAAAGGTGATAAAGTATGACCACTTAAGATATTCTGGACTGGACTGAATTTGTGGTTATAATAAACTGGTTGTTGCATCTTTTCAGTTTGTTTAGGCCTATATGGGATAAAGACAATTTATATGAAAATGCTAAATGAGTAAATGTGGTTTGGTAAAAGATTGATAATGTCTCCAGTTCCTTAATTTGTACCCCCTAATTATGAAACGTGTATTATTTTCACAAGGTGAGTGAGTGAGTGAGTGAGTGAGTGAATGAGTGAGTGAGACAGCTGTCAGCAGAAGGCAGCCATAGTACAGAAAGGATAGGGATTGTAATTGACTCCTGACCTCCTGTTTTCCATAAGGGGCGACCTTTTGCCATAATGTAATACACCAATTAATCTAGTCCACAATGTAAATTCAGGTTGTTGGATTCAGTGACGGAACTAAAACTTAGCTGAAGGGATAGATAGCATGAGTCATGAGGCTGGCCCAAATGTTTAGCAGCATGATGTAAAAAAGGAGCATATGGTGTAGTGAACACCCTAGTTCATTCAGTCCTGGAACAGCCCTGTCCTGTCCCACTCAGCTGTCAGCACACATACTCATCACTATTCATGTCTGCTGGGCCCAGCTCAGCACTGACGCAGGAAGCCTCAATGGGAGTATACGTAGATGAAGACACGGAACAATCATTTGGACCCTGACATAATTTGCACAATGGCTACTTTCATTTATAGCCAGGACATTTTTTGAATCAGGTCTCTCAAAAGTGACTGATCGACTTGGCATCATTAAGACAAGCGACACTTGAGCCCTGCCTTATCAAACTCCTGTGAATTTGGTGTATTTCCCAATCACATAATCTAGCATTCATTCTAGTCTAAGTAGCCTGTGTGTCTCTTAATACACAAATACAACATCTACCCTTTGAAATGTATGTCATTGTCATTTAGGCTAAAATTTCATTCTCCTCAAATCATACAATGTGTTATAATTCTTCAGATGTAATAATGTCTGTTTGCCCTAAACCAGGGGTCACCAACGCGGTGCCCGCGGGCACCAGGTAGCCCCCAAGGACCACATGAGTAGCCCTCAGGCCTGTTCTAAAAATGAAAATTGAATATTGATATTATCGGTTACCCACCTTGTTAAGTCATTGTTGATAATTATTGTGAGAAATCATTAACATGACCAGTGTCTTCACATAAATGAGTATCATTAATCATTAATAATCATATATAACTAAAGGCAAACTGAGCAAATTTGTTATTTCATAAGAGTGTATCAAACTGGTAGCCCTTCGTATGACTCAATACCCATAAAGTAGCTCTCAGTTTCAAAAAGGTTGGTGACCCCTGCCCTAAACCAACAGCTGGTGTCCAGGTAACGTTAGCTATGTCAACACATACAAAACTTAATTGGTTAGACAGCACTTAATTAATAGGATCCCTTCACACAATGTTAGTACCACAGTCATGTAAATGGATAAAACATGAAAAAGCCCTCACTGCCTCCATACTTTAGCTAATGTAAAACAAGACTTTTTAGGGAAAAAAAAGTGTTACATATTGTAAAGCCAAATAAGATAAGTAAAGACTTCAGGAAAGAGAAACCTATGAGCCTGGTTTACTTTCATACAAGACTTTCTAATTTTCCAACCGTTAATGTATACGTTAAACTAGATTTGTAACAACCGTGACGTTACAAGTAACGAAAAGAACACTGTGGACAGAACCGTCAGCACGTAACGTTACAAACACAAAGCTGGTAATGTACCTTATTCTGTGCGATAACAAGGGTCAGACGAATCCAAACGGAAGCATGTGGGGAAAGGGGCTTTAACCGACCAAAAGCCCCGACGTTCCAAAAAGTTGTCCAGAGAGAAAACTGCACCGGCGGCGGTGTATTGAGGACACAGCCTGCTGTTTAGGAGAAGATCCTCCTGATCCAGCCCACACACCTTAACCTTTAAATATTCTCATTTAACAGAGCGCTGATTAAAACATGTCCTGTTTTAGATGAAGACGAAAATGAAGGCTGAAAGAAGAGTTTTTCTGCAGCCAGAGTTCGTTCGTCCACACTTAAGAGTCCCGCCCCCTGGACTAACGAGTGAGCGCGCACAGGCGAGTGTTTAATGTGGTTGGGCTTTAAAAATAGGCTACCCTTTAAATGAATAGATAGTACATGACGATGATTGAATCGTCATGTAGGCTACTTTTTAAAGATCGGTTAAAAAAAAAAGCATGCATTTTAAAAAGCACTGAATATAGGCTACCGGTGTTCCATATATGTACAGTACACTGTACACTGCTGTGATTGGTGTGAGTCATGCCGTTTGCTCTCTGAGTCATACTTACAAAAGCTATTATATAGGCCTAGCTAATTATCACATGTTGGTCTACATGGGCTTGGGCTAATCAGATCAATTCTGACAATGTAAAGACAAATCAACAGATGCTGTAGCGCCCCCCTTTTGTCAATAAATGTAATTCAGTGATTGAGATTTTCAGATCCTTACCTTGTTATACCATGCTCCATACATTACACGTAAAACGTCCTGCATTATTTAGCCTAAGTAAAACTTTTATTAGCACAATGTACTTAAAGTAGGCCTACTTATGCAGAAAAATGCCACCGTGAAAGTTATATTGTCATATTACATTGCATATTGTAGCCTAACATTGTATAGCGTTGTAACTGGTTGAGGTGGAGGTAGTTTTTATATTGGGTAGTTTAATCTATAATATGCCTTATATGTTATAAATGCATGTGTTTTGTTGATACAAATTTTACAATTTGACATACATATAGCCTAGTCTGAAATGTAGAGTAGGAAAAAAAAGTAAATAAAATAAAGTAGCATATAACAGTAATATTCAAGCAACTTACCTCAAAACTGTACTAAAGTGCAGTGCATGATTAAGCCGGCCTACTTGGTTACTTTCCATCACTGGAGCGATTTAAAAAAAAAAAAAGTCAGCATTCAGCAATGAGCGGCCTAATTCCATTAACTTTAGTCATATCTTGAGCCAGACCTGAAAGAGCAGAACCCACTCAAATGCCAAATGATTTAACCACCAAATGAAAAAGCCCACATCTCTCAGGGTGAACACAATCATTTTGAAAAGAACAAGCAACCAGTTACCAGTCCAAATCAATTGTTCCACCCACCCTCAATATACACCTTTATAGCGTGGCTCAAGCTAGAAGAGTGATGTCCGACATGTTTCTTTGATTTCTCCATTGTTGCTGCCAAGATGACCTTTAAGTCTTCCACAGCGGTCTGGGTGAACGACGTTGAGCTCTGATTGTTGACATACCACACATACTCAATGAAAGATCAAATGTTGCGACTAAACAGCAACTCTGACATGCTAGAATTTAGTAGACAGGTTTTAGTGGTAAACTGCATGCGCTTTGAAATGTTTTGTTCTGTGTCAATGCTTCAAATTAGCTGTAGGGCTTCTGATTTTTATTGTACAATGAGTCAAATTGTGCATAAATGTTTCAAGCTAAGACGTATCTGCTCCTCACCTTTGTTTAAATTACATCAGCCTAAACAAACACTGCATGGCTTAGCATCAGAGTTCAATACCTGATGTACAATTAATCTAAAATGTAGAAGGTCCATAATGTTCAATTCCTCATAACTTACAACAGTAAAGGCAGTTATTGCAAGGGGGGGATTTGTTTCCTGCTGTTAAGCTTAATTTGGAAATGTATTATTTTCCCCTTTACAATATAACATGCACCAATTGGTTTCCATTAAGGTCAAGGAGGCCTCTTCCAAAATGTAACCCAGATGCTATCCTTAGAGTGACAGGATCCAAATCCTGCCCTATCATAAAAAAGGAATGCAGATTTTGTATAATAGAAAATGGCCACAATACAGTGTGTGACCAAATATGTAACTTTCAATAATTTCAACTTGATAAATATACTGTGTTGTCAGCAACATGTTTTAAAGATGACACTGGCCACTTATGAAAAGATTTTTATAAATATAAATACTTTACCTTTTTTGAATTTGAAAACCTGTAAATATTTATCTGACCGTTATATAGAAATATATTAACTAATTTCTGTCTGAAAGTTGTAAATTTGTATTTAAAAAATGTATTCATTTTCAACAAACCAATATTGCAATGTTTCACTGGAGGGCGCTAACACAAAGCACCAGGTGGTCAGGGAACAACTTGAGAAAGGAGGAGGCCATTCACTAGCCTGTTTTAGCTACACACGCCTAGCTACTGTTAGCTAGCCGGCGGCTAACGAGCAAGCTAAAACACCAGTTTGTTTTAATGTCGCCTGTCTTATCAAGTGATGGCAAGAGAACAGTGTTCACAAACCGAAGCTGGTGAGTGCTGAGCGTCCCTTTGATCCGCGACAAACATTTTGCATGCAAACAGTTTACAGTTGTGTGTCTGCTAGCGCGCTAAGTAACCGACTGCAACCGAAAGCTATATAGCTGACGCTAGCTCGGCTCAATAGCAACATTAGTTAGTACCAAGCTAATTCACCTCTCTTTCTTTTCAGAACTGTATTACCTCATTGCCAGATTTCTGCAGTCTGGACCTTGTAAAAAAGCATCACAGGTAAAAAGATATTAACTCGTACCGGTTGTTAAACGTCTAAAAGTATGTGGTGCTAACGCTAACTGTGTCTGTCTGTTGTTAGATTCTGGTTGAGGAGCTGGAGGAGTATGAGGTAGGTTCAGCTGGACCTTTCTGTTTTTATTCTCGTGTGTGGCTTCCGTACTGTTGCCTATCTGGCCGCTTTTGGGCAAATTTTCAGTAATTTGGGCTAGTGATCGATAAAGTAGCGTGTTGCCGAGCCGGGACGATCCTGGCAGTTTTGTGCCGTCTCTAACCGCTTGTCTTTTAACTTTAGTTGATCCCTCAACGATGGAGTTGGGACGGGGAGAAATACAAACGGACCTTCCAAGACTGGGTGAGTGTGAATTGTCATAATTAACTTTTTAATCAAATGAAGCGTATATATTCTATTTTAATCGTCAATTGCCTCTTTGCGGATGTGTTTAATTTTAATTAAATTAGCCACCCCAAATAGATGCGGTGGTAATGTGTTTATGTTTATTAGGACACATTTAAACATTTTGTATTAATATAGGCCCGTTGGTAAATAACTATATATAGGCTTTGCTATTGTGTGGGCTAGTAGGAGGAGAATAGAGACAAGGACAGGTAGTGATAGGCTGAGCCAGAGCCACAGGGCTGTCCGTCTTCTGTTGGAGCCAATAAAATCCCAAATGTATTTGCGAGTGAACCGGAAAAATCGTAAGAGACTCTTTTGATTGGCTGTGAGCTTCTTTGCCCCTCCTCTTTCTGTCTTTCTCCCTCCCTCTCTCTTGATTGTTTTTCAACTAGCTGCATTACAAAACCATGCTGCAAATCATGACAAGTATAAACAGGAAGTGAAAAAAATAAGTTAAAGTAATTTTTGAGGAATTTGATAGTTAGATGTGTATGTGTTGCTACACAGCTGTTTGCATTTTATCAAAAATGTATATTTATAGTGAATATAAAAATGTATTATGATTAACTTTAATTACAGAAAGATTGATTGGTGTGACATTTACACCAAAAGAGGCTACATATAGATGTGAAGCAACCAGAGGCTTAGTAGTATGTGAAAATGTGACAAGATTTTTGTATTTAAATTGTTCTGATCGGTACACATCATGGTCTCAAATTTTCTTATCGGTCAGTTTAAATAATTGTGGGGCTGTCTTGTTTTAATCTGTTCACCAAAGCTGGAGTTTTATTTAATTACTTCAAACTTTTTTTGTTAGAGAATGTACCAGAGATGGTAATGTTTTGTTAATATAGGGCTACTTATATATTTGTTGTATTACTTTGTAATAGCTGTCTGTGACTCCTGCAGGTGATTTTGAATCAGCACATTCCTGCAGACTATCTGCTCCGTGTTTGTCAGCGGATAGGCCCGCTTATAGAGAAGGAGATCCCACCTAGTGTTCCTGGAGTCCAAACACTTCTGGGGCTGGGAAGGCAGTCATTGCTTCGTTCCACCAAAAGTGAGCATTTCTCTCCCATCCATGTTTTTAACTTCGCCAAGGAGGCTATTTCTTTCTTATTTCTTCTAAGAGTGTACATGTCAATACTTTCGTAATTTTTTTTGCGTGGTTTGTTGGCGATAGATCTGTTTCCAAATCAATAATCATGTTCATCATTTCTCACGTTTGTTTTTTGAATCGCTACCTGTATAATTTAGGTTGTAGCCACAAAGTATGCAGTGGCTCAGCTGTTGCTGCACTTCACCGAGGGCGTCCACCAGAACCTCCAGTCAGCAATGGACATCCTCCCAATGTCGGTGTGTGAAACAGTTTTATTTATTTATTTATACCCATTAAGAGGACCCAAAGCCCTGAGACCAATTAAGTTAAGTCTGCTTTAGCAGTCTGTTGCTTCCACTGATCATTGTTGTGTTTCTTTATATCAAGTGTCCATCATGGGTGCTCGCCAGGCCACAGGCGCTGCTCGTTTCAGCCAGACCTTGCCGTCTTCCTCCTACCAACACATGAAGATACACAAACGTATCCTTGGCCACCTTTCTTCAGTCTACTGTGTAGCCTTTGACCGCACCGGCCGTCGGATATTCACGGTGAGTGAGGATTTCTGGTTCAGATGATTATTGCAACACAACTTCATCTGTAGTGTCTCACTAGCAAACTATTTGCAAAAGTTGCAAAGATAAAATGGGATAAGAAAGATTCCAGATTATAGGTTGTATCGGAAAATACATTTTATCTCCA
Organism: Perca flavescens; assembly: GCF_004354835.1. Lineage (NCBI taxonomy): Eukaryota > Metazoa > Chordata > Actinopteri > Perciformes > Percidae > Perca > Perca flavescens. The sequence continues at coordinate 12,745,552 of NC_041343.1, forward strand.
TATGATAAATTCATTTTTAGAATCTTATTTTAGAAACGCATTCCAGATTTGTGCATAGCTAGAGAGGTGACAAAATTGGCCAACTGAGGGATGTTTGCAACCACAAAATCTTTTCTTTTTTTACTGATTTACCTATTAAAGCAAGACACCTGGGGGCTGATGCTGTGTCACCACATCAGCATGTATTACGCATCTGAGTAGCTTAGCTGCGGTTAAGAACAGGCTCAGCTAAACCAGAACCTGTTGGGGCTGCGTAATAATTTGATTTGATCAGAGTCTACTACCTTGGTGGTGAAACTGATAACTGTCAAAATAGGCACAGGTTCAGCTGAATTGCATCGGATGTATTATGACGTTACCTTATAAGGTTGATTTTTAGAGAAGCAAACTACTATGGAGAGAATAAAAAAAATACCATTGGTTTAATATACAGTGTATGTTTTATCAGTTATAAACTAGTTTCACTTCTGATTGTCACAAAAATACATTTAGTTAAATAGAATTAAGTGGACACAAATGATGCTCACAATAACTCATACTATTGTTTTAGGGTTCTGATGACTGCCTGGTAAAAATCTGGGCCACGGATGACGGCCGGCTCCTATCAACACTTCGCGGCCACTCAGCGGAGATCTGTGACATGGCTGTTAACCACGAGAACACCCTCATTGCCTCAGCAAGCTGCGACAAAACCATCAGAGTGTGGTGCCTGCGAACCTGTGCACCCATCACCGTTCTGCAGGCCCACGGTGCCTCCATCACATCCATACAGGTGAGACCGATGCATTTTTTGAATATAACTCAAACAAATGTTTATTTTAATTTAATGTAAGTTTTCACTTTAGGTCCCAAAGACTAACCTTATCGCCTAGATGTTCTAGATGTCAACTCCTCTGCTGCTGTAGTATCGTGGTAAATGTTGACTAACCAACACTGACTTTCTATCCCCTCAGTTTTGTCCTGCTGTCAAAGGGACAACGCGGTACCTGGCCTCCACCGGTGCAGACGGCATGGTGTGTTTCTGGAAGTGGCACTCGCACAGCATGAAATTCCAGTAAGTGTTTTGAAAGATCAACTGTTTTGGTTCTACAATATTAGCTTTAGTAAAGTTGCTCTTTTTCATGGACATAATTGTGATTCTTCTCCTTTTCTCAGTGATCAACCAGTTAAGTTTGTTGAGCGGTCACGTCCAGGAGTACAGGTCTCCACTTCCTCTTTCAGCAGTGGTAAGTGTGTTTCCCTGCCTGCTAACATTTCCATTTTCCATATGTATTGTCCTAAGCTGCTGTGAAGCAGCAAACCAAACCCAGACAACTTATTTTTAAATTTTTTGTTGTTGTTGCAAAAACATTATTTAAAGGTGCTCTAAGCAATGTTGGGTGATGTCACTTCTTGTTGAGTGTGTGTAATATATATATTTATTCATATTCTATGTTTACTGTTAATAGGTGGTATGTTCATGGCCACCGGTGGCACTGATCATTTGATCAGAGTCTACTACCTTGGTGGTGAAACTCCTGTGAAGGTCTCTGAGATGGATGCACACACGGTAAGAAACAAAATGCAGAAGCTGCATCATATCTGTTCCACTCTGTTTAACTTTATTTAAACAAGGTCTCTTTAACTTTAATACATGTCTTCTTTTCCTGTTTCAGGATAAAGTTGTAGTTGTGCAGTTTAGCAACAACAGTGACAGGTGAGTGTGTTGCTGAGATCATGGACTTCAAACTGTTTTTTTTTTTTTTTTTGTGGTTTTCGAGCCTCTGACTCTGTGTATATGTGTCCAGCCTAAGGTTTGTGAGTGGCAGTCGCGACGGCACAGCCAGGATCTGGCATTACCAGCAACAAGAGTGGAAGAGCGTCACTTTAGACATTGCTGCCAGGCTGCCTGGGTAAGAACGAGAACAGTTTTACAGGGTTTCATGGTCCCTGTTTTTGTTTCCTTTCGACTTAATGTTTCATGTCTGATGTTATCTTTTCCTCCAGGAGTACTGTCGCCAATGGGGATGATAAAACCAAGCTGGTGGTTACCATGGTGGCTTGGGACCGTGCAGATAGCACCGTCATCACAGCAGTGTCAAACTACCTGCTCAAAGTGTGGAGCACAACCACTGGACAGCTGCTGCATATTTTATCTGTGAGTGGCTGAAGCAGACATTTCTACTGTGCAACAATGAATAAACCCGCTGCTTTTGACCAACTGACGGTCCCGAATGTTTGTGATCTCTCTGTTCAAGGGTCATGATGATGAGGTGTTTGTGCTGGAGGCACACCCGTTTGACTCCCGCATCATGCTTTCTGCCGGGCATGATGGCAACATTTACATGTGGGACCTGGCCAAAGGAGCCAAGATCCGCAACTTCTTCAACATGGTAATTGATCGACAATGAGAATCACCCACCAGTAGAGTTTTTCTATCGTTGAGTTCATATTAAAAATGTTTGTTTCCAGATTGAAGGGCAAGGCCACGGTGCTATTTTTGACTGCAAGTTCTCAGCTGACGGACAGCATTTTGCCTGCACCGACTCACACGGCCATTTGCTCATCTTTGGCTTCGGCTGCAGTAGACCATATGAGAAGGTAACGGCACATGAATAGTTGTTAAAACACCTTTCCCCCTTACTATCGCTCTATCATTTTCTATTTTTATATATTTTAAAGGAACAACATTAGGGAAGTTGGACAGCATGTTGGATTTGTGGTTACACATACTGTTCTTTAATCATAACACCTGAATTTAAGCCAAAGTGTCACCAAGGATTTGAAATCTGAAATATTGTAGGAAAGGCAGCTAATAATCACGAAGAAGGTTTGTGTTCTGGTACCTCGTGAAGGGGGATAAGCAAGCAGCAGATGTAACTCTTTTTTTTTCTTTTCTTTCAATTATCAACACAAGTGTACTCTTGATTCTCTCCAGATTCCTGACCAGATGTTCTTCCACACGGACTACCGACCTCTTATTCGTGACTCTAATAACTACGTGCTGGACGAGCAGACGCAGCAAGCCCCACACCTCATGCCTCCACCCTTCCTGGTGGATGTTGATGGAAATCCTCACCCTCCTCACTACCAGCGCCTGGTGCCAGGAAGAGAGAGCTGCAAGGAGGATCAGCTAATACCCCAGCTAGGATACATGGCTAACAGTAAAACCTGCTCCCTCATTACTCCTACCATTCAGAATGCTTGCAAAGTTTTAACTCAGGAAGTGTAACTGACAGTTTGACTCAAGATCTGCCATTTTGCTGCTTAGGTGATGGGGAGTTGGTTGAGCAGGTGCTTGGCCAGCAAACGGCAGAAAACAGAGAAAGCCTATTGGACAATCTCATCAGACAGTTGCAGAATGAGCAGGACCAGCGTCAGAACGAAGCAGAGCCGGCTGAAGAGGAAGAGGGTATGTTTTACTTTACAATTTGTCAGCAAATTTGAATGGATTTTGGGTTTCTGTGTTCAGTGTGCCTTAAATTATGCCTGTTAAAGTCTGAGATCTAGTGTAAAGCTGTGAGCATTGTGTGGACACTAGACTTTTAATAGTTAACTTCTTTTTACAAAAATGCCATATTTTCCAAGGTAACATAGTATTAACAAACAAATCTCTTCCTATTTGTAGCGGGAGGTGAAGGAGAGGTGGAGGCCTCCTCCTCGGCTGCTGAGTCACGCAGAATTAGGCAGGTGGACGGGGTGTGGCAGATGCAGCATAATGCCCTGCGTAGTCAGGTGGCTACCGAGAGGGACCTGCTGGCCTGGAGCCGCAGAGTGATGGTCAATGAAGTGCCACAAGGGATATCCAGGTGAGAGAATTTTGTAAGATGTAAGGACACCACAAAGAGCAGATTCCATTTCTTTTCATATGAATGTTTTTTGTGTACATTTCATGATGAAAATTATTATTTTTTTTATTAGAGTTTCGGAGGAGTGCAGAAAAGCCAAAGGTGACATGGAATGTTCTCTATACAATGCAGAGAGGAGGAAAAAACCAGTAACATGCACACCCAAGGTACGCTACTCTTCACTTCACAGTTGTTTTCACGAGTAAAAAAAAAGAAAAGAAAAATACTATCATTCCTGCTCTACTTATTTTCCACCCTCCTTCCACACTTTGTAGAACGATCTATTGACTTCACGCCTGCGCTCCCTGCGGCCGACCAAGAAAAAGCAGCAGCGCCACGCCTATCAGACCCGCTCAGCTCAAGTCCGCCGTCCTGGGACCAGGAGTCGAAATTCCACTAACCGACGTAACTCTGACAGCCAGATAGACTCTGACAGTGATGGAAATGTAAGTTCCGTTCCTTCTACTCTACGTATCCAAACATGACATGGTGCTGTGGAGCCCTGCCTGTTAACTACCATTCATCATAGTAAAGGTGCTTATTGTGTTTTTGTTGACAGGCAGCAGCAGAGGTGGAGCAAAGCGAAGCCTCCTCCGATGGTGAAGCTCAGTGGCAGAGCGAGAGCAGCTCCAGGTGAATATCTTTGACTGAGCAGTGTTTATCAGGATGTAAGTATAATCGCCCAACTAACATCACCCTTCTTTCATTCTCAGTGACTCCTCCAGTGAATATTCTGATTGGACAGCCGACGCTGGGATCAACCTCCAGCCGCCGAAGCGACCAACCAGGAGGCCCGTCCAGCCCCAAGGTTACAGCAGCTCTGAGGAGGAAGAAGGCGATGGCAAGGCAAAGGAGGCCAAGAAGAGGGACAACGAGAAGAGGAAGAAGCCCAAGGAGACCAAACAGGTACGCTAACATGATCCGCTGCTCCTGTACTCTCAGTGAAAACATGTCTCTTTACCACACGGTGCAGGAGAAATTCTGTACTTGAACTTTTTTCTATTCTAATTATATATACCTAGAAACCCACGTCCTCTCTGGCTGGACTTGATGCGGAGGAGTGGCTGCCACCATCATGGATAATGGAGACTGTCCCTCACCGCTCTCCTTTTGTTCCACAGATGGGAGATGAGGTAGGGAGTGCCACTCTCATATCAAACAGAAAGAAAGACTGTTACATTACATGCATTTTGACCATGGTTCTCATGTCCTCCTCCAGCTCATCTACTTCAAACAGGGCCATCAGGCCTACGTCCGGGCTGTCCGCAGGGCCAAGGCCTACAGCATTAACCCTCAGAAACAGCCGTGGAACAGACTCGACCTCAGGGTGAGGCATAGTTTTACTTAAAAGCTAGTGTTGTGTACAGGGCAAGCCCTAATATGCTCCATTAGACAATCTGTTCAGAGAGTCTGAAAACAGCAGCCAATTGTTGTAACTTTTGGATTCTGGCAATCTGATGGCCAGGCCCACTTTCCGCTGCAGTTGGCCATGTTGAAAAATTGGCATTGGAATGGGCTGATTAAGTTAGTTTTAACATGGCATGTTAATGCATGTCCTTGCACAATCATTGCAGTGTGGTATAAAAAGAAAATCTATTAGGCGTGTCAAGAAAAAAGTTACACCCCTCTTAGTGTAGCCATGACTTTTTTCTTTTTTGAGAAGTTCTATTTGTCATCATCTTCATCAGAGTCTTACCTTTTGTCGATTGCCTTCTGCCCCTTCAGGACCAGGAATCTGTGAAGGTGGTTGGAATTAAATATGAAGTGGGACCTCCCACCCTCTGCTGCCTAAAACTGGCTTTCTTGGACCCAGTCTCAGGGAAGATGACCAAGGACTCTTTCTCCTTAAAGTAAGCATTCATATACAGTACAAGATAACAAAATGTTGAAGCATGTGCATTTAATTTCATCTTTCATTTCCACACTCTACAGGTACCATGACATGCCTGATGTCATAGATTTTCTGGTACTGCAGCAGTTTTACAACGAGGCTAAAGAGCACAACTGGCAGCCAGGTGAGTATTTTGAAGTGATGTGCTTACTATTCATGTTCATGGTTGTGGAGAGTGTACTGTCCTTCACTTATGTTTGATCCTGTCTTCACTTTGCTCTCTTCAGGTATGAGGTTCCGCAGCATCATTGATGACGCCTGGTGGTTCGGCTCTGTGGAGGACCAGCAGCCTCTGCAGCCGGAGTATCCAGACAGCCTGTTCCAGTGCTATGCAGTAAAGTGCGTCTGTATTTCTGCAGTGTTTTTAGCCGATGGAGGAGTAGTCTACTCCAACATAATGCATCAACAGTGCTCTCCGTTAATATAATGTTCTTCTTCGCTGACCCTATGTCACGATTCATTAAAGTTCAATCAAATAAGTGATTGTAATCTCGCACACAGTGTGGTTTACTAACTAATTACTGTTTCATCAGGTGGGATAATGGTGAGCGAGAGAAAATGAGTCCCTGGGACATGGAGCCTATACCTGAAGAAGGTCAGTGATATTATTAATGAGTATTCCACCTGGTTATAAACCTGTGCATGTTTTAATGTGATGACAAAATGTAAAAAGATTTTACAACATTTAAAACACAATTGTACACCATTAAAAATTGCAGATGAATATACATACTGTATAATATACCATTTCCATTCAAATTGGACAATATATTAATGTCATGGGATTTTACTCCAAAAATAGGATTTCATTGTGATACATTTCCTCTCACTCATTTATTTTGAAATAAATTGAGGTCCGTTTTAAAGTTTTATCTTTCAATAATGGAGCATTATGGCCAACAACAGTGTCAGGGAATCAGGGCGATGTACCAAAACAAACAAAGAAAAGATTCTTTCCTTGGCCTTAGTACAAATCACCATGAGTTAAAGCAGAGAACCTGTTCAAAAAAGACATTGTGCTGTGAGAATAAGTTTAAATTTTAAGTAAATAATGCAAGAATAGATCATACATCTTTAAAATGCTGCTATATATAAAAGTAAACTGTGTCCGTATAGACCAAATTAAATATCCATGACACAAAATACAATACAAATTTTGTACCAACAAAAGAAATATAAGCGAATATAAAACAAAATGATGTGTCCTTTCCTTTCCATAAAGATGGCCATTTGTTTTCCAGACAAAAAGGCGTATTATTTTTGCTTTAAGAGACCGTTAACATTTGGGAACTAAACTATCCCGAAATACTTGATTTTTGAAATCATTACACAAACAAGTTTTCCATTTATATTTTAAATGTACCAGGCTGCCAATTCCATAAAATCAGTGCAGATTTAATCTGCCATTTTATTTCAGTAGCCGAATGGTGGAAATGAACAACCATTTTCTTTCTAAAACATGGACATGCTTTTTTGTTACATTCTAGGCTTGAGATCAATCTAAGATGTTTTTATTATAAAAATAAAATATACCCTTGTGAACTAGAATATGTTAGATGTATAGTATCGTGATAATTATTATTAGGTAATTATCTATAATAAAATAGTAGTTCTAATCAATTAACTGAATACCTTTTCATTTTCTGACACATTTTGTGGTTCCAACAGCGGCTTTGCCTGAACAAGTGGGTGATGGCGTGGAGGTGGCCGAGGAGGAGCTAAAGGCTCTGCTTTACACGCCTCAGGAAGGAGAATGGGGGGCTCACACACGAGATGAAGACTGTGAGAGAGTCCTCCATGGCATCGATCAGCTTCTAACACTGGGTAGGCCACCAATGACAGTTTGTTTGCCAGGGGGGAAAAAGTCTGAGCTCGTTCATGTCTGCCATGTTTGATCTCACTCCTGGTTATCCACAGATGTAGCCAAGGCATTCGCGTCACCAGTAAATCTGCGGGACTACCCTCTGTACTGCACCGCGGTGGCTTACCCTACTGACCTCAGCACTATCCGCAAACGAGTGGAGAACCACTTCTACAGGTGAAGCAACACACTTAACCTCACACATTTTTTATCCTCGCCATGAGTCCAAAGACATGATGACAAAGGGTTGACATTTGAGCTTGAAGTGTGGATGTTCTTCTCTGCTGCAGGCGGATCTCTGCGTTAATGTGGGAGGTGCGCTACATAGAACACAATGCCCGCACTTTCAACGAACCCCAGAGCCCCATCGTAGCAACTGCCAAGGTGGTGACTGACGTTCTCCTTCACTACATCGGGTAAAACTTCACACCGTTCATGTTATAGCAACCTCATTGATACCGGGGGAAACGGTGATGAATATTTCTACACACGTGTCTGATGCCTTAGCCCTGTGTCTCCCTCAGGGACCAGAGCTGCACGGACATCTTGGATCTGTATCACAAACTGAAGTCTGAGATCAGCAGTGGAGAAGAAGCTGAGGTGAGAGAGTTGGGTTGTGTTAAGTGTTTGTTTTTTTTACATCAAGGCAACAGCTTTTTCTTAGGATGCCTGTTTTTGCTGTAAATAGTCATTCGGGTTTCTATGTGTTCCTCTGCAGGCTGAGTTGGATGTGGACTCTGACACTCCAGGCACATCTACAGGACATCGGGTAAGAGGGACCAGAGTCCAGTGTCCCACAACAATCCATCTTAGACTCTCACAAACGTAAAATCATCTGCAGTAGCTCCAGTCTTAGTTAATTTTTATTTTCTCTCCGCCAGGGAGCCGACCTGAATTCCAAGAAGCGAGGTGTGGTTTTGGATGTGAAATTCTGGCGAGGTCAATGCAAAGAGCTGCTGCGTCGTATGATCGTATCGCCAGATTCAGAGCCGTTCAGGCGGCCAGTGGACCTCTTTGAGTATCCGGTAAAACAATGTGAAACAATTTGCAGTTATAAGGCCACTGAAATCCCATTAGAAATGCATGCCAAGGGTGTATGAGTAAAAGCAGATCATAAAACGAACCTCTGTGTACATTACCATTTCTACTCTCTACCTTGTTTTTTTCAGGACTATCGAAACATCATTGACATGCCCATGGATCTGGCTACAGTGTCGGAGACGCTGGTTGCAGGGAATTATGAAAGCCCGATGGAGTTTGCCAAAGACGTGCGCCTCATTTTCAGCAACTCCAAAGCATACACGCCTAACAAGAAATCACAGGTGAAGTACAATCACTGGGATTGAACAAGTACTGCAACTATTTCTGCGTAATGTCTGACAAAGCGGTAGTCTAATACAGAGATATTCAACAGGGGGTCCGTGACCCCTAGGGGGTACTCGGAGTAATTCTATTTCAAATATGTCTGAAAATATAAATAATATGAATACAACCTATTAATAGCAAAAATAAATTGGCATATTTGTGGGGAAAGAAAACCCATTTAATTTACACATTGAAGATAAGCTTACTATAAGTATGGTAGCCATACAGTTAAGCTTAAGGATTCACTGTGCCTTCCACATGTATGTTTAACATTTAAACATGATATAAATAATATATATCCATTCATTTTTATCCATCCGGCCCAGTTTAACATGCAACTTAATTTTATACAATATATTTACAGTATTAAGGGGGTCCCTACTCTCTCACTTTCAGTTAAGGGGTCCTTGACCTAAAAAATGTTGAAGATCCCAGGTCTAATAGATTCATCTGACTTATTTGTTTTATGTCCAGATCTACACCATGACCCTCAGCCTGTCGGCCTTCTTTGAAAACAACATCATCTCCATCATCTCGGACCACAAGTCTGCCATTCAGAATGAACGGCGGACTCGTCAGAGACTCAGTTACAGGAACAGAATGCACAACGGAGGCAGCTCCCCGCCTATCAGTCCATCCCCCAGGTGCTGAGCCTCATTCACAAACTTACCACTCAACAGTGCTCATTAGCAGATGATCTTTTTCATTCCAGTGTACACAGGGTGCCTGCAGCTCCTGAAATTATCTTAAATGTGCTGTTTTAAACTCAAAGGCCTGTTTTACACTTAACATGCAGCTTTAGAAAGTCCTAGTCTACCTGGTCTAAAAAGCTATTTCAAAGCTTTACATTGCCTGCTGTTATATAATGTAGTTAATTATTCTGAAATGTTGCTTCTTTTCTCTGTTCCCATATGTCCAGCCCTAAAGGGAAGCACAAGTCAGGAAAGGTGTCAAAGCCAAAAAAATCCTGGACCTCTACGAAGTATCGTTCTCAGAGATCCCATCAGGGTATGACTGCAGTATTGTATGTTGTTGGTAGCAGTGTTTGGGAAGTAGGGGTGGGAATCTCTTGGCACCTCACGATTTGATTAGATTCCGATTCAGAGTTCAACTATTCGATTCTAAACCGATTATCGATGCATCTCAATGCAACAATTTGTATATGTACATTTCCATGCGTGATTTTTAAAATATACATATAAATCTGAGTTTGCTAATCACTTCCTAGACAAAGCAGCTAGACAAAGCATAGATTTTGACATATATTTGTCACACACAAGTTTTAATGGAATGTTTTGTCTACTGACTTTTTTATTTTGTAGTCATTCCATTCTTAAGCCTTAAACATGCTTGTGAAAGTCACCTTCTCTCCCAGTAATCTTCCATGTCAGAGGCTCGGTCATGTTTAAAGGTGGAGAATTTGCTTCTCAGAACATGAAACATGAGGTGGTCAGATGTAATGTGATAAAGTAGATGAAAAGCATATATGTGTTTTGCATATATTTATATTTTTTTCCTTTTGGCCATTTTTGTGTGTTTTTTTTTTTTTTTTTTTGTCCATTAACCCATCCTCTTTCAGTCACTCTGTTTTCTGATTTTTACTTAGTAACTTTTAAATAAAAATCAACACATAAAAAAAAAAGAAAATATATATATATATCTATTTTTTAAAATCGATTATTAACTTATCTGAATCGAGAATCGAATCGTTCTAGAGAGAATCACGATGCATCTAAGAATCGATTATTTTTCCCAACCCTATGGGGAAGTAAAACAATCATTACTCTTCCAAAATTGTTACGGCATTAATTCAGTCATTACCTTGTAGGGTTTGCTGCTGTGGACAGCTGATTTGTCTACAGATAATGTTGTAGCAAACAGTATGTAAATGAGCAAGGCCTCTCATTGTGTTATTACTGAAGATCAGATGTAATTCATTATACTACCGATGTACTGTGAAAAGTAATATGAATACAGTCCTGATTAGTAATTAGCCGTGTGTTGTTGCTTTAGCTCAGCAAAGCAGCAGTGTAGCAGAGGAGGAGGAGGAGGAGGAGGACATGCAGCCTTCTTCCCCAAGTTCAGGGTCGAGCAGCAGCAGCAGCGAGCGCAGAAACCAGGGGCCACATCGTGTGACCCGCAGCCAAGCTACTCCAGTGAAGAAGTCAGGTATGACAAGCAGCACATTCTAACCGAATTGTATCGACATCTTTCATTTTAATGTGACTTTAAAGTTACGGTGCAGCAGTGAACCACCGTCCTCTTGTGTCGCATCAGGGCACCAGCGCAACCTGCATCTAAGTAACGGCTCCAGACAGCGCCACGAGCGAGAAGCGCCGCAGTCTGAAGATGATGATGATGAGAAGGCGGAGTCCGGGTCCCACAGGTCCTCGTCGGAGTCATCCTCCACCTCATCATCGTCCTCTTCCTCGTCATCGTCGGACAGCGAGAACAGCTCCGAGTCTGAGATGGAGAAGTACGTGGAAGGGGGGGATCACGACTACAGCAAAGCTCCCTGCCTGTCCGTACGCCTCTCGGCTAAGGGTAAGCTGGCGGCCTCAGGGAAAAGGAGACACAAAGGAGGAGAGGACACGGCCCAGACAGCTAAAAGGGCACGAGTGCAGCTGCCGGTAGAGGAGGAGGATGATGACGAGGAGGAGGATGAGGATGAAGAAGAAGAAGAGGAAGAGGAGGAGGAGGAGGAGCAGCAGCAACCATTGGATGCAAGACATGAAGAGGATGAGGGAGAGCAGCAGCAGCAGCAGGAGGAGGAGGAGGATGAAGAGGAGGAGCCCGAGGAGGAGGAGGAGGAACCCGAGGAGGAGGAGGAGGAGGAGGAGGACGATGAAGACAACTCGGTCGAGACAGGGGCTACAGCGGCGACAGCAGCAGCAGCAGCAGCAGCTAGCAGTCTGAGAGGAAGCCAGTGCAAGTCTCGACGGGTCAACACACGCAACCAGGGCCGCAGGACAGTTCTGTACGGGGACGAGTCGGAGGATGATGGCCATGGGTCGAAGGAAGACCCCCTCAACCTGGGCATGTCCCGCTCAGGACGGGTACGCCGCATGACTGAGAAAGCCCGCGTCAGCCACCTCATGGGCTGGGGTCACTGACACGTCGGCCCTTTTCAAACCTCAATAAAAGAAAACTGTTTAACATGAGTAATACTTCAGGGATTTTTTTCTTTCTTTTTGTACAAGTGTATATATAATATATATATATATGATTTTTCTTTTTATCTGAGACTGCTTATGGCTCTCAAACTGATAACTGGTGCTCATGATGTTATGCCAGGGAATTGCCTTCCCTGGTCGACAGAGCCACTGTTCAACACGGGCCCTCTCCAACTGGACTAACTCACCTCGGCCTTACTGCTCGCTGGAGGAGCCTTTAAGACGCCGCGCTGCTCTCCTCCTCCTCTTCCTCCTCCCTCTGTGCGTTTCACGTCCAGTACTAAACACTATTCCCCTCGGTCTCCTCTCGTCCCTCCCATTACTTTTCTAACTTGTGCTCACCAAAGAAGGATGCGGCGATGCCAAAAAATGGTGCTCATGTTTTACTTCTCTGTTTTTCTTTTTTGTTTTTTTCTCAGCAAGTAATTTAACAAAACTTGTCATGCTCGTGGTCACTAGTTCAGTCACGACCAGCGTGAACCATGTGCAGTATCACTGGAGGTCACTGATGTCAGCTCTTTTGGTACTTGGTTTTTCCTCACAACCACAAGCCTTAGTTTTCAGAACTCACATCATTCAGATTTAGTTCTATCTGTGACTCAAGTGTAGTTTGGGCACTAGCAATACTTAGGGAACAGAGCGACTTGGGTCAGAATACAGTACCATAGTAATATCCCAGCTCTTACAACCCTTGTCGGACAGCTTGCTGTCCTTGGCCTGTGAATGTTACATGTTTTCCCTGCTTCCTTTTCATTGGTTTTGACTGTTTTTCGGCTCTTTTGATTGTGTTATTTGGTGCTTTTTTTTTTTTTTGTTTTTTTGCTTTGTTTTTTTTCTCAAGGGTAGAAGTAATTTTCTGGGGTAAAAAAGCCACTGTATCCTGTTTGTATTTGTACTGTCGTACTCCCTGGTGGATCCATTCATGGTTGCTTCCATCACACCTTTTCTATCCAGTATGTGCAAAGGCAAGGGGTCCCTGGCAAACTCTCTTCCACAGAGATATTTATTTTTCCATTGTATTATACCAAGGTTACTTTAACTATTTCGTACGAGGAAGAGGACATATTTGCACATTTATCTACTCCACGTGGCAGCTGAGTAATAAAGATATTAGAGTAAGAGGAATGATTTTTTTTGTGTAAGAATGTTTAAACTGTGCCAGCAGTAGTTTGTAGTTTAGTTTGACAAGTAAAACATGATATAACTAAACCTATTTCAACCTGTGTTTGATGAAGCTGAAGCTCTCATCTGATTGGCAATCTTAATCATGCATTCTTTTGGCCCAAAGCAAAGGTAGCAACCATGGATACTTACATACTTTGTTAGTATGTTGTGCCATTTATTCCACCCCCCCCCTTGTTTCTAACCATCTATGGACAGTGTTCTAGATCGTCTGCACATATTACTGCTTTTTTCCAGGATATACTACAATCAGGTGTTACGGTGGTGTCAGAATCACTGTGTGTAGTTTTTCTGCCTAGTTTTGGGAGTGATTCCATAGTTGTTGATTGGTTCAAATAATTGATGTATCCCTTGTTGTTTGCACCAATAATGTTTACTTTAAAGCTTGTGTGGTCTTTGGTTGGTAGATCATTTGAGACGGCATCCAGTCAGGAGAAACGAGAAAAGCTAACTCACAAGTTGTCGTTTTGACACTGGGTGCTCTAATCCGAACACACACCTCCTCATCACTGCCTCTGTGTGGTCGCTGACCTAAGAGTTCTAAGAGCCTCAGAGGTTGTTTTGTTTCTCTTTTTTTGGGGAGTGGCATCAGCATCTAGGGTGCTCCTAGCGGCAGCATTAACTGGCGTCTTGAAACTATTCTGGTTGAGTGTGAGAAGACTACGAATCATATTTTGGAATCTTATTTTCATATAGTAGATGGCTTTTAGTCTCTCCTCGACGTATCAGATTAGTTGATAACAAATACAATAACGTTTTACTATAGGTGGATCAAGATTACGTGACTTTTTTTATACACAATGTTTTGATTGTATGTGTTTTGTTTTCTTTTTTTAATTAAAAAAAATGGATTTAAAATGAAGTTGTTTTGGTCTGTTTACATGTTTTTTTTTCATTCATATTAAAATATGCCTAATTTTGAGTTAAAAAAACCAGAAATTATGAATTACTTTATCTTATAATTAAGATCAGAGGAACGTATGTTGATGCAGAATTACAGCCTGTTTCGTGTACGGAACCATCCATGTTATTTTTGGGCAATTTGGTTGACAGAAGCCCATATTTTTGATACAGATCTTTGAAAATGGGTCAAATTTGACCCAAGGACCACACAAGGGTTAAGAGCTGTTCACCAGCACTTTACTGAGTCATCTGTAGTCCTTATGGTCGTTGGGTCATAAACGTGCACTGAAGGCGAAGATTCAAAAGGTACAAAATACTGTGACTGTCTTGTAAACCTGACTGTACCATTTGCAACTGCATTAATGCACTGAAAGCTGGGGTGAGTCAGACGAGGAACAAACAAGGTTGAGCTGTGACGCACCATGCTCTGCCACACCTAGAAACTGCAGAGATGCTGGAGGATCATGGGAATTAAAATGGATCAATGCATATAGAGGTAAAGGTCACACACTAAAGGGGTGTAATGTGTGTACATACTGGTATTGAGAACAAATGTAGAAGAAAAGATCAGGTGTGTAAATGAGTTGTGCTATCACACAAAAAAAACTATTAAATGATTACTATAAATCAAACCTACTTTATTGGAATTCTTCAGTGCATATAATATTAAGTGATTAAAATGTGACATTAAAAATTGTTCACAAAGGTGGGAATAGCAGTGTGCAAATGCTCAGTTTGTGTATATATAGCTAGTATAGTACAGTGCTGCTGGTCTTTTTCATCAGATAATAGTGTGTATAGTTTATATAAAGCATTTAAGAACTGTAAACTATACCCATCAACCTTCACGAGACACCAAATAGAAAGCTCTCGAAATAATTTAGCATTTTTGTGCAAAAGTCCGAAGCAAAGAGGTGAAGCTCAGGCTTATG
The DNA here is from genome assembly GCF_004354835.1 of Perca flavescens. Lineage (NCBI taxonomy): Eukaryota > Metazoa > Chordata > Actinopteri > Perciformes > Percidae > Perca > Perca flavescens. Next base: position 12,760,686 of record NC_041343.1, read on the forward strand.
ATGTAGGCTAACATACAAGCCGTCAGGACTTTTATAGTTAATACATTATTTCAAGTGTACTTGGCATATCTATATGGTTGTATAAAGGCTGAAAAAGCATGCAGGCTTTGCAATGAATAAACTGTTAAAGTACTAACATTATTACAACAGGCTGTTATTCTTACTAACTTGATTTCTTTCGTAAATGAATGCAATTCCCTTTAAAGTATAATTAAAATGTTAATATGTAGAGGATTGGCTGGAAACAGCAGCTCTTCAAAACCAAACCGGCCTGATTGAAAGTTAACTTGTGACGCATTCACAGAAAATTGAATGGAACAACCATTTTTTTTTAAGTGACATAAAATATATCCACTCACACCAACCATACAAATAAATGATCTAAACAGTGCTTTTCTGTATCATCCTATTATGCATGTGCATAACGTACAATACATATCAATTTCCAGTTTCCAAAGTATTCATCTTTGACCATTGTAAAGGTGCCTGTAATCGTTTTGTGTACTTTGCATGCCAATAATGTTCTCTTGGCACCAAGAAACTTACATACATCTTATTGAAAATAAAACTGTGACAGTGTAACTCAGACCTCCAAACCAAGAGTGGTTGTGTTATATTTATTAGCACAATAACACAACAATCTAAGCAACTAGATATCATAACAGGAATATTTTAATTTCACTAAAACTTTCACTGAAACAGTTCCATAACAATACACAACATACTACCCAAAGTCTTGAGATAGATACATCACTTCAAAGCTACATAGGGCACTACAGCACACGGTATTTCAGACGTCTTCAATATTTAGTTGGAGATTCACAATGTCAGAAACACTTTCATTACTCAACAACAGCTATGTGCATTTACATTGTGCTTCAGTCTCAGACTTAGTGTGAACGGCCCACATATCCTCACCTGTGCTTAAGTTGTTTTGTTTTTTTAATACTGAGAACATGTACTGTAGCTGCATACACAATGGACAAACACAGAGACAGAGTGCAATAACTGCTGGCTGCATCGCAGACTGCTTGAATAATTGAAATGTGCAGGAACATTTTTGCTCACAATGGCAGGCAAAACCCTGACAGAACACTCACTACGTCCATTACAACAAACAAGTGTCACCATGTATTACGCACTGGAAGTCTATTCAACCTGTTGGAAATGTGGGGGGGGAAACAGAATTAAACATGCTCTTTCCATTTTCAGCAGAAAGAACAGAACAGCCAAGGCTTTATTCATAATATCACCATGAGGTAAAGTCTTGTCATGTTTCTCTGAATAGGAGAATTGGTTTGATAAAATGCAGGGTGAATACAGATTCAGAGATATGGCCACAACTACTGGTTTGATACTTATAGCACTAATAGCAAAAATATTACAATGCAAAAGCACAACTGAACACTTACTATCACCAGTTTGGTTTAATATTCCAAGGGGCTGTGGGAAAATTATGAAAGGAGGAGAGGATTTTTGACTGAAGTTAGGTGGGGGGTCTGATGTTTTAGGGAGAGCACGGGAGGGTCTTTTTTCTCATCCAAAATGTATATCTTTTAGCTTTTCTTTGCAGTGTAGTTGCCTAAATAAGCTTTTAATATTCAAACAAAACATGTAAGGCTCCCAAAACATTTGACTTAATTATGAGAGAGTGGGTCCAACAAGAAAACATATTTTTCTGCCCAAGTTTAAACAGTTTTTCAGTGATTTCTGATCAGAATTTATAGAATCACAATTTCTTAACAACCCTCAGGAGGGCAAGATGAGGATCAGCCCCTCCCCCCCCCCCTCACTACCTTAATCATTTTCGTACAGACCTTAATGGAACTGAACCACAATCTCTTGTTTCCACCTTTGACATTAGAGGAGCGGTTTACATTCACAAATATAAAACTTACGATATCATGGAAATACCACAGCAAATTTAATCTAATCTAATGTATGCCTTCACTAAATGGTGTCCTATTTCTATACAGTGAATACAGGTAGCCTATTAGTCACACACTAACATGTACTCCACAGAGACTGATGATTCACAAAACAGATATATGGGGTTTTTAACCCCTCAGAAACGATAAGGAATTATCATTATTCAAACTTTAACCAAATCAAGATTTATGCTGCCAACATGTAGTATGTTTTTATATGATGGAGAATTGTATCTTCAAGTCTTAGAGAACTGTCACTTTACTAAATTCTGGTATAGAGCCTTGCCAAAGCTGAGCTGAAACAGCCGTAAACACAATCCCTCTATATGTCAATGAAATCCTCTCTACGAGATCTCTGAAAAGTAAGCTCTTAGCCTTTCTTTCCTTTTCAAAAGTGTTCATCTTGAAAGGGTGACATGCTTTGCCTCCGGACCCCTTTCAGTTCTGACCTTTGATGATCGTTCGTGTCATAAGCAGGAGGGGTTTCAAAGCATCAAACAACACTGCGCCCATGGTTGCCTGTTGTTGTCAAAACTTCCATTTGTGCCTCTGCTTGCAGAGCACCATGCTGAAAGCAGCCCACATGCCTCCCTGTGGGCATGTCACTGTAGCTACACCAGGCCAGTCTGCATGTGGACATGCAGCGGGTAGGGGTGGTAGACAAGTGGGGGCTGGGCCTGGGGGATGAAGTAGCTGCTGTAAATCGGCTCTGTCATGTATGGAGCCGGCTGATAGAAACAGGTGACGTTGGCCGTGTTGGGGATGGCGTTCTGCTCGCCCAGCACCCTCAGAGCCAGGACTGTGATCATGTTGAGCGTCTGTCTCCTCTCGTGTCCCATCAAACACACCGTGCTCTCGTCTATCACACGCCGCAGGGTCATCAGGTAGTCGTACTTGCTCGTCTCCTCGTTGCCAATGAAGTGGCACTGCAAGTAGGCCTCGATCTTACGCTGCTGCTCGCTCACGTCAGGAAAGTCGATGAAGAAGCGGGAGCACATGTAGCGCTCCAAGGACTTGATCTCTGTCTCGCTAGCTGGTCGGAAGTTCCTCACCAGCAGGTCGCTGTATTTTAGCAGGCCCCCTCCTCGGATCTCCTCTGGGTTGTGGGTGGCAATGAGGCGGTGGCGGAGTTGGTCCATCGCCAGTTCAAAGTCTCCGTACATGCACTCTGCTTCAACAGTGATTGTGGGCTCCCCTGCTGCCCCGGCCCATGAGCTTGCCCCGCACCTGTTTGGGACAGTGTCGGCCAGCTCGGGTGTTTGCTCATTGATCTGAGGCTGTACATGTGCTGCATGTGTGTGGCTTTGAGTCTCTGAATCAGGAGGCTTCTTCGAGTGTTTTGGCTTAACAGTTAGTTCCACGCTTTCATTCGAGCCAGTCCCATCCTGAAGTGTACTGGCTGGACTGCACGTGGGAGCTGGAAGGGTGTCTAAGGTCTCTGGCTTGGAGGCTGGAACATTTGAGCCATGATCTTGATCGCTGTCCAGTAAAGGAGGCTTTGGCTGAAGTGGTTTGGGTATTTCTATGGGTGGGAACAGCTGCGTCGTAAGACCTGACAAATCAGTCAGTAAAGACCATTTCTCCGGCATACTGATCTTCTTCCTTGACATTTTCCTTTGTAATTTTGGTGAAGGGCAATAATCTGGTACAATGTCCTGTGATGTGCTGCACGTTTTCTTAGCTGGAGGAGGAAAGGAAAATTCAAGATGTGAATCTTGTGCGCTTGAGGTACTCTCAGTCCTGCAGATTACAGAGTCAACTTTGAACTGAGTAATTTCTGCACAATGGACTTTTTCCTGTTGAGCTGACTTGTCTGCTGGTTGGGAAGCTTGTGACTCAGACAGCTCTTCATTACTCTGTGGCTTCAAACATGCATGTGTTATCAGTGGATCCCTGACATCTGTTAATAAAGCTTTAGGAGATGAAACTAGAGGATAATCACTGTGAAACTGGCCTTTTTCTCCTCCATTTTTTTCACATATCTCAAACACAATGTCCTCCTCTGAATGAACATCCCCTATGCCATCCACTCCCACTTGTTGTAAGTTAATGCTCTCAGGTTTTAGCACCTCCTGTGCTTCGTGCTTTCCATCCACATGCTCAACCTTTGAAAGTGGAAGCTCTTTCTCAAGCACAGAAACATCTTCATCCTGGCCTGGACTTTCTCCGCTGGAGTCCTTTTCAATATCCGCTTCAACATCCCGAGGAATGCTTGATTTATTTTGCTCTTTGTTTTCATCCTCGTCGTCTCTTTTAGACAAATTCCCAGCATTCAATGCCAGCTTTCCTCCTTGTTTCCTTTCAGTCTCCCAGTAATACTCTAGCATACGGTCTAATATTATCTGGAAGGAGTCCACACTGAACTCAAACTGCCTTCGAAGGGAGCTGACAAATCTGAGCCCCACGGTTTTAGCTCTGTTGTTAGAAAGCGAGATAAGGCTCCATCTGTCGTGCTCGTTGAAAACTTTCACCATCTTTTGCACATAGGCCTCCTTCATTGTCAGGCAGGTGATCTTCCGTCTGTTAACTCCACAAGGAAGGAGGTCTCGTAGGCTGCCCAACACTACCTCCTTTATCACCTGGAGGTCCTCCTGCCTGGGCAGCTCCACTCCAAAAATGATGTCTAAGTCTCTATAGCCCAGGCAGTTATCCCTCACCAGGACGTGGCTGGCAGTCGCGCCATTCAGCCGTATATCTTTCACCTGGATGTCTCTTTCGACCAGCCGATCCTTCACCACACGAATGATGTCTTTAGCTCTCACCTGCAGCGTGGGGAAATTCCCTCGCCCGTGGATGGGGATCACCTCAGTCAAGACCTTGTCCAGAGCCTGGATTTGCTCGAGGGTCAAGTTGTGGAACCTCTTCGCCGTTTGAAGCTCCATCATCCTCACCTGTGAAATAGAGGTCTGACAAACGTATAACATTGTGGCTCATGTGAGAAATAATGGCCAATGAAAGATTGAAGCAGTACAACAGAGTAAAAATATTTTGTTTTTTTATCTAAAAGAAGTTTTTTCTTAGAATAACATAATCAACTAGCCTTGCCCTTTTGTCTTCTGTGCAATATGCCATATACACATGTCAATATGCACACAAAGAAACCTTAATTTTTCTTTACACGTTGTCTGTATCATCCCAGCACCTTGTCTACATCCTTATCCTTCAGAATATTTCACACTCATTTGTCAACTTGAAAGTCTTGGCCTTCACAGATCTGGCATATGCTCTTTTGTTTTTCTCTGCTCCTGAAAGTTTTAAATGCACAAATGCAGTCAGTCAAACAAATATAATAACTGTGCTGAGGGGTTTTATCACCCTCATTCCTCTCTGATTGTAGTATGTGCTATGCTATCCGACATTGTTTATCAGCTAGATTTTAAACACAGTCACTGCTATGATTTTCTACAACATTTAGCATAAACGGCAGCAACAACTTTGCATCGTAACGTGGCAAAGTCAACTGAATGCTGAGTGCTGCACTGTAACTAATTGAACTTTCCCATGTTGAACTTCTCTGCGCACTTGCACAAGGTAATTCAACAAGCAACAGGTTTATCTGTGATATGGAAATAAAATATGTGCTCTCACATTTATTTCTCTAACAGATCTTGACAACTAAAAAGCTACAACATGTTGTCATGATAACAGATATTGGCTTCAACCAATCTAATCCAGAGAAAACATTTGTAAGATGACACTGATCAAATACATTCCTGTTATCAGCGTCAACAGCTGTTTCTCACGCGATTTTACTTTTACTCTCACTAGATAAACATTGTTGACATGTTAAAATGCCTCCATGATCATGTGCCTGTCTACTGGTTACAGGTGACTCCCTTGTCTGCCATTTGAATAATGTGACAACATTGTATTTGTAAGAGGGAAAAGATCACGTCATCAGTAATGAACGCTGACTCTGTTACTGAGGCAAATTTTTTTAGGACCTTCATATAAACCTTTATGACAACATTAGGGTTAAGGGATTAGTTAAGGATCATCAGGGTCTTTTCCATCCATTATAATGCATACAATAAAAGATACTAAACTTGTTATAAAGAACTTTTAATTTTCCACTTTCAGATTTTCTTTTTAAATTTCTAAAAAGGAGAAGGAGGTTGAAGTTCAACATTTCTTACTAGATTTTTTTATGTTAGGAAATTTAGCTTATTAAATTTTTGCCACTGGTTCCGCTATTTTTCATTTATTTTTCCGCTGCTTTACCAAAATAATTCTAGCAGATACATTTTCTCTCCAAATTAAGTCAAAATCTGGCAAAGCAAGACTAGTCAAAATCAAGCCAGTTGGATATGAAATGTAATGTTTGAATTAGTTGAATTAGTGCAATTTCCTAAAGCCTGACAGAAAATTTGAAGATGCACCAAATTATTATTATTATTATTATTATTATACTCACTCTGTGTAAAATATTTCAGATGGTTTCTATTAACATTGTTATATTACACAAAAGAAATGCTATTTAAATGTAATTACTTAATCAGAAATTGATACCAGGTTGTTCTTATGTTGTTGTTTTTAGTAATTAATCTGATATTATTATTTATTTTTTAGATTTACTTTGGATAAAGATAGAGAATAGCATAACTGTCGTGCTTAATAAATTAAATTCATAGCCAGAGCTTAATGTAAATACTTTCAAAATGTGTTTTATATCAGTGAACAAATTGGTAAACGTGTTGATTTTATTTAGTTTTCAAGCTGTCCTGGTCATTTGATGTGCTGTAAACAGCACTTCATCATCTGTTGCATAGTGTGCGAAAAGCCCACTGCATCCTCAGCCTTGGTTAGTATTTGACGGTCATCAGTGTAAATGCAGTCAGTGGCAGTAACTCGGAACACAGGGAAGCATGGCCTACAGCAGCCTCTAGTGAATCTCAGGGGGTACATCAGCTAGGTCCTGCAGCAGGACTGCTCCTCTGCCACTTGGCTTCTTTATAGATAAGACTAGGCTATATGAGTCATACAGCCCCTGAATGAAACATCACTCACTCCTGTACGCAAAAAAACGACACAAAATGCAAAATTTAAGGTGGTGTTTAGGGTTGTGAAATTCATAAAATATTGAATCAGTCAGCCTAAACCTAAATGGATTATAGCATATAAGAGAATGTTTTATTCAGCCTATAGATTGTCGTGATCTGGAGGCATGCATAGCCTATTGGTGGACATTTTTTAAATACTATATGACCAACAACATTTTGCACAGGCCACTTTTGATCTTTAATGTTTAAACTCATAATGTTGCACATGTATCAACTAAATCACCACTTAGCTAGCTAGTTCAAAATTATCTCAGCATCTTTATAAGTAGCCTATATAGTATATTATGGTGCATTTAAATACTCGTCACAATACATAGATGCAGGTCACAAGTTGCCAGCCGGTCTGCAAATGAACAGGCTAATATTTAGGGGCAATGTAGGCTACTGGAGGAAACCAGTAACGTTAACTGCGTTTTACCAATGAGACACAACAAAAGGACAGCCGTATTTCAAAAACTCACCTGTATTGTGGCCAATTTAAAATGGAAAGTAAAGCCAGAGTAGCAACACAAGAAAAGCAAAAAAACAAACAAAACAACACCACTCGACCCCGTTGAAGAGGTTGATGCTGAAGTTAACACGGACAGTTTCCTCTCAGCGCAGGAGCACTGTTTCCATGGCAATCAGGCGTCACGATATTTACGGAAAATCACGACGCTCGGTCTCTCTATCTAACTAGCAAGTGACAACCACTCAAGTTTGAAACAAACAAGGTATCTTAGGGCCACCCAAACGAATCTGAACAGTTCGATAAAGTTTGACTTTTATTGGAGGAGCACACCGTTGTGTTAGGTTTAACTACCGGCGTGCCACCGCACTGGCCGAGCTGTTGCGGGATGAACATCACATCAGACGGGGTGAGTCATCCCCTCTCCCCGCCGTGATCCACACCGTGAATCTAATCATCGATCAACCGCTTTCACCGCCCATTTAGCTACTCCATCGGTACAACGCCACATCCACTTTTTATCTGACCGTATTCACACCACTAACAATACAGGCATTTTAAAACATTAAAAGTATTAGCTTATGTCAACGGCTAGTTTTTTTCTTTTTCATTCGTATTTTGTGAGGAGGATGGGGACACACCTCCCTCGTGACGTCGCATGGAATACCGCCACCACGTGACGCTGACGTCATTCATATTTTGGTAAAACATCAGGAAGTGCGGAAGAAGGCGACCGAAACTCGAAAGGCTGAAGTTTCACTGACAAGTTTTGCTTTATTTAACTACTCTTTTGGGGACTGTCCGTAAGGATTTCATATTGTTATTGTTGGATTCGCTAAAAGTCGCCTCAAGATGCCGAACATGGAAAGTATCCTTTTAAAAACAGCGACGAGAAAAGGACGTAAGACTGTGGTGTAACGTTAAGACCGAAAATAACAACATGGCGAGATTTAACGTTATATGTGTGACAGACCCCTCAACAATTGCTAAGTAGGTCAGATATTCAACTAAGGCACAAATGCTGTCTTATTATATAACCTGAACATGTCATAGTCAATTCCAGCCGTCGTAAAATGGGACAGAAGGCCTTGGAAGCTTCATTGCTAAGGAAACCTACATTTAAAATGTAACGTTAGAGTATATAACGTTAGCTCCGTACGGACATAACGTTACGTTTGCGTCTTAAATACAGCTGTGATAAATGTGTTAATTTTAAATACTAGATTAAATGCCAGAAACGTTAAACCTATGGGAAGAAAATAGGAACATAGAGCCACGGTTGGATTACTAATCGAGCAAACAGGTAACTGCCGATCCATTTTTTCAGAAAGGGACAAAACATAGTATAGTCTTGATTAAATGCATTTTCACCAATTATTAACAGGATCTGAGTTGAATACATAACAAATGGGAACAGAGATTTAGAGACATTATACATATATGTCAAGACCTCCCACTGCTATTTCCTCTTGCAACACTGACACAAAACAGTTATCAAAGGTTGCTTGTTGTTGTTGTTGTGTTCTTCTTTAACCTCGTATTACAGAACAGCTCTTCAATTTAAAGTTTGCTGCTAAAGAACTCCAAAGAAATTCCAAGAAATGTGACAAAGAGGAAAAAGCAGAGAAGAATAAAGTTAAGAAAGTAAGTTGCACTTCTGAAGCTGGTCATCAAGATAGCACATTATGATGTTATGATGTTTTACGGAACCACCTTATTTTGTGTTGTTTCTAGGCCATCCAGAAGGGGAATATGGAAGTGGCGAGGATCCATGCAGAGAACGCCATAAGACAGAAGAACCAGTCTGTGAACTTCCTGAGGATGAGTGCTCGGATAGATGCAGTGGCTGCGAGGGTCCAAACTGCAGTTACAATGAACCAGGTACATTGAATACTGGGTCACTGCATATTAGTCTATATATCAACTATGTCCCACTTCTGGGATTATTCAGGTGCCACCGGAAATTCCGCTTGATGTCCCTTATTTTTAGCTGGATGTCCATCTCCTTCCGCTTTCTTTGTGTTGGCATTTTAAACTCCTTCCGATTTATGAGGACTATGGTTAACTGCTCCTCAGATCTCTGCAGGGTTAATCCAGACAGCTAGCTAGACTATCTGTCCAATCTGAGTTATCTGTTGCACAACTAAAACAACCTTTGAACGAGCACATGTTCCACCAAAACAAGTTCCTTTGCAAGGCTATTTTGCAGAGGCCCCGTCATTGTGTCCGGGGCTTAGCGCCGGACACAATACGCGATTGTGATTGGTTTAAAGAACTGCCAATAAACCAGGGCACGTTTTTCTTCCATCCTGGAATGCTGTGTAGAGGAGGGTCTGGCAATGCGAGACTACTGCATACCGTTATAGGCCTTGGAAATCAGTTACAGGCTGAAGATTGCCAATTCAGGATTAAGAAAGCTTGTTTGTTGTCATTTTAGTGATGGTGTTTTTATTTCACAGGTCACAAAATCTATGGCTGGAGTGGTGAAAGGCATGGATGCCACTCTGAAGAGTATGAATCTGGAAAAGGTAGAGTCATTTAAACGTGAAATGAAATTGTCTTCCAATTTTCTTTTTAGGAAAAACAATATAACTGCCATAACAGAAGTTGATAACAAACTCATCAGAGTTATAAAACAATGTCTCAAACACTTGATGTGTTTTTTGTTGTTGTTTTTTTTTAGATTTCAGGTCTCATGGACAAATTTGAGCACCAGTTTGAAACTCTGGATGTTCAGACAGCCCATATGGAGGACACTATGAGCAGCACAACAACACTCACGACACCGCAGGTACATGTCTTTGCTGTACACTTAGATTCTTTCTTGTCGTGTTTTTTAAAGACAAACACATTCACCGTAAATGTAATGTGTGTTTTCAGAATCAAGTGGAATCATTGATGCATCAACTGGCTGATGAAGCAGGGTAACCTTTCATTCCTTGTCTCAACATTTCTCTGTGAAATTATGTTAAATCACATATATAGGTGTATGGTGTGCATTCTTAGAGTACAGGCCTAGGCTGAAGCGTACATGGTGGTTATTTCGAAGAATTTGATAGGTATTAACGGTATTAACATTTTGATTATAATGAATATTTTAGACAGTATTATTTAGTATAATGTGAGCAAAGACGTTGTGTTTGTAATCTAAAAATAAGGTTTGAATGTCGGTGTGTGCGTCATGTTTAGGTTGGACCTGAACATGGAGCTCCCTCAGGGAACCACAGGATCAGTGGGTACCAGCGTGGCCTCTGCAGAACAGGTACAGTACATATGCACACTTGGTGTTAAAATAGTTTCTTATCTGGCACAGATAAACTGAAATGTTTTTAATTTAAAAGTTAAAATAAACCTGATTGCTTGTAGCAATGCAAATTAAGGGTTTATCACATATATTAAGTGACAAAGACACAGGAAATGTGATTACAGCAGAGAAATTTTAACATTTAAGGCGGTGTCACATTAGTGTCCAAATTTCTGCTAATGATACCGTGTATTTGTCAATTGACAATTGATGTATTGACTTTCAAAGTGGATTGTCCAAATAACCCTGATTTTTCTCTCATCTTCCCTCACTAATGCCTGTGTTTGCTCTCTCTTGTCCAAAGGATGAACTGTCTAATAGGCTCGCCAAACTTCGAGATCAAATGTGAGGCACAACTGCAGTGGACTGGCACCGTCATGAAGAGCCCCAGAACACTACCTGAATATTACTCCCAAACACATTTTCATTTACATGTCTTTTCTTCTCTTTACATCTCCTGTATCTCTGTCGAGGAGCTACTGTATCATCTTTTTGGGGATAATGTCCTTTGTTGGTTGTGTGTTAATAATAACCGTTGGATTCTGTAAACTTACAGAGATGTTAGATATGGAAAATGTATATATTTCTTGAATATACATATTTACCCATGAGGAAGATCTAATGTAACCTTATTGTTTAATATGTATACTTAAGAACTTTATTCATTTTTTTTTAAAATATTGAGTGTAGCAGTTATTACCCTGTATTTATAGGCCAAGGATGTTTTGGACTGGATAACATATATGTGTTTTCTCTTCTTCATTTCGGAGTGTGAAAGACCTTCACGTTTACTTTTGAGCTGACTTTGTTCAAATTTGTTGCTTTTGACTTCTGAGGAATATTTGAAGAAGATACTGGATGATTAGCCTCTGCGTTTATCTTCAGTATTTTCATTATCATTTGGTAAGGGGTAACAGTGTGGGGATTGCGTACAGTAAACAATAAAGTTTTATAATACTTTTATCTCTTTGCTTTAAAAAAAATGTTTAATCATTGTTAGTCATTCCATATCAATTTCTTTTTCATCTATAGTAAAATGTCCATTTTGAAAATGAACTGCAAAACCAAGTCACATACTTTATATCCTTGGTAGAAATGGCAGTGTGTTTTTGTTATCGGTGCTTCCAGCTGTCGGGCTGAACAAGAGACAAAGGGTCTCATTTATCAACAAAATTTAGGTGCTGATATTTTTAGAAAATATATGCAATTTAGCTAATGCGTATCCTCAGACAACCAAAAGAAAAAACGTCATAGACTAAAAGTGTATCGAGTACTAAGCATTCATAAGAGGTTTTGTCAGAAATTCAGTGCAACAATACAAAGGACCCTAATATAATGTAATATAATCATATAAACGATGACAATTAGTCTTTCAGGTGTGCCTTAAGGAGCTCTCCTTGCTTTAGTGTATTATTTCTGGCAATGTCATTGCCAGCGACTTCTTTCATTTGCCCATCAACCCAAAGAAGACGAGTGGTCCAAATTAGCTGCTCTCTGTCTTTGCCAAGTCTTAATGCCTGATTCAGATTTTTTGCTCAGATCCGATTTTTTGTTTGGCTGTTCACATTACCTTTTAAAATGTGGCCTATATCAGATTCCAGTGTGAACTGTTTTGGTTTTGAACTGACCCGCATGCGCAAAAGAACAATAACAATGACATCAGACGCAGCACGCTGTTGCACTAAAGTTAGGGAGGTTATGGAGGAAGTCAGCATTTTTATTTATTATTCAGCTTTTATTTTTTTATTTTGTATTAAAATGTTTTTGCAATGGCAGCCATGCGCAGGTGCTGAGGAGGAGAAGACTAAAGAGAAAGAGAGACAAATTTGCGGGGTTATGGCTGCAGCTTCACTAAAGAGGTGTGCGTGACCGTGCGGCCAATTTGCACGTCAGGAGCGCTACGGGCTTCCACCACTCTGGCTTCGCCCTCGCACACGCCGGCTTTCACTTTCATTGCACCACGGCTTGCGAGCGCGTTAAACTCCTTGGTCCGTGTTTACAGGCGGGTCGGAGGGGGATGGTCGCCAACATCACCTTTTTACGTGAGCCGATCCCCGCCCTGGCGATGCGACGCGCGGTTGGGTAACAATGAGGACAGTCCGCCCCGGTTAACAGCCGCACTGGAAACAGGGGGCCCCGCCCCTCCCCGCGGGGAGAGTGGGCGCAACGAGGGTTTTTGAGGTAAAAGTCACATCAAATCCGCCTTGGCTGTTCACACTGCGGTCGCATTGAAAAAAATCAGATCTGGGTCGGATTCAGGACCACATGTGGAAGTGGCCTGAATCTGATCTGAAAAAATCAGATCTGGGCTAGATTTGAGTGTGCAAACTACTTCTGAAAAAGCCTGACCTGGTCACTTGACCCCAAAAAATCGGATTTGGACCACTTTGGCCTGCAGTCTGAACGTAGCCTTAGTCCCACTTAGTAATCACAGTTCCTTTCAAGAGGAAGTCCTTACAAACCATTTTTTTATTAAATTGTATGCTCCACTGCATGCAGATGAACTCAGAACTAATCCATCACTGTGGGCTCTAAAACAGTTATGTGTAAGAAAAACATACTGTCTTCAGCTGAGCCACGTTCAGTAACAGATATATCAAATTTGGGAAGATTGCCATCCTATTTGGTTATTAAAGTGTACCGTGGTCATGGTATTAAATGAAAGATTGCGTTTGAGTTACAAAAGCTGTAACTCATGGATGTAGTGAGAAAGCTGGGTATGGACGGAGTCAATGTTACTAATGCGCATGAGCAGTAGGCCGCACAACTCGGAAACAAACCCAGAAGCTTTTTTTTTTACCTTTTACAGCAATGGCTTATTCAAATTACATTAAAAGTGAGTAGGGGCTATCTTTGAGTCCAATAACAACATTCATAGTGGGGGTGCTTTAACATTATTATTATTATACATCCATGGCTTAAACCCAACCCCTCCATAATCATGACGTTAACTGCCCTCTAGTGCCCACTGCGAGAAACTGCAACACAACATTATCTTGAACATTGAACGAAGAAACGTGTTTATTGCACACTATGGATCATTGAATTGAAGAAAGCAGCTTTGCTAGCAAGTCATTAAACATAAGGTGAAAAAGAAAACGACTTACTGTAATTACTTTGCTAGAGACACAAAATGTGTTATAAATTATTTTTAGGCTACTTTATCATAAAGTAAACCATTGTCAACCACTAAATTAGAATCTACAGGAAGAGAAATTCAACGTAACTATTTAATTGTCTATATAATTATTAATTTGTTCTTTTTATTTCTGAAAATAACTTGAATGTGCCTATGAACGCAAAATGACACAAAGAATCAAGTGGGTTTTACAAGGATGGTGAATGCAACCCTTTCAAATACCTTCAATAGGTTCTTGCAATTAAATACCATACTGTTAGTAGTAACACATGCAGTATGCTTTACATTTAAATTTAAATGTACTAGTAGTACATACTAGGGCTGCCACCTTTTAGTCGATTAGTCGACTAATCGGTCGTTTTGGTCTTAGTCGACTAAGATTTCTTTAGTCGATTAGTCATTTTTTATGCTTATTCATGCTTAATTACTTATTTCCAAGAAACTTCTGAGCACATTTATGGTAAACACAAGATTTAAAGTGGTGCTTTTGCAGGATTAATTGTGGAGAAACTCAGTTTTACAGATGGTTAATTAACTACATTTATATTGTGCTTTTCTAGTCTTAACCACCTCTCAAAGCGCACAGCTCTGTCAATTAAATCAACTAATTGATTAGTCGACAAAATCCTATAAGTGTTAGTCGACTAAGAATTTCTTTAGTCGAGGACAGCCCTAGTACATACTAAAACTATTTTCGACATGAATCTGTGTGTGTCCTGAACGCAACCTAAGAACGGAGCGGAATCTGTTGGCGAGAAAACCCCCTTCGTCTTCTCATGTGACTCTGGCGTAAACAGGAAGCAGCTGATCTTGACTTCACTGCTGCTTCTACCAGTAATGTAACGTTATAGAACTGTATTCTTAAAAACAAATCCAAAATATAGGCTAAAATTGCTTGAATTCGAGTAACCGTTCTACCTTGTCGCTGTAAGTAGACGATACAGTACTGAGTTTTAACTTGGCTAGCTAAGGTTAGCCGTTTAGCTCGTCTAAGCAAGCTACTTGACTGTTTGTCGTGCTAGCTGACTTAGCATTAGCTTATGTGTTTCTTCGGAACAGTGAACAGAGTTTTAATGAAGTTAGTGAACCGTTTATATATTATTCTGTTTTGTGTCTAAGAAGCTCGTGCCTGGTGACACATGTTTGCCTTGTCATTTAAGCGTTTAAACGTGTCTTCAGTAGTAACATTTGCAGTTACGTTTGTTCTGCTTCAGGAGAGCCTAGTGACAAATAAGTGAAACATATTTGTGTTTGTTCTGCAGCTGAAGGAGAGCTGCTGCTTACACTGAATAAAGTCACCTGACTTGCAGCTCAGAGAAATACTCTACATCGTGTCTGCTGAGGGGGATGTCAAGCACAGCAATGAAGAAAAAGGTGAAACATTGACTTTGTCGCGTCACAAGTAGTGGTAACTTACTTTATATTCCGGTGGTTGTACTATACTTGAGTACTTACATTTCATGCATCTACCCAGTCTGTTTCATTTGGAGCTTTAGCTGTTTTCCAATTCCTTAAAATGATCATGGAAGATGTAACGTTAGTCCTTCCTGCCATGATAATGAAAACCCAGGACTTGTAAAACAATATTGTAGGGAAGTTCCCTCTTCTATTTGGCAAGTCCAGCACAAATGATCCTTTCCTCCATTCTCTAAATGACTTTGGTGATTTCAACAACCTGAGGAGAAGTTTACGTTTAACAGTCACTGACTTATAGACTTGGTGGTCTTTTGAAGGCCAGTTCTTACATTCTCTAATGTCAGTAGCTTTATGTGACAAATATTTTTGGCAAATCAAGCACATTGAATTAAGATAAAATGAAGGGATTTAAGTATTTCTGTGTTTGGAGGATTCTATGAAGCAACATTTCAGACCATTATGTAAGCAGATAAGATTTACAGAAAATATACATAAAATTAATAAACTATGTTAAAAAAAAAAATCATTTAATTTAAAGGCTTTTTGGTGTCAAACTATTCTTAGACTTCTAAGATGTTATGTACAAACCGTATATAGAATATGCTGCATTGTTACGGATTTAACTACCCTACAGAATATAAAGCAATTAAAATCAACTCTCTCGACTACCTACAATATAAAAAGTGTGCTTACATGTTAATGTGCTAATAAGATTATTAGCAAATTAATATATAATAACACTAACCGGGGTCATTCTGCTGCATAATGAGTACTTTTGCTTTTGATACTTTAAGTGAATGCAAGGATTTAACTTCACTGATGGTCTAAGCTGTTGTATTCGTGCTCTCAGGTGTTACTGATGGGGAAAAGTGGGTCTGGGAAGACCAGTATGAGATCAATCATCTTTGCCAATTACATAGCTCGAGACACACGCCGCCTTGGAGCTACAAGTAAGAGTACTTTAAAGAAAGATGCTAAATGCTAAATGTTTGATGCTGGGTGTCTAATTTCATCTATAAAACAATCATTTCATCCTTTGTTTGATGTAGTTGACGTAGAGCACTCCCATGTACGGTTTCTTGGCAATCTGGTTCTAAACCTGTGGGACTGTGGAGGGTAAAGCACACTTCATCATTATTTTCCATCTTTGGACCAGCTTTGACAATTTAAAGTCTTTCCACTAATCTGAAACCCCCTGTGAAACGGTGCTCTGTTCTCCCTTCACCCAACAGACAGGACACGTTTATGGAGAACTACTTCACCAGCCAGAGGGACAACATTTTCAGAAATGTAGAAGTGCTTATTTATGTATTTGACGTTGAGAGCCGTGAGCTGGAGAAAGACATGCACTACTACCAGTCTTGTCTGGAGGCCATCCTGCAGAACTCCCCCGACGCTAAAGTGTTCTGCCTCGTTCACAAAATGGATCTGGTGCAGGAAGATCAGAGAGATTTGGTAAGCTTAACTATTTTAATATTATTGTTGGTATGTGCACATGTGTTGTGCACAATAACATGCAGACAGTTTGACAACCATGTTAACAGTGTCACCAGAAACACTGGTGCTGCTGTCTTTTTTTTTTTTTTTTTTGGCACAATTGGTGCTCTTAGTGGTAGAACTTTATTAAAGAATTTCACCTGAATTTCACTCGTGATACCAGGGACGAAAATGTACCTCCTAACAAAAAAAAAAAAAAAGAGTACATAAATGAAATGATTGTATAACAACGTTTAAACTGTTTCTTTTGAAAGTATTAATAATCATGCTCAATAAGAATACCTATTAAATATAATAATGGTTGTTGTTAATTTACTAAAACTGTAATTGCTTCACTACATTCCATGTGACTGACTATCTTCAGTGTTTTTACAGATCTTTAAGGAGCGTGAAGAAGATCTGAAGAGACTGTCCAGACCTTTGGCTTGCACGTGCTTCAGGACATCAATCTGGGACGAAACCCTGTATAAGGTTGTGACATTTAACTGGTTGTATGTTCAGATGTTGGCTAATGAAGTTGACACTGTAAGAAACATGTTTTAATGTCTTCACAGGCCTGGTCTAGCATAGTGTACCAGCTCATCCCAAACGTCCAGCAGCTGGAGACGAACCTGAGAAATTTTGCGCAGATCATAGAGGCAGATGAAGTTCTTCTGTTTGAGAGAGCCACCTTCCTGGTGAGAGCAATTTCTTCCTCTGTCTCAACTGTGTCTGGGCAGAAAATCTGAATCTAGTAATGAATGTTTTTTTTTTTTTCATGGTGTTTTGTAAATGCAGGTGATCTCCCACTATCAGTGCAAAGAGCAGCGCGATGCTCACCGGTTTGAAAAGATCAGTAACATTATCAAACAGTTCAAACTCAGCTGTAGGTAAGTTCACTCTGCAGAAACATCAACTTCACTCCACACATCACCTACTAAATGTTTGGGATGTTTCTGATTTTTTTTTTTTTTATTCCAGTAAACTTGCAGCCTCTTTCCAAAGCATGGAAGTGAGGAACTCCAACTTTGCGGCCTTCATTGACGTCTTCACCTCCAACACATATGTCATGGTCATCATGTCAGACCCCTCCATTCGTAAGTAGTGAGGATGAACATTTATCCGCAAAGAATGGACAGTTAGGAAACCAAATCAGCATAATAAAAATCGGTGTCTCTTTTTTTTCTAGCATCTGCAGCCACTCTCATCAATATCCGTAATGCTAGGAAACACTTTGAGAAGTTGGAGCGGGTGGATGGACCCAAGCACAGCCTGCACATGCGAATGCGCTAGCCGGTGCATTTGTTCCAGTGGATACTCTCAGCCAATCAGTCCACAGACCGCAGCTGGCATGTTGCGGTCTTCCAGCTCCGAAACGTATGAGCAGCACTGTTTCCTCTATATCTTCACATTCAATCACAGTTATTACAGTTATTATAGAAATCATATTTTCTTTCTAATTTCTACAGTGATCATAGGTATCTTGAACAGCGATACATTCTGTTGGAATATTTGCCCTAACTCAACGTAATAAAGTAAAATGAATAGTTGTGTTTACTATGAAGGGGGCTACCTTTGCTGTCACACTTTGTCGTATACAGTAGATTTGTTCACTCCATGCAGTGGACCCTAGGGGTCTGGGGTTGTTGTCTTCAAATGATAAGCAGCAGTTTGTAAGCTATTACACTTTTAAAGTACGAACAATATAGTTATATTCAGAAAAATAAATGTGACGTGTTTTTTCTGCTTCAACATTTTGACACTGTTCACCACTTGATCAACATTTGGGAAAAAAAATGCCATATTTATGGCACATATGTTATGAACATATACAAATCAGTACATATTAACTTACTGTAAAAACACATTCTGCTCAGAGAGGGTTCATATTTCTTCACAGCAGTGTCCGTGTCCTTTTGACACTGCACCAGTTGGTGGGGGTGTGGGGGGTGGGGGTGGGGGTGTGTGGGACAGTTCAGTGCACCTGTTAAGCAATTTTTGTGAAGTCGACAGCAGTGTATGTTCAGATGGAGCAGAATGTTACAAGCACAACACAATCAATTAATTTCAGTGAATTTAACAATGTAACAAACAGCTAAGTGCTTGTAACTCTTTTGGTATCTGAATAAGCACTTAAAGTGTTCATATTATGCTCATTTTCATGTTCATAATTGTATTTAGAGGTTATACCAGAATAGGTTTACATGTTTAATTTTCAGAAAACACCATATTTTTGTTGTACTGCACATTGCTGCAGCTCCTCTTTTCACCCTGTGTGTTGAGCTCTCTGTTTTAGCTACAGAGTGAGGCATCGCACCTCTGTACCATCTTTGTTGGGAGTCGCACCTGCGCAGTGAGTACTGCTAGCTAGTCAGTTGCAGAGTATGAGGGAGTGCCACGCTAGCAGCTAGGCGAGCATTATAACATGTGTTACAAAGTGACGCACGTTTGTCACAGAAGTAAAGGCTGGACTACAATAGAGCTGTTGGTAGCAGTTTGTGAACAGTGTTTTCTCTGGAAGATGGTAAGTCCCTTTGGGGTGGACTTTGGGCTTTTTCACTTTGTAAACCTGTAATGTGCACAAAAAGATATATAACACAATAAAGGAAAGGGGAAAAGCCAAAAAGCACAATATGAGCACTTTAAAGCCTCTGAAAATGTGGCTTCAAAAATATAATTTTTCTCTATAACAAACATTCATGACTACATGAGAAATTATCAAGGTATAAACAGCTGTGATTGGTGAAAAGTATTTTGCTTTTGTTTTTAAAGTTGAGAGAGATTAATACTAATGAATACTGCTTTAATGGAATGCATGGGCTTCACACACAGCTTTACATTATTTGAGCCAGACTGAATTTTGGTTAGCATGGTTTGGGTGATTTGCAGGCTAAAAGACATCTAGGCATATTGGCTTAAACTGGGACAAACTGGGTTGTAAAGTGAACGTTGGAGTAGCTAGATTACATAAAAGAATAATTTTGACTACACTTCAATGATATATTCCAGTTTAGTCAACCCATGCATTGAAATAGTGACATGGAATACTGATTCAGTTTTTTTAAATGATTAAATATTTAATGAAATTTAGCTCATGTATAGATATCTTTTGATTTGCTAATCACACATTTACTGTGGATTTCACATATGCCTATCAAGAGCTGTTGCCATTTCTTTCTAATGTGATACAATAGAGAGACTTCATATATATTCGTGCTGTTTGCCCAGCCTACAGCAGGTAACTGGAGATTTGTCCATGGTACTTGATCCCACACCTATGCCCTTGTTACCTCCTGCCCTTTATTGTGGCCAGCTCTGCTCCAGAGGCATTGTTCCAGCTGCGTGTATCCACACTGCTCATGTGCTTGAGTTGTATCCTGGAATGCAGAGGGCTGGAAAATCCCCAGTCCCTTGCTGCAGAGAGTGAGTCTGCATAATAGAAATGGGAGCAACTAAATGCAAAGACAGAATGGCTTACTCGTTTTAATATAAGACTGATTAAGACTAATTTATAGCAAATAAACCTTTGAACAACTGAAAAAAACAGAAGCTGCACATTGCGTGTGAGTCACTTCACCAGAGCTAAAATCATTTGCAATGCAAAGAACTCCACTCAAGTGTCCCACAAAGTATATAAGAAAATGTCAAAAGGTGTTTATGATAATCATCATAGTATGTCTGATTCAGATCTAATGTGGAACATAAAGATACTGGAAAATAATTGTGCTTGTGTATGTTAATTCAGCCAATCACCTTCTACCGTCTCTCCTTGGACTTTTTTTTTTTCCCCAGGAGGAGCAGCAAGAGACTAGGTGTACAGGGCCAGAGGATAATACGTAAATGTCGAGAGAACTGAATCCCTCAGCTGATACAACCGAACAAAAGATGTTTACAAGTGACGCAAAAACTAGAACAGCCAGTTATTTCCAGTGCTTTTTAGTCTGGAATCTAAGAAGTGACATTTAAACTCAATTTGCAGGTTTTGAATGTACTCTAGCTTAGAATGTTTTCTCATCAGTATTGTGTTCTCCCCTACCTTGAATTAGCTTGATCTGGGAAATTACTTTAAAGCCACCAATTAAACATACATTCAACTCACTAGTTTTGGCATAGACGAGAACTCAAAGACTGCATGGGCATAGCAGTGTTGTCCACTTTCTTTTCATGTTTATTGACATGCAGACATCTCTTTACACTTAGCTAAAACATTCTCACAATGAAAGTAACAAAGGGTCATTTTTATACTCTTAATGAATCTGTAAAGTATTTCAGGAGATAAAATCTCCTTAGTGTGACCAACCGGTCGAGGCAGATTTCCCTCCACCAAGAGCCAGTACGTTTTCCCTCGCTGCCACTGCAATAAGTGCAATTGCTCTTGAACGAATTGTTGGGTCTCTGTGAATTATAGAGTGGGGTCTAGACCTACTCTATCTAGTATCCTGAGATAACGTCTGTTATGATTTTACACTATAAATAAAATGGAATTAAATTGAGTTAGTGTTTTGTTGGGCTCCTTTTGTCCTCCATTTGGACATTACTCCGATGTGGAGACCCATCTGTATGGGCAACAGGCCCAGGGTCTGTTTCATTGACCGTCTCTGCATCTGCATCCATGCTATCACTTGCATCTACGCCGCAGTCCGTTTGGTTCAGCTGTCGCTCCAGCAGAGTGATGCGCTGCTTCAGCCGTTGCTGAGTGTTGTTGTATTCGCTGAGCAGACGGGCAAAGCGAGTCTGAAGGGTGTCCAGAGAGGACTCCAGCCTCTCCACCTTCTCCTCTGTGTCCTCTTTCTGCAGCCCGCCGCTCTCTGTGTTCTCATCCAGCAGACCCTCCTTCATCAGGATCTCCCGGCCCCTCTCCTCCAGCACAGTCTTAGCATTTGGATACTCGGCCACTGCCTCCATCAAGTCATCCTTAGAGAGGCAGAAGAGATCCGAGTATCCCAAGCTGCGAATGTTGGCTGTCCGACAATTTCCCATTTTACTACCTTTTATGTTCAGGATGCTGATTTCCCCGAAGCAGCTGCCAGCGGTGAGGAGAGCGTACTGTGTGACCCCGTCATCAGCCACCACAGCCAGCTTCCCCTCTTTAATGATATACATCTCCTTCCCTATGTCCCCTTTTCTGCAGATGTAGTCCCCTGGACTGAAGACCTGGGGGCGTAGTTTGAGCACGAGCTCCACAAGCAGGCCTGCCTCACAGTCTTGAAAAATGCGTACTTTCTTCAGGGTCTCCAGGTGTACATTAATAGCAATCTCAGCCCGCAGTTTGTTTGGCAAATTCTTTAGCACCTCCTTCTCGTCTACTGCTTTCTTGTTGGTCCAGAGGTAGTCGAACCACTTAATGACACGTGTCTCCAGTTCTTTGCTGACTTTGCGGAAGTGCATGTAGTGTTTGATGGCATCGATCCGGGCTTGAAACTCGGCACGGGTGGCATTCATGTTGGAAATCATGGAGCCAACGTTTCCCACGATTGTAGCAAAGATCAGCACCCCAACAAGAAAGTCAAAGACCACAAATAGGTACTCCTCATCCCGCACAGGTGGAGGCATCTCTCCAATAGTGGTAAGAGTAAGCGTTGACCAGTACAGACAGTAGACGTAACTCCGAGTCAGGGAGGAAAACTCAGGTTTGGAGTCGTCTGGGTACACCCAAGTGTCCGAGCCAAATCCCAAAGAATTGGATATAGCGTAAAAGATGCATGCGTTCCAGTGAATGATGATCAGGATGTAAAGCACCAAGTTGCCGATACGGAAGATGTTGGGGTAGTTGGTGCGTGTCTCAGTGCGGTCAAAAAATTCAAACATGCGCGGGAAGCGCAGCAGACGGTTGAACCTGAGCTGTGGCGTGTTGATGCCGGTGATGATATATGCCAGATCAGTGGGCAGGATTGACAGTACATCCAGCTTGAACTGTAATGTTCTGACGTAGCTGTCTCTAAGCTTGGCATGGTCCTTCACCAGCAAACCTTGTTCCAGGAATCCTGAGACAAGAAGAATAGAGCGCACATTTAGCTGAGCAGGGATCTCAGTTCACTTTTAGTTCTGCATTTTAGCATCTTTCAGCTCATTGTTTTGGTTTTCTGTCCCGCAGCTTTACTGTTTGACGCTCTCATTTACCCAAGAGGATAATATGTCAGTGCTGTGTTTACAACTTGATTGGCTCCCCCTAAGAAAAGAAATTTCTAGAAGTGCTAAGTTAAATTGGGTCATCAAATCATTGGTTAATGGACTGAAAGTGACTAAAACTATGCCAATTTCAACCAGGATTGATAACAAAACAAAAATGTATACCTGTGAATCACATACAAATATACACATTGGCTTTGCACTTCTGTGGGGTAATACATTGTGTCGTGACGCCATAAGCTGTATTTTGAAATAGGTTACCTGTGCGAAGTCGAACGCAAGTGTCCATTATGTACACAAAGTCAGAGAGGTAGTCCAACACCAGCCAGCAGATGGAATTTTCCACCTGTAACTGTTCAAAGCATGCCCTGAGAAAATAAAAATAAAAATGATTCACTGCTCCAGCCTAAAAAGTAGAGAGTGCGCCCATTCACTACATCCATCGCACATCTCTGGAGGCTGCAGGGCCCCAACAGATAACGACTGTGGTGTTATTACCTCACTACAATGAAGAACCAATTGTAGAGCACCGCTATGGCGATGACAAATAACCAGCGGTAGTAGGCGTTATCGGATGGGGACACCACAAACAAATCCCACTTTTTCCTGAAAGCATGGAGAGATTGCAAATAATACAGTCGTAATAATACAGTTGTAGTTCTGTAGAGTAGTACATATTACTGCAAAGACATGGAGAAAAATAGAAGCAGCTGCAAGATATAAAGCAATGCAACACAATAGCTCTGTGTATAATACATACTATTATTTCTAGCAACTGAGAATTTGTGTTGTGTGTGCGCATTAGGCATTACGTGTCCTTATTTAGTGAAGCAAACATTAAAAACACTGTACAGTATGTTGCAATCGCATGCACAGCAACATAAACTATCAGAGAGTTGAATCAACACCTCTGAGTGCTGACCTGCCCTTTTTGCTAAAACCAGGACATGTCTATGACCTAATGGACACATTGAGGCTTTATGTTTGCCCTCTGATTTGCTCATGTGTCACTGTGTTGTGACGTCTGGGCAAATTTGAACCTAAACATTAATGCTGTGTGCAGAAGAGGTGGCTTTTAAAAAGTCTGTGTTTCTGGTATCAACAGTATTTGTCAGTATTACAGTATCAGTATTATGTTTTACAAAGGTAGTTTTTTTACTAGAACTGGATTGCGTGTTTCTATTCTTCAGGTCACCCAGTGCCTACTGTGTATAATATGCACTTTGATATACACTGTATATCAAAGTGCATAGTAATGGTTCAGGGTGACTGATGGCAGACATACCTAAAGATTGCTTTGGCATTGTTGCCATTGGCATCTGGTTGCGTGTTGCTGATGCGGCTGGGGGCCGTTCTCAACTCAGGGCCACGAAAGCGCTCCAGGAAGGAATCGGGCCGCTCCTCTTCCTCCAACAGGCTTCTGTGTGCCCATTCCCTCAGTCTCACCACCAGGCCCACCAATCTGATACACACACACACACACACACACAAAATATACAAGCTCTCATAACATCTTCTGCATATATGAAAGTAACAGCATGACTATAACACAAGGTACACATCTCGAGGAGCTGCATAACAACTCAAAATATCTCATTTTGGCACTCTTATATGATTTTTTTCTGTCAGTTTCTAAAAGCTTTGTAAACAAGGGTGACGTGCCACGATGTTGGAGCTTTACCTTGAGAGGGCTCCGTCCCTTTGAAAAGAATTGCGTCCATTAGGGTCGAGATCAGCAATTTTTTGTAGCTCTGAGGATGTGTCATCACACACAGATGGCACCCTGGGAGTGAAAACACACCAAAAAAACACACACGTCAGCGTATACATTTTTGCACATTACACGCTTTGCTTCTCTGAAACAAACCTCTAAGACAAATACATAATAGATGATTTTATAGTTGTCCTCACCGGCTGAGAATACTCTCGGCTCGACCGATCTCCTCATCCAAGGTGGTCTTCACTGACAGGTTGTGTGGCGACCGATCTCTCTCAGCCGTGTGGCCCGTCATCTTCAGACCTGCAGCTGTGGACAAACGCTCATGTTACAGCCTCCTTTGCAGTCATCTACTCAATGTGAGGCAGTGTTGAACATGGTTTCAGTTGACTTTTCCTGTCACTGTGGCAGCAGAAGAGAGTTTTTATTGTTTACAAGGAGTCCGTGGGAGTGTTTATGGTGCGTGTGTATAGTCAGGGGACAGGGGGACGACTGGGACTGGTGTGCCACACTCCCTCACCTGGCCCGCAACACAGCAGCTGGTTGCTGTGGTGACAAAAGCAGCTACAAGAGAAACTGCATGATACTGATGCTGCATTGTTTAAAATACAGTTTTGGAGTGGAGATTCACCTAAAATACATTTCCGACCACAACAGTAGTGCCCCCCAACCCCCCACCCCAAAATGTGAGGGCAGTGAGAGCTTATCAATTCAATTCAGTTCAATTTTATGCATAGTATCAAATCATAACGAGTTATCTCAATTATCTCAAGACACTTTACAGATAGAGTAGGTCTAGACCACACTCTATAATTTACAAAGACGCAACAATTCCAGTAATGATCATCCTCTGACGAGGTGATTAGGCGACTGTTACCATTGTGTGACTAATTGGTGGATCATTAATGAAAACACACACACAGTCGGCATGAAGCTCTGAGGCTCAGCGAGCCAATCAGCTGTTCTCCCTCAGGAGCAGCATCACTTAGGAAACCAGGGTGCTAACTGAAAGCAAAGTTTGTGCAGGGTTGATGGGTTCAAAAAGTAGCAGTTCAAATGCAAAGAGGCAAACTGCATGTATTGCTGTAGTTGATGTTTTGGTAGTGCATTTTTTTTTATGGTTTCTGAATCATTTTCAGTGTCAGAAAAAAGCATTGTAAATTGGTACTAATTATAGGATTAATTCCAACTAATTGCTACTGTAACATCTAGCAAACAATTTAATATATATGGAAAATATACAGTATTTGCCAAAAAATATTTATTTATGAATAAATAATACTTGGGTTGAAATGGAGCTATTCTATATTTGTTATGTAATACCTTATGAGATAGATATATTATTTGTTTTATTGGCAACACAGTGAAACATAGATTATTTTTACTCAAACAATACTAAATGAACATCATCCCTCTGAAAAAAGGTTCATTATTTGTCATTAAATTGTATTCTTAACAAGTTAGCACATGTGGATAATGAGCATGAAAGTAACTGTTAGCAAAAAAATAAATAAAAATAAATCAGTTCACACACGCATCTTCATTCTTACCTTTAGTTTCCTTTAGTTACTCCAATAAAATTCTTATGGTGACTTCACACAGACACACCCGGAGCAGATCTCTCCCAGCCAGTCCATCCTCAGTCAGTGGATGTTACAGAGGAAAAGTGAAACTGCATCCAACACTTCTTAAAAGACAATCCCAAGTCCTGTTCTTGCAACACTTCTTGTGTGCCTCCCCTCTTTCCCCTCAGTATCACTGATGGAAATGCAGAAGATTGGCAGGATGGGGGATGCAGTGGGGGGATGCAGAATGGTTGAGAGCCCAGATGTCAGCTATAGACTGAGGAGTCTTCTGGGAAAACGTCTTGGCAGTGCCTTTCCTCTGTTCGTCTCTGTATTAATGATCTAATAATGTCACATATTATAATATATAACTTTCACTGGGAGACTTTTTCAGAAGAATGAGTACTTTTTCTTTTAATACTTTTAGTACATCTGATAATACTTGTAATGGTGTAATTTACAGTGTGGAATGGGTACATTTTCATAAGTAAAGGATCTGAATACTTCTCCCACCACTGTTGGCTTAATATTGTATATTAAA
Organism: Perca flavescens; assembly: GCF_004354835.1. Lineage (NCBI taxonomy): Eukaryota > Metazoa > Chordata > Actinopteri > Perciformes > Percidae > Perca > Perca flavescens. Next base: position 12,787,409 of record NC_041343.1, read on the forward strand.
AAAAAAAAAAAAGAATTCCAGTTTGATATAAGACTTGGTTCTGGTTGTTGTCCAATCTGCCTCTCCCTCTCTCCTTTATTCAAACTAATCCTGTTGATGAAATAAAAACAAAGACACATAATTGATACAAACTGTTTGGGTTTTTAAATGCATTTTTAACATTATAATGGTCTCAGTTGTTTTTAAGTTTTTAAGCTATTTAAAAAAAGTCCAAACTCTCTTTCCCACACCACACAGACACACTCCCTGATGCAAATGGAGCTTGAAAATCCAGATGATGAAGGCCACAGGAGACAGCCTCCTCAACAACCAGCTGTCTGACAGATCCTGACCGTCTCAGCTCTAATCAGATCCTTAGAAAACTGGAGACGTACTGAGAAATCCATCAGGGAGCGGAGCCCAGAGGACTTTACATGGAACTGAGATTCAGGCCAGTGAACAGTAAACTACAATCTGCCACCACTATCCCCTGTTGTACTGCAAGATAGATCGTTGATGGACTGTAAAGAAAATCCTGCCAACAAGAGCCAACAGGTAATATCAAACAGATCAAATGTGTCTGCAGAAATCTCTCATGCATCATAGTGCATTTCCTCAGTCATGCATCAAAAAAGTAGCAGTGAGGGCTCCTGGGTAGCTGACCTGGTAGAACGGTAGAGGTTTACTGCATGTCATTCCCCCTCTGTCCCCTTTCAAGTCTTTTGCTGTCCTATATAAATAAAGGCCTAAAATGCCCCAAAAAAATCTTTTAAAAAATGAATAAAAAAAAGCAGCAGTGAGAAGAAACACAAACGATAAATGTAAACATGTTTATGAGGTGCCATTTAAAACAGGTACTGTGTTTTACGATGAAAAAAAGGGAAGACTATAAAAGCATGAGGGTAGTAACAGGAAGATAAGATAAGAGAAAGGAGAAGTGGGCAGCAGTAAAAAGAAAAGAAAAAAAGCTTGGATCATAAAAGTTAAGGTCTGTAGGAGGATACCTTCCAAAAATGTAGACATCGATCACAATAAGCAGCAGTTAGATTACAGTATATTTTCTGAGCACTTTAAGGACTTCTCATCCATGTTGGCTTAAACATTGAGATTAAAAGTGATGCTTGGCATTAGAAACAGCAGTTGCTCCAGAACAGCTAACCTCAGTAAGATTGTTTAGGCAACAAATTCAGTACAATTTTACTTAAAACCATTAGTGCCATTATGTTGTTTATGGTTGTAACATGACTTGACTTGCATCTCTAATGATACAACATACATACTGCACAGTATTTAACACATACTAATGTTAAAAACAACTCATAAAGTGAAATGTTCATGCCATGGGACCTTTAAGTTTCTGTATGGGAGGGGCGGGGTCGTTTGAAACAACTGCTCTGTGTTCTTAACAGTTTCTGTCCTAGTTAAAGTGTGTTTTAATAATGTTCTATTAATGTTAAGGGTGTGCATTTATGTTATCTGGATTTTAGTTTTGTATGGTTGATTTAGTGTTCATGTTTATCTGTATTCATTGTTGCACCATGACCGAGACCCGGGTGGGGACTGATGGCTTCTGGGCAGCGAGGAAGTGGCACTCACAGATTGGAAATCTGTAACTCTGTCTCCTAAGGGTGATGCTCTTTGGAACAGAGCACACTGTAAATGTTCAAACTTGCCTGTTTTCCTTTCTATTTACTTTGGAACAAATGTGTTTAATACCTTGTTCATGAAATTAGATTGTCACAAAGAATAAAACATATATAGTTAGCTAATTACTTACTTAGTAGTGAAAAGTAGCATATGTGTTGACTTAACATGCTTATTTTAGACACGATCCAGAAAAAAATAATGTATGTCTGCTAATGATTTTTAGTAATGACTACTAATGTAAACTTGATTCGTCTACTGCATCAACTAACCGCTCTGTGTTAAAACAACTTGAAAAAAAATCTTCATTCCTTCAGTTGGGGGAAGCCCTTCAAAACGTTAAAACTTAAACTGTTTAAGACAACGGGTTTCCATGCAAATTTCTAGTCAACTAATTCAGGATAACACTGTGGGGCAAATGTGTTAAATTTCAGAAGATGTTGCTCTTAAAATATTTCAGTTTGATTTAAAATTCATCCTGGACTGATTTTGTAATTTGCTATTCTCTTTTAGTTGAGCTTCTGATTAATACTAATTAATATGTTGGCTTACTCAGATTTACCAGTTTATTCTGTGTTTTATTGAGTAAGATGTAGCCTACTACAGTCATTATATTAACGTCATTACATACATATTGACGTAATTGATGGGCCAAGGAGTATTTTGTATTTGTGATTAATTTTGATCACTTTGTCCCTTTTTACTTTGACACTAAAGGGTCTTTTTCTGTTGATCAGCGTGAAAAAGCTACATCAAATCCACTCCGATTCATTTTTGTAAAACATGAAAGTTTCCAGAGGGGATGAGAACTTATAGGCACTGTAAAAAATAAAGGTTAGCCCTCAATTATTATCACATCTACTATGTGGATTAAAAACAAAATGGTTTAAACTATGCAGACCACCATTACTGCTCAACTGCTTTCTATGGCAGATGCCTTTTTCAGAAACTATAAAAGATAAAACACATGAGCAGTTTCCAAATTCATATTTATTGTTACATTGTAAAGCACTTAAGAGTAGACGTGAACAGGAGACCAAATACAATTTGGCCATTGTCATATCATGAAACTACCTGGAATGAAGTTACTGTTTATATTTGGTAATTGTTGAATACAAAAGAAAAAGAGGGGAAACCTGAAAGCGCGAGTACAAGTCGCCTTTGAGACTAGAAGAAGGAGAAGCCAGGAGAGTCCAGTCCGCCTGCTCCTAATCCAACGTAACAGACCAAAAAACCCCACGTCCAATACAACAGACGAGACATCCCCAAAAAACAGCATTTTTTTCCTCAGGTAATAATCCTAAGAAACAAATGACGAGTATAAGAATACAGACAGCACACTAGGCTAATCCTAACGACGATTTGACCTTATGGCTTTTCTATACAGATATGTAGAAGTTCATGGTGCTGTTTATTAAGACATGCTTGTACTTCATTAAGTGAGAGGCAATGTTTGGGTGTTTTCCCACCTGTGCTTCACCTAAACATCCCGCCTCTGACTTTTTTTTTTTTTTGCCTTGGCAAGCATTTATTCATAAGTATGGTATTCAGGAATGTGTGTTGCTTAGTCTAGGATATGTTTTACTTATCGGTCTGAGTAAAAACATGTAAACAACCTTGCAGCTGGAAATACGAATACTCGCTTTAAAAAAAACAGCATTCTTATACATTAATCAAGAGTTATATTGAAAGTAACAAGTTGTCCTCTGTAACATGAAACCCATCTGTTTAGGATTTTTACTATTTCGGATCCACTTTAAATAAAAAGGGACATTTTTTCTTCAGACCTCAAAAGAGGCAGGGATGCATGCGAATTTATGAATTTGACAGCTTGTTATTCTCATTCAAAAAAAAAATCTTCATTCCTTCAGTTGGGGGAGCCCTTCAAAACGTTAATGGCTTGTGGGTATGAATAAGTGTCACAATGATCCCAGCCAGTCTCTTAGGCTCGCTTCATCCCCCGACCCATCAAGCAGGCAAAGACTGTCATCACCATTTTGGGCTTGACCTCCACAAGGTCTTCTGGGAGAGCGTAGACACGGGCTCCGATCTTCCTCGCCATAGAGACGGCATATCTAGGGATGACACAGAGGTTAATTTGTGTAGAAACGGTTCACACATACTGTAGTTACCAAAACAATGGCGACAGGTTGCTTCTTTCTTTTCGGCGTTGTAAGGCCCTGTTTACACAAATAGGCTCGCGGGTGAAAACGTAAAAATATTTTATCAGATGTGCCTTTCGTTTAGACGGCGGTGGCGTTTTTGGGGCTTAAAAATGCAAAAAAGTCAAACCACTCTCCAGAGTGGAAATTTTAAAAAACGCTCCACTATCGCGTTCCCGTCTAAAGGGTAAAAACGCACTGTGCGAGTGTGTGTGTGTGTGTGTGTGTGTGTGTTAGTGTGTGTGCGCGCGCGCACATGTGTGTGCGCATTGTTTTGAGCAATAACTCCACCTCCTCGTCTATCCAGACAAGATTGTCAGCTTTTGTTGTTCGCCTCCCTCTACTAGGGAGAGAAGTAGAAGGAATTGAATTTCACACACTTTTGCATCACCATATGCACGCAGATCCGCCCCCCACCCCCAAATACACTCGTCTAAACGCGGAATAAAAAAGTGAGAACGCAACGCCACTTTTGCGTTCTCTTCAGATCGTTTCCGTCTAAATCTTACTTGGCGTTCTCCAGCTTGTCGTCTTCAGAGAGGCTGCCGGTTTTTATCAGCTCATAGTTGATGCTGCCAGGCTGGATGGCGTCTATCAGTTCCACTACTGCCATACTGCTGCTGATCTCCTTGTCCTGATCACCACACGACACACAGGTTAATAATCTAACACAGAGGCTTACCTGACCGACAGGTTTGTATGACACTACCTGTATACAAATTACATTAAACTACCAGACTTAGTTCATAAGTAACAGCATTTTGATAGAGTGAATATGTCAAAACTGCATATTTTTCTCAGTTTGATTTAGTGAGGTTTTAAAAATTCAACAAGCTTTAAAAAAAAAAAAAAAAAAAAAAAAAACAAGGCCTTAGAGTTTAGATGATTTAGTAACTAATCGAATCTATCCATCTAATCTACACAAAGTTATTTTTACAGAACATGTAATCAGAAAGAGGAAAAAACATGCTTGCCTTAAAGCTTGAAATCTTGGTCGACTTTCCAGCTTCCGCCAACGTTTTGTTTACCCATTTTACGATGATGTCATCATTTACTTTCTGTCCATCACCCAATCCCTCCAGTACATTCAACGTATATCTGAAAGAGTGGAGAAGCAGAATGTTTGTTATGAGTAGGGTTGGGTATCGTTAGACAATAAAGATTTATTCTATTCCGATACCGGTGCTAGAACGATACTTTTAAAACGGTGCTGGTGCCTAAACGGTGTCTGAACCGGTGCCTGAACCTGAAATATATATTTATAATGTAAAAAAAAAAAAAAGGAGCACAAAACGACAGTTGGCAACATTAAAGAATAGCTTGTTTATTGCTAAGGCCATATGGTCAAAATTAAATAATTGATTAATAATGTAATAACAATAACTTATAACAATTACTTATTTCACCAGTAAATTGCTGGTTAACGACAATAACAAGCACCAGATGGGAAAAGGGTATTTTACAATAACTTAAAATGCACCTCAAGGCTGGCGAGACGGTTACGTCTTGGTGTTGGAATCCTCTACAGGGAAATACAGTCACACTTTACACCGCTTAACGTAAACTGTCAGCATTTTAACCACTGGGTTTAATCCAGTTTCCCGTGCACTGAAATTTGGAAATTTTCGTTCTTATTCGGTGTCATTACTACCGTTTACGTCGGAACCGGTACCCTATTTGCACCGCGTTTCGGTACCCAACCCTATTTATGAATTGAACAGTTTAACTATACTTCAAATGGTGCCCAAAGAGTTAGGAACATTAGAAAAAAATAAAACATCAGGGAGGAAACTTTATTTCTGGACTGTTTTTGTTGTTGTTTTAGAAAACATCCGGTTCTTCTGTATGGTTGTGATTTTAAGTATGTGGAACTGCTAAATATGTCAACACGCAACCTGGCAACTGAGTTTATAGACATGTGGTCTCAATTTGGAGGAACAAGCACATATTAACAACACCACTGGCATGAAATGGAGGTCACCAACTACCCCCTTCCGAGAAATTGTTTACAGTAAATATACAGAGTTAACACAACAAATCTGACAATGAAGACAATGGTGATTGTAGTGTTTCAAAATGCCACACAGACATACGGATTCCGTAATTCCTTGATAGTAACCTACTTTTTACTGTCCTGGTCCCAGACCAAATACTTGTGAGGGCCCTCATTTGTCTTTTTTAGTTATTTATATATTTTAAAACATAGAAATATCTCTCTGAGACCCACTGAGATACAGCAGAGAATCCAGGTATGAAAATTCCCCATATGCGCTTGGCTGTTTTATGCATTTTCTTGTAGACCTAAAATGGGATGCGGTTTTTACATTTCGGAGATGTATTTCTATTTTGTTCTGTTCTGAAGTGATCCTGATGCAGTTATGTTTCACCTTCTCATCAGCTGCCACACCAGTGCCAGAGTCAGGGTAGCGTTGCCATCGTTCAGGTCCTGCCCGCCAATGCCAACAAGGGAGAACTTGGCTGTTTTGCCCAGTTCCACGGCATAGTTACAATTCTCCAACTAGGGGCACAAGAATGTTTTTTTTTTGTTGCAAAAGACAGCTAAAAAGTTGTTTTTTGACTAGGAAGGATTAAAAGCAATCAGATTTACCTTTTTCATGTTTGTTCCCAGCTTGGGGTAAGGTGGCTTGTTAACCTTGTTGTTCCAGTCAACAGGCACTTTAATCTTCTCATAGAGTTGGAGGATGACCATGGCATCCTGTAGGTCTCTAGGAGACAAGATTGTGTTTGATAATCATTACCATGAAATAAGTTATGAAACTCTCTTAAGATGCCAGCGTATACAGGAGGAGTGATATAAACTGTGTCCTAGTATCTTGTTTGTGGTACATACCCATACAGATGATTGACATGTGGGTTCACTCCCAGAGAGTTCATCCAGTTTCGGAATGTCCTCTCTTCTCGTGTCTCACCTACACAGCAAAGGATCATGGGATTTAGCTGCTGATTTTAGGTGACATAGCTGGCAGCCATACTGGAGGTCTCAGTAATAGTCAGTGTAGTTCTAAACAACATGCAGCTTGTTTGGGTCATCAGAACTGAATAGTCCTGGTGCCACTCTGTTAGCTATATAAACAAAAGATCTGGTGACTACTAGCCAACTATCACTGACTTGTTCTGCACACCAACTACTGAATCCTGCAGGAGCTAATGTTAAGAGTGGCTTGTTTTTACACTAATAAAATGAGTTTCTATGCTAACATAAGCCTGCAGGCCAGCTAGTTAGCCAACAAAAAGCAGCTGTTTGTTCAGAGCTGGTTCTTCTCAAGCTGCAGCGGTAATCTCTCTATTTGTGTATTTAGACCTTATTTGTTCACAGCCAATTCTCCAGTGGACCTCTATGATGACGGCAGACATGAATACTGGGAGAGTTGTGCTCTCACCTTCCAACAGTCCCCAGTTAATGTCCTCATTCTCAGGTTTGGTCAGCGCTGGATATTTGTTGAACAGATTGGCCACAAAGGCAAGGTTGAGTTTGGGGTTTCCGCTGACGACGTCAGTTGGGGTGACAAACTGTCGACAGCCGAGCCTGTCGGCCTGCTGCAGCATGGCCTCTGCCCTCTTCACGTCGTCTTTCTCCTGAACAACACACAGAGCACATGCTCCTGATCAGAAACACCGTACAGCTGTTACCATGTGGTGAAGATACTCAACTGGGGGTGCTGACTGCTGTCAAAGTGCTTACGCTGAAGCCTGCCATGTTAATGTCTATGTGTGGCTGATCTTCCTCGGTGCCTTTTGGAGAGATTTGATTCAGGAGGTGGAAATAGGCCCTTGAGTCCTGGAAAACAATACAAACAAAAACAATTAGATTTGTACTAATTCACAAACAAGAAATTCCACCATTAAAAATTATCGCACATTTTGTCTCTCTAGGTAAAGTATCGATAAACTTGATGCTGCTTGTGAGCAACTGTGCACACTATGTTTTGTATTTTTTCTATCACATGCTTTATTCAAATATTTAGATTTGTTCTACAATTGTTTTCCTTTATAAAACACTTCATTTGACATATATTCAGTAAATACTGCATTTTAAAATAACATTCCAGAGAATTAGACGAATTAGAGGGTTAACATGCTTTGAGGAACACTGGTTTGAACAAAAAGAACAAAAGTTATCTCAAAAAACTTCAGATTTCTGTGTACAAAATAGTCGAGCAAGAGATAGGATGAGAGAAAAAAAAAAATTACAAAAAAAAGGTAACCAGAGTAGCCAGTAGTCTCTCGTATACCTGCCTGGTTGATTTACAGAGAATGTATTTTCCAACCAACAAAAATTGTACATCTGACATAGTAATTGCTAGAATTAATCGGAACTTCCTTAATAATAGGCATATTGCCAAAGAAACAAAAGCACTGTGTACCCTTTTAACCAGAAATTGTGCATATAATATATTCAACGCTTACGTACGCATTTGACAGTTTTCCAATGGTTCCCAAAAAGAGACACAACACATTCAGTCCTATATTTGGAGCAGTGGAGGCGGATATTTGAGTTAGTCTGTGCAAACACAAACATGCACTGCCCTTTTCAGTGTGCTGATAGACACCTGTGTCGGTGGATCTAGTAACTAGAGAAGTGCGTGGAAATAAACTAAAGTAATTAAGTAAAAATGGGTAAACACCCTACAGACCATCCCAAAGAACCGTAAAACCTGATCCTGTAAGTATTATCTCTTACAATATTTTGAGTGGTTTCTCTACCTGCATCTAGTGTTTAGATACACCAACTGGATTCATTGTAAGTGAGTACGCCCACCTTGATGTCAGAGCTGAAGTTGTTGATCTTCTGCCAGCCAGCATTTTCCAGGTGAAAGTTTGCCCAGCGCAACAGCAGTTCTTCTGGAGATAGTTTCATCAGGTCCTCCAGGGTTTCCCCGTCTCTCAGCAATGCTGCCAGCGCTGTCGAGGGGTGTTAAAGATTTAGTTAAGATACTTGACAACAGAGCAGGAAACACAGGCTGAAATACATGTTATTTAACGGTACCAACTATGCTCTGTACCTTCATTTCTGCTTAGCTCGATGTCAGCAAACAGACCGATCTTGATGATCTGCCACAGCAGGCCCAGCACCAGATGGGGCTTCCCCTCTTTCAGGTCTAAAGCACCAATGTTCACCACATGGCAGCCAATAGCAGAAGCTGAGTTCAGGGCCAGGTTCAGATTCTCCTGCAAGGTACAAAGCATTGGATGTTGGAAAATTTCAAATAAGCCTTAAGAGAAACAGCAGCCCTGACATACAGTAAATCAAACTGACCTGTATCGTAAACGGTGTCAGCTTCTTCTTATTTATGGTCCTCTCATCGATAGTGTCTGGCACTGACAGGTTAATCATTTTGCTGTGTAAACGTACAAAAATCCAAACATGAAATTTGATCAGACATTTGATGCAATATCCCTGTTGTAAAATAAAGGCAGAGATAGCAACCAAAATGTTCATGGTTTGAAAAGAGGAAGGTTTGTGGCTTTAAGTAACTTATAGTTTTATATGCTGGTATGTTAGTCAAAAGAACTAACGTGACAAAGTGCAGATTTTTAGCTGTCAAATGCTAACTGACCACTATGACCTACTATAACAGCAGTGTTTGCAATTTGGATTTAGTTACTTTTGCGTTAGTTATTTTCTGTTTCAAACAATATACATTTGTGTACCTTGAACTGGTGATTTAACAAAAAGCAACTCAGTTTTGAAACAATATGTAATCATTTCCAAATATTTGTAATTAATGTAATAGTATTGTATTACTATCAATATCTCCTCTGCAATGCGAGATAGAATGTTGTTATGGTTGACTGATATCCCAATACAGGCTCATATTTGTCTTTTCTTCAGCCTGAATGTGATCACAACAGTCGGTGCAATGAGATGCAGGTACCTGACATTTATGTTAATGTCAGAACGGCAGCTAGATGAAAGAGGGGGAAGGGGGTTGTGTTGATGGCTTGAGGTGAAAACAGGAGCCCTCACCAGAGTACAATACCATCTCCGACAGAGGTGAAGAGAGAGTCTGTGTTGGGATCCATGGGCAGGACGTGTTGGCAGTCTGGGTCTCTTTCCAGAGCAGTGTTGATCCAGTTCACAAAGGCATATCGCTCCTCCTCTGTAAGGATACAAAGTAATGTTACAGTATCGCTCATGATGAGTCATTTCAGTTGGTCACATTGTCCATTATGGGTTTCTTTTCTTCATCGGCAAATGGAGCACCTATAGCTGACGTGCAGAGGGCACAAAGTCAGTTTATGACAAACATAAGAAGCGAAAGGAGAGAAGTTGGGGTCGATGTCCACGTGTCCTACCAGAGAACGAGTGTTGTGTGCCTTCGCTTGACAGCACTGATGTCCCTCCAATAGCCAGGATGCCTTCTTTTCTGTTGATGACCTTGCGGAAAGTTTTTGCTATTTCACTGCCCCTCAGCTCCTGGATGATCTAAAACGAGACCAAAGAATACTCAGAGACCAACTACATTCGATGCCTCGAAAACACTGCATTATTGTTTTAAGCTGAAATTTGTGAAATATTTAAACTGCATTTATGAACATTTTGATTGTAGATTTGAGATTGTGTTGTAGAGGTTAACCAATTCATTGCTTTGGCCAATAATTAACAGAACTGCCTTCTGCTGTTCATATGTTTATAGTATGTTTGTAGTGTCAGCATCACATCAGTTTTAAAAAGGAAGTTACCACCCAATATTTTAAAGCACTAACTGAATAATTTTATGACATAAACACTCAATGGACACTTTACTAGGTAAACCTGTCCAATCTAATGCAATTCATGCTACCATTACATACATACACGTTACCATTACAAGGCACGTAATGCTCAGTGTTTGTCGTACAATGTAGGAAATGTGTACATTTTAGTAAAAGGTTATGTAGGGGGTTCTACAGAATATTAGAAAAAACTCAATATAACGCAGTCCAGAACACCACCACCATTAACTAGGACCTGAATGCTAAAACATATAATTTAAATAACACCTCAACGACAGTGTCAACAAAAAAACATTAGACATTATAGACATCATAAAAAGTAGACTTCATGGAACTTGATAATAATATAATGTAATTTGCATCCCTTGTTGTGGTGTAGAGCTCTTGTTAGCCTCCATGACAGCCAGCTGGCATGGAATAAAGCTAACCTGCCAGCCAAAGGGCTGAGAAGATAAGTTAAACATCTAGCCTAGTCTCGGCAACGTCATCACTGCTTGCGCACGCAACCGGGGGGCAGAAAGAAGACGTGTAGCTACACAAAACACGTCTAGCTAGTAGAGGCATAGCGTAAGTCAAAATGCCAAGGAGTTGTTGCGTAGTTAATTGTACAAACAGAGCCAGTGATGGGTGCCTGATGTTTAACATACCTAGGGGGAAGCATGCTTTTGCCAAAACCTGGCGGAGGTTATGGCTTCAAGCCATAAGAGGGGCAGATTGGGGTCATCTGCAAGCAGTCAGGCTCCCATTGTATCAATCAGAAAAGTTGCAGCTTGTTGTTGTTCAGCTAAGTGATATCTACCTGTCAGGGCTGTGGTACTCGAGTCCGGACCATAGACAATTAAAGGTCCGGACTCGAGACAAGTTTAGACAGCTAGCTAAAGCTACGCCGATGTTTTGCTAACGTTAGCGCAACAGTGTTAGCCTAGCCTACTAGGTAAATATTACGACTGCCTTCGGAGTTTACTATATCGATATAGTAAACTCCGAAGGCAGTCGTCTGCGTCCACGTTGCCAACATAAGACCATAGCATAAGACCTGTGGCGTTAATGCCATAGACAGTATATATATAGTTAGTGCTCATTTTGTACATAACATATTCTTCTGCTAGTGTGTGTTGTAATCTAGGATAGCTCATTAGCGCCTCCACTGGACTGGAGTGGTGGTGCTAGAATCAATCAGGAAATGAGCTACTAATGCCTAGACCCGAACCAGACCGAATGTAACCGTGCAACCGGCCGGCCGCTCGACTCTAATGTAACAGTGCAACCGGCCTGCCCGCTCGACTCTAATGTAACCGTGCAACCGGCCTGCCCGCTCGACTCTAATGTAACCGTGCAACCTGCCGGCCCGCTCGACTCTTATGTAACCGTGCAACCGGCCGGCCCGCTCGACTCTAATGTAACCGTGAACCGGCCGGCCCGCTCGACTCTAATGTAACCGTGCAACCGGCCGGCCCGCTCGACTCTAATGTAATCAAGCGGTGTCTTGGTTCTCGGCAAGTTTGAGTTATTAACCAAGCCTTGTTTCTGGTGCATCTTAGAGGATTGTGTTCACGGCAATTCACACATTATCGATGGGGAAGCACATTACATCACATACAAATACACGCCTTTATGTCTCGTGCATTTTAGAATTGTGTTCATGGAAATTCATATGCTATACTACCAAGGGGAAAGTATTAGGCCTATAGCACATACAAATACACGTAATGTTATCTTGATAGATATGTAAAGTTAAACGCGATCACCCCCGCCGAGGGCACGGGAACCGGTGACCGAATCTATTAAGTCGGTAGGCTAACCAACAACCGTCCGGTTGAACCGACTCTCGTAAAAGAGTTGGTTGTCCCATCACTACCCTGTAATGTTTGTAAACAGGAAACCAGTCTATAAAATGGGCTGAAAAACCATGTTTATAAACTAGAAAATCGGGTTAATGGGTTCATAGAAGCAACTGATGTTGTGTTTTGCATTTAAGTACACTGTAAGGATTCAAAGTGAGCGTGTGCATTCACTACACATCTAATCTAAGTATTACAGTGTTGAGTGTGTGAGTGCCAGTATGTCATTATCAGTGGTAACAGTAAACCGCCAGGGCTAAAGCTGTTATCATCTTCTACACTCCCAACACCACCCTCAGGCTTGTCCCAACATCCCAACCTGAAATAATGATCTCATTAAATCAGTCTCAACAACTAATGGGACCATATTTTGCTCTTTAGTGCAAGTTCATACTGTATGTAGCTTATCACAAAGCTGCTTTGACAATAAGTCTTCTATGGTAATAATAGCGATACTTGCTGAACCTGAAGCCATCGCTGCTTCAACAGTGACCTCAGCCCCGCAAGCGTTGCTGTGACCACAATGAGCTATTCAGGCCAACTCTGTGAGCGCAGCACACTTTATCACAAATGTGCGGGAGGTCACAGGGTGCCAGCTTGCATTTTTTGGCCACTAGGTAAAAGAGGTAAGCATAGCAAAACAATCATGACCTTGCAAAGATGATAAGGATCGCCATTTATTTCTGCAACTTAGCAAAAAGCTATTTTTTGGAACTACAGCTCACGGCTGTAGGGGGACCAAAAAGGGAAAAGTTACATACCGGTAGTATGCCTTTAACGTTCACATCTATAGGCAGTAAAGAGGATATTCACACTCATTCCAAATGCATTTAATCTGGGTGGTTATTATCCATAAGAACATTTTGTAATGGGGTGTATGAAAGCCTAGTGGAGGAGCACACACCTTTCTAATACAAAGGCCCAATGCTGTTTGGCAGCTAACTGCAAAGTCCCAGATGTCCTCCCTTCCCGCAGGCACATGAACACAGCATAACACACTCAAACAGTCAAATCCCAGTTTTGCATAATCCCAAAATCATCTGATCAATCCGCTGATCCTGGGACCTAGAGTGATTATCTCAAAAGGTCGTTACCTTTTTACATATTTTGCCAAAGGACAGACAACATTGACCACAAAACCCCCTCTAACTTAGTTGACACAATTAGGCCACTTGATTTCAGAAAATCCCTTATTTAATATTTAATAAACTTGCTTGTAGAATCAGTTACATCATTTTAAACACTTTTTTATTTATTAAAAAAAAAAAAAAAAAAAAAAAGCCTTTTATAAAAAGCAATCATTTTTACCCTCCCGTTCTGAAATGTCTTGTGTTCATTTCACTCTTTTTTTTTTTTTTTTAAATTAGATCTTATTTAGTTATGCACTTTTAATTGGCTGGTTTTATTTAAGGTTTTAATCCTTATTTTCCCATGTAAAAGGACCTTGTTTCTTAGTTTGAAAGGTTCAAACTTCAAACCCTTTTTTGACAAAGCCGTTTACTGCAACAGCTTGTCCTTCAAATCCCCTGAAACCGACAATTTTACTATAATTCTTGCTTTTTTGCCCTTTCATTAGGCTCTACAAATCAAAATATAATAATTTTTATTTTAGTGTTGTATAGATGGAGACTGTGAGACACGTAACAACATAACATCCGGATTATTTGTGAGGCTTCTGTGAGGGCTGCTTCTCTGAAATGTTAAGACCTTGATACTGGTTTATAACTGTTTGGGTTATATTTTGATGTTTTAGCAGAGAAAAGTCTCCTCACACACTCAAGTCACAAAACAAGACTATAGCCAGCGAGACGCAATCTCAGTTATTTTCCTTGACTAAAAACAGAGTGTTCCTGAACTACTCCGAGACAAAGCAGCCACCTGAAAAATCACTGATAATCGCTATAATTTTATTATAATTATTTCACACGTAACTTTGGCTACACTTACAAAAGTACACAGATGAACTGTGGAGAATAGTTGTCATCACGAAACCATAAAGAGTACCTCAAATTGGAAGTAAGTAATTATGAATGAGCCCAAAAATTGTTTAAGTTCAAGACGTTCTAGGTGGAGTCACAGATATTTGGACACAACACAGTTTTAAAGTCATCCAATTCAATCTGATTTACTCTGTTATTAGCATAGTCAGGGTTAAACTGACAAATGGACAACTAAATACACATACCCTTAAACAGGACACTTGAACTACCATAGAAAAAACAAAACACAGCTGCAGAACGTTTTGATTGACCCACATGATCTTGAGATCTTGAACCATGCTGTGCTCCTGTACCAGACGCTGCCTCTGTGAAAGAATTCTCTCTTAATGACTGCTCCATCATCACTGCTGAAACAAAACACTGGAACTCACACCACTTTGCTGACCTCACTTCCACATTCCCTGAGTGTGTGTGTGTGTGTGTGTGTGTGTGTGTGTGTGTGTGTGTGTGTGTGTGTGTGTGTGTGGTTTGTAGAGGCCTTTCAACTCCGTCGTGCATGGAGCTGCTAAAAGTTGCTTTGCGTAGCGGCCCCACCCAGGAGGGCGAGGTGCTTTTTAGGCAGAACAGAAAACAAAGACCAGCTCAGAGTAAGAAAAGCTCTGAACGGAAGGTGAAAACTTGTCAAGCTCAACAGAACGAACAGTTTGGAGCTAGACGTACCGCTAGAAACTCTTCGAAGCTGATCTTATTATCCTTGTTGCGATCCAGTTTCTGGATGATCTCACGGACCATGTATCCAGGTAGAGCATGGCCGGCATCTTTAAGGAGCTCATGGAGTTCATAATCAACAATAAATCCATCGCCGTTCAGATCTACAGAAACACAAAAAGAACCATTAGACCCAGCACATATAATACAACTAGGACTGGAGTTACTGTAACATAAACACAATAATATCTATAACATACGTTCATTGTAACACATGGCTTTAACTCACCACATTTTCCAAAGATCTCTCTCATCTCCTCCATTTCCTCTTTTGTTATCTTTCCAGTCATGTTTCTGTGATTGACCCAAGGTGGTCAGTCAGAGAAAGGTGGGACTGCAGAGAAGAAAAGAGCACAGTGTCACCAACATGGCCTTGCAATGACAGGACAAAGGTCTTGAGAGGAACCCAAGCTTCACCAGCCTCCTTAAAGCCCCTGAAACTAATCCAGACTGCTCGCTGTTTTACTACTCAGATCACAGACCGGTTGAAATGTTTTACCTCCTTGCAACAGGAGAAGTGACCTTAACTCTCTGGGCAGAACAATAGTCACTCGCCATCTTCTGTCAGGTCCAACATTTTTTTATAAATTACTACTTTATATATCCATCTCCTCACTGATCCCTGCTGATCCCCACCCCCGCTGATTATATCTACTGTTCTCTTTAGTTCCTCTCTTTAGCGCTTTTCCTTTTCCAAGCATGGCTCTCTCCCATAATCAAAGTAATTTCCTGTTCCATTGTATAGCAATGAGCCCATACTGTAACCGTAGCCAGAGAAGCTGAGACTACTGATTTTACACAGCCCTTTTTTGACAAAGCCGTTTACTGCAACAGCTTGTCCTTCAAATCCCCTGAAACCAACAATTTTACTATAGCCTAACTCTTGCTTTTTTGCCCTTTCATCAGGCTCTACAAATCAAAAATATAATATTTTTTATTTTAGCGTTAAAAAAGATGGAGACCGTGTCCAGTTATATGTGACAACATATTTGTGAGGCTTCTGTGAGGGCTGCTTCTCTGAAATGTTAAGACCTTGATACTGGTTTATGAGTTATAACTGTTTGGGTTATACTTTTATGTTTTAGCAGAGAAAAGTCTCCTCACACACTCAAGTCACAAAACAAGACTATAGCCAGCTAGACGCAATCTCAGTTATTTTCCTTGACTAAAAACACAGTGTTCCTGAACTCCTCAGAGACAAAGCAGCCATCTGAAAATTGCTGAAAATAAGGAATTCCTCGGAGTACCTCCTTCCCGTTCTGTTGAGGCAGAGGAATGCACAAGGCCTGGGCAGATCAAGCTTCACTTACACAGAGGTGAGCAGGGTGTGCTGCCTCGTTCGCATGGGCTAAACTAGTATGATGGCATTCCTCTCGAACACAAGCCAGTGAGGTTTATACTGCGGTAGAGTAAGATTCACAGATTTTTCCAGACAGAAAAGTGTTCCCATTTCCTGATTTAAAGTACAGATTGTTAATTTTCACAGCATATTAGTCAGAACTCCTGGGCAAAGCCTTTTCTGGTTTCCACAGTGCTACGTGTGTAAAACCATATTAGGGAATATCTGAATGTCAAGTTAGTCAAATGGATTATAATCCAATTGATCATTAGCAATAATTATAACGGTAATTTAAGCCTAAATTGGTCAATTTCTTTGGAGTGGTTTCAGCCCATTTAGTCTTTCTGTGGCCACTGCAGCCTCACAGGCACACATTCAAGCAGACAAACAATGAACAAAAGGTCCAGTAGCCATGCATCCTCTTTCATGAATGAAACTATTAATAGTATTCATGAAAGATGATTCAACAGTAGACATGTGGTCTCTGAAAATGAGACTCAGTTCCCATAATACTATTCTTACAGACAAAACAAAGTGTAGAAATAACACCTTGGCCTACAAAATCCAAAACGTGTCACCCAAAAAAGTCATTTCAGATGAAATCATGTTTATTAATTTAAGAAAAAAGTCCAATACAGTATAAACTTGCTTCTAGGTAGCAACAATAACAAGGCCAGATTTGTCACTTTACAGTGACAGAGATTTTAGGTTTAAATGCCACTCACATGAATCACAGAGAACAGGGTGTTTTTCAGGGCAAGCACAAACTCCTGACTAAACGATTAGGAAAATGACGATGCCAGTGTAGCTATATTTAACTTTTCTCTAAAAGGATGTGAAATGTGGATGCTGAAGTCGACCCAGCTACAATAAGGGCTGACGAGCATTCCCTCCTTTGCCAGCCCTCGTCACACCCTTGACGGAGGGAGAGTGAAAACAGCAGAGGGGTTAAGTACATGGAGCAAGGGCACAGATGGCAGCGGACAAATGTGAGACGTATCACTGGTGGTACAGAAGAATAGAGGGTTTGTAACCACTGTCACAAACACAAGAAAGTGAGTTCCGAGCGTCAGGCTCCAAAACACAGTTGCTGTCTTTGACAGCTGGACTGTGTGCTTCGAGAGAAGAGAATTCCTGCGCCCTTCTGTGCAGCAGCAAGCTCCTAAATGGAGTGGCTCATAGGTTTGTCTAAAAGCATATCAATACTCCTGATAGAGTTCAAAAGACATTATTGAAATGTCAGCGCTTAGCAGCAGTGCAAGAGTTTTAGTAGATCAGAATATGTTTGGCTAACAAAGACAAGACATATTGAGAATATAGTTCCCAAATTGCAAGAGCTGGCACAAACTAAAATTATGAGGGATTCAAAATGACCTCCAAAAAAGTCCTCTACGCACTTCTGTGTAGGTTTAGTCATCCAGATCACGCGATATCTAGCAGAACCAAAACAAGAGCAACTGGGCTTGCTTTGTGGTCTCTAAGACATTTCACCACTCATTCAAGAAGCTCTCTCAGTTCTCTTGCTCTTGTTTAACAACTAGATATCACACAAACAAGCATTTCTTTCCAAGCACCAGCTTTAATTGTCGAGACAAAAACAGCACATTGACGCTGTTTACGATCGCCTTTGATGGATGTTACAGTCAATTTAAAGCGGAGGGCTGTTCCCAGATGGCTGAGTTAAATGTGTGTAGAGGTGACACACCCCATCCAGTGTTTCATCCACACAGCAACATGGTAAATGTGAGGCACACAAATAGATTGGGCACCCTTCCCAAGTGTGGTCAAATGCATATGCACACACCCAACACAGTCTGCAATAACATGGCCATTTTTACTTAGTCACAATGGCCTGAAGCAGCGAATCAAACTGACTCATAAGTACCAAACAGTCTGTGACACCAGCTTTTAATTTCCTATTCCGGCTGCTTGCATAAGATAAGCACAGCCATACTGACAGGTAAGGAAGAGGTGACGACAACAAATATTGTATGTGGAGTTTACATAACTCTGACATCATACGCAGCTGCAAGCATATCACTCTGGGTTGGGTTTAGGGTTATTATAAAAGCTTACAAAACTTGGGAGTGGTAAATCATCGTGGAAATATTCAAATGAAATGGTCCCCTGTCCGTATCCCTAACCATGAACAATTCCATCTTTTCAACTTTTCCCCAAATGAAAGAATGTAGCTGTAGTAAAAAGGACGCAGCAGGTAAAAGAGCCCTGTGCTAGCAAAGGTGTTAGGAATCCATACTAACCATCATTTAAGAAAGTCATTAGACAGGTTACTGAGGTGCTGCTGAATCAGTTCGGTTAGGCGGTTACTGCTACAGGTAATCAGCCACACCTACAAGGGTTTGCCATTACTCAACAAAAGCACTGTAAAGCATTTTCCTCTGCTGCATAATCAGATGTTACAAGGCACAGCTCTGTAAAATACCACCCTTTCCTCACGCATGCATGACACATGACACTGTATACCTCCCTGCTCCAAGGCCGTTGTTACGTAGCTGACCCCTGACCTCCCAAACAGATGACATACGGTATACATGCAGACTCTCTGTGGAGTTCATTACACTAATATTTTGTGTTGTAGTAATAGAAGAAAAGTTTTTTAAAAAAGCAGTCAATGTAATCCATGGCACTTCCCCACTCACGTCCTCCCCACGTCCAGTTTCTGACAATTTATCCTTGTACAGAGAGCCCCGATATTGACAGGATTTATATGTGTATTTTTATGCAGATTAAGATTAATATCTTCTAAACCTTTTCTATTCACAAAGTAAGGTATTTAGGGGATTGTATAGCCTTGGTGAAGAGTGCTTTCAAATTGGAATTAGCATAGATTACAAAAAATATATAAAACTGACAAAAACAACAAAAAGTAAAAACAAGTGCAGCCAATAAAAAAACTCAATAACTTTCACTGCATAGAAAAAACAAATGAAGGCACCTGTTTAAAATCCTCCTGGCAGTGCAGAAAGTGGGGCAACCTGTTCATTCGCACAGGTGTGAGCGTGCTCGTGTGTGTTTAAGGGTGGACATAACTATCAGCACACTCCCTCCTCCTTCTTGACTTTCTGGTTTGTCTTTACAAACACGTGATTCTATAGCGTGAATAAGGGGAACTCACATTTTACTTCAACTCATGTAAATCACAGTACATAACTGTCAATCAGGTTAATGACAGGCGCAATTAAAATGATTTGAACGTCACACAAAAGGAGTGCAAACAGCACTTTTTTCACTTTTTTTTTTAAATCTCCGGAGTCCTCCTGATATCAATAATTGATTTAATGCTTTTGTCTTTTACAACATCTCTATCAAAGCATGCCACTGCACAACTTTTAAAACAAGACATTAATAGAGGATAGACAACAAGAAATACTGACTTTGTAGAGACTCAACAGCAGCGATGCAAGGAATAAGACCACTGATGACTGTCTGTATTCACAACACACTTCTTATTTCAAGTCACAATATTTATCAAATTAAAATGTGGGTCTTGTCTTGTTGTTCATGGTTGTCCCTACAGTGATCCACAATTGAAATCCCAGATGTACATGTGCTGCAGCCCCAGACTGCTCGACAGGAAAAATCTGGTAAATCACTCAGAGCAATAAACTAGTTTACATAGACCACTGTTTTACATGAGAGCAAATAGCACAGAGTAACTGACTGGGCTGTCTCATTTTAGTGTTAAAACATCCACCAACATTTCACAACTTACTAGCATACCATATATATTGTGCTGGGGTCATATCAAATGTCAATAAGACAAAAAGTGATTTTTCATCAGAAGAGCAGTGAGGTTACACACCTAGCATAGCAAATATTACACTAGGCTTCACCTTTTATAATGAATGTATGTGCGAGTGTTTTAAAGCTATGTGTAGGTCATTCATACGTCCGCTTGTGTATCGGCAATATTAAAAGAAATGTGTGCAGGCTCCACCTATGCGGCTTCCTTCGGTGAGTGGCGATGTAGACTACCTAATGAAACGAACCTGGTTGTCTTACTTAACTTGCTCCTTGCTTTGACATTTGTCATATTCACAAATGTGAAGGGATAGTTCCAAAATCTCGAAGAAAACATAAACGCTGTGTATAAACTTTAACTAGTTACACTTACATCTTAGTTACGTTACGTAAAGTTTGAGTAGTAGTTACTGTTCACGAATTAAAGGAGTCGGAGGCTATTTTATTTCAGTATATCAAAGACCTATCCAGCGCCGAGAGAATTAATAGGCTACAGTGAAGGTGTAGCTAAAGCTAGCGACAGATGCAAGTTCTATGGGCAGGACAACTATCCCTGTTTCCCCTTGCAAATCCACACCTCTACACAGAAGGGAATGGCTATCACAGAGAGGAAAGATTAAGACAAGGTTGTTATTTTAGTAAACGCTACTGAGACAAATTCTATATGTAAGTAGTTGTTAGTGTAGAAGTTGCCAGGAAATTGGTACTCACTATCGGTGCGCCTGAAATTCCAGACAGCGTCCCAGTTTGCAGTCCTGCCTCCTCCACGTAGAGACAAAAGTAGACAGCAGTTGGAATGTTGGCCCCGCCCTGTCGGCGACGTCACCACCAGACGTTGATGTCCGGTCTACAGACTCATGAGCAAACACTTTTAGGCCTTTTAGAAGTGTATTTATACTTTTTTGTTATCCTAAAAAGCCAGTGATACTAGACAAATCATACCGAGGGACAAGCCCTTTTCACTCCTACAATATACCTAATACGAAAACTGCTTAAAATCCTTTAAAAACAACAAAGGATGAATTTTTAAAAAGTAAATAATTTATTTTTCACATTACACATTAAAATAATTATTAAATAAATATTGTTAATTCCTTTTTACAAGACACTTTTGTTTGAGGGACATAAAATGGCATGTTTTCGTCGAATATGCAATATATTGAATGAATGTCAAAATATATTGAATGAAAGTATGGTTAAAACAAGCTAAAAATTAATTTCACTTTGTTTCTCAATGCGGCTCGATCATTATCTTGTTGTGAGAGAGATCACTAACTGAGAAAGGAAGAAAAAAAAAAAAAAAAGCTCCTCCAAGTGCTTCACTCCCACTTTGCACTGCATACAGCAAGTTTTTGTATATTAACCAGTTGTCTTGCTCAGGGCATTCTCACATCTTTTAAACAGCCCATCAAGCCATTATTATAACAATTGTGTTGCTAATGACAGAATGTGCTTTTATAGGAGTTGAACACAGTTGCACCGCATGTGGCCAACAAGTTAACCACTTCCAGAGAGATTCCTTCTTTCGACATCCAGCTCTGAAAGTACTTATTTGCAAGGTGTCTGCTTATTTGTGTCAGAAACACATTCTCAATTTTCTCTGACCTTTAAGTCAGTATTAAAATGAAATAATAATATAACTGTATTCAATTTTCATCAACATGTACATCTCTTCAAAAGTCAGAAACCTTGGGAAGGCACTTGCATTAAAATGCAAATGCATTTACACAGTAACAATTAAAGGAGGCATTAATGCCAAGTGTATGTGAGCTTCTGCTCTGTTGAAGGAAAATGGGATACTGGCTGCTTTGGGAAAAGCAATAGCCTATGTGCTGCAAGGGACAGCAGTTTTTAAGTTAGAAGTCAGAAGCAAAATGTATAATATGTGGAAAAGTTCATAGAATGTTGCTGGAACAGAGAGCTGCAGGGAAGCCATTAGTAGACTACCAAATATTTAAAAAGTAGACCGTTAATACACAATGATTGTATAACAGAATAGGTTAGAAGATCTCTTAAGAGCAGTCAGTCAGAAGGATATGCAATTTACACTAAATAATAGCATATTAAGCATGAACTTAACTAATGTACCACGTGTTGTTAACCTTTTTGAGAGTGAGAGAGAAATTTTGATTGATGGTTTTTAGGATTGTTAGAATATTTTCATTATCAAATAATAGACGGAACCACTGAAGTTATAATACAATTTTGTTTACTTGCAAGTAGAATCAGTTTACAGTACTCACAGCACAAGTACAGAAAGTTACTAACGTAAGCCTCAAACAGTAGCTTATTTATGTGTAAAATACAATCACAACAGAATTTGATGTTGCCAATTGTCTATCTTGTCAGTTTAGATGTCATCTCCTCTATCTGGTCAGACTCTATGGCGTCCCCTTTATCTGGTTAGAGAGATGCATGTTCTGTCCTCGGGTTATCTTGTTATGATGTTATCTTGTGGGGGCAAGTAGTGTTATGGTTTCTTTACTATGCAAATAGTTTAATTTAACAAAGAGAGAAGATAGTAATCACTATAATATTATTCTATGCAAACAGTTTAATAAATAGAGAGAAAGTATGTATCAGAATTTCCCTAACAAGGATACATTTTAGTGTAAGCACACTAACACTAGTCAAAACTGTAAGCACGAGTATAATGGATCATAAGACCAGAGGTTTTCATGAAAGAAACTAAAAATAAATGAACAAATCTAACAGCTGATTCCTCCTCCGGGGCAGCAGGTGGCGGTAATGCGCAATATGTTAATATGTAGGTCAAGTGCGTTAAAAAAACACAAAAGGAAGAGAAAAGGACCATTCACTGTTGTTGTCGCCTCTTGCCTCTCTTTACAATTTTGCCAATGAAGGGGATGTTGGGCGCAGCTTGAGCGCAATGTTTTAACCAAAAATATATTGGTATCATGAAAGTATAAGGACTTGAACGACTTCGGTTGTTCACCTACTTCGCGATATGTCTGCAGCGATGCTGAGGTAAAACTGCGGACTGAAATGCGGTTGTCTACTGGAGAGTATAATAGCGAGCTAGCTTAGCAACTAGCAAGCTGTAGCAGCTAACAGCTAACTAGAGTGATACCATAGATACAGATAATTCTAGCTAGTTTAGTTGGCTGCTAATTTAAACTAAGTATTGTTAACACGGCTAAAACAGCCTGTACAGTCATGTGAATTGAAATAAGTGTTTTCTTGACTTCTCAGAGGTGACGTAACGTTAAAGCTATCGTATTTTTCTATAGCTATTGCTACATTTAAGATAACTAGCTACGTTAATGCTAGTGAGAGCTGAACGTAACCAGCGTTTCCTAAGGTTTGTGGAAGACTAGTTACACGTATTTAGCGGTGGGTGTGGGGGTCCTCCCCCAAGAAAATGTTACGTATTTCGACAAAATAAAATTTTATTTGACATCGTTTTGGACCATTATTATTACTACCCTATCGGTGTACAAAAAGTTTTAATAACTAAACAGCACCCCAAAAGCGTAAAGACAAAACTTGCTAAAGAAGTCCATTGGGGACCAACTACAACATTAGTACTGCTACAAGTCCTACCTGGTGGTAATTTTTTAGGCTGTAGTTTGTGGTGCCT
Organism: Perca flavescens; assembly: GCF_004354835.1. NCBI lineage: Eukaryota > Metazoa > Chordata > Actinopteri > Perciformes > Percidae > Perca > Perca flavescens. Next base: position 12,811,183 of record NC_041343.1, read on the forward strand.
GTTTGTAGTTGGGTCTTATGAGGGCCCAGAAGACCAGAGTAAGTGCCTTTCCCCAATTGAGATGATTCAGCTTTACAGACCAAAATTATGGGGCGTTCTGGTAGTTTTTCTAAGATAATCTAAGTCAAGTTATTTCAAAAGTTCATCACTAGTAAGTTGCCCTCAAAAGTCGACAAACTACCACAACTCAAAATACCCAAGTTTACAATATGAGTTTTGATGTTTCATTGCAACACATGATGGATTACCACGCATGCACAATACACTGTGGGGTACATATAGCTTTAGAGTTTAGAAGAAGAAGAAAAATACTTTATTATTCGTTGCATACAATCATACAATACAATGTAGTGAATTCAAACTGCATTTAACCCATCCTAAGCATTAAGATGTGGACAACCACATACAGCGTCCGGGGAGCAACTTGGGGTTCAGCGTCTTGCTCAAGAACACTAACGTGGCCTGACATTAGGTTGTGTCCTGCAAAGTAGATCGAAAGCTGAATTGCTTTAGATGTTGAATGGGATTTGAATCAGAATCAGAAATATTTTAATTGAGTTGAGTTGATGTTTAATAGAATCTTGGGTGATAAATAGTTGATTTAACAAAATTCACTTCATATTACTAATGCTAACAAGGTATATTAATCAGGATTTTTAACAAAAAATATGGTTAACAATCTAGCAGCTTGTAACTGTCAAGTTTACCATAACCATGTTCTTTTTCCTTGACTGTAGCACCACTACCAGCAAGCTTAATGTATTGGTCAACAAACTGCACGAGTACATGGCTCATTCTACTGTTGAGGACAGCAATGGCCTGCCAACCTCAGAGGATGCTGATGGTACACCTTTTTTATTAATTTATTCATGAGTGATGGAAATATTCACTTAATATTTACATGCTTTCTAAACATTTTTAACAGATATTCTTTTTAAAGGTCTGACAAACAGGAGCTGTTCTGTGGGAAACTCAACAGAGCATGCTGCGACAAAGGTAACTAATATACTAAATATTGTTGGTGTTATGTCAGAATCAGAAATAGTTCATTGCCAAGTATGTTTGCACAAACAAGGAATTTGGTGATGACGGTTTATTCACGAGACTCATAGTCTCCTGAAATGAAATTGTTTGCATAAACAAAGAACTGGTTTGGATGAGTCATTACAATGTATATCTCATTAATAAATGAACAGTTTGGAAAAGTGTCTTTTCCCCTCTTTTTTTGGCGGGACAGTAAAAATATACAAGGGGCCAGTAAAACCCTTACCCCTACAGTGGGTAATTTTTTTTAATGTTGGATACTGCTACCAGTTACAACAAAACGAATAAACTGTCTTGCTTTGTAGGCTGGAGTGGACACCAAATACTCAAGAAGGTGAGTTGGTATTTCATTTATACCCTTCCTCCTTTGTCACTGTCAAAGTACGCAGCCAACCTGTGTGGAATGTTGCTATGCTCTGCAGCTTACTTTTTTTTTAAAACATTTTAACTGATTTTACAGAAAACCATCTGTTGTCATAAAGCATTCTGGGCTCGATGAATCTGGGGACTCAAGTGCAAGTGAAGATTTTGATTTACCAGTCAACGCAAATGGTCACCCTGATATCACTAGATTGCCAAAAGGTAGGTCTTAACATTTTCCTATCATAATTCCCTTATTTACTCTGCCTCATAACTTTTCTGCGCAAATTGTAGTGCAACATTTTGGATTGGTGTCCATTATGTTTAGTTGCAGTCTTAAATAAAAAAAAAAAAATTGGTCTTGGGGAATGTTTGGGAACACTTAGTCTACCGATTGCTAAGAGTTTTGTCTGTTGTCTTTGCTGAGCTCTCAAGTACCTGTATGTGTTTTTAGTCTTGCTGACTGCAAGACTAACATGTAGGTTGACACAAATCAGTCTTTATAAATGAATGAAATATTTAGTTCTGTTCCCAGCTTTAGATTATAATTACATATTTAATATTGATTAAATATCTTAGACTTATTGGTGGTATGTTTTTTTTTTTTAAACAGGCACTGTATTGGTGAGGCCTGAAGCTGTTGATAATGGAAGAGATGACTTCAGGGGTCCCGAGTTTCGCAGCAGGAAATCAGGTGTACTTTCGAGAAGACGTGGAGGTCAGTCACTACTGGTTGATATTGTAATAACATTGCACATCACTTCATGATTACTCAGGCAGCCGCTTCTTCAAATGAACCAAAAAAAGGCACTTGTTGGGGTACTCATCCATTGACTGCTTGTGGACAAAATACACACAGACTGAAAAAACAGTCCACTGGTTAAAACAAGCTAAAAATTCATTTCACTTTGTTTCTCAATGCGGCTCGATCATTATCTTGTTGTGATAGAGATCACTAACTGAGAAAGGAAGAAGGAAAAAAAACAAGCTCCTCCAGGTGCTTCACTCCCACTTTGCACTGCATACAGCAAGTTTTTGTATATTAACCAGTTGTCTTGCTCAGGGCATTCTCACATCTTTTAAACAGCCCATCAAGCCATTATTATAACAATTGTGTTGCTAATGACAGAATGTGCTTTTATAGGAGTTGAACACATGGGAATTGTCAGTTGCACCGCATGTGGCCGACAAGTTAACCACTTCCAGAGAGATTCCTTCTATCGACATCCAGCTCTGAAAGTACTTATTTGCAAGGTGAGTCTGCTTATTTGTGTCAGAAACACATTCTCAATTTTCTCTGACCTTTAAGTCAGTATTAATATGAAATAATAATATAACTGTATTCAATTTTCATCAACATGTACATCTCTTCAAAAGTCAGAAACCTTGGGAAACGCATACCTAAATGTACAGTACAGGCCAAAAGTTTGGACACACCTTTTCATTCAATGTGTTTCTTTATTTTTATGACTATTTACATTGTAGATTCTCACTGAAGGCATCTAAACTATGAATGAACACATATGGAATTATGTACTTAACAAAAAAGTGTGAAATGACTGAAAACATGTCTTATATCTTAGATTCTTCAAAGTAGCCACCCTTTGCTTTTTTTGATAACTCTGCAAACCCTTGGTGTTCTCTCAATGAGCATCATGAGGTAGTCACCTGAAATGTTTTTCACTTCACAGGTGTGCTTTGTCAGGGTTAATTAGTGGAATTTTTTCCCTTATTAATAAAAAAGCAAAGGGTGGCTACTTTGAAGAATCTAAAATATAAGACATGTTTTCAGTTATTTCACACTTTTTTTGTTAAGTGCATAATTCCATATGTGTTCATTCATAGTTTTGATGCCTTCAGTGAGAATCTACAATGTAAATAGTCATGAAAATAAAAAGGAAACGCATTGAATGAGAAAGTGTATCCAAACTTTTGGCCTGTACTGTATGCTGTTACCAAGATTTAAAAACTGGAGTTTAAATGAAATGGCAATCATGATATAGGTTACAAACATGCTTTTTATACACTTACCAAGTATCCATTCGTTTTCTGTGGAGTAGCTCATACTTTGTCATGTTAATCACTAGGTTCTGTCTAGTTCTGTTTGCATTTGGTGGTTGTGTTTCATGTTGAGAAGTACAGATATGAACCATGGGATTCTGTTAACATAGATGTGAGACATACAACTATATGAAACAGTTAAAAATAAAGTTTTCTGTATTCAAATGTACTGACACTTTAGCCTTATTCTCCACAGTAATACAGCATGTATAAAATGGTGTTAATGAAAAGCAGTTTAGAAGAATTTTAAAAATGATCCCTCAGCCCCACAGAATGTGGATATGCAGTTTAAGCAATATTACTTATCAGTAATGGCAAAATATTGATATTATGCTAACTAAATTCAATGTGGACCCACTTTAGCCACTCAGTCATTGTCATTTCCTATTCAAATGGATAATACATATACTGAGCTAAGTCTGTCTGTCAATATCACAACTTTTTGACTGCTGTGATCAGTCAGATATTGAAAATGCTTTGTTTTAAGAATGTAGCTAAAAATAATTCTGTATTTGAAGATAATAATTCAAAAGAGCCATCAGAAACAAGACTAACATTATTGCTAACAAGAAAAAAATCTTCCCTTTACACACTTAAAACTCCTTGCATGTTTGTTTTTGTCCAAGCTTTCTGTGACTCTTCCATTAATTGTTTTTTTTGCCAGTCTTGCTACAAATATTACTTAAGTGATGACATCAGTAAGGATGGAGATGGAATGGATGAGCAATGCAGGTATGATTTGTTGTATTTGATATTTTAACTGAAACATGAACATTTCCCATAACTTACTTTGTACTAAGCTTTTATCTACTGTATTTATTATCTCTTTTCCCCCCTCATGCAGATGGTGTGCTGAAGGAGGCAACTTGATCTGTTGTGACTTCTGTAGTAATGCATTCTGCAAGAAGTGTATTCTAAGAAATTTAGGAAGGAAGGAGCTGTCTGGCATCTTAGAGAGCAAATGGTACTGCTATGTGTGTAGCCCGGAGCCCCTTTTTGACCTGGTGGTGGCCTGTGACAGTGTCCTCGAGAACATGGAGCATCTGTGGTATCAGCAGCGCAAGAAGAACCGAGTAGAGCCGGAGAAATCTGAACTTTATCACATGTTGCCACACTTGCCTCAAAACATTCCTTTGGATACATGGGATCACACTGGCATGGATGGTAATGTGGTGTTCAACTATAACACACTGCAGATTTCTAAGGATCTTACCAAAAAGGCCAAACATTTAGTGGACTCAACTAACATCTTAAACCGGACATTTGTCAATTTCATTCATACTGTGACAACAAACAAGCAAACACCTGCTGTTCGCAATCTGTACTTGAACTCCTTTTTGTCAGTAGTTAAAGGTTTGCGAAAATCACTTGCAGCACTCGAGGATAGCCTTAAGGAAGAATTCAGTGACCTGGATGTCATGAGCTGTTGGCAAAAGTTATTTAGTGATGACTTTGATGCACAACCTGTAACAGAAGCAGATACAGATATCTCTGATGAAAGATGCTTGCGTGACTTGCAGAAATTGGCAGCTGAACATTTAGAAGATTATGATTCTGACTCCAAGGGCTGCACAGATGGGAGAACTGCACATGCCTGCACTGGTGAAAACATGGATTCAGATTTAAATGACGCCAGACAGAGTGCCCAAAAAATTGGCCTGAAGCCTTCTGAAAGCGGTTTCAACATGACTAAAAAACTAGTAGTAAAACTTACGCCTGTACCAATGGAGCAGGGGCCATCCTCTGATGCTCCGAAGATAGAGACGGACATCCACGCGAACGATAAGAAGTCAGAGGTAAAGGATGTATCAGAAGATGAAGAGACAGGTGCTAAAGCTGACAGCAAGATGAGCAATGACAACTCTAGTGCATCTCTACACCCAGAAGAGGAACAAGGCAATAGACGATCTCCTCGCGTGAAGACAACACCTTTGCGTCGACCAAGTGATGTCAAGGCCAAAACGTCTCGTTCAGCAGCAGACAGTGACAGTGACTCTGACCCTGAGGAAACCTCCAGCACAGTACCAGCCAAAAACACAGAAGAACAAAGTCCGAGCAGAGCAAGAGACGACTCTGACTCCGATGAAGTCCCTGCAGCTCTGCTTGAGCGAGCAGCTATGACACAAAGCTCTGATGAACCCCAGAGTGATGAGAATGGCGGAGAAGCATCAACTAAGGTGGCCAAGAAATGTCTCTTCTGGCTCACTAAGAACACCCCAATCTCACCGGAGAAGATGCGCTGCAAACGTAAGATGCTGGACCGTTCCCCCGAGTCTGACTCAAGTAACAGAAGAGTAAAATCTCGAAGAGAAAGTGGGACAGATTCCTCTAGTGATGATGTGGAATCGCAGAAGAAAATAAAACACTTGAATACGCTGAGGCCAATAGGGAAGTCTCACCTTGTCAAAAGAGAGGATCAAGATGTGGCTAGAAAGCAGGGTAGGATACAGGCTGGAAAGTCTAAGGCTAAAACGCGTCGGAAAGCAATGGAGTCGTCATCGTCCACAAGCGAAGATGAAGATGACGACGATGACTTTGAGAGTGAAGGAAGTGATCAGAAGATGAAGCCAATCACTGAAGATGTGGCCTTACTGGGAGCAGCAGCCTTCCACCAATCTTCAGGTGAGTTTTATATTTATTATTATATATCTAGATCTGCAGTTTACCTTGTCAATAGTTATTGGTGAATATTTTCTAGTTTCTTCACACCTCTGTGACAGTGAACTGAATATCTTGAAGTTGTGGACTTAACAAGAAGTTTGAAGGAGTCCTATTGGGCTTTGGAAAACAGACTTTTTTCACAATTTTTTGACATTTTATAGATTTATTGACAAAATAGTCGACAGATTAATAGACAATTAAAAAATAATCCTTAGTTGCTGCTCTTAAATGATATTTCTCTGTTGAAACAGCTTTTCCGAAACAGCAATTTATGTTTTGTCTGAAACAGCAATTTATGTTTCTAATTTTGTGTTTTTGTAGGAGATGAGGAGCAATCTGGGCCCTCGTGGGCAGCAGAAGATGATGATGATCCAGAAAATAGGTATGGTTCAAAAAGCCCAGATGTAGAGTTTGTAAAACAACTTAGGTGTGGAAGAAAGGTAACTTCGAATCCAAAATGCTGTGCAAAATCTAGCAACACCTATGTCATTAAGACTCAATTGCATTCTATTCAAACAAGACCTAAACGTAGCTGCAGCAGAACCCCAGCAATCAAATACACATTCTAGAGATGCACTGTGAAGCATACAGACCGCATTATGATGCACTGAGACTGAACTTGCCTAGAACAGACCTGTGAAGGATAAGCAACATACTCTGCTTTTTATATATATTTTTTACTTAAATTGTATTGCTTTTCATTTTGTTAATACAGAACACACATAGAATGCTTGTCTTTGTTTTATTTAGTGTGCAACACAGTATACATGTAAACGCTTGAGAAACATTTAACTTAAAGATTTTATTATCGCCATTAGATCTTATACCTTGTGTTATATCACCGTCCTACTATGCTGAAACAAAAGGGGAAACCTTGTAATTGACCCACTTTCCACTTGGAGAGGTCTGAGAATACATTTGCACAATAAATGCAACTTAGTTTGCCTTACTGCTCAGCCTGTTTTCAGTGACAGTATTTGAACATATTTAGAAGGTTTTGAACTAGAGGTTTTGAGTCTACTTGTTAAGTGTTATTACAGAATGCGCAAAGAACCGTTGTCCTCCAGTGAGCAGCACTGTTTACTTAATTGTTATTTACAGGTGAAGTATAACGTTTGAAACATGCCTGACAGATTATCTGCATCCATTTACATTTAAAAAATAAAATTATGAAGTATTTTTTTTTAATCAACCAAAAGTTGTAAGCATGTCTTAAAACTTTTATGCTTCACCTTGAAATCTTTTTTTCTTGATATTATTACTTTTTAATTTACTCTACATAAATCACAGTTATGGTTAGACAAGTTAATTGACCTAACTATAAGATGGCAAAAGTATTGTTTGTTAAGATATCTTATTTAATGTACCTGGCTCTGTAAATGCGCTTTAGCTTTGTTATTCAGCTTTTGAGTTCTTTTAGGCACAAAAGTTAAATTCCTGTTGCAGCCACTGTTAATTCTGGCCACACAATATATTTAGTAATTCCTCTACCACACATGACTTGAGCTTCACCTAATGGCTGCATTTTCATGAATGGGTTTTGTATTTGATGCCAGTGTTAAATACATTATTTCAGAATCTGATTTATTACTTTGTTTTGAAAAAGACTATAATGATGGTATTGTGAACACCTGTAAATCTCAGGATCTTTTATAGGACTACTCTCACGGGCTACTCTTACTGTCCAACTGACACAATTTGGAAAATTTTGTAAGCATAGAACATGTCTCTGGTAATAAACACCAACAGTCTCACCCAAAACACCATACACACTTGTTACATTCTTTTTAACTGATGTCGAGTTTATAATATGTAAATCATGGTATACACCAATGGCCAATTGCAAATATGATTTGAGGTGCATGTCAATTGACATTCCTTATTTGATAAGTAGTGCTTTGCAGTCGTATATTTAAGGCATAAACATCAAGGCTTTGGTATTAACACTTGGTCACCATGATGAATAATACATTTTATTGTGACATAATAATTTTGTCATGTAGTTTCTCTTTTTTTTTTTTAAACTAGTTCACATGAAACTAGCTCTGGATTAACTTGCATGTGAACTAGTTTTAACTGCAGTTCCAGAAACCACAAATTACCCACAATCTTACCTAATGTAGTTTAGAGCAGGCTTTATGGCAGATTGACACTTACTGGGTGCCTTGAGTGCTCATTTGTGCCATTGAATTATTTTAGAGCATGTATTTGACACATTTAGTAGACCCAGGTGCTGTTTTCCAAAAATTATCTCAATGACCAGATGATATTAGTCGCATTCTAAATATTTGGGCTGTGATGGGTGGAGCTGTGGTTCTTCTTTTCATTTGATCGTTATCATATTGCTGCAACTATTCCCTTAACACAATAATGCAGCACTAACTTTAGGTATTGTCTGTATATTTTAGTGTTATAATTGAAATACAGATAGGCCTGTTCAAAGTGCTGTTGCAGCTTGGGGACATGCACTTTTGCATATACGAAGTATGCTATAGTAGTGATAAGAAGGCTGAGATCTAGGGCTGCTCGATTATTGAAATCACGATAATTAAACATGATTACTCGCTGACTTCTGGAAAGATGTTGCAATTATTGAACTTAAAAAACAGTGGGAAAATTAAAATAAATCAACAGTAAAAAAACACATACAACTGTGAAATTTTCCTTAATACTTTTCCTATTTAAACTTTAATTTTAGTTTACTTGCAAAACTTAGTGAGCTAAATCATTGTTTTTCTCGATTATTCTGTTTTTGTGATCATTGGGAGCCAAAATCATTATCACGTTTTTTTTACTTGTAACTTTAAGAGACTGTGTCATTTTTGTTTCTCTGACAGTGCTGCTTTCATAGAGATTCTCTTAAAGGGTTGACTCACTCAAATTCCAAAGGGATATTTCCCCACCACTGTTCATCTAGTAGTATCTAGCCATGCACACAGTCTGGGTTTCATCTGCTGAGGTTTTGAGATATTTGTCGGAGATTCCCGACAGCACCCCAGTACAATGGAGGTGATTTAAATTTTTTTTATTGCTGCTCAAGGCCAACCCCTGAGGAACAGCGCAGGGTTTGTGCAAATATTTTGGCATCGAAATGGAAGGTCATGTGACATATTCTGACCTACAGAGAATCTTCCCCATGCAAAACAGTCGTAAAACAATGAAGAAAATCTACTGTCACATGCATTCAGAAATTAATACAAGTGGCCATCCCAGCCAGCGTGTGTGTGACATGTGCCCAGTAAAACTGGATCTGGTTATTATAATGCATCAATACTCAAAGCACTGAGGAATGACGTTTGAAAAACTTTTTCCAGATATAGTGACTTGGTTAATTCAAATAATTTACAGTCCTCACTGTCAACAGTGTTCAGTGGAAACACACCAGTGTTTTTGCATGTTTTACCCCACTTTCTATACACAGTATACATTACTGCTGACCATTTTCTAAAGCATACTGTAGCTTTTAAAACTGAAGAATAATTTTTTACTGTATTTAAACTTGCAGAGACCTAAAGGCATAGTTTGAATCTTTTGAATTGGGCTTGTATATGAGGTACTTATTCATAGTCAGTTTATCACTCACAGTAGATGTCGGTTGGCACGCCCCCAGTTTGGAGAAGCAAACGGGAGTCCTGACACGGAAGCTAAGCAATGTACTGCTGTGAACGGGGGCAGCAGCAAAACTTATTTTAGGCACCTAAAAAGGCCCACCTAAAAAAAAAATCTATATTAGTTTAAGTGTACCTTATATTTAGTTTATACTAAACATAACTTATGTTAACTTATACATAACTTGTGTTATGCAGGGTTGAATTTCTGTTTTGTCAAAGGAGTCTGGTGGTATAATATAATATTAAAATAAAATATTCTAAAAATAATGTACACTTAAAGAGGTCCGTCCTTTAGTTGGGCTTTTTCATAGTTCGCTAAAACTTGCTTGCTTAGCTTCCGTGTCGGGGCTCCTTTCTGCTTCTCCAGACTGGGGCGAGCAGACTGACATCTACTCAACGTAATACACTGACTCTCAATCAACCACACTTCAAAAGATCCAAACTATCCCTTTAAACACTGCTTGATAGGTGAATAAGCTTTTGCGTTTTGCTAAAGCAATCCGGATAAAAACAATTTGTGTTAAAAAGCCTTCTGGGTCAGTGCTTTCAAATGTAATGGGAACATTGTATATCTGAGAATTGAGAGTGGGCTATGAAACAACTATTATAATGCAAAAAGCGACCAAATTCAAATTGTGCCTTTATTGACATCCATGTTTGTTTCTCATGTTTTTTCCAGGTCGGATTTTCTGACAGCACAGCAGTGAATGCAGTGCTGTTAGGCAACAATCAGTTAAAACTGGGATATTGTAGCCTCCTATCGGCACCAACCCATTTTTTTTTAAGTCTGTTTTCAGCTGTAGTTATAGCACAACTTTGGTTGGAAAATGGTCAGCAGAAATGTAAAGTTTACATTGTTAGTAGTTAGTGGGCTAAAACATGAAAAGTACTGTTTTATTTAATTAAAATCCACACAGCATGCGAATACCAATGGCGATGATGCCAAATTCACGTGTGGGAGTATGTTATTTTCCTCAGTGTTTTTCTGTTTCGTCTTTTTTTTCCCAGTTGTAGCATGTCAAATGAGAGCCAAGGCTCTGGCCTGTTACTGCCGCTGTCGTCTGGCATTGCTATTCTGTAATACGTCTTTTACAATAAACTCTCATTGGACATTGGATTTAACGTCAGTCAAAATGGCAGTTATGCTATCTGCAGTGACCTGCATTGACAACCCACTTGGAGATCAGGATCGGACCTGTGTACGTAATGCAGGTTCCTGGGTGAGAAAGGGTAAATGCGGGATGGACAAATGACCAGACTAGACAAATTTGAGCCAGACCCATGTAAGCATGTCAGCCCCATGTTGGGAAATGCGCATTGAACACATGTAGATGTAGAAGGGGGTTTAAGAGGGTAAATCATTGCACATACTAATGAGTGTTAAAAACCCAATATGGTATTAAAACCATGAATATTTAACAGTTTGAAAACATGTTTATCATGAACTGTATCAGATTATGTGCATACTGTTCTCATTTTTGAAATGTAATGCTCCACTGGAGTATAAAGGGGTTAAAAACAATTGAAATTACATTTCATTCTGGGTAAATATGTACAGACTTTGTTAGTAATTTTTTGTTTTTTGTGTTGCACACGCTGTCTTTAACACAATATTAATTGGCTGATAGTACCAGAGGAGCATACAGCCAGTTCAGTTTGTGTTCAAAAAGACAAGTTCTTCAACTGCGAGCTGTCACGATTGGATGAACCGAGAACAATGTATCTTTTTATTTTCGCATTAAAAAAACAACTGAAAAATGTCTGTCAGACTTGAACAAGCAAAAAAAAAAAAAAAAAAAAATTGTAGGAAATAAATTAAAAGTATCCCTCCTCATTAACCAAAGGAGAATAAACTAAGTATATGTCGTTCTGTTTTTTTCTGTAAAGAGTACTTGTAATAAATTCTTACTCTTCAAAATGCCTGTGTATCTTTCTCTTTTCTGCTTTTATTTTAAATGCATGTCCTGCAGTGATGTAGCAGTTTGTTTTAATTTGTAATCAGTTCAAGACTTTGTTGGTTAATGTGGATTGAACAGTGGTGACTCACTAAAGATATCTCATTAGATTTAGAATCAATTTCTCAGCTCAGAGAAAATTTGCACCTAACCAGTACGAATTAATGATTTTGTTAACTGTTATTACACTTAATTATGATTTTGCTATGAAGTATAACAATATCCAGCTGAAGACAATGTTACTGATCATGAAATGAACCTCAGGTACCTTTTCCTTCTTTTCCACTTTTGAAAGAATCGCTAAGAAAATGCTATTGGCTGAAATCAAAGCCAACTACTCCTCGGGCGAAGATATCTCTTCAGATGAGGAAACGCAGGATGATGAATCTGACTCGGAGGGTGAGAAGGAGTTGAAACAAGGCAATAAGGATAATGAAACGGATGAAAATGGTAAGTATTTTTTTTACGTAGCATATTTTTTGCTTTCCGCTTGTGCATCTTTTCTATAAGCACACATTCCCAGTTTTAGTCCTATTGATCGATAGTGGATTTTGATATTTGTACTTTACAACCAAAGTTGTGACAATTGGAAAGTTACCTTTTGTGAATTATAAAAGGGGGGAAATTCTATCTCTGCTGCAGGAGAAGACATGGCATCAGATTCATCTGACACCACGTGTGATGGGCCCAACTCCAGACACCATCTTCTCCGCCACAAACTAACCTTAGATGAGGGAACACCAAGTGACAAGGCCCTGGCAGAGAGTGATGTAGGAAAGCCGGAGAGCAAGCGAAAGGCCAGCAGAAAACACCTGGGCTGTAAGGACACATCTAACATTAGAAACTGAGCTTTCTGAACAGGAAGTACCTACTTTGCTCTAATGTCTGACTTTGATTTCTGTTAAGCTGATAGTGAAAGTGATGGTGACAGTAACGAGTCTGAGCCAGAAGATCTTGGGATAAGCGAGGAGCTGAGTCAGTCTGAGGATGAGGCCGGTGAAGATGGACTCAGAAGGTACATTCGTTTCAGCTGCCATTGTTAACATCAAAAACAGTAGATCAGGTAGAGTAGGGTTACAAAGTCAGCAAACAGACTCGGTGATTTCTGTTCTGCAGCAATATCTATTTAAAATCTGCTATCCGTGTTCAGCCACCATTTGCTACTGGTCATACTCATAGCAGAAGTAAGGTGGTAGCAGCAAATCCCCTGTTTATTGAATTGTAAGTAAGGGTGGGTTTTAATGCTTATAAATTCAAAGTTTAATTTGTAAGAGAATGAACGTGCTATGCCTTTTATTAAACGTTACACAGTCTGTCTTTAAAATGTTAAGTAATATGAAAGAACACATGAACATACAGTATTGTTTGCCTTCACTCAATACAACATGAACACCTGGATAATATACAGTAATGCAATCAAATACAAATGCATTTAAATAACACAACCTGTGCACATATTAAGCTCTTTTAATCTTATTTAATGTCAATTTTCTAAATCTGATTAATTTATGGTAAAGCATTTATTCCTGGGTTAATGTATCATAATGGTTTAGACTGGCGTTCATGATAGTGTGTCCACCCCTGCTGTGCACTGACTGAGCAAGTTCAGTGCTTGTTCCTGTAATAGAAGCCAAGAGCGTTAACAAGCAAGAAGTTATGAAACAAGCAGTCCAAATCAAGCACAGATCAAGATTTAATTAAAAAAAATCAGACTTTCTTTGGAACAAATTTTTATGCTGAATATTTAATTAATGTTGCTCTCTGAAACACCCAATGCATTGTCTGTCTATCACACACGCACTTCAGTATATATTATGTACATAGTTCATTTTCATATCTGATTTTCATATCTCTCCTCTTTTTAGCTCCAGATTATCCAGTAAAGAGAAGGAGGCATTGCGTAGTTATGAAAAGAAGATAAAAGTGCCCTGCATTTGGTTGTCCGACTCCAGCAGTGAAAAGGTAACGGCTGATGTTATAACTAAGTGATTTATTATTTTTATCTGCATCTGCTCATCTCTAATACCTTAAACTTGGCTCTGGCGTCTAATGGTCATATCGCTTGTTGAATCTTTCTGTATTTGAGCAGAGTGATAAAGAGGATGGAGATGAGAACAGCGACAGTAAAGGCACACCAAAAGGGCGCAAAAAGATCCGGGATATCATTGAAGATGAGAATCTCCGTGCTGAGACCCAGGAAGCCCTCAGAGAGGAGGAGGAGAGACGTCAAAGGTTGGCAGAAAGGAAACAACAGATGGAGGACAGGAGAGAGGTACTGCATACACAGCAGGTCAAACCAGACCATTAAACTGCACTGTCGATGACCAATGGATATTTGCAGTAGTTGAACACATTTCTGAAGCAGGACTTGCTCATTAGATCCTATATCCATGTTGATAAATGACAATAAGTATAAATGTTTTGTCGCTGACAGTAGCACTTTGGGGGAGGGGGGTTCCAAGGGGAGGAGCAAACAGACATAATGTTGACTGGTGGCATTGTTTTCCAGACAATTGATGGAAAGGATGAGCTGTCTCAAGTAGCGTGTCCCATCACCACCAAGCTCATCCTGGATCAAGATGAGGAAACCAAGAATCCTGTTGTTCAGGTGCACAGGAACCTGGTGACGAGACTGAAGCCTCACCAGGTGGACGGTTAGTGTGTGCTCTCTTTACACTGAAGAGGACATTGCTTAACTATTATGCACTATACAGGCATGTTGACGGCAGCATTAGTTAATACAGTTGAGTCTTACTTACCATGTGTTGTTTATTCTTCCAAAAGGAGTCCAGTTTATTTGGGACAGTTGTTGTGAGTCTGTGAAGAAAGCCAACTCCTCCCCTGGTACAGGCTGTATACTGGCACACTGCATGGGCCTGGGGAAGACTCTGCAGGTAACACATATCCACCTCCAATATCCTTGTTTGCTTTGATTTATCCATTTATACACAATAAATTAATACACAAAACTTTTATAGATATTGCTAGCTGCACAAAATCCCAAAGTGCACCATGAAATGAATTGTGTTAAAAATGTTATATTGTATTAAGGTTTTGTCTTTGCTGTATGCACATCACCTAACAGCACCTATCTTAAACTATGCTTTATTGTCTATGGTCAATTGTCTATGCTTCATACTCATAGATGTGTTATTTTATAGGTGGTAACTTTCCTGCACACGGTGCTGCTGTCAAAGAACCTGAAATTCAGAAGGGCCCTGGTCGTGTGTCCACTTAATACTATCCTCAACTGGGTCAGCGAGTTCAAGAAATGGCAAAACAACATGGGACAGGATAAAGTGATAGTATGAAAAATCATAAATGGGCAATACTACATTTTGTGCTTCAAATGCTTTATGCCTTGCACTTTGCCTAATGTGTACAAACCCACAAATATGTTACAGGTTACAGAACTGGCTACAAAAAAGCATCCTGCAGAACGACTCAGGGCTCTGCAGCGGTGGCAGAGCGACGGGGGTGTTATGATAATGGGGTATGAGATGTACCGAATCCTGTCACAAGCCCAGAAAATGAATGAGGAGTGCAAGAAAGAGTTACAGAGCATACTGGTGGATCCAGGTACAGTAACTTTGCAATGGCATGATATTAAAATGTTTTCGGTTTTATGTGTTATTGCGTCGCTCAGTGAAACGTTTTTTGATCTGAATCTGTCTTCTTGTGTATTTTTTATTTTTTTTTTTACAGGTCCAGACTTTGTGGTTTGTGACGAAGGACACATTCTGCGCAACGAAGCGACCAACATCTCCAAATCTTTAAATGCTATCAAGACCCAACGAAGAGTGGTGCTAACTGGCACACCACTACAAAACAACCTAAATGAGTGTACGTCTGCACCACTACGTCATATTAAATATTGCCATGAGATCACACTTTGCTCAACAGTATTTTGAATATAATTCAAGGACAGAGTTATAAGGAATTTGCAATGTTTTTCTATTTCACATCTGAATGAATGTATGACTATATATATATATATATATATATATATATACACACACATACATACAATGTATGTGCAGTTTTGTATATAAAACACAAAACTGCCGTACTCTGACAAAGTGTGCTTCACTTTTAGATCTAAGTGAGGAAATTAAGTGTAGGCATAATGATTTGACAGAAAAAAAAAACTCTTTATATTGACAGACCACATTTTGCTCCCACAGACCACTGCATGGTCAATTTCATCAAAAAGAATCTACTGGGCTCACTGAACGAATTCCGAAACCGTTTCATCAACCCCATACAGAACGGCCAATGTGCTGACTCCACATCAAGAGACGTCCGAATCATGAAGAAGCGAGCACATGTGCTCCATGCAATGTTGGTCGGATGTGTCCAGGTAAAGAAAAAGAAAACACTGTCTGTATAAGCACATTCAGTTTTGTTTTATATTCCAGCTCTCACAACACTGTGTTCATTTTCTTTCTTAGAGACGAGATTACTCAGAGTTGACTCAGTTTCTGCCTCCTAAATATGAGTATGTGCTGGCAGTGAGGGTTTCACCACTTCAGTATACGTTGTATCGCTACTACCTTGACCACGTCACCAGTAAGAATCTCTCTTCACATTTTCACTTTAAGGAATGAAGATGTACAGTAATCACAGCTGTAGAATAATCTAAATGTTACGAAGAGAAGGAGAAATCACACCATTTGAGTTTGTTAGCAGAATTTAAGTTATTTTGCTCTTCTGTGAGTTGACAATGTTCTTCCTGACCTCTGTTCCAGTGTAAAATTATTGTTTTTAATTGTCACTTATATAGACTATTTTCCCCATTTTGAAACTTATTCCTAGAAAAATATACTGGGGTCCTAGAGAGAAAAAATGTCAAGTTATGCCTGGCAAATGTGTGACATTTACTCATATTGTAACTTATATAACTCTAAATGTGGGGTTTCACTGATGTACGACCATCTAAAGTACATGCATGTTTTTTCCAGGTATGGGCTCCGTGACTAACAGAACAACAGGGAGGGCTGGAGCAAACCTGTTCAAGGACTTTCAGGTGCTCAGCAAAATTTGGACTCATCCCTGGTGCCTTCAGCTCAACTTCATCAGCAAAGAAAACAAGGTTAAGAATCCCCTTAAATGCATGTTGATTTCTTATTAGTCCAGCATTATGTTAAGAGTTTAACATTTTAACACATTTTCAGTTCACACTTAACTGGATTTTCATAACAGGGATATTTTGAAAAGAAGAGAATTAAAGAGGCAGCTCGGTTGAGAAAAGAAGAAACCACTGTGGTTGAGCGGTAAGCCCTACTATGTTGATAATCACACTCTGCTTTAACAAAATATTTTCCCCTCATTTGTTTCTCATTAAATCTTCTGCACATCTAGGGGTTTATGAACATTTTTAGATTTTGTGACCTTTTATGTGTCTTTGAAAGCCATGTTCAGTTAGTTAAATTATGAATTCCTGTAATTCTAGATAAATAAATGTGCAAAAGAAAAGGTATTGTGTAGATTGGTGTCACACAATGCATCAACTTTGTGAAATAAAGAAAGAGAGGTATGAGTGATTTCTGAAGTTTCAGTTGCACTGCAACATTATTTTATGATGTATATTATATATGATTATATTTTTATATATGATTATCTTTTTATGCACTTTTCTTGCCTGATGTAGTGGACTGAGAGAGAACGAAGGACAAGACGGGAATATCGATGACAGCAATACAGCAGTTATTGTTGGTGAGTCCAAGACCCTCCAGCAGTGGAAGGTATTAAAGCTCCATTTGGCACCAATACTCCAACCCTGCAGTTTGCACACTAATGTACTTTGTCCTGTGTTATATTCTGTGTAGGAAAGAAAGCAACCATCAGCTCGAAGTCTCAGAGTCTAGATGAGGGCTGGTTCAAGAATCTGCTGACTGAAGAAGATGCCAAAATCCTTGAGCACTCTGGGAAGATGGTGCTCTTGTTTGAAATCCTCAGAATGGCTGAAGACCTGAACGATAAAGTGTATGTTTTTTTCTTTCTTCCAAATGTGAATCAAATTTAAACAGAAGATGGTGACTGGTCCTCATATCTAACCAAATCCATTTTTGCATTTTTAGGCTTGTGTTCAGTCAGTCGTTGATCTCATTAGACCTAATTGAGGATTTCCTCAATACTTTTCACCATGCCAGAGACCCATCCTCATTCCAAGGTATTCTGTTTATGGCAAATATTAATTGATTTAGAAAATGTCCTCTTTGAATGTACTGTCATTTAGATTTTTGTGCTTTATTGTTCTCACAGCGGGTAGCTGGATTAAAAACGTTGATTACTATCGTCTTGATGGTTCCACCAGTGCTCCGCTAAGGAAGAAATGGGCAGATCACTTCAATAATGCCAGCAATCATCGGTACAGATTGTCTAATGTTCTAAATATATTGATTATACTTTAATAAGATCTAGACAGAATGTTTCACCGTGACATGACAATTTTCTGTATTTTCTTGATCTTTATTTTAGCGGCCGATTGTTTCTCATCTCAACAAGAGCCGGCTCACTTGGCATCAACCTCGTTGCCGCCAACCGGGTCATCATCTTTGACGCCTCATGGAATCCCTCATATGACATACAGAGCATATACAGGGTGTACCGCTTCGGTCAGCTCAAACAAGTGTTTGTGTACCGCTTCTTGGCTCAGGTAAAGTCGCTGGTCTTCATTTATATCTTAAACGTGAGGGTTTTGATCAACACAAGAGGAAAAGTGTTAATTTTAGTAAATAACTGATGCTACTATTTAACAATACCACTGCAACATTTGATGTAAAAAACATGAACTCTGCACAAAATTACACGCTTGACATATGTGATACAGACTCTGTAATCCAAGTCAAACAAGCTGATGTGCATTCTAGTTTTAAAAGAGTCTATCTGTCTCTTTACAGTTTGTAGTACGCTGGCTGCATAGAGCCAGGAATAGTAACTAGGAATTTTGCAGCGAATACAGCTATCATCGATTGTCTGAAAATAACCATTTAAACAGAACTTTTTGGTAGCATTGTGTTTTTGGGACAAAATGCAGGTCTTCTTGAGCTTTACTATTTGTACCTTAAGTCAGATCAATTTGAGGGTTCATAAATTAATTGATTGATGGATTGATTGATGATTGATGGAATAGGAGTAAAGACGTTCCATTCTGCTACATAGATTTATGTTAATTCCATTCTGACTCCCCCAATCTTTGCTTTTTTTGAAAAGAAATGAAAATGCTTTTTTTTCTTGAGGAATACTCGATTATTATTATTTTTTTGTGGTCAGTATAAGATCTTCTGGAGCTGCTGTATTTTATTGGACTATATACCTTTCAGTCCTGTTTATCATTGCGGTCATTTTCATCTCCAGGGCACCATGGAGGAGAAGATCTACGATCGCCAGGTGACCAAGCAGTCTTTGTCCTATCGAGTGGTGGATCAGCAGCAGATTGAGAGGCACTTCACCCTTTTTGAACTGACTGAACTTTACGTGTTTGAGCCAGACCTGCTGGGCGACGCAAACTCTAAGAAAAGCAAAAGAACCACCCCTGTTTTGCCAAAGGTGCCTTTATGTTCAGGTTCTTAGATGCCATGTAAAAATTACACACAGCTGTCTGAAAAGGATTTGCAGTATTGAATGTCTTTTTGTGTCTGTCTCTCAGGATCATGTCCTAGCACAGCTATTACAAACCTGTAAAGACCAGATAGTGTCTTTCCACGAGCATGAATCTCTGCTGGACCATAAACAAGAGGAGGAGCTCAGTGAGGCAGAACGCAAAGATGCCTGGGCCGAGTACGAGGCCGAGGTAAAGAACCGATCACTGCAAGGCATTAATTATCATTAACGGGCCTCTGTCTAGTAAAACATCATGCCCTAGACTGTACAGTACATTATAACTCTATGTGTTTATTGTATGTAAATATGTGTCTTCCAGTCTACCAACCCTCCACCCAGCTCGAGCCTAAACATCTTGGATACGAAGACCAATGAACAGCTAATGGTATACATAAGTATCATTTTCTAAAACCTTTTCTTAAAATTGCTGCTAGTGATGTTTGTGTGTTATACAACACATTCCATAAAAAAGGTCTTTGCAGGAATTGCTGAACAGGAGCAGAGCAAATGTAGCGGAGGCCTTTATGACAATGCAGAGGACAACTTCTCACACCATCGAGGATTACATGTTACGAGTGGTGAGTGGCATTAAGGTCTCGTGGTAAAAGGAAGGATTTAAAATTAGGGAACATTTTTTAATGTGATGAAAACAAACTTACAACTGCTAATTAAGTTCATATTTGAAAACTACCATATGTTTTTTTATATGATTATACAGCATGTTCATAATCATAAATGTATCTTTCCGAATGTCCCCACTATGGCCTTTTTTATCGTTGTTACATGCTGTGGAGTTAATAAAATACATTGCAGCACATTACTTTGCAGATAACAGATGATGCAAATGGCTCACGAAATTGATCTTATGTTACAGTGAAAGATGTAATGTAAGATGAAAGTAACCGTGTTAATGACTGATATTGTTTGAGGGATGCATTGGTAAAGGGTTGTTTTAGATTTGTATATTGGTTTGGAGGGGCTTAGAAATGGCAGGACTCATTTGTATGTTGATTCATAACCGAAAGGTAAAGAATATTCTTTGTACCTTCTGTGTGTAACCATTTATTTATTTATGTTACAGTGGCAACAGAATCCTCAGCTGCCTGAAGCCACGGTTAAGACCAAAGCTAAGATTTGGAAAGTGTCTGATGAGAAGGAGAAGGAACGTAGACAGGCCTTTTATCAAGACATTTTTGCACAGCAACAAACAGTAAGTCATTTTTATGTGCGTATATACATACATAATGTACAAAGAGCCTTCTCATGTTTCATTCCTCCCCCCCCCGTAGCTTACACATAGCATTCAGGCCATACTGAAGAATCGAAGGAAGCAGCCGACCACGACCACTGTGTCCCAGCCTGGACAGACTTGAAGAAAATCACATTTTGGTTGGAAAACGAAATGATGCCTTTGCTCTTTATCACTGCTCTACCAGTGAATTGAATGTATGTTTAATATGGAAAAATAACAGTCTGAATGAATAATTTCAGTTGCAATGTTCAGGTGTACTAACCATTTTGTTTTGTAACTTCTCAAGCACTTTAACTAACACCTAGTTAGGTTTAACAAATGTCTTTTATTAAGAATTTGAAAAAAAAAAAAATTGTTAAACTGCTTCATACCAAAAACTTCTTGTTGAGCCCGAACTGAGCCTTACTGTACCTGCCTTACTGTTTAACCTCAATGTTTTTTTCTATTGATTGTGTTTAACGTTGTATGGGTTTGTTACCAGTTGTTATCATTATGTAATAAATTGACAAAACTGAAATTGGTTCTTATTTTTAAATTTGTGTGTTTGTAAACCAGCAACAAGATTCAGGCCATGACAGAGATAGCAAAGATCTGTTGAAAGAGATCAAAGTTGTAACAGTCCGTGTTATAAACCCTTACAAAAAGTCCTTTCAGTTGTGCAGGACAATGAATTTGAAACTTTTTGTAAGGGAACAATTGTGTGCATGTGTCGCTTAAATGCTGTTAATATGTGTAGCTCGCTACAGTGTCAGTCACGGCATAAACTAACATAACTCTCCCTCCCGAGTTTCCAAGTAGAAACAGAACAGCTGTTCAGCCACCGAGTTGTTCTCCTGAGTGGAAGGCTCCATGCCTGGAAGTGCATTTGTTAATTAATGAAAGCAAGCCAGCTGCAGTGGTGTAAAAACCCTTCAAGGTTTCCCTCCAGCTCCACTTCAACTGACAATAGTGCAAAAGGCATCAGTGCGTACAAAACGGTACACAAAAATGTAAACACAGGATACCATTCTTATAAATTATATTTTTAGATGATATAAAAGACAGACTGGGAAAAAATTAGAGTAAAAGTCTTTGTACACATGTACATACAGCAGTTCGTACAAAATTTGGCAGTTTTACTATTATAAAAAAGGTGTCTGTGTTCATACACTTTTAATGCACGATCACCATGAAAGTGGTTTGGATTTGTGTAAACATACATACAAATATCCTTAGTCGGTCCAATTTATCTTAGATGATAAGCATTGTTCCCTTACACAAATGTTATCCAAGATAACTAGCTTTTATGCTCGAGTTTGGGATACAAAACAACCTCAAAAGGGAAATTGGTTCCACTTCTGTTTAAACAGCAGAAATTGTTACATTTTAATGCACTATGTAGATCAACTGTTGTATAATAGTATCATCAACTATAACGCTAAAATGCACTGGAAACGTTGAGTTCAAATTTGAGCAGGAAAGAGAACACATTTGAACATATTGATTGGAAATGCAGACTAAGGCTGAAATGGCATTTAACCACCAGCTCTGATTATGATATGCATTTAGCCAAGTCATGTCCTCTACTTGCGTATTGTCTTTCAGGGTACAGGAGTGTATCCCAACATGCACTGGGCAGAATAGACAACAGTCCATCAAAGGTTTAACAATATATGGTTAACATGTGGATCACATTTCAGTTTAAAATAGTTGCTTGACTTGTGTTTAGAAAAGATGATATACACTCACACTCACAGGAAGGAAACTCCACAACAGATAAAACAAGTGATGTGCTCTCACATAACCAACTAAAAAGAAAAGAAAACAACAAGCAAGTGAAGGATAAAATTAAATTATTTCTGGACTGAGGTACTGCCAAATTTGACGTCCATGTAATTAGTTTAGTTTAGAGGGTTTGGCGAGGTGTAAAAAAGAAATGATAACACGACACTCCAACACAGTCATCTTTTAAGTTAATTAATAAAAACTTAAAAAAATAATTTCAGTCCATGAAAAGTAGTCCTTCAGTTTCCTGAAATCCTGGAAGTCTGACCTTCCAGATGGAGTTTTAGTCTCTTACATGAACACATACAGTATACACCGGTACAACATTTGGTCAAGCTTGAAGCTTCTTAGTCTGTCCACAGTAAAAAAAAAAAAAAAAAAAAAAAAGCTCCAAGCTGTGCAGTTGTCAGGTAAGATATTCACGAGTGACTCAAGCAGCAGGTTGTTAGTGTCCTGTATCCAGGTCCCTCATGTACTCCTGAAGTGCCAGGAGCCTGGCATCAATCTCTGACAGCTCAGCACCTGTATCTATGGAGCTCTCTGGGGTTGGATACATACAAATGGTAATAAGACAATATGGTGGCTAGCTTTTTTTCTTCAATTTAAATCATTTTATTGCAGCAAAGAGGTTAAAAGACTTGCATTAATTACCTTTGTCTTTCATTCTGTGTGTTGGAGTACTGCATAATGGCTTCCTGGTCAAAAGGCCTCCTCTAGACTAGAAACAGACAAATTGCACATTAAAGGATAATAAGCCAGGCAACATTCTGTTTTTTTCTTGTATTGTCAACAAATGATGAAAAGCCCCAAACCATCAATGAATGGATCTTACTAACAAGTAGTGTCTGTGTCACCAAACTTTATATACTGTATGTAGCGTATTCCTCTGTGCAATAGAGCTCCATTGTTAAAACAAATACTAAAGAAATGATTGCACTGGGTGAGCTATTCCTTCATTACGATGAACATGGGCACTGTAGTTTATTTTGAGTTATTCCCGCTCACTTGTGTCAAATTCATCTACGGATGAAAATAGTCCCAGACAAATGCACCATCCACTCCTTTTTGAATAGGTTTGTCTAAAAACTACAGTTCCCAGATCGTTTAGAAAACTACTGAGCCTTACAAAAAAAAACAAAAAAAACTTTGCAACTGGGGGTTGAGGCTGTGAGCCACAGACAAAATACACACTCCACACACACACCACACACACACCACACACACACACACACACACACACACACACACACACACACACACACACACACACACACACACACACACACACACACACACACACACACACACACACACACACACACACACACACACACACACACACACACACACACACACACACACACACACACACACACACACACACACACACACACACACACACACACACACACACACTTTTCTTAGGATTAGTTTACGGTAAGAAAAATATAGAATAACCCAAACCTTATCCTTGAGATGAGCGAGCAGCAACAACAGTTAGTAACAATAGGGGTGCACAATTCAGAAAATGTCAAGGTTCGGTTCAAAATCGATTTTCGATTTCATAAATGATTCTCGATTTAAAAAAAGATTCACAGTATGTAAATGTAGTTACTTTTATATTTTATTAAAAAATAAGAATCGATTTTTGGAATTCTATGAATCGATTCTGAATCGGTAGAGCTTGAATTGCGATGCGAATCAATTTTTTTGCACACCCCTAAGTAACAGTGTACTAGAGTTAAATTAATTGCCAAGCCACTCACCACACTGGGTCCATTGTAAGCCTGTTTTCTTGCTCTGTAAACACACACAAAGAGATGTTAAAATAACCAGCTAAAACAACAGAGACTAAACTAAACCTAGCCAGAGGTTATTCCATCACCTGAACAAAGTTTTGGCCATTTCATCCATGTCCACTAACGAGCTTTCAGAGGAGTTCCTGCTCCCTCTGCGCTCCACTGATAAACTCCTGCCTCTGCTGCCAGAACGGGCCATCTGAGGATAGGCCTCTCTGGAACGTGATCGCCCCCTCTCAGAGACAACGGGTGATGCGAGCATGTCCCTCCGTACCTTTCTTTGTCTGACACAGAAAGCAGGGTTAAAACTGTTGCTCCGAGCAGCTACAACATCAAATACCAGTGTGCTGTCAAAGGAAAAAGAATGGAGACCAACTTTTTGACATCTGCCTCTTTCTGTCTGCGCTGTCTGTCCTGGATGTAAGCAGTTGGGTCAAAGCGTTCTACCCGGGACCCTGTCAAATGGTATTTGGGAATATTTAGATTTAAACACAGTCACCTTATATTTGAAATAATAGGGCAAACTGCTGCAACATCATGAGCAGATCCAGTACCAGTGGGGGAAGGTGACGGCCTGGGTATGCGAGCACGTGGTCCCGAGGAGTCCGCTCTTCTTCCCCTTTCCTCTGACCTTTGCCCTCTGTCCTCCGTCCGTTCTCTGGATCCTGAGCGAGCCCTGACTGTCCCGTACCCCGACCTCCTGTCGCGAGAGAGCGAGCGATAGATTTCCCCATCAACTCGAGAGCGAACGTGACCGGACACAGGAGTCACTCTACTGCAGACACACAAAGAGGGTGTGTGCTAAGTAGGTAAACAGTATTCAGATTTAACAATATCACTCCACATTGTAAGTAAGTGAATGAAAAAAAAGAGAGAGAAAGTAAAGACATAGTACACGCTTAGATAGTCTTACCCTCTCCGTAGCAACGCCAGTTCACTGGTGAGATTCTTGACACGAACACGGAGAGCGCACTCCGATGCTCTCAGCTCCTCAAACTAGCCAGGACAGGGGAAAAAAGAAGAAGAAAAAAAAGAAAAGTTAAAACCAGCTGCGTCACAAAGGAAACAAGAGTCATCTTGTTGACTACTTTGAGAAGCAGAAGAGGTCCACCTGCTCCATCAGGAGTCGCTGCTCCTGGCACCTCTTGCTCGCCGAGCGTTGACTTTTGGCCCTCTCCTTCACGAGCTGCTCCTCCAGCGCCCTCACCACATCTCTGACCCTCCAGTCCTCTCGTCCCGATGTGGGACCACTTCCGCTGATCTGCAGTCGCTCCAGAACCTTGCCCATGGACTCCTTCTCTTCTTTGACTAGAGCCAGCCTGGAAAACAGTAGGAGACTTTATTTATATAAAAAACAAACAAACAAAAAAAACACTACATCCCTTCACATTGGTTATGACGATGGAAATGCAGTGCAACCTACTCTGCTCGAAGCCGCTGTATTTCTAGTTCTGCAGATTTGTTAATTCCATGAGAGGAGACGGTGTTGAGCTCAGCCCTCAGAGCTCGGACTTCCTTCTGTAGGGCAGCCGGGTCAGGCTTACCCACATAGGGCAGGGGTAAAGGGTAGTGTATCCTACAAATACAAAACAGTCAGCAAATCATGTATTATTACCACAGACATAACCAAAACACTGAGGAACTTAATCTGTGGCCCAAAGAGGGCATCACCAAACAAAATG
Organism: Perca flavescens; assembly: GCF_004354835.1. Taxonomy (NCBI): domain Eukaryota; kingdom Metazoa; phylum Chordata; class Actinopteri; order Perciformes; family Percidae; genus Perca; species Perca flavescens. The sequence goes on from NC_041343.1 coordinate 12,836,977, forward strand.
TCTGTTTAATATGTAACTATGTTTGTTGCTACAGAGGCACAAACCTGTCAAACTCCACAGTGTATATGAGGATTAGATATCTTTTGGCAGTGAGAACAGATGACTGCTGATGGCCACGAGGACGACTAACCACTCCTGCTTTTCGGTTACGTAGCAGCTCCAGGTCAGCATAGGTCAAGAGGTCAAGTGTAACAGAATCACTCATCTGCAGAAAAAGCTCAAGTTAACTACGCAACATTAGAAATAAAAGAGTAACACAACACACATCTGTAGCTGCTCTAGTGGCCTCCTGATTTAAAAATCATTATTTTGTCATGTCTGCCTGACCCTGTCTGCAATAAAAACGTGTTTACCATTTCATTTACATTTAAATACACAAATAATAATAACAATTATGTATTTTCTCATCTGAGAATCATGAACCTAGTGTGATATTAAGGTGTATTGATATACAATTCTTTGTTTCACTGTCTTTGCACAAGTTTGACTGTGTATTTGTTGTCTGTGTATTACTTTTGTTTTAGCAACAAACGGCCTGACAGGCAGTACTGATGTTTGTTGAAACAGCACACACAAGATTTCTAAATGTACCCAAATTTCCAATGGTTTCTTATTTTCCTCCAGGCCCTCTCCTTTTGGCCCCTGGTCCTTAACATTAATGAAAAGATTAGAGGGAATAAGACAGCTCGGGATAACTGGACATTTTTTCCCCCGCTCAAGTGGAAACATTGAACTCGAATGAATGACTCGCGCCTCAGCTCACACAGCCTCAGGCAAATCTGTGTCTGTTCACATCTTTCTATTGTCTTTGTATGCATTTGTGCCACCTCTGCGTTTGTTTTTCCATTCATATCATATATTTATATCTGTCTGCACCTTCAAACCTACCTTTCTAACAGCTGATTCCAACATGCTGCAGAAAATAGGGAACTGCTTGAAGTTGCCAGTTTTGCGGGTGAGGTCCTCAATGTCTAAAAGAAAAACATGAAATAGTGTGAGTGAGACTAAATGTGCCTGTGATGACATTTAATCTGGAATAAATGTATGCTACTTACATGCTGGATCAAAGTCCCCCCTCCATTGATCGGCTGTCACTGAGTCAGAGATTTCGACTATCAGCAAACCCTTGTCCACCTCTATCTTCACAGAAAACTCCACTCCTCGAAATACAATATCCTCCATCACCTCAGAGCCCTCCTCCATCGCACGGGGTCTGTGTAGGAGAAATAAATCAATCAATCAATCAATCAATCAATCAATCAACTGTTGTTCAAAAGCACAGCTGAGTAATGTTAGTGGGCAAGTTTACAAGCTCCTGTATGGTTAGGAATTGCAATGCCACAGAAATACATCTGATGCCAGGAACAAATCTAAAGCCCAATCATAACCCTGATTTGACCAAGAGAACTATTTCATCTTGCAGAGTCTACAAAAAACAGGAGGGCTTAATGTTAACAGTTAACAGAGCCATCGACATAATATCAAAAGGTCTTGACACAACTTAATCTGATTCAGTTGCTTAAAGAGCTTAACAGGGGGAATCTGAATGGAGAAAACTGTATTCTGTTAAAATTTTAAATGATACACGTTTGCTCGTTTTTGAGTATTTCATACGTCCGCCAGTGGGTTAGTGGTCTGAGGGAAACCAAAGCCACATTATCAGTAAATCAGGTAGTGCATATAGCATGTGTTAGCACCATTTTCTACACACAGGATTGTTTTTTAAGAGTGTGTTATATTTGTAATTCATCTAGCCTAGTTTGATTTGTGCAATTTGCATTCTACATTTTATATATAAATTTTTTTTCCCAGTAACATAAGAACCTAGATGTAAAAACATAAACATGGGGGTATAAGGTTGTTTAAAACGTATCCATATTATTCTTGCGTTCTCTCCTATTTCACCTGGCTCACCCCTAGACTGTAAAAATAAGGGCTCACCTCGCAGTCTGTACAGTCATCAACACAACGCGAGGGGCGGTAGCGAGCCAACAGAGTCCATTTCCAAAGGTGTCATCATTTTTATTGGGAAAAAGTTCTGGTTGGTTGGGCATCCATTCGTCGAGGACTCCGCAAATGTCTTAAGTCATGTTTTACGAGGTAAGTTATTAACTGTGTCTCTTTTGTTGCGTTACAATGCTGTTAGATTGACTCCACTTTCTCCCGTGCACAGTGAAATCCGTGTTAACCTCATCGTTCACTGTTCATGCACAGACAACATTATAGACGATGGGGGAGACGGTAATGCTTGTTTAACGTTAGCTAGTTCACAACAGTAACGTTAAGTTTGGGACTCGGCTAAATTGATCACTTACTTGCATACTTCCGAAATATACCGTTAGGCAACTAACGTCAAGTTGACGCTACGTTAGCTTCTAACGTTATTTCTCTGTCAATATCCCAACATCTTCGCTCTGGTAACGTTAGCTAAGGTAAGCTAGCATGGACATTATCGTTAGTTAGCGCTGGGTCACGCAAGTTAGTTAAATTGAGTCACAGCTAGCTAGCTAACCAAGCCGCTTGTAAGTGAAGCTAACATGTTATTCAGTGTCCGAATAAACACCAAACAAAAATACGTTAACGTTACCTTTGGTCGCAGTAATGATCCGTAAGTTACTGAGGTAAGCTGTCAACACATAACGTTAGCTACTCGTTGGAAAAACATCGCGGTGCGTTAGCTAGGTGAAGTTCATGAAACCGCTGACCGCTTTATTGGTGGTACAATAGTCCAAAACCATTTGGAAGCCACCGTGGAGACGGGAGCGGTTCAACAACCGGGAACCGTTAAATTCTTCTTCTTCCCTTTGCTTTGCCTCCGTTGCCTCTTCCTCTGCTTTAACTTTACAGAGGCGCTACGCCTCTCAGGCGCATCGCTGCCCTCCATTGGTGGTGAACGGACACTACCTCCGCAGTACTGCACGACCTGTTTACAGTCTATATGTGCACGACTACAAAATTATGCTGAAAATGAATAGTGGTGATTAGTTGCAACATAACAATCTAAATGCTCCATTATGCAATTTACATTACAAATGTGACTGATATACAAATACAGGAGTATCATCACTGATTATATTGCTGCAGAAAAATGCAAATAGTATATTTTGCAGAGGTTAAATTGGGCCGGAGCGCAGCTCCCCCTCCTCAGGGCCACAACACACCCTGCCGGAGCTCAGCTCCGTCTCCTTCAGCATCAAACATTTTGCCGGGGGTTCAGCCCCGAATGTTTTGAGTGTAACCCCAAATGTATTTTGAAAAGTCGACTAACAAATATGAAACCGGACGTCGCTTAGTGTCCACTCTCGCTGTAAAAAGCTGCGCAGCTTTAGGTTTATGGATGGGCTCTGCTGTGGACATGCTGCGGCAGATGTGTCGCGTTTGAGCTCCGTGTATTTCTGCCATAAGTTTCGGGTTTCCACCTCCGATGTTTAGCAGCGTACAGCCACTTCCCTAAACGTCTCAAACGGGACTCTGAGATCTACCGTATCAGCAGAGCAATCACGTAATGCACAGCAGACTACGGTGCATGTAGCCTATAGATTATTTTCTAAAATATAGCGACTTTATTCTCGTAATAGCCTATATTATAACTTTATTTTTTTCACAAAATATCACGACTCCTTCAAATCTCAGAGAGCACAGATGGGATGAGTTATATTTTGAATGTGCACAAAGTTTTGGACATGAGCAGAAATCTTGCTCAATCATCTGAAATATTACAATCAAGAGGTTTATTAATACATTAAATAAATAATGTATCACTGAGGTGAATAATTGTCATATGCACATTTACGGAGGTTACTTCCCCAACAAAAGATGCAAAAAAGGGAAGAATAAATTATGCCTAAGCTACTTGTGTGCTGACTCAGATATAATTAGAAAAGTCAATCTAAAGGAGAATAAATAGATGAAAGCAATACAGAATTCCTGACAGCCTTACTGCAATATTTTCCATTAAGTTGTTATATTTGGATTGTAGCCTAGTGTTTCCCTTTACATAAAGATAAAGGTAGAAATAGGTGCATACAAATTCACCAAAATGCAGAAAATGAAGTGTTTAATGCTAAAAAAAATTCTGGGGAGGACAGACCCCCACATCATAAGTCACCAAACAAATCTGGAAGCAAAACCTTGGCCTTTGACTTGCCAGGCCAGTTATTATTAGACCAAATGTTGGTGCCATCTAACAAACTGGAAGCTAAAATGAACATACACTGGCTATTAACAAGCTGGGCCAGCCAATCACTGTTAAAAAGGCTATAATAGTGGTTTCTGATTCTCTTAAATCAACATAATTTTCTTGTTTAAAAAGATGTTTACATATTTGCCAACCAATATTTTCAAACATGTTCAATTTCATACATTTTCCAAGGGTGAAATCCATTGCCTGCCTGTTAACAATAATATATATAAATAGTAATAATAAAGTAAGTGAATTGTGAAGTATTTCTCTTTGTTTGAATAACTAATCAACCCTACCTTACACATTAATACTGGAAAAAAGAGCCCATTTGGTGTAAAAACACATTAAGTCATTTTACGGCACAATTTTGAATGACCATTCTCCGTAAATAAGGGCTCCCCCTCCCTACAAAAGCCAATTTAGCCACTGTATATATATATATATATATATATATATATATATATATATATATATATATACTGTATATATAAAAAGCAAAGATTCTCTATAACAAACTAGAGGTCGACCGATAGTGGATTTTACTGATACCAATAGCTAGGTTGGGTCGTATTTGCCGATAACCGATTAATCGACCGACCGATAGTATTTAGAATTGATACTGGATAAAAACAAACATGACACTCCAAGTAAAACAGTGCTGAACTTTATTATAAAAATAAAAAACTGTATTGAACCATGAAAACATGCTAAATGAAATAAATATAAATATTGAAGTCAATAAAAGACATTCATTCAAACTGAAACAAAAAGTAATAAATTAACAAATAAAAACAGTTAAACTGTCGGTTTAGAACGGTAACAGACAATCTCTGACCTGGAGGGATCTATCTTTCCCACTATACTCACTGTTCTCGCTTGGATGCCCGTATAAGGCGTAATGTGTGACGGACCTGCCTTCCCATTGGTTGAAAACATAAACAAAAGGCATCATGGGAGATTCCCTTGTCGGTAGCACCCATTGGGTAGCACCTACTGTCTATGGGTAGCACGGAGTTAGCGGCAGAAATGACCGAAAACGTGATGAATTATGGACATCAAGTGGATAAATCTTGGATGTAACAGTTTGGATTTAATGCTCAACAACCCTGAAAAAAAAGGCTCCAGGCTGGATAGAAAATCACCTGTAAAGGCTAGAAAGACACTCTAGAGGCAGCTATTGTAATGCATGATGCCAGCAGACCCTTCTCAGCTCTCGCGTACTGTGTAATGAATGACAGCGTGCACTTCTCAACCGCTCCAGCAACGGATGCAACCAGGAAAAACTATCGGTATGGATTTTTGCCGATAACGATAGTTCCACCAATCAACTATTGTGCCGATTAATCGGCAAAACCGATTAACCGGTCTACCTCTAAACAAAACCATCTCTGGTAAAAGTACTCATGCAGAAACATGGCGTCTGTGCATATTTCAGATTATTATAACTTACATTAATTTGTAAGCAGCATTTTACTGTTGTAGTTGGTTGAAGTAGAGCTAACTTCCACTGCTTTATATACTTTTTATAGTTTAATCTCTAACAGCGCATCATAATTTATGAACCGATCACCTGTTGCGAATGTAATTCATCTCGAAAGTAACTATAGTAGCTTGAGTTGTCAAATAAATATAGTGGACTAAAGTACAACATTTCCCTCCAGAATGTAGTGTAGTAGAAGTATTAAGTAGCATCTAAGTAAAGTACAAAATACCCTTTAAAAGTGTAGTGGTACTTACTTTCCACTACTGTAAATCAAAACATTTGGCATTTAAGGTATCAAATGTACATCTCCCATGATATGTTATGATATGATCTTAATTAATGATATTACTATTATCAGTGAGCAAGATACAAAAGCTGTAGTTAATTCAAAACAGTGCTGCTGGATTATCTAATTTATAATGATCTGAGGAACAGACAGAACCAGAAATATCTTCATATTTGCCAAGCTGGTACCAGTTTGATCAAAATTATGATAGTAGATACATTTCCCTTCAATCGACCAATCAATTGTGTCGGTACCACATTTTCAACATCATTTCCAACTTCCATGTTGACATTGTCAACATCTGTGTGTTCAGCCTTCCACTTTTTGGTTCAGTGTTTAATAGCAGTTTTCAGTAGAAAACAAGTGCTTTTTGTAAATATTTGATTTACCTCTTGCACAAGATCAGAGCCGACCCCGTCCTTTCTTCACTTAGTCTTGGTGTAGGGCTGTTTCCATGGAGACATTGTTCACCCATTTGGCAAAAAGTCGAGTGACTGAGTCTGAAGTCTGCTGCTTGTCTATAATGACGCAGAAAAACACAGGCAGCAGAGGAGTGTGACCTGGAGTGTGTGTGTGTACTAAAGAATGACTGACTGAGGTTTTTGGTCTTCCCATGCAGAACTCCGCATGGAAGAAACACAAAAGTTGTGGGACTTCATCTCTCCTCCCTATGACTCCCAAGAAACCTCAGCAGTGGCTGCAAGTGGTCGGACATGCAGGTTAATTTATCTGGTCTTGTCATTCATTTTGCTCCTCAGCGGGTCAAAATCTAAAAATCCACAATGTAAGTTATAGAATATATGTGGTTTGTCTTCTTTTCCTTGCTTGTCTTTACAGGGAGCTTTCATGTTGGGGATTATGGCACACTGCTGAAGAAGTTTTGTGAGGGGGAGCAACAATGCTACCTTAGGCTGATGGAGGACGTTTTGAGGCCCTTTGTTCCAGCCTACCACGGTGTGGTACAGCGGGACGAGCAGGATTACAACATGATGGATAACTTGCTGACCCATTTCAACTCACCTGCCATCATGGACTGCAAGATGGGCAGTCGGTAAGTTTTAACGGGCAATTTTTGTCTCCAAGTTAGATAAGTTTTATTTCAGAAATATTTGAAAAAGGAGACGTGCAGCACTAATTCTCAAACATGGCCGATTTTAGACCCTTTTTGGTGGGGCTCAAACCCCCCTAAATTTAATCTCTTTTTTTTTTTTTTTTTTTTATGAATTTTGGTGCTAAAGTCAGAGTTGCAAACTTGTCTGTTAGTGACAGAGGTTAAACAATTATGGAACTGACACTTTATTCACATATTTTCAGTTGTGATTGAACTGTATTTTTTGAGTCACTATATAGGCTAACTTTGGTCTTGACATATAGGCTAAGCATTCTGTAGCAAATAACAATAAACCCACTATTAATTACATTATCTTAATGCAGTGTAACTACTTCAGCATGTGAATAATGCACCTAAAATACAAACGTGAGCAAGGGCGTTGAGCAATAGCTATTATATTGAATCAACAGCCACGTGCAATTTAGCTAGCAGGTGAAGAATACAAATAACGAAAATCACCAGTTAACTTAATTTAAATTGGCAAACCAGGCTTAAATAAACTGACAACATAAGTTATACGACTTACAGTTCTCAAAGACGTACACACACGATCTCAACTGGCTTATCACCCGGACAGCGTCTCTTTTTCCTTTCTCCCTTTTTTCTGCCGAGTGACGCCCGTGCCCGCTCGCGGTGTGAGGCGCGTGTCCGCGCTATTCTCCGACATGCACTCTAACAATGCAGCCCTATTTCTGATACCATGGGGGGCAGAAATGTTGCCGTGGGGGGCCGCCACGGTCAAATCAACATAGAGAAACACTGTTAGAGGCTGAAATACAACACTATAAAACACTCATAAATGTATTAGAAGTTTAATTTTGTTGCAGTTACATAGACATAGGAAAAAAAGGTTTTCATGGAGAATAAAAGATTATTTGTAAACACTGAACAAATGAGCATCTGTTACGCTTAAATTATCTTATTGGTGCTTATGTTAAAGCAATACATTCCTCTTCGAAGCTTTATTTCTTCAATGTTATAATAGCCTTAAATGCAATTAATAAGCTCCAGTCACATTAACAGTTAGCCACTGTCCTTCACAGCACATACCTGGAGGGGGAGCTACAGGTGGCCAGAGAACGGCCCCAGCCTCGTAACGACATGTATGAGAAGATGGTGGCTGTGGACCCAGAGGCCCCAACGGTCCAGGAACGAGCCCTGCAGGCAGTGCTGAAAACCAGGTACATGCAGTGGAGGGAGACGCTGAGCTCCACAACATCACTGGGTTTCCGTATCGAAGGATTCAGGGTAAGTTCATCCAAGATGGTTTGTGTCAGGTCATTGATTTATCTTGATACTGTATATAGGGAATAAATGCTGCTTGGTTGGCAATCTTTTTTTCTGGAATAAATGTCTGTTTTAAATAGTTTAATAGCTACACATTTTGCATCACAATGCTGTAACCTGTACGTTTCCTGTGCAGAAGTCAAATGAAGAATGTCACACGAACTTTAAAAGGACCAAAAGCAGAGAGCAAGTGATGGAAGCACTGAACAACTTTGTTGAGTCCAATACACACGTTGTGGTAAGTGTCACCCTCACTGACTTTCATGTTCTTTAGTTTGTAGATTTGTTTTCTTTCCTCTCATGTAAATCTTGGATTCCCTTCAGTGGGGCTATCTGAGACGGTTGAAACAACTGCGGCAAGTCTTGGAGGCGTCAGACTTCTTCAGAACACATGAGGTAAGATGTGGTACAGTTTTGTTAAATAGTGTAAAGGGCAAAAAAAGCACTGGGCTTGTTCCAAAAGAACTATATTTCAAATCTATGGTGCTCATTTTTGTTGGCTGCTGTAGGCATGCTTAGGCTTATACTGTAATATAGCACATTTGTCCAGTGGTGGCACGCTTTCCTAACAGCTGTATCCCTGCAGGTCGTGGGCAGTTCCTTACTGTTTCTACATGACTGGACAGGCAGAACAGGAGTCTGGATGATTGACTTTGGAAAGACGGCGGCATTGCCGGCACACCTTACCTTGGACCACCGCACTCCCTGGGTAGAGGGCAATCGAGAAGATGGCTACCTGTGGGGTCTGGACAACCTCATCGATATACTGGCCAACATGCTGCCACTGACCTGAATACCTCTCTAAACTTGTGGAAATGTACTCTTAATCTTTCCTTTCCACCACTCATAAGCGAGTGACTGAAGATGCAATGGCTTCTGAAATGTTTGTGTTGTCGGAATTGTGGGAATTAGAAAATGCAGAATAAGGGTGCAAAAAAGGAAGATGTGATTGATTACAAAAGTAAATGCTTTCCAGAACAGATTAATTTTCAGCAAATTGGGCCCACAATATTGATCAAAAGGTCATTTGTGATTTATGGAATCTCAACCTGAGCCTTGTAAAGTTTGACCACTGAATGGACTCACCTGCACTGCACTGCCGGAGACATCCAACCCTCCTGTCTTGAGATGACCTGCTCATTATTTCAGGAAACACTGGACAAAAGCAATTATAAGCCAAAGACATGGCTGCCCCCTTTTGTTTGAGATGATCAGCAGTTTAAATGTCTCAATGTGTCATTAAATTAGTGTTAAAACTATTAAAGTGGACTTATTTCCTACATTTCTTGAATTCATTTGTTTACCTCCCTATTAACACATTAGATTGTGAAAATATTTCACCATTTATACATTTATGAAAACACTAATCTTTGGGACTTCAATGGATATCAATGTCAAGTAATGTGGCAGTTTATTTTTATTTTCACATTAAATTTCATATCATTTTCAGTCTTGTCTTTGTCCTTTTACAGGTAATTATGAGGGGCTAAAAAAAACTGGGAAATGTTTTCAGCCATGTTAGCCGTGTGGCGCTAGGGAAGGTAATGTCAGTCAGTCAGTTCACCACTTTGGTCTAGACTGAAATATCTCCAAAACTATTGGACCGATTGGCCCAAAATTTTGTAGAGACATTTATGGTCTCCTGAAAATGAACTTTTTTCTCTAGTACCATCATGAGGTTGATATTTGAGTATAATGTCTTGACAGTAGTGCTTCGTGTTTGCTGCAAATTAGCAAATTTTAGCTACTAATATAGTGAAAATGGTAAACATCCAAATGTTTGCATTTAGCTCAGAGCACAGTTACAGCCTAAGTACAGCTTTACAGATCTGCTAGCTGTAGACACTTAATCTTTTTCATCAACAAGTCAAATTTAAGGCCTGAAGGCAACAATTGACTGACATTATCCAATGGATTGTTTATCCGCACAATGAGGAGTAATATTACAACAAAATATTTCTACTCATATGTTAAAGAACAATGACTATGCTACATTAACTGTTAGCCACTGATCAGTTTATCAATGTCACATGGAATTTTAAAATAAATGAACTTGCCTTATTTATCCTTCTTGCAGGGTTAGGGTTAGAGGCTGACACCCTGATTGCTCTCTGGTCGAAATGTGAATCTTTTTGTCTCAGTAGTGATTATTGGTGTTGGTGACTCATTAAAACCAGCTATTTTTGTCCTCCTTGATTTTATATACATATGTATATATATATATATATATATATATATATATATATATATATATATATAGATACACACACACACACACAATATATGTGAAATATAGCTCATCATCTAAAAACCTCTGTGAGTGTGAGTGCATCATGTTGAGTGGGGGAGGGGGCAGTGTTTAGTTGTTGGTTATTGTTAAATCCACTGTAAAGTAATTATGTTAAGAAGGTAAACCATGAATGGATCCATGCAGCTATTACTAATATCATATAAAAGTGATAGATATGCAGTACTGTAAACCTGAACAGATTCTAATATGAATCAAAGTCTTAAGTTCAACACCTGATGCAGGGCTGACTGGTGAGATGAAGGCAGATGTGCCCTCTTGTTTTCCACACCTGTCTACTTCTGTCATTCAGCCATCAGACGGCAGGCAGAGGGAACCCCTGCCCTTACCTGCAGCCCCAGATGAGATTAAAGGGATGAACAGACAGAGAAACTCAACAAATCCTCCCACACAGTCTGTAGCAACAACAAAAAGCCCTCGGAGAGGGGCTGGAAGCTGCACAGCACAACCACAGTCTGATCTGCTGGCAACTGAGCAAACCCCACAGGTTGAGTTGAGTGCCTTGCAGAAAGGTACCTTGGTGGTGGTAAAGATAGAGGGGCAAGCTTCTGGTCACGTCACACTTATTAGTTTTAGTAGCAGGAGAGAATCAAGGTTGAAATTCAGACTTGAAACTCCTTGGTCCACCCTGGGTAGATACAACTGAATGATTAAAGGACCAATTACATAAAGCAAACCTTGTGTCACCTGTAGCTCTTTAAGGTGAAGCTAAATTGAGGTGTGATGAATGCATTAAAAAAGAGGAATAGTGTTTTCCAAATGAACAGATGACTGCACCAATCAGGGTGTGCTCAAAGACAGAGGGGTTGGGCAGGGGATGATGATGTAAGTGTGTGACAGATGAAACATCAGATAGCTGGTCATTTTTCAGCAGATCCATGGAATGAGAACAGCAGACCGGCAGTGTTCAGGGAACGGACATTACTGTTAACGAGACCAGGTACTATGTGTTTTTTTTGTAACTTTAAACTTTAACTACTTGATATGTGAGTGGATTACATATAAACTGCTACTGACTAAAATGTTTTCATGAATTTAGTGTTTTTACCAAAACGTAGCATGTTTTCAGTCAGATTTTTATGGTTAAAATAATTTTGTATCCATAAAGGGAAAAAATTAAGCATATACAGTAATGCAAAAAAAAAAAAAAAAAAAAAAAATATATACGTAATATATCCTTTTTGTTTTCTCACAGGCTATTGTCTTCAGATGCGTAATTTTCCTCCTAAATGATTACAGCAGCAGAGTAACCTTCAAGAGATGTGCAGACTTTTAGCAGCAATTCTAAAGCCAAATATTTTGCAGTATATTTAAAAAGTGTTCTATATAGCCAGTGCCTGTATGTTGTGTGGCGGGTGATACATGTAACACATATTGTGAGTGTGTGACTTGGCAGCACTGGCGAAGGCGGTGCATGTTGTTGCAGTGGTGTATCTGTGCTGCTGCTGTGCTCATGGCTCAGAGGAGGGGTGCTGGTGGCTGCTGCTGCCCCAGGGCACCCATGAATGAAGACAATGCTCGTTTCTGCCTCCTGGCTGGGCTCATCCTGCTGTACTTGTTGTGTGGGGCGGCCATCTTCTCAGCCCTGGAACACCCCTTTGAACTCCGTGCCCGCCGCCTCTGGAAACAGCAGCTGGAAAACTTCACCCAGAGATACAGGGTCAACCTGGGTGCCCTGCACACTCTCCTGCGACAGTATGAGGAAGCAAACGGAGTTGGGATCAGAGTGGACACGCTTAGGCCCCGCTGGGACTTTTCTGGAGCCTTCTACTTTGTGGGCACAGTGGTCTCCACTATTGGTAAGCCTTAATGTTTTTTGGTTTTTCTTAGATGCTAAATTGAAAGTTAGACTAGGATTATTCTTATGGGATACCAACTCCCAAACCATGACCTTTTAACCTATTATTTTGTCTCTCGCTTTTCCAGGCTTTGGCATGACCACACCGGCGACCATAGCTGGAAAAATATTCTTAATCTTCTATGGTCTCATCGGCTGTGCTGCAACCATCCTCTTCTTTAACCTCTTCCTGGAGAGGATCATCACGATGTTAGCTTACATCATGCGCTGGTGTCATGAGCGTCGGCTAAGGTGTGCTGGAGTTGGGTTGGTGTCAAGCAGGGAGGAGTCGTCCGGTGAGGAGGACAGCCTGGAAGGCTGGAAACCGTCAGTCTATTACGTGATGCTGATCCTGGGTGTTGCATCGGTTGTGATTGCGTGCAGTGCCTCCACTCTGTACAGCTCCATGGAGAACTGGAGCTACGTGGACTCCCTCTACTTCTGTTTTGTGGCCTTCAGCACCATCGGCTTCGGGGACCTGGTGAGCAGTCAGAGACAGCAGTATGAGTCTCAGGAGGCCTACCGGCTTGGGAACTGCCTTTTCATCTTAATGGGGGTGTGTTGTATCTACTCACTCTTTAATGTCATTTCTATTATCATCAAGCAAACTCTAACCTGGATCGTGGGTAAGCTGGTCTGCTCGGGGCGGCATCGGCCCTGCTCCTGCTCTAGAAATGGCTGCCGGTGGCTTTGCTGCCCCTGCCTGCAGAAAAGAAATCCCAACCGTCTGCGTCCGCCTGCACACCTCAGACAAAAACGCTTAAAACGCAACACCGTGCAGCCCATGTCATCCCGCTGCCCTGCAGGAAGACACCTCTGCAGGGACGGCTCGGTGGAGACAGTGTGTGACAGTGAGACGGATGCAGGTGCAGTGGCTGCGGGCCGGCGTCTGTCAGGAGAGATGATCTCCGTCAATGAGTTCATGGTGTCCAATAGGGTGTCTCTGGCACTGCTGCAGAAGCAGCTGAGCGAAACAGCTCATCAGGGCCCACGGCAGAGCTACGGCCATCAAAATGGATTCTCTGGTGGTGTGGGGGCCTTGGCCATTATGAATAATCGCCTACAGGAAACCAGTGTGGATAGGTAGCATCACTGAGATGTCATTACTTTGAGCTCTCTATATTGGAGCCCTAATCCAACCTATTTCCTTACCGTGTGATTTAGAGAAAATCTATCGTCTCTATGACAAAACCAAATTCTGAGAATATATTTTCCCTATAACAAGCATTTGTTCAGCGCCTCTCTGAGCAATTTCAGTGGAAGTCTATGCAGATAATAGCAGACCTCCACCGTGAATTCTGGACATCAAATAATTAACATTTTACATTTTGTTCTGCGTAGCGAAAGAGAGCAGAAAGACGAATAGAATTCAAAGAATTCAACACCACTGTGAAGAGGGGACTGATGTCCTGAAGTGATTGGCTCATTCAAAAGCAATCAAATGAAAGAAGCAGTGAAGGACCACTTACAGGGGACTGCTGATTTAAGAGTGCTGCACATGTCCCCAGAGCTCCTCAATAAATATGGTTGAATGTGAGGTGATAGTCAGTATTAGTGGACATACAGACATAAACACAATATCTACAGTCCTCAGATAATTAGTTGCATATATAAAACATTTGAAATGTGATTTGTATTCAAACAAAGCGCTGTGGACGCACTACAGGAGCTCACAAGCACAGAGTAAGAGACATTTTAATTTGTTGATTCTTCACAAGTTGCCCATCTTGTTTCATCAATGCATGTCATTGAAATTCATAGTAGTCATGAAAGAGCGCTGAGATCCAGGGTTTTCAATAGAGCACATCTAATCAAACGTGGCTCGTAGAGGACGTCCTTACGTAAATAAGTGCTATACAGATAGTCACAGGATCACATCAACAGAGCAAGATTCAGGCTCTCCTCGGCGAGCTGGAGGAGATCCTTTACTATGCAACAAAACCCATTTTAATCCTTGATGTGATGTTCTGTATCTTCTATAGGTTTTCATTAGTGCTTGGGATGATGTGCGAGGAGAAAAGCTTCCTCATTGAGACAAAATCATCCATTTTCCTCTAGTGGTCACGCTTGACGAATTGTCTTCACTGTTACTCATTTCTTTCGTGAGTTATTGTGGGAAAAAATACTGCAAGTCGCAAGTCAAATATTCTTTATTTAGGTTTAAAACAGTGATGACTCTTAACATGTAATATTACTACTGAAAAAATACGACAATGCAGTATATGATGCAGATAAAATGACCCATCCTGAAACTGACCAGTTCTTATGCTGTTTGTTTTATCACTATATAAAAAATGAATAAGGCAGCACAGTACATATCATTAAACTTAGGGGAAAAAACACATTTCACATACACTGTATTGAAGAAAATGTTTAGAAATATGGTTAATATATAGGAGGAATTGCAAAAACTGATTCATGTAAAATCTATTTTAATTGGTCAGTAAATAAAGATTTTAGGGTATTTGGCCAATTATTAGATACTTTTAGTTCAGATTTTTTGGTCACAATCAAACTGCAACATGATGTTTTTCATTATTTTTGATAATAATTTATTAAATTATTTAAACAAATATCTAATTTTCCAAACAATCACTTCAGCCAAGTGGATCCTATTCTTCATGTTTAAAGACAACACCTCTTCAAAAGGAGTTTAGATTATGTGTGAAATTTAGTTTTTTCTTGACTAAGCGTGTGTTGAGATTTTATTAGTAGAATTAAACATTTATTTTAGTGGATTTTTTGCCTGTCACGTTCTGCATAACCACTAGCACTGTTAACATTCCCTGTTAAAACAAATGGATAAATGTTAGCTGCATGCCAGCCTTTGACTAACACATTTTTCCTTCCTGGAAAGGAAAGGCAAACGGAAATTCTTAAAACATATAATTTTATTATATCTATTCTTAAATTATCATCTTTAAAATACAACTCTACATATGTATGTTCCTTATTTTATCTAATGAAAATATACAATGTCACAGCTGGTTGTTATTCAGTTTTACAGACATTTGAAATGATCATCTGTATCTTCTGTTCACTGAATATGAGGCAGAGGTTTGTTGCTGGATCAGTGTCTCTGAGTACGTTTTACAAAATGTCCTTCTTGTATAAATATAAAATGTATCAGGCTTCATTAGATCTCTTTTTGCATTGTATTTGTTATGACAAGTTGTTGCTTGCTAGTATGATGTAAACAAACACCCCTGTCTGTTCATCCTCTCCCTTTTTGTCAAAGTGCACACATGAAGAAAATTGTTTTAATATTGGCATTAATTACAGCCCCTCCATGGATGGTTGGAGTCCAGCCGGGCCTCTCAGGAGCCTTCCAGGCCCTGAACGGATAGGTAATGGTAGAAACAAATGGTGAATACACTATGCATAGTGAAGGAAATAACATGTCTTCTGATGGTTAGAATGGGACAGATGTGTAGTTTGTACTCACATTTGGTAGTGTGGGCTTGTGAGTCTCTCTTTGTTGATAGTAAGCTGAAATAATGCAGTTCCTTCTGCAAGACACAGAAGTAACAATGTGTAATTTCACAATACAGGGCATATAGGTGCACACACACATACACATAAACTACATTTGCGTCTCTTACTTGCTCTGTATGCCTCCACCTGGTGGTAATCCAGGGATGACAGTGGATGCGAGGACTGTGAGGACAGACAGCAGGTCAGGTTCCTCCCCTCTGGCGCACAGCTCATCATAAATCTCTGACAGTTATTTAAACAAAAACAGAGAAAAAAAAAAAAAAAAACATAAGCACATTTGGAAAGTTTCGTACAATTCTTTCTTTCGTTTTCCATGCAGGGTAAAGAATAAGACATTAATTATTGTCAACAAACTGTCAACCATGAAAAGACCAAACAATGTAGATTTTAGCAAAAATTATTCAAACAGGGATAAATAGTGCATTTATTGGGGACTATTTTCAGCTGCAGATTAAAAAAGATTTTGTGTTCTAGTGAGAATTTGCCGTGAGCATTTATCACTTAAGGACAGTACACGTATGATTGACTCAAAATAAACTATAGTGCCCATGTTCGTGGCTCATTGATGTGTTTTTGGCAATAATGGAGCTCTGGCAGAAAGCAAGAATTTATATCAGGCTCTGGCAACACAGACAACACTTGTTATTGTCAGTAGGATCAATTCATTGGTCATTTTGGTCTTTTCATGTTTTTTTTTTGAGTACAACAAGAAACAAATAGAATATCACAACCTTATACTTATACTTGAAACGGAGAACTGGTAAAAGAGAGGTATTGATTTGCGTTACATAAATTGTTAGAGCCGTGCAGCCCCCACGTGGCTGTCTGCCCTCATAAACCAGGACAAGTACAGAAGAGTCAATGTGCTTCATCTGAAAACCATAAACCAGGAAATCTGAAAAGTTTCAGGACATTAAACCATGACAAAACAAGGTCTCCAAGTGCCTTATACGACAGTACATTGCCTACTGCACACCCTGTGTATCATTATAACCCACACACCAGCTACTTTAGACTCCAGCAGGTCCTCCAGCTCAGCCTCCTGGTGTAATGCCTCTGCTGACAGCTGGGGGGCTCCAGGGAAGCACAGCAGGATGATGCTGATGTTGTCCAAGCTGCCCTGCAGAGCGAAAAGTGGCATCAGCGAAGGTGAGTAATGATGGCTGACCTTACAAAAGTCAACAAATGAAACATTATAACATCCTGGGTGAACGGTTTTAGAGATATATCATTTTCACCCCAAAGTCACCTCACAGATGAGGTGAAGCAAAGAAATGTCAACGAAGCATGAGAGAAGCTGTGACATTTTGAGGTCATTGTGCATATATCCAAGCTGAAGCCCTGTTACATAACAGAGTGACATGATGGACGTGACGTCCAGACAGAGTGCAGCATGGATGTTAGTATGTGCACATGTGGTCCATCTTTATCCTGATGTGTTTCTTTGACTATTAATACAAGATAGACAATAAACTTAATTGATATTATTAATTACCTTGCGGTTCTGTGAACCTTGTTTTTAAATAGGGGATGACTTTATAGAGGGGATTTGTTTCACTCACTAAGGTAAAGGATATGCATCAAATAAATTATGGGTGCATTTTAACAAAATAAAGCGTTTCTGCTGAATAGCTTTATTGTGTTTCCCCTAATAATTCCCTTATTCTACAGATTAGTTACTGTTTAGTGAACAAATATCCTTCACTAAACACCCTGAAATCTAGCAGCTATAATATGATCTGGGTGTAGTGGAATAATTATTCTCCCTCATTGGTATGAAATTATTCTTTATGTATGAGGACGGTATGACTATCAATGATATGTTCTTGAACATCAACCTTCAATCGTCAGACACTCAGACTGAGAGTGGCTGAAATGAGTCCTCATAGGAACCCAAAATTATCCCATCTAACCAGTTCTGACACCCCTGCAGTCTAGTTTAAGCTGTTCTGTCACACTATTATACGAACAGCAGCCACAGTGTAAACGAGACAGAACCAAAGCTCTAGCAGAAGTCAGAGCCGTTTTTTCAAATTTTTCATTGTCCTTTAGCATCTTTCAGATCATTGGTATGGTATATGGCATTGTGTGTATTTATTATATTTTCTACTTGTCAGAACTAATCCTCGTGCTTTTGAATTGCCCCAGGGGATAAATAAAGTGATTTGATTTTAATTGAATTGTTTTGTTTTCTGGCACACAACTTTACTGTTTTGATTCATTCTCACTGCTCTTCTCTTTCTAAACAAGTCATTCAATACTGTATGTAGAAATATATAACCAGATCAAAAAGTCTGCAGAACATTTATATTCACAAGAAAAATAAGGTCCACTTGTCTAATCAAAGTTGTTGGATAGAAAAGTTAGATGTAAGAAATGGTGCGACTGGTGTGAGTGTGTTGCAAGTCTGAGTGGAAGTGATAAAGAAGATTGATCGTGATTAATTTGGTGTGTGTACTATCAAACAAATAGAAACTGTCCCAGAGTTACCTTCATAAAGCTGGGCTCTTTTCTTAACAGCTGGAATGACCCCAGCAGTTTTTAGATCAAGCCAAATCAATTCAACACAGTCACAGTTTAAGGGATTATGTCATAACATACAATCCACTGCCCATTAAAAATGATGTAACGCAGTTTCACAGTGACACTGTGTTTTGTGTTTATAATAAGTTTAAAGGATTTGCCAGTTAAACTACCAAACGTAGAAGGGCCCTAAAAGGGACTAAGATAACATTGAAACTGGTTTTAAGCAGCAGGTTCTGACCTTATAGAGACAGAGGTCTATGACTTGAGTGCAGACGTCCCTCAGGTCAGTGCAGACGCGCAGCCTGTTGTGGATGAAGGCGCACAGATCCTCGTTGCTGATGGTGTCCCACACCCCGTCGCAGGCGAGCACCAGGAACTCATCAGCTGGTGAGCGCTCCACCACACATACCTCTGGCTCTGGTGACACCATCTGCTGGGTGGGCGTCCGGTTCTCTGCTCCCTTGTAGCTGAAATCCCCCAGAGCACGGGACACTGCCAGGGAGCCGTTGATCCGTTGGATGGACACAGAGCCGCCTGCACTCTCAATGCGCTCTTTCTCCAGAGGGTTGTAAGGTTTGTGGTCCTCAGTGGAGAAGCCAACCTGGCCAGACCGGCACAGCACGGCCCTTGAGTCACCGCAGTTGGCGAAGTAGATGTAATATGGTGAGATGAGAGTGGCCACCACAGTGGTACCACCTCTCTCCCAGCCTTCTCGATGTGTCACAGAGAGCAGGTGCTTGTCCGTCTGCAAGAAGCCCTCGATGATGGCTCCTTTCACCCTTTCAGGGTCATCCTCTGATCTTATCCCACCTGTGTGCACCAACAGATATAATGCTGGAATACTTTGTGTAGTCTGAATACAGCATAACAAACACCATTACATAGAATATAATAGATATTTGCAGAATCCAATGAGAAATGATAACAGGGAAAAATCATCTCCCTTTCACTATAATAAGAGCCTTTTCTCCAGGAAAAAAAACTGTTTCAAGATCAGAATATCTTAAACATAGCTGAGCATCATTACAATAACAAAAGATAACGTCATACCACACCACTGATTAAAATCTTTTTAATGCATTCATGCATTTTCAGTTGCATATCTTTTACCTGTGGCCAGGATCTGACCCAGAAGGTGCTGGGAACAGTACTGTGCCACTGAGCTGCCTGCATGACCATCGAACACAGCGAAGAAGCTCCAGTCGGCCAGCTCCCCACCCAGCTGTGGCACACAGTTATGGAAGTCCTCCATGTTGGCCCTCCAGCCCTGCATGCTCCCCAGGGCGTATGTGAGGCCCCAGCGGGCGCAGCCTTCCTCGGTTAGCTTGTCCAGGACCGGCCGGTCCAGGTAGGGGCTGGGGATGACTTCCTCCCTCTCCCCATCCCCTGGCTGCTCTCCCTCTGCTGCTCCTCCACGGCCCCCTTTGAAGAAAGAGCTGACCCTCTTCTCTGTCTCTTTCACCAGCTGCCGCATAAACGCAGGCATCTCCACGCTGCCCTTCCTGGCTGTCCTCATGGCTCTTGTGCACAGCTGATGTGAGTGGACTCTTCTTTTATCTCTGGCCCGGTGTTTGTGGCTGGGCCTGTTGCTGGGCCTGTGCAGTGTCTGTGTAGCCCTGCTGCTCCGGGGCTCAGAGCATGGCTGGCTGAGCTGATGGATGTTCTCAGTGCTGGCTGCTCACCCTCCTCTCCTTGCTCATCTCCTTGCTCTCTTCTCTCCTCTCTGGAGACCTCACTGATCAGCGCCTTTTCCTCCACTCATCCTTCCTCTCCTCCTTGTTTTGTCTCTCCTCTGCGCTACTGTGATTTCAACCTTCTTTCTTGCTTTTGGCTCTTCCCTCTTTCACCAGCTCTCCCCTTGTTATTTTCCCTGCCTCCGCTGTGACTGGCTGGCTATTTTTGTGCACCAATCCCTGCTTAGCTTGCATCGCCACAGTCATGTTTGAGCTCCCCCTCTCTCACCGTCCTCCTATCAGCAGCTCTGCCCCTCCCACATGTTTGGTAATCTTAATTTCTGATCGGTTCGGATTATGGGCTGCCTCTGCTGTGGATTACAGGACTGTCAGCCATTTAGCACAGTGTGTTACTGACAGTGGGAAGAAGAGGTTTGTTTTCAATATGCACACAGATGTTTTAAACTGATATTTCACTTGTATACACTAAACATGGTGACAGTCAGATTGGACTCAGGGTTGGGCTGTTTTTGTATCTATAATGTCTGCAATGTAATACAAATATTATCATGTGCACCAAACTTGGATTATGTTTGTGATTGATATTATTTAAGAAAACCCAAAGACTTTGTACTAAAACATGCTATCAAAATCTTTGTAAATGATCAAAATCCAAAACAAATAAAGGGGTTAAAATTGCGACATGTCTTGGCTGTTCATTTTATTGTGAAGAAGCAGAAATGTGATTTTGGATTTGCATGATTATGCATGTAACCACAAAATGACTTACAGCTGTTTTGTTTGGCACCATACCCCAAATAGCTGCTTAAATCTGTCGAGTCAGCCAGGATGACATCACCTCTCTCTGTAATTCTCCACATTCTTTGATGTTGGGGCTGACACTCTGCCAGTCCTGCTCCTGTGCCCATGCAGGAAAGAATGGAGAAACTGTTTCAAACATCTAATTAAACTCACTCCTCATGGCGGTGTTAAAGCAACTTGTTGCAAAGGTTCACACACCAGAAACAAAAAAAATGTTGTGCTTCAAATGCCCAGGAGATATAAGAACATGGTACACTCTTACATCTGAAAAATTATAGTTAAATATATAGTTATTATGCATCGCTAAAATAAGCAGAACAATATCTTTATTTACAGCTGCAAAATGTGCTGTTAGACAGCTGTCCATGAATTTGAGCAGCCACGTCATTCTGAAGCAACATTATTAATCAAGAGGAATTTTGACAAACAAATATGAAGGACATGCAATAACAGTACACATATAGTGCTAATAAATGTCCTCTACAATAGTCTGTACCATACTGGCTTTATACAGACTTTAACCTTATAGGCTCTTCAGATACCACAATGCAGTATATATTATACCTGTAATAATAAGCTGGATATACTGTAATTGACAGTAGACATGGTAGCTGCTTCTAAGATAACTGCTAAAAGCAAATTAAAGAATGAATCAATATCTTAACTATTAGATGGGAGTTATAGTGTTGCATGGCAGGAGCTAAAATGAAAGGCTACAGTATATCATTCTCACATAATGAACTCTGCAGAGAAAAATGTCTGCGTGTCTTTGTGGCATGCATTTAAAATGTGATAAATGAACCATCTCAGTCACTTTTCTATTAGAGTATGCCGTGTTATTGATTCAAACTCTATTGTAAAGTAATTAGTTTGTCATGAATGCTAGAGGAGATAGCAGGCTACTGCCTACTCGGTTGTGTTCTTATTGATCCTGGCTGGTGATGAATTTTACATGAAAAGTTTTTTTTTCCACTAATGTGGCAGCATGTGAAGGCCTCTGGGTGCAGGTCGGCCACCAACTGGCTGATGTACCATGAGAGTCTCTGGGAGCTAAGGGACATGTACATGAGGATGTCTCAGGTTCCCAATTTCAGTGTGTGTGTGTGTGTGTGTGTGTGTGTGTATGTGTATGTGTCTGAATCCAAACAGGGGGTATCCAATACAGGATAAAATTAGGCCAGCCAGGCCTTATATTGCTGACAGAGCTGGGGTGGCCAAAAAAAGCCTGGAGTGCAAGCCAACAGTGGAAGCACAAGGAAGAGAGGAAAGCAAGCAGGATCATCGCTGAAATGGCCACCAAACGTAAGGAAATAAATGGCGACAGCTTAAAGTTTACTGAATCAGAGCAGACAGGGAGCTGGTCAGAGTCCAGCTGTCAGGTGGAGGAGGAAGAGGTTATTTTTACCCCTCTGCTGAGCAGGTGTGAATACAGACAGGATGACCAGTCAAATACTGCATGTCGTTCATTTGGAGGACAGATGGGACTTAACTAAATGAGACTCAATCGCTGATTGAATGTTTGTTTGTTTCATTTGTAAAGGTCCAAATTGTCCCATAAGAATAGAAGACTGATAAGTGTTTTCTTGTCAGGGCTATTTTTTTTAGATGGTATTTTTTATTCATTAAAAAAAAAAAATTATTAGGAGGGTATGGTTGTACTATGCTTGGACAATGACTTCATACAGTAGGTGTAACAACATGAGTGTCTCCGTTTCTACCTCTCCAGCTTCTTGTCCAAATTTAACATTAAAAAATAAATCTGAAAAACTTTCACTAAACCTATATATTTCTCTGGAAATCTGATTATGAAAATGGGTTGCTAGTCTAGTTGTGTATTGTGTGTTAATGTATGCCTCAGTTGCTTGTAATTGTAGTTGTCTTTTGGAAGACAAGTTGTTGTTGTTGTGTGTATCTGTGTGTGTGTGTGTGTGTGTGTGTAAGACTCCTGAGTGTTTGTTTTAATCAGATAATTACCTTGAGATTAACACTGCAGTTAGGAGGTTTATTTGAAGATGTTTGAAGATCAAATATCATAATGTGACTCATGGTATGATAATTCCTTAATTTATTATTCATTTAGAAATATGGTTATTAAAAGCAACGTCTTCATGCAGATGCATCTTTGATCCTAAACTATCTTCTTTTTTGGCAAGAAAAAAGATGACCAAAATCATAATAATAATACATTTTATTTATGGGCGCCTTTCATAGCATTCAAGGACACCTTACAGTTAAAACAAGCAAAAATACAGATAAACAGGCAAATATAATTAAATTAAAACAAACACATTTAAAAGATTCAAAATCAAAAAATTCATGATTTGATGATTTGATTTCATCTTTGAAATTATTTGATTTCAAAGATTGAGATATAAAATGGAAGGAAAACAATCTATCCATGATACTACTCCTTAATTTGAACATGAGGCAAGATGTTACCCAGATTAGTGCCATGAACTGTATGCCAACATTGTAAATATTCACAAATGTTGTACTGAAAAGAAGTAAATACTACTAAATAGAAAAAAAAGCATTTTTTTTCTTGCAACATAGCCAAATAGACCACATGTGTTTTAGGAGTTAGAATCACATACACTCAAGTGTATGTGTCACTTTCATAGAATTTTGGAACTACTGAACTATTTGAAACAACTTCTGAGTCTCTTTTTAAAAATCACACCAACAGGGATGTGTGATCTACCAATCAAATGCAGAGCCAAAAAACAATACAGTGACAGTGCTTCTCCAGACACTGCTTTCATCACTACCAGACAGCTTTACACTTTTTCATCTCCACTGCAATTCAGTTAACTTCTCTTCACCCTTCTGTAATCTATCTGTAAGTGCTACAAGGAGTACGAGGAGTTATCAAGTCAGTGCAAAAAAAAAAAAGCAAGCAAGAAAGAAAACATTCCTTCACTGGTGATGCACAATAAAACCTTGAGATGATCGCTTATCACACAAGTTGTCACCAAAATAAAAACACCTAAGCATCTATTTGAAAAACAAAATGGAGTACCTTGTCTAACTGATCAAGGCCTTACTAATTATGGAGTAGAAGATAATCTACAATCTACAATCTACAATCTTCTGTCAATCACATTCACACTGGCATCTTCTGTTTCTAACATGTGTGCAGTTGTGGATCTGGTGTATTGGCGGAAAATGAGGAGGACCGGTGTGGTGTTCACGGGGCTGGTGATCAGTCTGGCCAGTCTGTTCCAGCTCAGTGCCATCACTGTGCTGTCCCACATCTGTCTGGGTGTCATGAGTGTCACCTTCACCCTCCGTCTTTACTATAAACTGCTGGAGCTGCTGCGCTGGAACCCCGGGGTCCACCCCTTTCAGTGAGTCTGTCAATGTTTATTCAGACCTCATTTGTGTAGTTTTCCAACGTCAAGCCCACACTGAATGCTGCTGCGCTGCTCTCTATGGGTCGATAATTTCAATCATGTTGCACTTGTGGCTAAATATAGGGCTTTGATTGTTTTCAGCATGACTTCAGCATTTGTGTTGTTAAAGGCCTGTGTCTCTGCCCCCAGGTCGTATCTGGATAACGACAGCTCATTGACAGATAAGGAGACGGTGATGCTGGTAGAGGAGGTGGTGCTGCTGATTGCATTTGCCTTCACAGAGATCAAACGCCTGCTTTTCATCGAGAGCATGATTGACTCTCTTAAGGTCTGAGTGTGATGATACAATAATGACAGATGATGTATGAACACAGACTTGATTCATGAAACTTAAAGGTGCCCTGCCACACGTATTTCATTACTTTGTGGTAATGTCAGAAGTTCTACCATGGACAAAATGCCTTGGTTACCTTGTTTCAAGCAATTCTAGCGTGGTATAGAAAGCCTACAGGAAGACTCAGCTCGATTTCTGCCAGTTCTCATTAATGTTCAACAAGCTAAGCTGTTTGAATCTGATTGGCTAACAGCTAGCCAATGATGTCAGACTGACCAGCTTTTGTAATTGGCCTGATTTCTCTACTTATTTATTTTCAGTGGCTAGAGCTGACAAAGGAGGTAGATGTTCATTTTCACATTCACAACATAACACATATGGACCTAACATATTTCAAAAAATGCAAGTAAAAATGGTTTTGTATGGCAGGGCCTTTAAAAAAGTGAAAAAAAATAAAAGGTAGGCAGGTAGTGTATTGTCAACTTGTATGTGCATGTCTGTGAGAAGTTTCCCAAAGTTTTAAATCAACTTCTCAGAGCTGCATGGGGGTATTGATTCTCAGTGGGATCTGCAGTACAATCAACCCCATCACATTACAGGGACTCATTTGTTAATACAGTATTATTGCATCAACTTAACAATCACATTATTTTCTGCTGTTCCTCAGTTTGTTGTGCTCCTGTATCTGCTGACCTATGTCGGTGTTGTAACCAGCGGACTGACTCTGGTGATAACTGGTGAGTTCTTCATCCAGAGTTTTCTGTTCTGCCACCTCTGTGATTAAGGTCTGGTTATGTTTAGGCAAACCAAAACTACTCAGTAAAAGATAGGGAAATATCATAGACATGGTTTGAATAGACCAACTTTGACAAGATAGAGGACACAGTGAAAAGTCTCCTGTTTTAAATTCAAAGATGCTGAAGCAGCATTCAAAGTAATGTTATCAGATTCTTTATTATTCCACTTAATCTGTAGGCTACATTTTTCAGTTGCCTACCACTACTGCATACTTTCAGCTACAAAAGCAATTAAAAAATCAAAATTTTCAGCTCTTTTAAGGACATTTATGCTTGCATTTTTCAACTATTTATACTTATTAAATAAATATTAAGCTTTTTTCATTATTTATTTTATACATTGAAAGTCAATGGAGCAATCTTCAAATCATCTTCAGGCATCTTTTAATTTGAACTGCTACTATACTACGCTATGCTACTATACTATGACTTTTTTCGACATACTATAATATAACTTTTTCATGACTTTTTTTTGACATTCTATACCATGACTTTTTTTAGACACACTATACTATGACTTTTTTGGACATACTATACTATGACATTTTTGGACATACTATACTATGACATTTTTATGACTTTTTTGAGATACTATACTATGACTATGGCTTTTATGACATACTGTTACGTTTTCATGATTTTTTTCAACATACTATACCATGGCTCTTTTCGAAATACTATACAATGACTTTTTCCGACATACTATACTATGACTTTTTTTCACTTATTTCGACATACTATACTATGATTTTTTTCAACATGCTATTCTATGAGTTATTTATCACTTTTTTCATACTATGACTTTTTTACAAAAAAATAAATGAAGTGAAAGAAACAAATATGCCAAAAACATAAACTTCTGTGTCAGGTCAGTTAGCTTAGGGTGATGAGAGAATCATTGTAAGACAGAAGGTTGAGTCTTCACATCCTATATATTTCAGGAAGTTTTGAAGTCCGATACCCTTAGTGACAAATGTTTCAAAAACACAGCTTTTGTGTCAGGTCGGATAGCTTGAGTGAAAATTAAACGTTTGGAAGACAGAAGGGTGAGTGGTCAAATCCTCTATGGTGCTATTAGTTTGAAGACCTACATTACAAGAATAAAGAGTACAAATAGATTAAGAGAAAAGTTGAGTTCATGTCAGTCAGTTATTTTGACATACTATGCTATGACTCTTTTATCACTTATTTTGACATAATATACTATCACTTTTTTATCCCTTTTTTCGACATACTATGGCTTTTTTCGACATACTATACTATGACA
This sequence comes from Perca flavescens, assembly GCF_004354835.1. NCBI lineage: Eukaryota > Metazoa > Chordata > Actinopteri > Perciformes > Percidae > Perca > Perca flavescens. The sequence goes on from NC_041343.1 coordinate 12,863,739, forward strand.
TTTTATGACTTTTTTCGACATACTATACTCATGTGATAAAAGAATGGTTGTAAGACAGAAGATTGATTGTTTGAATCCTGTGTTTTCATTAAGTTTTGAGGTCCTACATACTAAGTGAAAGAGACGAATGACGAAAAAGTACGTGTCAGATGAGTTAGCTAAGGGTGATAAGAGAATGATTGGAGGATAGAAATTTGAGTGGTCCTTAATCCTCTAGTTTGAAGACCTACATTACAGGAATAAAGAGTACAAATAGATTAACAAAAAAGTTGAGTTCACGTCAATTTATTTTGACATACTATGCTATGACATTTTTTGACATAATATACTATGACTTTTTTAAACTTTTTTTCGACATACTATACTATGGCTTTTTTCGACATAGTATACTTTGGCTTTTTGACTTTTTCATCATTTTTTTGACATCCTATACTATGGCCTTTTTATCACTTTTTTTCAACATACTATACTATGAATTTTTCATCACTTTTTCCGACATACCATACTATTGCTTTTTTCGACATACTATACTACGATGTTTTTTCTCTTTTTTCAACATACTATACTATGGCTTTTTATCAGTTTTTTCGACATACCATACTATTGCTTTTTTCGACATACTATTCTATGACATTTTATCACTTTTTTCAACATACTATATTATGGTTTGTTTCGACAAACTATATTGTGGCTTTTTTATCACTTTTTTTGTCATACTATACTCTTTTTTTCTCTTTTTTTGATGTACTATGCTATGGCTTTTTTATTACTTTTTTTGACATACTATACTATGGCTTTTTTCACTTTCTTCGACATACGGGTATAGCATGGCTATAGTATGGCTTTTTTCGACATAATACACTATGGCTTTTTTCAACCTACTACACTATGGCTTTTTTCCCTTTTTCGACATACTATACTATGGCTTTTTCATCACTTTTTCCAACATACTATACTATGGCTTTTTTCGACATTCTATATTATGGTTTATTTCGACAAACTATACTACGTTTTTTTTTCTCTTTTTTCAACATTCTATACAATGATTTTTTACATACATACTATACTATGACTTTTATATTACTTTTCACAAGAACCTTGAGTTTTTCCCCTTTGGATGAAGAAATTATTGATATTGTTCTACATTCCATTGAAATTCATACTAATTGAAACATTCCCACTTTGATAATTATTGTCACTACTTAACCTTCTTCTTTTTACACAATTATGCCAGTAATCCAGTTTAGCAATTCACAAGCATTTTGTAGTTCACAAATTAAAATAAACCTGTACCTGTATATTACTGAAATCATTCTTCATTTGTCTTTGTTTAACAGCTGTGATCGTTGTTTTCTCCCTTCCTCTGTTGTATAAAAAGCAGCAGGTGAGAGTATCAATCTTTTTTCAATCAAAATACTTCACTAAACTGCAACACAAAAAGAGAAATGATAAACTAGTAATATAATGTATAAATATAATGAAATTAAATGACTTCTCTGACCAAAGAAATAAAAGTAAGATACAGAAATGCTTTGAATGCACTGACCTGTGTGTGATTTTGGTGACAGATGCGGATAAGGAGGATGGTTAGAGCGGTCAAAGCTTTTGTAAAGAGAATCAAAAACCTGTAAGTAACCTGCTCTTTGTATAATGTTATTTTATGTGCTCAACAAAATAGGACTATCTTCACAACAGATGCCCTTGTTTTGTTGCAGGTGCCTCAGTCTGTATGAGTCAGTGAGACCCTCTCCTGCCCCTGCACCCGGCCCAAAACCTGCACCCACAGCTGCACCTGCCGCCCCCAAACAGAAAGCCAAGTCAAAGTAACTTGTTGGTTGCGTGTTGGAAGCACCCAGGATTAGGAATTTGGAAAATGTTGGAATGGTACATCCTCTGTGGGGCTGCTTTGATGGGCATTTAATTTCCATTTCTCCACAATAATGCTTGTTTATGGGAGATTTTATTGATCCTGACAGCTAAAACAAAGCTGCCATTCACGCACGGAGAAAGAGTGGAAGTGTATGAGGAGAGAATTTTATTTACTTTGTGGGCAGCGTTTAATATAACCAGTTCACACAGTCATCTACTCCAAGCAGGGACAGAATACCACTGTTTTTTTCCTTTGATAACAAGTCTATTTTTAGCTCACAACCCAGTGAACACCATGTTCCTGTTGAGCTGCAGAATTATTCATAGCAAAGCAGTGAAGCATTATTGCTGCGTTCATTATGTAGCATCATATATTGTTAGGTGTATAGAATAAATCTGACATGAACATCCCCTGCCATTAATTAACATTAATGGCTTTGCGCTTGCAATGTTGCAGTATTAGCAAAAGCTTTTTAAGCAGCAACACAACTTTTAAGAGACTTACATGAGAAATAATGAGAGCATTGTCCTCTGCTTGTCATGCTTATTGCATTTAATCAGGTACAAACACTGACTGCCTGCTGTTTCAGTAGTTTGGTGATTAAAGGTACAAAGTGCATCAACAAAATAACTCTTAACAAGTGAGAGTCTCTCCAGGAGATACTCCAGCTGTCTCCAGCAGTAACTCTAACTAAAATTGGACTGGTTAGTAGGACAAAAAGACACCATTTTAGGGCACAATACAGCAGCATTTTTTTTACTTTGCAGATAAGACAACTTTATTGCTGCTCTTATGTTTAAACTGCTGGTTAAGAGTTTTAATTCTTTTGGCCACTCGGGCAACGGAAACAAGCTGTGAACAAAACGTTGAAACACTATCACTCTCTGTGTCTGCCAAATTAATATTAATATCAGCTCTGTTTTGCTTACCAGTTAGTGGTAAGCAAAACAGAGCTGACTACAACACTTGACTCAACACTTTTTACATAACCAACAGACACAGAACCAACAAGTCCTTCAACCCATACGACCACATAGGTTGTTTGTTCTTACCCTTTAACCCTACCCTACGTTTTAACACCAACCTTACCATAACCCTAAATTAGTGCCCCTAGCGGTGGCAAGAGATCAAAACATCCTCGTACCTAAACATAACGGTTGCAGTTCTAAACACGTTGTTAACCTTGTGAAACATTGCAGTTCAGTTAGATTTAGGCAACAAAACTACTTGGTTAGGTTTAGGAACGGATTATGGTTTGGGTTAACATAAATATGTTTGTGATGTATTTTCAGTTAAGTAGGAAAGTAACTTAACTTAAGTAGTCTACGTAACTTAACTTATGTATGTAACTTCACTTACGTATGTAACATAACTTACGTTGACTTTTGGTTTCATACGCCATAAAATTCCGTATTTAGACTATTCTGACTCTTGCGCATTTTTAGGCATTTCATGGCAATGTCAACATCCTGAAGATAGAATGATGAAGTAAATTACATTTGAATCAAGAACTTTCTCTTTGATATTTCTGTCAGTCCATAATACAACAATTTAATATTTCCAGCGAGGATCTGAATGTCAATACAGCTGGTGGCTGACACAAATCCATGTCAACATTTTCCAAATCAACCAAAAATGTGTTCATTGTTTGTTCCTAAAAATACATAACCTTAAAATTACACAGAACACCTCATAAAGTAAAGTGTGTAAAAAACTGTGAGCAGTTATTTTAGTGCAGCTGTTTAACTGTTGGTGACCATGTACTCTCTAGTGGTCGGTGTTTCAGACCTTACAACGCAGCTGCATTCATACTAACATGTCTTAATGAACTGAAGTTATTTACTGTTGTTTCACATTATGGGCTTCACTATTAGCTTTGGTAATTTCAGTATGTAGGAAAAAAAAGGGGTCAGTACACCTCAATTATAAAACCAAAACTATTTTCACACTATTTTCACTATTTCTTTGGCAGACAGTAGTCGCTATGAAAACAGCAAGATTTATAGAAAAGAGAGGTTCCTGTTAAACAAATGTAACTTTTCACAGGTTTGAGCAACACAACCTCCATTGTGCTGAGGAGGCAGCAGATAGACAGATACAGTATCTCAAAACCTGGATATCAAAACAATGTGTATTGCTACTAGAAGTAAGGGAGAAAATAAGTCTTTCTGTAATTTGGGTGAACTGACCCTTTAAAGATGCACCCACACAACAGCTTACCATGGTAAGAGTTGATATCACTTAACAGAAATATTTATATCATTTTTACTGCCTATTTTTGGCTGTTGATGTGGAATTGACATATTTGTGATCTTTTTTTCTCAGTTTTTGTCACTTAATGCAACTGTAAAATGTTCAACAAAATGACGAGAAAGAAGCTATAAGTGAGGCATGACAGAGCTGAACCTACATTGCGCTACAATGTTTTTTCTGCTATGGTTGTCACTTTTATCTGTATCTAGCCTTATTTCTATAGGTATTTATTATTTTCTATTGTTATTTATTGTTATGCTGCTCCCCAATAAAAGGTTATTTACTAAAAAGGCTTGGTAAATCTTAATGGCATCTGTTACTTGTGCAAACTTTAATAACAATGATTGAAAGTTCTTTGTCACAACAGATGTTCTGACTTTTCAAAGGAACTGCGCAGGTGTATTAAAGATGTTCTGTTCAAATGTCCCACTAAGTCATGACAGTGTGACAGCGAAGCAGAATAAACAATACCAGGACCCTGAAACTGAAGCAGCTAAATGGAATTCAGCCATCATTGATTTTATTATTTACACCTTTGCTTTTTCTACAGTGACATGTCAAAATATCTTCTGTGAAAAAGACCTATTACTCTTCTAGTATGTAAAACAGTACAGGCAAACAAACCAATAAAGTTCCTAAAGCTAAATAAACAGGAAAGTAAAATGCTCCAATTTGGCGAAACAGTGGAGGCAAATATAACATGGGGAGGTTGCCACCCAGGACACAGTCATTATATATATATATATGCCTATTCTATGGCTGGACAATACATGCATAATTATTGTCTTTTAAATCATATGTTATAGTTATCTTTAATCGTAATTTACTGTACAATCTTGTCTGAGTTACCTTAACAGAGAAATGATTCCCAGTCAGAGTGATTTTTCGGGACCGCCAGCTGACAGTACCTCTTTCCATTAAACCTGCAGTCTCAGTGTGACAGACATCTAGTCAATGTAATAGATGATTTTTCATTTACAAAACTTCCTTAGGCTTGTATTAATTATTATGAATGATCCAACGATGACTTAATATCTCCTCCACCCTAAAATCTAGACACATTACATTAAATACAGTGATTTACTCATGGACAGAGATGAGCCAAGTTACTAGTTTACTATATACACATTCAGTGATGGGAATACACTCACCACCAGAGGTTGCACTGACATATTTGACCACTAGGTGTTGCTCTTGGAAAGTGTCAGCATACACCCCTTTACGAAAGAATGGAGAAACCCACTGATCACTGACTACAGAAATCAATCAATCCTGACACACATGTTAACCATCAATAGACTGCATCATCTACCCAAAATGTTCATCCTGGTAATACAAACAGCTTTTCTCCCTGCTGTGACACCGCCAGAGGATGAAATGTGACTGTGACCTTGCGATGAATGTACCTCAGAAGCCCTCCACACGTCAATTCAAACTCTCTCTCTCTCCCTCTCTGAAATCTTCAAGGGCTTCTTCTCTTGTTTCCACATGTAGTGACTCAGAGCTTCCATCTCTCAGCCCGTTTACTTTCAGAATGTCATTGAACACCATCATGTAGAGCTGTCTGATTCTATACAGAGGGAGAACACATGACTTTTAATCTACTGTTGCCACAGCATCATGTCACTGGTGCAAATCATACGCATTTAAATTAGAAAAAGCATTTTAATAAAAAAAACTACAGCATACTATATACTTAGAGGGAATACTCCCACAATGTCATTATGGCACTTCAAACAGTTCTCCAGATAAAAGTCAGACTATGTATGTAATCCACTTCACAACTTCAACAAACAGTGAATCTGTTGCAGCGCTGACTCCTTGTCAACAAAATATTCTGAATATTTCAAACATAACAAGTGCATTATTTTTCTACAGTATATTTAAAAGGTACTGACATCAGTGATGTCTCAGTTTCCCTGATTAGTAGGAGATTACAACTCTACATTATTACACGGAATGACACAGAGGCAACATTTACACATTTACAAATTATACAGTTTATGCTGCCAAAAAGCATTGTGTTATAACATTACAGCAAATTACAGAACTGGGACTGAAATACCTTAATTAATCCCTTCATGTGATATGCCTGAGAACGAGTATGTGATTTATGCTTTGTGGTACCCTCTCTGATAAAAGAAAAAGGAAAACAGTGTTTGGATTTCGGTGGATAACTATGACCCTCAGCTGTTTTCTACTCATGTACAGTATAGTGCACACGCTGAATAGAGGACAGATGTGATTTCTAAACCATCTTTTGGTTTCCTAAGTGATATCAAACACTATATACTGATACATACAGAAAGAAAAAAAGAAAAAAAAGAATTGAAGGAATAGTTCAAGATTTTGGGAAATGCACTTATTAACTTTTTTTGCAGAGTTAAATAAGAAGGGCGATACCACTTTAATGTCTGTACAGTAAATATGAAGCTTAGCTTAGCACAAAGACTGGAAGCAAGGGGAAACAGCTAGCCTGGCATGTAAAAACACAATTTGTGATTTTACAGGGAGTTTGAACTATTCCAGGTTTTAGAGATGCAACTATGATACTGTTGTGACGTTTGGACGGAGCCAGTCTTTGTGCTAAGCTAAACTGTAGCTTCATACAGACGCAAGAGAGGTATCAATCATCTCATCTAACTCTCAATAAGAAAGAATAAGCATATTTCCCAAACCATTGAACAACTCCAAAGACAAAAAACATTTAACAATGTGAAATAAAGGAGCTGTTGCCCTCTAAGGCTGCCAGCTGTTCCCTCCTCTGGATTGATGGCTCAGTGAATTAGGTGAAGCCTGTACACTTGAGTGAATGACTGCCAGGTGCTTGGCGGACTGTGTTCAGGATGTCTGTCACACATAGTGTTCACGGTGGTTGATGTACACCCGGTCTGTCCCACTCTGATGACACACCCACTGCAGGCGGGAGAGTTGTTGGGTGGGGCTTTGCGTTGCCCGTGGTCCTGGCCTTGTTGTTAGTGGGTGCTGTCTGTCAGTCAGCTCGTGACTGCGGTCTGCCCTGCGAGTCTGCTGGTTACAAATCATCAAATCATCTTCCCATGATTTCTCATGTCAGAGAGCCACGCTAAGTGCAAGAAGAAACTGGAAAAGTTTTCTTTCTGGGTGAGACTCAAAAAAGTACAGGCTAGTGAAAGCTTGAGTTGAGCTGAGCACACTAATTAAAAATTAAACTATTACTGCTACATATTAAATGAGTACAGCCATTAGGCCTACTGCTTATTAAACACAGAAAATGATGCTGGCCAGTATCTAGGTTGTTATTACTTCCTGTTGTGACTCAGCGCTCATCATCAGCTCACCAAGTGCTAATCTTTGTGGTGAAGTGATAAATACGTGATGATTCAGATGAAATGTACTGACATGATATTAAAGAGGTTATAAAAAGGGAGTGGGGTTTACCTGACAGAGCCAGGCCACTTGTGATGCGTGGACACCCAGGGGAACAGCCCGTGCTCTCTCAGAGTAGGGAGGAGGCGGCTTGTGTGTTGGAGGAAGGTCAATCCTTCAGAGAAAGAAAGAAAAGGAATGACAGAAGAGAGATTTTATTTTTTCCAGAACTGACAGACGCCTGAAAGAGCAAACTGTGTCATTAAAAAGAAGCAGCATAAAACCACCAGTTTAGTGATTTAGTAAGTTAGAGGAGGGCTGCTTAAAGGAACACCTTTTGACTCAAATGCTGCTTTGTCTGAGATAATAACCCTGATGATCCGGGTTATTTTTGGTTGGGCTTGGGAATTACAAATTTGTAGAAACAGAAAGCCGGGCGGAGTGTGGACTTTTCTCATTGATTGAAATCCCCCTCCACTACTAAACTGAAACCTAGAAACTGACCTTGGCCATTCATAAAATGATGTCATGACAGACAATTGATTCTCTAACGCTGTGTATCACTTGAGGCTGCTCTTCTCTTTCATACTTGGGGTGGGAAACGGTAAGAGATTCCAGTTCAGTGACTTGCTGTCCTGCCCTCACATCTATGTGTGATGAAGGAGAGGAACGAGGCCTGCGTCCATCCCCCCTCCTGTCAACCCACTGGGACTTCCAGCCACGGTCACACTTAAGATGCTAAGTTTGTCGCGGCATTGACCGCAGACCAACACGCGGCTAGATACACCGTCCTGTCAGTGTGCTGATGCATGGCCCACACCCATGCACAAAGTATTCCCCCCTCAGATCATGCTGTTTTCTGCCAGTCAGCAGTGTCTGAAGGTGGCCTATTATCACTGTCACATAATCAGTCAAGTTGAAACTCAGAGGTGTACACTGTCACTGAAATTTTACAAAGGACAATATGTTTGGAATAAAAAACAAATGCCATTGCTCATAGGTTGACTGTGTACTTTAAGTAAGGACAATGAGAGAAAATATGAGATTTCAAAAGGAGAATATCATAGCTGGGAAAAAGTAATCCATAATCGTTTAGCTGGAACAATAATAATCCATGTATAAACATTTTTTGATTATCAACTCTACGCTTTGTACTTCCCAATTATAAGCTGCAACTTGTATATCCAATTAGTCTCAGTTTGTTTTTCATACATCATTGACTTATTTGCAATTGATGTGAAATTTGTATTTTGGAAGGATTTGGAACACTGAGTTAAATGCTACAGGAATGACATTTATTCAGCAGTGACAGTAGCTTTCTTCCTTGGGACATGCTTGATGCGTGTAACTGTTTTTCCCTGGAGTGAGCATGCTCAATGACACACTAACAGGGATGGATGAGGGAATCAACCTGCAACCTTGCAGATATGGCCCACAGGTTCATAATAATGATTTGCATGTAGCTCGGAGTAGTTGGTTGGTCAGCAGTATTTTTTAAACTACACCTTTGTTTTGCTATGAATGCTAGATAGAAGCAGTTATTCACAGTTATACAGAACGTAGACAACAGAGATAGACAAAACACATATATGCATGCACGCACGGACGCACACACGCACACAAAGCATTTATTGTCAGTCAAAGGACTCTGGCGGCGTGTGACCCAGCTCCTTCTGTAAATAATTCAACCTCAAAGTTATTCTTCTTAGCTCTTACATTAACATTAGTGCTGGGGCACTATATGAACAGACTGAACAAAATAGGACAAGGGCTTTCTGCCAAGACAGCAATTATCTGCCACCCCTCAACCTTGTCCTGCAGCCTCACTGCTCCAGGGTGCGCACTGCTGCAGCGCTCTCCAGCACCTCCCTGAACCCTCTGATGGGCTTCAGTCAACCTCAGTAAGGTATCATGTCATTAATTAACCAGACGAGCATGTTTCTGCAGCATGAATTATTTGACAGACGTACACTTTGTCAGCGAAAGCTGGTGGCGGGGCCTTGCGAGCAGTGAGGATCACGATGAGGAAGACAGCGATGAGGAAGAGAGCGAGGACTGCGCCCATCACAGCTCCGGCCACAACGATGGAGTTTGACTTCTTCACTTGAGACTGGTCTGCGACAGAGAAGGGAGAGAGCAAAAACACAATAACATCCACATGAGGAAGTTCAACAGACAGAGTCAAACACTGCTGCAAATGATAAGGTTTGGTGTAAACACAGTCAGAGGTGTTCATTCAACACTGTCAGAAGTACTTTGAGCAGGCCCGGCCAGTATAATCAGAGATGGCAAAAGTAATAACTTCCCGTACTCAAGTAGAAGTACAGATACTTGTGTTAAACAATACTCTGGTAAAAGTAGAAGTACTGATTTAACGTTAAATTTACTTAAAGTATAAAAGTAGCCTTGCGAATGACAACTATTTTTTATGCAAAGCTACCTGGACCACACAAATGTTACTAGAGTGCAAGCTGAGAAATGTCAGTGGACATAGGAAAAAGGCTCTTTATATGCCATTGCCTACATTTTAAATGGATCTCTGCCAATAAGCCCAAAACATCACATATATGATTATTGTGACAAAGACTGGGACTCCAGGTTAATAAGATTCTGACTGAGTAGCAAGATATGAATTCAACTGCAATTCTGTGAGAATTCACAGATCCAGTTACATTACATGTCATTTAGCTGACACTTTTATCCAAAGTGACTTACAATTGCTATATATATGTCAGAGGTCACACGCCTCTGGAGCAACTGGGGTTAAGTGTCTTGCTCAGGGACACATTGGTAGATGTATTGCAGTGGGTATCGAACGCAGGTCTCCCACACCAAAGGCATGTGTCATATCCACTGCGCCATCACCACCCACCAGTTTCTCTTTTTTAATCTTCCCCTTAACATTTAAAGGAATCTATATCAAGCCGCAATGATTTGCCGCTGCCGCCGAATCTGTCGAGTCGTCTTGTAGTGGTGCGTCAAGTGCAACGTACATTCCCATCCAATTAGACTGAATTCGGTATTGATGACGCAAAAAAACTAATAACGGTAACTCCACTGAAATTATTTGAAACTAAAGTAACGAGCCAATTTTGTAAAACGTAAGGAGTAGAAAGTACCAATATTCGTGATAAAAATGTAAAGAGTAAAAGTAAAAAGTCTGCAAAAAAATAAATAGCAAAGTAAATATCTGAAAAATCTACTTGAGTACAGTAACAAAAGTATTTGCACTTCGTTACTTCCCATCTCGGAGTATAATCCATTTGCAGAACCATAGTGCAACCAGTTTCACACCCCCACCTAGAAGCATGGAGAGTAACAGCAACATCAGTTTGGACTTGCAGAGGATACCCTCTGCAAGTCAAAGTAAAAGCTTCTGCAAGTTTGACACTTACCCTACACAGCAGGCAAGTAATGTTACAGTTGATGTTGTTCATTTTGTAGCTTTGTTTTGAGTGTGTGTGTTTCTGAGGCTTGACATTTTTTAAATGTTAAACCTGCAACACGTAAGAGTTTTCTTACACGGTTTGTTCTGAGGAGTACAACTGAGTGTCACTATGTGTCTTCTGTCCTCAAGGACGGTCCTCCTTGTTGCTCTGGAGATGAAAGGAGGGGGATGCACGTATGCAGATGCCAAAAGAAAAGGAACCTAAAAGCCTCTGAGTAATTGAACTATAAACTTGGTTGTTATTGGAATTATAGTTAGTTAGAATAGCAACAGATAATTATTTTGCAACCTTGCATGAACCTGAGCGTTCGCTATGCCTGGATAGATTGGGGTTGATCAGTCAGCTTTCTAATTATTCACTTTACTTTACTCCATCCATCCATCCGTGTCACTACATGGCCTTTCCTGTCTTTTGTGTGTCGGGTTCTAGTTGCTGTCGTAATGTCTGCTGAATAAGCTTTGTTTGACCATATGCTTGCATGCGCTCCATGTTGTCCACTGAGAGGATTAGGATTAATTGTGATTACGATGCATTAAACCCACGGAGCAGCAAGTTTTGGCCAATCAGCTGTAATGTGTAAAATTGTGATTGTGGGACACTGAAGGAAATGAAGGACAAAAGGTGACGGGTGAAAAAAAAGCAGTGTGTAATGGTCAATTCCAGTTGATTTAGCTGTTGAGGTGGAAAAAGAAATCAATAACGTGCTGAGATGAGAATCCTAAATAACAGATCAATTGTGAAGCTGGGACTTCTGAGCTCACCCCTGAAAGCCACTTCTTCCTCCTTTTTTCCCCCCCTCCCCCTCTCCCCTCATGCTGTCCTCTAACAGTTAATAACCGTTCGATTAACTTTGATGGTTGCTGAACTATGACAAGAGCCTCTTGAGTTGATCTAAAAGCCTTTAGAAATGCAGTTCATCAAGCTGCCTGCTTTAATGCCTGGTGACAGACATTTTCGCAGACATTCATAATGTGACGAGGAATTTAAAAAAAGAATGCTTTAAACCCACAATAAGTGGAGCACCTCGGGAGCTCAAAAGGTTTATTCATACAGGAGTTCATGTGGGAGAATTATAGGCTTGAATATATTCATGCATGTTCTGTTTAAAAGGTTTTTCTCTCATTTAAACATTTCATTGGTTCAAATATCATTCCATTCTGGAGAGGCTGGGATTAGTGGTGGATCAACTGTCCCCACACTGGGATCTGGCTCCAGTGCAAGGCTCTGTCTGTCTCTCCAACTTTAGCACTTTATCACAAAGACACACACAGACAGACACACAGACAGACGCGCACGCTGTGAAGCCAGGAAAAGTGCATGCTGGTACTCGGCAAGGTCAGCGTAGCAGACGGGATCATCATGAATTAAACACAGCGCATCTCGGTGGCATGAAGAGAAGTTAAGGGAGCGAGTGATGGCAAGACAACCCCCTCATCCTTAAACCTTTACAGCAGGGTCAAGGGTCATGTTGCCCAGACAACAGACCCTGCATGGAGCAGATGCTGGTGTAATAGCAGAGAAGGAAGGTTAGAGCAGTAGGTGGTCATTTTCCTCTCCGATATCTATCTCAATATTTTCAGCTCAATGCTGGTGACAATTTGAGCCCACCTCTGCCAGGGAGTTAATATCAAAGTCTCTCTTACACAAGCGTCAGTGCTGCATCCCTCTACGCTGCCTTAGACGTTTGCGCACTCCTTTGTGTGTTGTGAAAAGTATCCTTGGAAACGTGTTGTCTTGCAGGCAAAAAGCAAACCCACTGATCTTCAACACGAGTGTCTCAAACTAATTCAACCACTGCTGGCTGACATCATTACTACTACCGAGTTGCTCCTCTTTTGTGAGCTCCACCATGGATTTTTACACTGAGGATGCCCTGTTTCAAGGTCAGAATGACAACAACTGCTGTGACCGTGATAAGATCTACAGAAGGCAGAGGTCAGCTGAAAAGAAAAAGAAAAAAATCATTTTGAGGCAAAGTGTGGTCTTGAGGACCTGGAGTCTAAGCTTGACAGTGTCAAGGTGACATCAGCGTGATATGTCCTTACAGCCAGAGGAGCTCTCTGTGGTGCAGCGGGGCATAATAGGCCATTTTCAATTCCAGTAGCTAATTTTCTTTTTCTGGCTCTGCCTTTCACAGCAGCACAGTTAAACTCTCAGCTTCATGCAGCCTCCCCCAGCCTCCCCCCCCGCATCTATCTCCCTCTGCTTTCTGTGGCCAGGTAGAGCTTGTAGGAAGACAGCCTCCATCAGGAGCTCCGATGAGCTTGTTGCCATGGGGACAGTCAATGGGCTGGTGAGTGGGGACTTTGGGCCAGACATAAACACTCAGCGTTTAATTTTACCAGCTGGTAGACAACGGGAGAAAGACACAGGGGGTGGTGGTGGGGTGGGGAATTCACAAAGGAGACAAGCTGTAGGGGTGGGGGGGGGGGGGGGCGAGGGCCTTTCTGCCCTGAAACAAAGCAAACTCGGACTGGTGAAGAGGGCGCAGAGAGAGCAGAGGAGGTGCTGGGTCTCCCCTCACAGTGGAAATGCCAGTGGAGCTCAATATTACAGCATTCTTGGCTACTAAAGAGTAATGAAGATATGGTGTAGTGAAGAATTACATCATGTGCGGCATCCCACATGTGCGCACTGGGTTGGGGTGGCGGGAGGAGGGGGGTATGCAGCATTAGGGAACTAGAGATGATGTCATTTATAGTAGCACAAAGAGACCGAGTGAGCAGTGTGAGTAATGGCAAGCTCAAAAAACCTCCAGAGGAAATAACTCACAGGTGCTAAGGTGCTTTATTGAACTATCGAAGTATCTCAAAAAGATTGACAAAATAATGCTTCACTGTTGTCACCGACATAAATATTTTTTTTCTTCCCCTTCCAGAAACTTACATTTTCTTCTGTATATATACAAAAAAAACATGACCACAAAGGTGCTTTTCATTGACAATGTGAGACTGAAGTTAATTCTTCAGCTCTTTGAACAACAGTGATTCTACAGAAACCATAAACCCCTGACAGATACAGTACTTGTGAACTGCTCTAACTAATTCCACATCAACATTCATTCAAGCTTTGTCTTTTTGTTTGTGTGTTTTAATGCCTCTAGGTTTGCAAATACAGTATACGGAGTAATTAACGGTTATGATAACGGGCAGAAAACTTATGTATAATATGGCACTAGAGTCCTCCCGACACAGTATGCAGAAAACAAAAAAAAGGCAACAAATAAATCTCACAGAGCAACAAAACATGGTTCTTAGATCCATAAGTAAACAATGAAAAACACTAACATTTCTTCTATGCATCTAAGGCACTAGTTGTATTTCTCAACCCAAAGTGAAGGACATTTCTCAAGGTAAATATATTGATGACTGATCTTTATACAAAATGTCACAGTACAAAAGAACTTCATTAATCCAGGATGCAAACTGACGAGTCAAGCAAAATTTTATATTGATTAGTGGAATTTCCGTCTTAGTGCATAGAAGCAAACACAAGAAGGGGTTAGTCTGCCGTGCTTCCTGTTATTCTCTGCATTTATGTGAAAGTGACCAGAAAGGCAGAAAGAATAGGCATCAGCAGAACGCCCAGCACCAAAACATTAGTTTTAATTCAACAATCTAAATGAGGTTTTCTGGTTCACAAATTGCCACCTGTACACTTCAGTTTGGGCACTCCCATTAAAAGGGTTGGTTCACCCAAATGACTAAGAAACACATTTTGACTTGCATGAAGCGGTATGAAATAATGCAGATAGTTTTAGATTAACCCAGGTTTGTCAAATTTACACAGATTTCATTACATCCACTTCAATACAATAAAAGGTGGATGGAAATTTTGTTTGTTTGTGGAGCTCATGACATTGACATATTGCATTAAAGAAATTTTCCAGAAACACTGTTGTGATTTCTTTGGGTGATGTTTTTCATTGGAATTACATTCTACCAAAGAAAGAGTGTTCTGTAAAATATCCGGAGTGTATTAGGCAACAGATACCAAAACTTTCTGTACACCACTAGTGGTAATTGGGGAATTATGTTAATGTAATTGCGAGTGAACTAAAACTTAAGGTACTTATTAAAATGGTGTACTGCACATTATTTGAAACAACAGTTGAAACAACACAAACTGCAGTATGGGGGTCATTTTCTCTGCTTGCAAGTTAACAGTGGCACATTATCAAATCTCACTATGAGAATTGCAGCCTATTCACTGCACAAAATTCACACTCCGACAAAAAAGTAGTGAGGGTTCATAACAATATAACTAATTCCCATTTTGACGACTGTTACTGTAATATTAAAGTGGCCTAAAGCATCTTTTCACTTCTATTTCAGGCTACAAGACCCTGTATACAACAGTGATACATATTATATAAGCTTATAATCAGTTGTTAGATAGTCAGCAATACTTATGTGCGACTGTCATCATATTTATACATACAAGTTCAACAAATATTTGGCATCTTGCAGCAAATATTGTATAGGTGACCATACTACTAAAGTTGGCATGTAATCACAAACACTGGTGTACATGAAAGAAATTGTTAGATTTCCTCCATGCTGTTTGGTAAATAGGTGCATGTGCCAAAAGATTTTATCTGTGTGTATTTGATCACGTACAAAAACTGAAATGTATCTTTAAATCTAAAGTACCTTTATCCAACACCTGAACTATTGGGGCCGCAGCCCAATGACACAGATATGTAAATTCCTCAGTTCAATCACAGTACTTGGTAAGTCCTGCAACGTTTGAGAGTCTTGATTAGCAATCAAATTTAAGATTTAATTGTAAACCCAGCCAGAAATTCATTTGAGAAAAAAAGTGTTTTATAGATATTCAAAGGATAATTATGAATGAACACTTTAATGATCAGTGCAACAAAATATTGTCTGTCTCATCTGACGACTAAGCACTGCGCTGTGGCTTTGATAACCACTGGCGACAGTGACAGCACATCCATCACAGATGACCTGATTTATCTACATAATGTATTATTTCATAATACTGGTAGTTATAATAAATGCTTAAAAAATAAATAAAAAGACGACAACTAGTGAACATGATTAGTGTGCAGTTGCACACGTGGATATGCAACAATAAGCCTTAATGCCTCAGATTGTGACGCAGCCATATCTTTTTCTACAGATTACTCAAAGTAGTCAAATTAGTACATTGTGTGTACTGGCTTCACTTTTGAATGAGTTCTTTGTATAACAAAATACTGTGACTAGGAGGCCAGCGTATGGTGGCTGCCATACAGTAGCCCGCTTTCAACAATGTCCCAGCTGATAGCACTCTTGAATTTCCAAGAGGTCTGGGTTAGTGCTAGAGTGCAAACTCTCAAACACATCCGTTACCATCTGGTAGACAACAGTAAAATGTGTGTGGCTACATCAAGAGGACACCCAACTTGAAACGCTTCCCAAAAATCAATAAATCACACAAATGTTAACAGAAGTAATATTATTCCAGCTTATCTAACTTGCACACTTTTGTAGCAAATTTGCATATTGAGGCTTGACTCTTTGATAAACCCAGTCTGTTGATACATTGCTGGTGCCTCACTCATACAGACATCCCTTCTTGTCCTCCCTCCCTCCCTCCGGGAACAAAAGATGAGCCAAGGTCATACAGCAGAAATGCTCTGAAGGTTCCCACTCTAAGCCAGTAAGTGTTAAAGAACATTATTAAGATGTCGGCGGTCAAGTCCACAAGCGCACAAGTCTCCCATCATCGTAAGTTACATAACAGGTATACATTTTTAGTAGAAAACAAATGATGTGGTCGTCCATTATAAAGTTTTGCAAAAGACAGTGCAACACATTTCATGACTATTAATCAGTGTAGAGAGATCATCAGTCATGAAGTTATTATGACTTCTAAGTGGGATAATTCCTTTTTAAATTAGCCTACATGCCTCTACTGCGTCCTACTGATATTTGGAAAAAAGGACCGGTAACCTTCTGAATTTAATGGATTTACATTCCGTCAACACCAGCCATCGTATTGAGAGGTCAGAGGTCTTTTAAACAAAATCAGTGTGGGCCATAACACATACAAATACAATGTCAGCAAGTGTCACATAGCCTGAGAAGGCTGATTTGGTAGAAACAAAAAAAGCTTTCTTCTACGACAACCATATGTGATCTGTGAGCCTCCAGCACTTCAACTCAACTGAAAGACATTAGTGATGCTAAATACATTGGCAGTCTATGTAGTAAGGCAGAGACAGCACATACATCGTGAACTTTAGTTAGTCTCTACACACACAAACTAGTGACATGCCAACTTCCGTAGGCATGTAGATGTTGACTGTCAAAAGTGGCTGTGCAGTCCACAGTCTGTCTACATCGAGAACAGAAACATCATGTCTCAAGTGTCGACCAGGACGCTTGAACAAAACTAGGGAACTACAGACTTGAGATTAGTAGAAGTGTGCATGTGCGTACAAAAGAGAAATTATGCGTTTGTTCCTAATTTGATAAATGAAACCTTCTGATTTCTGTCATCTCTCTGCTCCGGGAGGACCAGGTAGCTTGTCAAACGTACCACTCCCTACGTGAGATGACAGACCCGTCTTTGTGAGAGACATAGTCCCCCTCGGGCCCGCTATCGTAGCAGTCATCTGAGAGGTAGGGGGAGCCGTTTCCCTGTAGTTTAGGTGAATGAGGGTATCTAGCACGTCTGGCCTGCTGTGGACTAGAATACTGTGCGTGTTCACAATGGTGATTCTGCTGATGGCTGTGGTGACTGCTCTCCCTCATTGCCCTCGTGTAGCCATTAGAGGGATACTCCTCGCCGTTGAAGTTGCTAAGGTGACGACGGTCACGCTCAAGTTTGAGCTGGCGGTCGCCCCACTCCTCTCGGTCGTGGTCCTGATGGTGGGAGCTGCTGCCGGCTTTGGTAGGGTGGAGCTCATGCTGCGTGGGGGCTTTCTGGAGGTCATTGGGGCCCAGGTACTGCTTGGTGTAGTAGTTGCCGTGGAAGGTTTGCTGTTTCCGTAGGTAACACACGCCAACCAGAGACAGCAGCAGTAGCAGGAACAAGGCCCCGCCCACGGCCCCACCCACTATGGAACCAAGATTACTCTCAGGTAGGGCTTCAAGTGTGGGGGAGCTGAGAAGAACATGTCCCTTATCATCGACTAAGGTGGAGGAGGCAGAGCCAGTTAGGACAGGAGCAGTAATGGTGGAAGGCATGGTGGGAGGATCTAATGGAGGGAAGGAGTGTGAGAGGGGAGTAGAGGGTGGAGGGGAGAGATGAGCAGAGAATGTCATTGCCAACTACATCAGCATTTTACTAAGTAGCGATAGGTTGACTA
The DNA here is from genome assembly GCF_004354835.1 of Perca flavescens. NCBI lineage: Eukaryota > Metazoa > Chordata > Actinopteri > Perciformes > Percidae > Perca > Perca flavescens. Next base: position 12,881,980 of record NC_041343.1, read on the forward strand.
AAACATCAACTAAACTACCACACATATTAAACTATGGAGCACATACTTGCAGCAGCCTCAGCTTTGCATTGCCAATTCCTCAAAGCTTGAGGTTGCAGTTTTCGTTTATTAAATAATGATTTGTAAGTAAAACATACACATCTATTTGGTATAATGGGCTGACATAATGGACATATTAGATGATGGGCAATTGCGAAAGTATGTCATTAGTAGCGTCTACAGTGCTTCCATTAAAATAAAGACCACAATTACAAAATACTGCACTACATCCCTGGCAAGGTTTTTTTTTTTTTTTTTTTTTTTAAATTGTCACTTCACCATAGTAGTATCCAATATTCTCTCAAGACAAATCCCACTAGTCACAGTTCAGTAATTACAGATGAAATGGCTCAAATAAGTAATCACTTCCCATTTAAATCTTTACAGTATGTATGTATGTATGTATGTATGTATGTATGTATGTATGTATGTATGTATGTATGTATGTATGTATGTATGTATGTATATTCTTGAAAGACAAATATATCTCTGGAAACGTTTAGGCCGAGGAAGGGCAAACAAAAGCTAATGAAGAAATCAAAGACTACTTAATGGAGTATATTGTACACAAGTAACAGAAACAAAAAGGAACTTGAATGAATGAATGACTGGATTTCTGGGTAACTACAACAGTAACCTAACATGGAGGGAACAACCAAAAAATGCTTTGATTGAAATTCTACAGTACTCCTCCAGTCTGTGCGTTTGCTGTTGGCTTCTCTGCTATTGTAATCACTTACAGTATTGTAGATGAAGGCTACAGTTTTTCTGACCTACAGAGGCTTCAAACAGCAGCTAGTTGCTAGTCGTCTAGCTTTTACTGATGCCTGGTTACAGAGGCACAATTCTTGTTCATTTCGAACTGGTATTTTAGGAGAGTATTCGCTTGGTGGCATGCCATATTTACGATTACTTGGCTCAGTAGGTGACTTTGCCTCACCCAGTATGTTAATTTAGTTTCAAGTGTATTGTAGCAACGGCCAGGGATGTTTTTAAACACCACCACCTGTAAGACTTAATGAGCACAGCTTTGTAAAAGGTGAGTAATTCCTTTCTTGCTTTGTTGTCGGAGGAGTTTTAGGCTGTTTTTAACCCCTTAAAGTCCCTGATTTCTGCGACTGTCAGGTAAATAAATTCCAATATAAATCAAATTAATAATTGTTGGGTGACTAAAACCCCCTTAAGCAAGAGTTTCTCAACCTTGTGGCCAGGATCCTGGGGTCACAGTATGCAGAGACTTATAGGAGATAAGAAAATTGGTTTAAAATATATATTTTTATATTTATTTATATCTACATATATTGGGTGGCCAAAAGACTTAAAAACCCCTCTGTCACAACAGTCGTGATTAATATTACCTTTGTGGAAGTCACTGCAGTTTAGTTGGCTTTTTCTTTAGGCTGGACACATTAAACTGCCTTAAAAACCAGCGGCTTAAATGAAAAACTTAAAGATTTAAAAACCTATTATGCAAGTATAATGATGCACTGCCACCATTTCACCATGTCATCATTAGTACCCCAAACTTGAACTGGAATAGGGAGAGGCCCACAAAACAGAAAAGCCAAAAGCCATAATCAGACCAAGCTAAAGTAATGGAAAGAATCTGAGTCTAAAAGCTTTAAATGGTGCTGCAAAATTGCTCTGCCACTTTAAACTCTGTGCCAGGCCAGATGTGAGGGAAAAGATTCACATCGGAGAGATGACGTGAACCCGAAGGCTTGTAAGCTCTAAGTATATGAATCGTACAACTCCATGCATAGGCAGTGAACAGACACATGTGAGCACACCAACAGCAACACATACAACAAAGAGTACGCCAACATGTGTGAGCTTTCGCAAACCCGTACAGGTTCTCTCAAAGGAAAACGAAATATGGATGATAAATAATAAATAGGAGTTGAAAAGAACTAGTTAATGTTTTATGAATCTGGGACATCATCTCACAGTAAGGCTGCAGGCTTTTGCCTCTTACTGCATGACACATGCAGAAATAAAAGAAACACAGAAAGGAAGCGAGAGAGATGTAAAAGAAAATCACATCATAATCAGAACTTCATTCAGGAAGAGAGCTTCCCCCGACAAAACAGATTTTGTGAAACCAGAGGAACATGCTTATCATACACAACAGTGAGACACTTAGATGCCAAGCCAAGAGGACAGAGCAGAAGCAGTGCACTGCACTCTAAAGAAGTCTTAAATATTTGCAGCTGTTTGGCCCAGGAACTCCCCTTTTGAACATCTGGAGACCTAATGTTAATCAAGGCTAATCACCATGCAATTAAGACTTAATGTAAAGGTCAAATATTATCAGTGCCAACACATTAACCATGGGTAAATGCTTGGACTGTCAGTATGTACAGAATGGGTGAGAGTGATACAGTGTCACATTTCAGCTTGAAGGACAATGTCACAGGCAGTGATACCCTCTATGACGTCCGTGCATGCACAGGGCTTCCTAAGGGAAGAGAGGGCAATAGGAGTCAGCTGTGTTCCGGTGTGTAAACTCAGCTCACCTTGTATGAGAATGCGCACATCCCGACTGCGGAGGTTGATGTCATTGGCAACCTCACACCTGTAAACTCCAGAGTCATTCCGCTGAAGGGGACGCAGGAAGAGCAAAGTGCTGTTCATGATTTCCACCCCTTCTGGCATTTCACTGTCCAATCTATGATGCACAAGAGACAAACATTTAGACACACAAAGACACACCTAAAACAACAATGCTGTTATGCAACCATGCACATGTGACATTTTATGTATAATATGATACATGATGATTTGAAGGTTTTGGAGGAGTAAAAAATATTTGAAAATATTTGAAAAGTGAAGCTAACATTACCCTTCAGTTGCTAATCTTCGATTTAGCCTACAGAAGTCTTAAAAACGGCATTTTAGGTTTACGGAGCTGACAACAAGCTACAACTCAGCGTTTTGGGTAGATGCTTAGCTAAAGATTGAAAGAATGAATCTTAATACTTAATCTAATATTTCTGGGAAAACATCTTTGGCCTGTTGGGTCAACTCATAAGCGGAAAGGAAAATGTCATCCACACAGATACACCCACCTGATCCATCTGAAGTGATTAGCCGGTGGGTTTGCGTTGGCTTTGCACGTCATTTGAACATTTTCCCGACCCACATACCAGTCTCCATCATAGCCCACAACAGAGATATCAGGAGCAACTACAAAGAGAGGGAAAAAACTCAAATTCAACAGCACAGGCTGACCATTTCATGTGTTTTACATCAGCAAACATATGCAAGATGACCGTTTGCATGGTTTGTGTGCAGCATTATATGGAGTCTGAGGTCAGTCATGGCCTCGAGACATGAGCCTGTGTCCTTCAAATATGCATTAAGGTGTTTCGTAATCTATGAAAACAAAGTACAGTGTACAGAGAGTCATGACTCAGCATATAATAATGGTTTTCGCAATTTTAAACAAAATCTTCAACAACATTCCCCAACTGGGGGTTCAGTTTTCATGTTTTTTTTCAACTACATGTTTGCTATTCTTTGGTTTCTTTTCTGTTGTGTCATACATTGAACAAACATAAAAGCCTTTGTAGCCGCTATCAGTTAAATGCATCTGTCGAACAAAAATTCAAGGAGGTAATTGTACCCCTTTTACCAGTCTATTTGCAGCTGCTCTGCAGACACCTATTAGTGCCCCAAAAAGTACAGACGTGCTCGAACATCTATGGCGGCTTACTGACAGAAGACATTTTCACTTTTGACAGTTTAGGGGCACACGTGTGCTGAAATAGGAAAAGAAAGAAAGAGATACAGAAAATTCAAGGAAAACACCAAGGACAGCCTCTCTTAAACCATAATTAATACCTGTAAGGAACCTGCATGGATCGTCCTTGATTTTGATCTGTCAATTCAGCTGTTTTCAAAAAAGTGAATTGTTGTTGAAGTGCTTTAAATAAATCAAACGTCAACACTGACAAGGCCAAGCATCATCAACTAACTACTGTTGGAAATCAAATACTTTTAAGATTGTCCGCCTGTACTTTCTTCTCAATACAGTGTTTAACGGTTCAAGGAAAGTAAAGGAACTCAATACTTGTCCCCCTTCAATTGACAGATGGGAGCCTTCACTTGGGCCTAAAAGACTCCCTCATTTTATAATGTAGACTCTACTGCATCCTTTAATCTACTCCGGTTAGGCCTGGAAGTTTATTCTGGCCTTAAAATAATACCCTAATAAGTCTTACAGCAGGACAGAATCAATAGAAATCAACATATTTACTATAGGGCCTCTTTCGGCTGTTACCCCAAATAGCCACTCATAAGGCACCCACACTGCACATTGAGCTGGTAGGGGATCCTGAAGTCACTCTGCAGAGCCGGGTGGTGGACCACACAGGAGAGTGTGTGGCCCTGGACATGACGTGTGGGCTGCCAGAGGTAGCTCACTTGTGTGCTGGTTGTGCCGTTGGCTTCGTCAAATAGCTGCACTTCTGACTGGCCAAAAAGGTTGGACTCCCAGGACACCTCAGCAGGGGGCCGGGCCCGCTCAGCAATACAGGTGGCCACCACGGTATCATTGCCACCGTCGATCAGGGCAGTTGAACCTGCAGACACGTAGACTTTTGGCTCCACTGCGATTCAGAGAGGGAGCAAAGGAAAGAAAAAGAGTTGACACACACACAGTTTTTTTAAAGACCCTTCTGAGGTTATCGTACTGAGTTAATTGCAGTGTTTGAAAGGTTTACATCACACACGCGGTGCTAAGTTCCGGACGCTGAGACAGTGCCTCTGCAACATTTGCAACCCGCAAAGGAAAACGCCACATACAATATTAAATGAAGTTAAGTGTTTACAAAATAAAATACCATTCCATTTAAAATTAGCTGGATACATGGATAAATGTAATTTGCTCTTAGCAGTGTATCGTTGTGTTTACTTTGTCTATATCAATCCTCTCACATCAGTCCCAAAATGTTAGTGAGTAAATGCCGTAAACATATTCTTTGTACATCTTTAAAATCATCTGCTTGGTTCTTAAAATTGAATCTTGTGGCACAATCCAAATTTTCTTCAACTTGCCTTTTTCAACATCTAGCTTGCTAGCTCGAAGTTTGTTGTCGTTTCCCGTAGTGAAGGGATTTTGAGAACGGCAAAACACAGAGAGCGGAAGGTGAGGGGCAAAGCCTGACATCCGGCGCGCCAGCCAAGCGCCATATGTCAGGCTTTATCCTGGAAATGTACTTCCATTGATCCAGACTAAATATAAATCCATATTCTGTTACTTTATAGCCTATTTCTCACATAAAATCTTTTCAGAAACATATTTTAGTGCACTAAACTACGGACAAGCTTGATGAGCTCGCATTCATCACCCACCAGCGGATGAGTTTGCTGGTCCGGTGCGGCGCAATGCATTCTGGTAGATGTAGGTTTTAAAATATTAAGTTTCTGTCAAAGCAGACTTAACAAAAGCAAATATCCATAGTTTATATACATTTGATAAATACTCCATATCCAATCACGTAATCGATTAATTGACTAATTCTTTCAGCTGTACTTGACATTACCTACAAGACTTGTTACATAGAAGAACACACATGCGTGCAAATATGTATACTTACCGAGTACATTGACAGTAGTTGAGGCTTGAGTGTTGCCTAGAGGAAATGTGGCAACTTTACAGGTATAGATCCCGACGTCAGCAAAGCCTACGTTTCCCAGGACAATGGTGGCATCATGCGAGGAAGGTGAGCGAAAATACAAGCGATGAATAAACTCTGGAGGGATAGAGATGCCATACCGTGGGTTGTAGACAGCCACTGTGACAGAGCCTGAAGGCAGACGGCGCTCCCAGGAACTCTGAGTAAGAGTAAGGTTTGTGCCCACCTCCACTCTGCACTCTAATGTCACATTCTTCCCCAGCACAGCATTCACCCTCTGAGGCACCACCACCTGACTGCCCCAAACACCTGCCAGAGACACAAAACCAAGACTTTAACCACATACAATCATGTTCATTTGCAAACAGGTTTGGATAATATAACACCATTTATTAAAAAAAAAAAAAAAACTGTAGGAGTTAAAAGCACTTGTTGAATTATTAGCTATCTGAGAACTTTAAAAAAAAAAATTTGAATCTAGATCATTGCTAAACCAAAACTTTATAAATTACACAAGTGAATAAATCTCACCTCGTATGGACATATGAACTGAAATTGGAACTGAAACAATAAGTCGATCTATGAAAAACAATTAATCGAGCAATAAATTAGACGATCGATTAGGCCAATTGTTGCGGTCTTTAATCACACAAAACTGGCAACACTTTTATATATTATAGAGTATTCAGTTCAAACTCTGGAATTAGTGCATTTTTAGCATTTGTTACTGAAGATGATTTAAACGGTAATTTCATTATCAAAATTGTTGTGGATTATTTTCTGTCTATCCACTTACAGATTATCGACTAATTGTTGCAGCTTTAGTTCAATCTTTAAAATGTTTGGGTTTTGGTGTGGTCAGACTAAACACACCTAAAGTCACAATTTAAAGTCACTTTGAGCTCCTAGAACTTGTGTCAGAACTTTGACATTTCATAGACTACGATCTATTGAATCCAAAAATAATCGAAAGATGAATCTATGAGGAATGGACATGGCAGACAATTCCATTTTCAGGTTGACAAGAAATACATTGCTTTATCCTACTCAATAGCACAGATTTGCCAATTAAAAAAATGTCAGATGGGATTATGAGAGGGGACGAGTCCTCAATCTTATACTGAGTGCCAAATCAAGAACACCATGATAGCATCAGTGAGTGAAGAGTATTTTCAATGTTACCGCTGACGTCAGTCATTAAAACGGAGCTCACCATCTGACATCTGTGGGTATCAGACTGGATACAAAACTTGATACGACCACAGCAGGCGTTGGGCTTTTCAACAAATAAGACACAGCTGACTGAGTGATCCATTGATGAATTTGTTTCATCTCTACAGCTTTCCTCCTCCTGACCTAAATTCAGGAATTAAAAGCAGGCTGTCTGTATGTCCTTTGTCCAAATATAACTACCCTATGCACTCAGTCACCGGTACTTGTCAGAAATGTGGCATGTCTCAAAAGCAGAGAGCTCAACGTCATGTTGAGGAAAGTCAAAGGGATATGAAAAGAAGAGAACAGACTGAGACCGGCAGAAAAAAAAAAAAAATGGGAAGAGATATGCATACACGACAAATGACATCATCGCTAAGAGAGGAAAAAAAGAGGGCTGTGAGTGAGGAGAGGCGAGAGCAAAGTCACGTATGAAACAAGTGAGAGGAAATGTATCACCAGGATTCCAGTAAACAAAAAAACTGTGGAATTACATTACTGATTTAGAAAAGACAATACAGTATAGCACTGCTCGACTGCCAAAGCCCTCAACCAGATCACTAATTGCAACAAGCTGCCAGCAGGAAGACATCATCATAAATCAAAACCTTCTGCGCTGCTTGGCAACTGACTCCAAAAATTCTATTGTTGTTTTGCCAAAAACGACTCTCTCTCTGGCCAATCTTCCTTTAAAAAGGCCATGTCCTCAAATATTAGTACTGGAAAAGAAAATGTCCCTACCCCTAAAGTATGACGTACAAATGACTAATGCTGGACTTATTTGACAGTTTGTATTTTTGCCTTATGTTTAATTCTCAGGTTATAGGTTATTTAAAAAAGGTAAGTTATTAGGATAATGACTAAAGGAAAATATGTAATGATTGACACAGCATTTTGTTTAAACATTTTATATATGTTGGCCCAGATAAGGCTCTAAATAAATATATAAAATATGAGCCAAAAGGTCAATTTGTTCATATCAAATTAGGATTGCATATTTTTTTTGTTATTGAGCAGGTATAATGAGTCCCCTTGTCCCTCATGCAGGGAAAGGGCAGTAGATATTAGTGCAACAGTGGGGGGGATGTTTAGCTGTGGATTGTGGATGCACTATTTCTGATTTAATGTGCTATTTAGGGCTATGCATTGACACACACGTGATAGGGACAAACTTCCACAGCCCTCATTCTGTGCAAAAATGCATTCCAAACTTAGCTGAAACTGATATGAGAGTTTAGCAGTCTGAGTTAGCCAAATCAAGTGGGTATCATCCAAAGTTGCAGTCTTTTTAGTACAGAATTCCCTCTGTGTTTCACAGTGCCACTGGCCAATTTCACAGCGCCACAGAGGAAACACAAAGTAGGTATTCTGTACTTAAAAGACTGCAACTTTGGATGATACCCACTTGATTTGGCTCAGACTGTCTCAACTTGAGTGTATTTTTGCACAAAACAAGAACTGTGGATTTTGTCTCCCATCACGCCTATTGAAATCATGGTAGGAAGGGATCTTTTAGTTGCCCAAGATTACAGCAAGGAAAAACTGTTTAAATGTTTGTATGAACACCTGATTGTTTTAAGACAGACTTGAACAAAATGAAGATATTCTTTAATCCAAGAGAGAAGTCAAGCTTGCTAAGCAGTGATACGCTTTCATTTCCACTGGTGAATCCAATAGTTAAAAAAAAATAAAAAATAAAAAAATAAAATAAAAATTGCAATTTCAGGGCTGTTTCATTTTAAACTAAAATGATCTTACTTTTTAAACAAAAAACCTCTGTTGGGATCCTTTCCGTTGTCAGACACTTAGAATTATAATCTAAGCATGTCAGTGGCAAAACAAGCACTTTTACTGGACGTAAATTGAAGGTGCGCAATTGCATTAATGTTTCATTGCAGCTTGTTTTGTCGCTGCTGACTGCAGCGATCTTGCTTAATACTGGAACAATTTGACAAACTGTTGCTCTATCAGTCTCCCAGACACAAAAAATACAGAAGTTACCCTTTTAAAATCATTAAATATGAATCAGATATAATTTAAGAAAGAAAAAAAACAACTATTGGGCTTATTCTGTTGGCAAATGTTTTTCAAACTGTTGTATCACATTTCTTCAAAGTATTACACATAAATTAGTCATTTTCTGCACTACAAAATAGCAAAGTTTTCGCATAAATATTACTGCTTTTATCATTGCTTGCAGAGCTGTGCTGGCTGCCATCTGAAGCAAGTCTCTGTCAAACCAAACTAAAACAAGGCTACGCCTTGAGCCACCAGTTAAACAGCCATGCTAAAAGATATGGAGGCTTTCCTTCCTTAAAGTGGCTACGAGGAACTTTACTACTACTACTGTACAATTTACTGTAAGTGAGCCTCTCCCTCAAGTTGTAAAGCGATTTTCTGGGTTATGCATTTGTCATGATAAGGCTGGATGGCAAAAATAAATAAAAAACTGCATTTTCCCTGCACTGCATATGAAATGGGAGAGGTATAGGGACTCTATTAAATTTTTATTGGTGACGTGACGACAACCTTACATAAGCGTGCCCTCGTTTTCTCCAACTCAGAATAAAAAAAGTGATGAGAATAAGGGCAAAGTCTATTTGATCTTATATGCAGCCTATCTTGACATAGCAATAAGAATGTTTTCACTCTTCTTTCATTCAGAGACAAAGAAAGGAATGTCTTTAAGTCCTTATAGAGAGCAGCTACTGTAACACACACACACACACACCCCCCCCTCGTTCTCGCTTTAGTCAATATTACCTTCACATGCACCACTTATGTGGCAGCAAGTGTATTAATATGTGTGTCTTGCCAGAGGGCAGCAGGTCTTGTTAAAAGTGAAAATCAGAACATAAATGGTGATGGTGTTAGGGTGGAAGTGGCAGAGCCAGCTTTACAGATTGATTATTTATTAATTATGTATTATTTGACAGTCTGACTCAGACCTTCAAATCAACTTTTTGGCTTGATCGAGCTGAACAAAAGGCACATATGCACAAGGGTGATGCAATCTACATTTCTAGCCGACTGCAGAAGGCAGAGTAATGCCAAAGAGTAGGCACACTAATCATTTCAACTACATGAAGTGTTTTTTGGTAGCGTTTTTAAAATGTTAATTAGGCCTTGAATCTGCATTATTTTTGATATTAACATCAAATTTAATGATTGTAAACAAATCACACATAGTGATAATATTATGAAGAATTAATACCAGCTTTTCAGCCTGTGCTAGCTAACCATTTGTCTATTGTTTCAAGGCAAGCACATTTATATATGGTTTAATCTGAGCTGTTCTCATCAACCCCTGTGAAACATCCAAATGCTAGATGCTGGCATTGCTCCTAAGGATGCTAATGATGATTAATCACTGTTAACAATTTAACCAATTAGAAATATATTAACCGATAATGCAGAAAACGAGGAACTCCGAAAAGGTGTATTTGATTTGCTGTAGCATGTGGTTGGGCCACTGGGTAAAGCCTCTTCCTTAAATGAGACTGAGTTACATGTGTGTTTGGTGACCCCCCCCTCCCGAAGGGGCACGCAAACTGTAAACCGTTGCTCTGCTCACTAAGGCAGTTCTGTTGATGAACTCTGAAGCAGAAATTTGTAAAAAATTGTTGTTGCTTGGTGGCTTTGCGGTTTAGCTATCCAAGGCTCATGCTCACGCTAAACTGGCATCTTGAAAAGAAGCAGCTGCTCGGTAAACACAGGTTGAGAGCAGAGTTTCAGACAGCAGGACTCCAATTACACATGCTTCCAACTAAATCAACAACAATACATCACTCCACCCTGTACATCAGGTCTGGACAGGAGCTCCGCAATTTTAAATTAAGTCATTATTTTGTGTTCTTTAGTTTACCATTCAAGTAATCTATATCCACTTTTTTGGGGGGATTGCTACCGTGCTACCGGAAATTCCGCAGGATGTCACCCTTTTCGGCCAGATGTCCACTACCTTCTGCTTTCTTTGTGGCGTAATTTTAAACTCCGGCCGATTAATGACGACTATGGTTAACTGCTCCTCAGATCTCTGCAAGGTAAATCCAGACAGATAGCTAGACTATCTGTCCAATCGGAGTTTTCTGTTGCACGACTAAATCAACTTTTGAACATACACATGTTCCACTAAAACAAGTTCTTTCCCGAGGCTATTTTTGCAGTGGCACCGTGGTCTCTATCCAGCGCATAGCACCACCCAAGACGATTGTGATTGGTTTAAAGAAATGCCAATAAACTAGAGCAGGTTTTTCTTCCATCCCGGAATGCTGTGTGGACTAGCCAGAACATAAATAACTTGGCGTTTACTTTTTTTTTTTTTTTTTTTTTTTTTTTTTTTTATTAAATGGTAAAACATCCATTGAATTTCATAAATTATTAATTAATCAATAATTGCTTGTTAAGGCAGCAAACTATTGATAAAAGAAATGTGCATCCCTAGTTGCACCAAGTGTGCTGGATGTGTAAGCAGGAAATTGTTTGCTAAAATAACAACTTTGGAAGCTGAAGATATTGTGTGCATCTTGTCAGCTAAGCTTATTTTGATTTGAAAAGCTTGTTTGTTCCTCTTTAAGGTTAAGACATGTATTAGATGTGAGGGTGTGTGTATCTATTCTGCATAAAAAAAGCACAAGGTCAAACTCCTCATTGAAATGTACAGCAGACTTACAGAAGGCAGACAAATGGGCACCTGTCTCTGCTCCTTAACGTGAACTCTCTGAAGGAAGTAAACGTCTAGGAATGGACTTTGGGATCCTGGTAACATGACAGAACATGCAATACATTACTAATGTAATAGAGAGTGGCTGGGTCACTCCGCTTGTGTCTCGCATCAAGTCTTTAACAAAAGAGTACGGATCCATCCATGGGTTCAGTCCTAGTATAGTAGCCCAGAACTTCTCTTCTCAGCACACTGTCGAGTGGCAAGAGAAGCCCACTACAACATAAAGCAATGGTATAGTGCTGGATACACAAGTATCCTGGCCATACAACCGCTTCTTTTTTATTGGGCAATAGATAAGAGCTACTGAGACACTGATGTTCAATGCTGTTCTGATGCGATTATTATGAAGCCCATTTTGCTATCCTATATATTACATACATGGGAGTTCTATGGCTTAAATACAGCCACTGTTGAGTAAGAAAATTATCAATGAGATCAAGTGAGTGACAAAAAAAATAAAGAAACCACTTTGCAAGGTAATACAATCCAACAGCCCTGCAACAAACTGTAAATTTAGTTCACTCTGCAATGGTTTTTGAAGGTAGTTTGTGGTGGTGTTTAACTGTATACTGAAAATGTAGTCAACATATTAGGGGTTGTTTTCCTACCTTTGGATAAAGCAAGAGAAATACATTAAAGAGAACAGCATAGGGACAGACAAACTGTCTGGCCTGATTTACACATTGGTCAGTGATGGTGTAGGTTACTCAACTATTGATCGCCTCTGAGCAAAGCAAAGTTTTACATTTGGTGTGAATTTCATTTTCCCAAACAAGGTATTTTGTCCAGGGAGTCTTTAGCCTGGTTTTGTGGTCACACTTAATAAAATCTTTTCATTATACTTGTATATTCAAAGTACTTCATTATTAATCTTAACTATTAGGCTAACATTTGACTTTGTGGCACATTCAGACATACATTTTCACTGGTTTCTTTTTAACGCATTTGCTAACTTCAAAGTAATATAGGGGAGAGTTTAGAGACAGAGTTAGAGCTCAATTGTGGTATCCTTGCTTTTAGAGTTTTAATACAGCACTAGGCACAAAGTTGGCGTGTTTCATGGTGGAGTTAGTGAATTGCTCACGCCTTGATTAAACCATAATCAGTTTAGTCTTCACTGTAGGCACATGGTGGCTGACCCTCATCCCGAGCTGAGAAGTACTGACATGTTTAGGATGGTTTTCTCTAATGCTTTAATAGCAAATGTTTCTGGAGCTAATATGGCTGCCACTGAATCTGCAACGACCCAATTGTAGGTTGGGTATAGATAACTGAATATTACTGCCTGTCGCCTCCTCGGCGGGTTTCTATGGCAGCCTCGGGTCGCACCATCATCCGCGGCGGTGGCGATGGTTAGCTAGCACTCCGAAGCGTTGAAATGAACTTGTAACCAAGTTTCCTTTAGTCTTTAAATGACACCTGCTTAACTTGCTAAACTTGCAACTTCAAATGCCCCACACGTAAAGCACACGGTGGTAGCTAGTTTTGCCGACTCGTTCGCTGAGGTTTCTGCATGATTTCTGCAAGATGAGACAGTCGGCTCTTTCCCAAAACTTCTGTGTAACGTTAATAGAACGAATACAACTACCATACGAAATTCCTGACTCACCTGTAATACTGCACAAAAGGTGAAATAAAGCGACCCTGCCCTGCTGTCCAAGGTAACTCCGGTGATAAGACGGTAACATTTTCAAAATCAGTGCAGTCTCCTGCTACTCAGGACCCAAGCGTAGGCTGCATGCCAAATTAACGGTATGTGCTGAACAGTGGAACCTCCTCAGCAACAACTCCGAACTGCATGTGGACTGTACCATCTACACCGCACGGAGCGGGGAGACCGGAGCTCACCTGACAATGGAAGTTAACGGTCATTTTGTAGAGATCTTACAGCAACATCCCCCTGGAGGAATGAGCCATTAGTATACACATTACGTCATCTCTGTTGATAACTCGACATACAATTGATTGATCAAATCACTTTATTCTCCGCTGTCTTTGAAGGTTCCTCAGGGGAAATGCATCTAGGCCTACATGGTTTTACCGCTGCCATAAAGGATACACATTCGACCTGTTTTTCTGTCTCTCAGTCAGCAGGAGGTTTTGAAATCATGTAGGCCTACCGGTTTTCACTTAAATTAGGTGGGAAGTTAGGCCAATTAATTAAGAAGAATTGTTTCCTTTGTTGGTGCAAATTAGGCCACCATGTGAACTTAAACATTAACTTTGAAGAGTAGAAAAACATTTTCTTTATTGACTAGTTGGCCCAAATACAGGTCCAACCTAGACTGCATGATCCATCCACATACTGTCACAGTAGGCCACGCCCGTTTTCGCCTACACATTTTGAATTTTTGGCACAATTTTTTTTTTTTACCACTTCTACAACTTTAATCCAATGTTCTCAAAATCTGGTACTTAACATATTTGACTGACTCTGTACAAAAGTTTCAAAGTTATTTTTGGGTGTTCCATACCATTTTACTTTAAGACAATGGTTTTGCTGTCATTTGATTGCTTTTGATATCAAGTTGCTATCATTTTAGCTTGAGCATGCTACACACCTGAAGCCATATTTACATCAAATATACCCTCATCAACTCTGAGCCATATTTTGAATGTTTACAGTATTTGTCTAAAGGTGATGCTATAGCAAAGACATTAATGGGGAATGCCATCAATGATGGCTGTGTTCCATTTAGTTTTTTTCTGAAGTGATACGTAAAGGTTGATGAAAATTTTAACAGTTGCTCTTGCTGGTCACCCATGCTTTGTGGGTCTGTCACATGCAGACATGTGTAGTTGCTGTTCATAGTCAGTCTACAAGTTATTCTTTGCAAAGTAATGTATGAGTGGGATGGGGGTTGGGTGGGGGGGAATCAGTGCTTTCATTTGAGTCTCAGTGCTGTCTTCTGGAGAGCCACAAGGGATACAATTACTCTCCCACTATCCCATTCATCTGCAACTCTATAGTGCAAACATTTGTGTGTGTGTGTGTGTGTGTGTGTGTGTGTGTGTGTGTGTGTTTGCATGCATGCAAGCATGTCTTTTTATTTATCTCAAAGTGGGTCAAATAAGTGCATTGAATATTCCCATTGTTCTTAGGTGCACCAACATGAAAGCTATATGTTATTTGGGAGAATGAAGTGCAGAATAAAAGACCAATTTAGGGGATTTTTCTAAAATCACAGCCATATTAAAGTTACATCCTAAAGTTTCCCACTGACTTTTCCACAACCCCCTCCTCATGGAGCAGTAGACTTTTCCATTTGACAATATTTAGCTGATGATGAGCCCCACTATTTCACTTTTCTTTGCTCTTTGTTTCATATTTCCTTTTTCTTTCATCAGCAGCTTTTTTTTTTTTAAATTGAACTTCCATTTCTCTTGATTGTCTCATGAAATAGCTGGACATTACCAAATCAAAAAACAGTTGAATGTTTTGTAACCATTAGTGTTTCAAGTTGATGTAGGGGTAGTAGGCAGTTTAACAGAAACACGTGCAATCCGTTCCATAAGCCCTGTAAATTGCACGTGTGTTTCTGTTAATTACAGGCTCTAATAAATAATGCTTTTGTGGAGGTACAGTGAGGTTTTTATCCAACAGTTTCTTAGGCTATGGTGTTATTGTACCGGGATGCATTATATTGTAATGTGTAGGCTACAAGTCAATCCCCTGTATGTATATCATGAGTAACAGAACAGTAAAATTACAACTGACTTCACTCACTTCCTCTCTGACAGACAATTTCAAGAAAATGCAACATTCTAGACACAATCAATACGTTTTTGTTTTTTTTTCTACGGCACTGGTTTGCATTATATTGTTTATGGATTCTTGGTATATGATTCCTACTTTTTAAAAATGTTGGTTTTGTCATTACTTTCTGATTTTGTTTGATAGAACATTTTCTAATGTAAGAGTTGTTGTTTTTTACTTACATGTAGCCCAAAAGTACACAATAGACATTGCTTAAACAATTTTGTCTACAACATTCTTTAGAATTTTCTTTCAAATCACATCTCAGTTAATAAGCAAAGACAGAGATATGCTTTTTGTTCATTTATTTGGCTCAGAAATAATTGTCTTTTCTGGATGAAGCATTCATGTAGCCTATGGAAACACCACAACACAGTGGAAAGAGTGACACATAACTTATGTGTAACCAAAAGGGAAACTGAGGCTGTGCCATTATTAATAAACCAAAGCCATGCAATCCATTTTCTTGGTTGAGGATGTGAAGGGTATTGTGATCAACCTTTTCCTTCTGCTCTCGCTCTAAACTAAAGCTGCTCTCTGTCACCAGGTACTTTCTCTCTCTGGAATGTTTTTCAACCCTTCAAGTGCTCTTTCATGAAGGCCAGAGAGGTATTGAGAGGGCTTCAGGATTGTGGCGGAGTAAAGATCGGTTAAATTAGTCCACCTCCCGCTCAGACGCTTCTTTTATTCTGCGTTTCAGCATCTCCCTGCCTGTTTACCCACGTAAATTGGTCTCTCTGTGCTTTCTGTCTCTATCCTTTCTCCTAGCATCCATCTCGACTGTGAGAAAGAGGAGGGGACAGGAATTTCATCAAAAACATCACAAATTAATGAAAATTCCTATTTTTTACAGCCTCATACAAGTTTCCTCAAGTGCCATTTGCTTACATACTAAAGACTAAAATTAAAGGCTGCAGTTACAGCCACAGTGTGCACTGTTGAACTATTTACAAACCAAAGGTGACATCTGCTGGCGGACAGAATTAACTCTCCACATGCACATTCAGACTTAACATCATACTTTTAAAATGTGTATTTTCTACTTATAAAATCACTTGTGTCAGTGTCACCTTGTGACTTAACTTTTAGTCCAATCATTATGAAACATGGAACGTATTTTGTTTCCATATTTGAGGCTGTTGACATTACAACTAGGCCTACTTTAAAAATGTTGACTTGTCCTGTCAGATTTAATGATATTTGCGGTCTATGTTTATTACAAGATAAAATATCTGAGCTATTGTTATCAAAAGCTATAGTAATGTGTGTATTCCATTCATATTTGTTATTTGAAAACATGTAGGCTATCTAAACTGATGGGATGTTCCACAAATGTTCATAGAAAATTGACAATGGAAAATCAATTGGTATGGTCTTTTCATCAATTGATGAAACATACTATATATGGAATTTAAAATATGATATATTCATGTGTGTAAATCTGTTTTGGTCAACTCGTGCCATACTGGGGGCCAACTGTTTTTAATTATTTAAAAAAAGAGCAGAGAGATAATAATATAATTATTTATTATTTATACAACTGAAAACAACATACTTTGAAGTGTTCTTCATAGAATTCTTTAGATGATGAATGCGTGATTACATGACAAACAGGGCTGTGTGCATGTTAAAACTGGGATGACAGTGTTGGAAAAACATCGTTCCCTGTCAACTGAGCCAAAAAATAATGTGAATGAAATGTTAATAAACCTTAAAGAAAATATGTCTGTGCTTTTTATTACAAACTATTCACTGTAAGATGATAATGACAACTTTAAAGGACGTTTTGAGAAACACATTTACAAAACAACACAATCATGAGCATTCATCTTATGTTATAATATTATAGGGTTATATAACTTATATATAGCTAATTGTGTAGGAATGACAAATAAAAGATACTGTGGCTTGAAACGGTCAATTCTCTAGGAAATCAAACATGATTTGCATCATTTTTGAAAGAGTGATTTACTTAAAAAAATATATATACATTTATATGTTAGTATAAAATGTACACGTAAGTCATGGAGGGGAATTATGTATTGAGGGTGACATTTATTTTCTATGCAATAAGAAAAGAAGTAATTTAAAAGCTGCTGCACTTTGTGTCTTTGTAATCCGTACATTTCCAGTCCATCCTTCACCACAAAAATACATATAGTTTAGACATGGTCTTAGACAGTAATCCTCAGACTTTACTTTTTGAGAAAAATTTGCTCTATATTGTAATATGTCTAAATGTATTTAAAATTGTCATATCAGCATATTTTTTTTAACTACTTTTTTATAATTTTGACCTGAAACAATTTATCATTCACTTTGTCATATAGCCTACTTAAGTAAATCACACAAAGAAACAAACTTGCCTACTGCAAATTTAAGGTGGCATTTCTACTCAACGTGATTGTGCAAGCAAAGGAAAAAAGCATAACACAATTAGCCTAAGGTGAAATAATATTTGAAGACATGTCTGAAGGTGCGATCTCTTAGGCCATATATGAGTGAGCTCAAACACTTAGGGAAAATGATAAGACCTAACAAGAGCACATACTGAATAAGACTGGCCATAGAAGGATTTGTGTTTGATGTGCTTCTGGGGTTTATCATATTAAACAGAGTGAAGGTGAGACACAGCGACACAGACATAACTGAAGCAAATGCAACAGCACTGTCTTATGGGCTTTACTGGCATTACGGACATTAGAAGAGGCTGCAATTATGATAGAATTGTATGTGTATCATTTTGTATCACTAATACAAAATATGCAATGTTAAAAGGCCATATTTACAGTTGAATACATTTGTAGCTGGAAGACAGTTTGTCTGTGAGAGAACCTTGGCACAGTGAAGCCTGTGTTCTCCAGCCTGACAAATAGGAAATTCTGGCTGAACAAGTCTAAAGTGGGCCACTGTCCACATGAAAGCAATGGCCACGCAGGTTGTCCTGGTGGTGGCAATATTGGCATGCCTCAGTGTAAAACAAATGGCAACATACCGCTCTAAACACACCACAGTGAGGTTGAGGGGTGACATTTTAAAAGTGATGCCTGCAAACGGTGTGACAATAATACAGACGTAGCTGATCATTCTGACCATGGTCGCGGCAATGATGTACAGCAACATAGTCACTAGAAGCTGCAGAGAGTCAGTGAGGAGTAAATGACCAAACAGGACATAGCGGGGGGACTC
Source organism: Perca flavescens (assembly GCF_004354835.1). Taxonomy (NCBI): domain Eukaryota; kingdom Metazoa; phylum Chordata; class Actinopteri; order Perciformes; family Percidae; genus Perca; species Perca flavescens. The sequence goes on from NC_041343.1 coordinate 12,900,542, forward strand.
CAGGAAGAGAGGACTCCAGGAGGAGAGGCTTCCTTAACAAGGAAAAACATCATGACGCCGTATCCATACAGAAAGAGAAGACATGGCAGTATAGACAGCAGAACTTTGACAGGTGTCTGAAACAGCATCACTAAGTCTTGGGTTACTGCTCTGTCATTCACGACCACAGCTCCATGCAGCATCTGTAAAGGCACGGCACACAAACACATCCAACTGATCCTTGATCAACATTATAAACAGTCCCCAATCTTGATGCCTGTTCAGAATGATTCTGTCAAATAATATCTTCAATAGGCAATGTTGGCCTGAAACAAAGCTACACTTTTTTAGAAGGTAAAAATACTTGACAGCATCACAATAAATACAAATATTTCAGAAATATATATCATCTATATGAAATTAAAAGGTGTGATAAATAGATAATTTTATGTATATCTAAGACACGTCACCTACATGTTACTTGTTTAGTCTGACTTAATTTGACAATAAAACTTTAGTTGACAACTCTGAGGACCTCACGCCCTTTTTTATAAGAATCTATGTCTTGACATCACCACCATTATCACAACCAGCCAAGGCCCTGCATTGGTTATAGTTTCTTAAAAGGAGAGGTGTGTGCTACTAGAGCAATAATATGTACCTTTCCCTTATATACAGTAGCATAAAAATAGATTGTATCTACTTTATTGTTACTTCACATTGTCAAACTTAAGTGCAGTTTGCAGTTTTTGCAGTTTGCCAAAATCCATAGAAATCCAATGGCTGTATTTCTAAATGGCCATTTGTGACCCCTTTCCTTATTCTCAGCATGACACTGAAATTAAGAGAACACTGACTGCATTTTCAACATTTAGCATGCTATATTAGCGTTAAACTCATAGTCCAGTTAGCTGAGGCTGGAATTTGGTCATTAGTCTTGAAGGTATGCTGTTATAAACTTAAAGGAGACTATTGTGAAAAACTGACTTTTTCATTGCTTGTGCACATACATTGGGGTATCTGCAGTGCCTACCAACCCACAAACTGAAATAAGAAAACCCAGTCAGTGTTTGAGGCCTGCCTACATCAGAAAACATGGGATTCAACAAGCCATTCAGATTTGGCTGCCCTTTCTTTAGCCCCTGTCACACCGAGATTCCGCTATAGCGCTGCAATAAAGGTCTGCAATTTCACATAGCATGTCGGCATTCTGGGAGCAAAGAGGCATGAAGTGTAACACAACAGTGTTGGCATCTAGTCGCGCAGACTGGGCTTTTGGAGGGGGGCTTAAAGAGACAGGCGCAAAAACAGAGCATTTCAGACAGAGGAGGAATACAGGTAGACAGACAGTTTGAGAATTTTTAGTAAAAACACAAGTATGAACCTGAACATGAGCATATGTCTCCTTTAACCCTTGTGTTGTCTTCCCGTCAACCATGAACTTGTTGTCCTTCCAGGTCAAAATTGAAAATGAACTTTTTCCGATGTTTTTGTTGCTTTTTCTGATGTATTTGTCACGCTTTCCATGCTTATTCTTGGAATTCATGGTCAACAAACCTCATTTATATGAAATCATACATAAGTTTTTAGTTAAAAAAAACAGAAATTATGAATAATTTTTACTGATAGTTAAGATCAGAGGGTGTTGAGTGGATCACACATGGGTAGGCTATATGTCAAAATTTAGTCCAGATACAGTTTTGAAAGCATTTCAACATTGTTTTCAAATGCTATAAAATTGAATAAAACACCTAAAAATTAAAGTAATCATTAATTTTACGTGAAGAACGTTGTATGGAACCATCCATGTTATTTTTGGGCAATTTGGTTGAAAGAAATCCATATTTCTGATATAAATCACTTCGAAAAACGGGTCAAATTTTACCCGAGGACAACACAAGGGTTAAGTGTTAAATGGGTGGACATTTTGACCGGTTAGTGGCTAGATGAAGTCAGTTTACATCCTTTGGGGACCATGAACGTTTGCGTGAAACTGCATTCAATCCATGTTGCCGAGACAGTATTTGAATTCAGGATTAGTCTGACTCACCAGATGTGGACTGTGGGTATAAGTCTTGGCCAATGGCAGGCTACTTTGGCCAGCATTCTCCTCCCCTTCCACTATCTCCCCTACTGTAAGGGCACGGCATCCAGGGCTTAGTGCTGCAAAACAAGTTTCATGAAAATCAGGCCATTCATTTTTCTGTAATCATGCTGATAGACAAACAAACCGAAAACATAACCTATAGGCGGAGGCAGAGCCATAGAGATATAATATATATAATAAGTCTTTCTCTATCACTCTGGGCGGAGGTAATAATCATAAAAGAAATGGTCTTCCCCTGTTGGACCACCACTTGTTTTTCATTTTAATAATACAATTTTAATAAACACTAAAAGTTTACATTCACAACACCAGTTATCTTGTAGCGTGACAGCTTTTCCTTAATCTGGCAAAATGTTTTCGACCTCGAGGCCTGAGTCACTGGTGCAGAACAAAAAACAGTCACTGTCCAGTCATGCATACATTGTTCAATGAAGAGGAATTCAATGGTGGATTGGTCATCAGAATTGTATGCAAAACAAAACACCTACACCATAAAGTAGGGCTGCAGAAACAACTAAAGGCCCAGTAGATCTGCCCTGTTTGCCTGAACCACTCTGGTGTCAGCTATGGTCATTTTCTTCCAATAAAAAGTGACAAGTAGAACTTGAGCAAATCACTGAAAACGTCCGCCTTGAAAAGAAAATCCCTGGTGTCTAAACGCATTCCAACGATTCTAATGTCAAGGGTTGTTTTAGAGGTAATTGTATGTGTTGTAGTATTTGGGTGCTGCAAATGTGACTGTAAGGAGGTGATAGAAAACTATTAATACTCATATTTCATTTCACCGTACATTTATCTTGCTACATGCATGTTAAATGAACTAACACATTTAAAAACGTGATGTCCTTTTAATGCACATACCAAATATACAAGCATGGGTGACATATTTGCTGCATCCATCTTTAATCGTTATTTGAATTCAATCTTTACAAACACATTAACAATGATGCAATCACTCAAAATAAAGCATTAAACAAGGAGACTATCACTTAAAAAATATATATTGTAAAAGGAAAAGTACAATCAAATCCCAGTATATTAAAATAAAAATAAGGCAAAGCTGAAAGGCAAAGTATCTACATAACAAAAGCAACATAATAATAATAATAATAATAATAATAATAATAATAATAATAATAATAATAATAATAAAGTTCCTAAATTTGCTGTTAAATTGTACGAGGATGTGGATGAATCTTTTCTTCTACGGCTGCTGGCTTTATTTAGACAGAAACAGGAATTTTAGCTGTGGAAAGAAAATTATTACACAAAATCAGAAATGTGAATTTTTTCTGAAGACATTTTTATTTAATGTAATACAAATGCTTCAACATTGCGGCCCTATGTTCTGCAATGGTTAATCTTAAAACAAGACTTTAACAATTTAATGCATTTAATGCAATTTCATTGTTTTTGATCAACATTTCAACAGACAAAAACTATGTTGAATTATTAAAATGATGTGGCATACAATCGATATGGTGTATACATTCTTTGGTAGAAGTTCGCTTACCACAGGTATCCTTCCTTAAACTCAGTGAATTTGTGCCGGACCATAAATGTTGCAAGAGCATCTGCTACCTAGCAACAGATTACAGAAAACAAACAGAATCTGGGTCAAACAGACTGCTGAACTGAAACTGAATTGAGAAGTGACACTACAAACACCAATATTATAAAATGTGCATTAGGTTTGGCAAAATCAACAAGCGTCATACAGTACTTTGGAAAATAACACAGGACATGTTTAGGCAAACACCCCTTACTTTTTCAGGCGCGTCCTCATGGACAGCATGCCCACACTGAGGCAGGACCTGCATCTGAAACTTCCCTGTGTACAAACAATGAGATTATGGATATTTTGAGGTCTGTGTATTTTACTCTATAGGACAACAATCAAAAGGTGGGTTGAGAAAACGGAAACTATGCATAAAATCTCAGTTTTTGCTCCTTACCTTGCATCTGCCCAATAGTAAGGTCTTTGTCAAGCCTGTCCACTCCTGTACAATGGATGAAGTCAGGGGTGAAATTGTGCAGTCAATGGCAAAATAGCTTGGCATAAAAATCATTTGAATTCATCCAAACTAGTAGGACTGCCCTGAAATTCTATCAAAACTGCCTACTCAGACACTTTTTATGCATTTGGAGTACCAAATAATGTTGTGCCTTCACAGTGAGAGATCTTACCGGCGAGCAATAGCAGTTTTGGCACAGGGCAAGTGAGAAAGAGGACAGACAGGCCTCTGAACCAGCCCTCCCAATATTTTTCGGTCTTTGACAGGTCCACTCGCCAGGTAAAGATGCTTTCCTTCTTTATCTGTTTGGTAGAAAACCCCATTTTTAGGTATGTATCAGCCTCTTACAAACACATACACACATTACAAAAGAAAGACAAATGGTAAGAGAGACGGAACCTCCTGGTCATCCTCCTTCATCCTTTTCTTATTGGATTCTTCCTCCACTTCTTCATCTTCTTCCTCTTCTATGACACCTTCAATGCTATTAGACACACCTGGACTGCTGCTGGATTCTTCACATCTGTGAAAGTCAGAACAGACCGAATAAACATACAATTCACATACAACTTGCAAAACCATGCAGGACCGAGATGAGAAACAGAACAGACATACTTTTTCACCTGGCCTCCCATTGACACTCGTGCTGACTCAATGTTTCGGATCTGGCCGCTCTTCACACTGTAGGCAAAGAAAAAGAAATGTTGTGTACAAAAATGATACTAGTTAGATGCCATGCAAACTTGAAAATTCAAACTCTAAGAATGGAGGCCATTAAAACTGGACAATCAAAAACTGTCTTTTCCAAGCTGAATGTTGTCCAAAACATGGCAAATGCTTTCAACAAGGCTCCTATTGGTTTTTAGTAAATACTGTTTATGACTGTTTGGGAACAATAACAAAATTTCAGAAGAGTATAATTTGGTCCAATCATATTTCCAAGATGTAGCTGGTTTACCTCCACTCAATGGCATTCTCCAAAGATTTAAAAGTCTTTGGCCGACTTCTGAGGAAATTCTGCATACTGTTCAAAGCATCCATTGCTGTACCTGAATGCAATTAACAACATTATTTGCCATTACTACACCCAGTAATACTATACTAAGGTAATTTGATTTCATTACGAACATTCATCATGCAACTTAACTGCTAATTTAAAGTAGTAGTAAAATCAAACTTCTATTTGGTCAACTGTGCGTCATAAATTAACAAAAATATCGATCTATGATGCTCTGTCCAAGCAAGCACTTACCTTCTACAACGTCAATGACACAGAGGCCAAGCAAGGATGGTATATGATTGGCAGCGGCTGTGTGAACTGCAACAGCCCCACCCATGCTGTGTCCAATCATCATGATCGGAGGCGGGTTCTCTCCATAGAGCCCCTCCACCACTTTGCCAATATCCCTTTTAAAAAGGAAATGCAAAGAAAACCTTGTTACATTTCCATCACGTGTCAGTGTTTCTAAGTATATAGTAAGAAACCTGAAGACAGAGTGTATGTTCTGTAACAATTAATCTTTTTATTTTAAAGCAACTAATAGAACCCACTAAACTCACAAATCACTTTCCCCCTCCCTGGATTGAACTGTGAAAGCAAGACCTTGTAAAGATGCACCAAACATTCCCTTTAGATGGGAAGCTATAGAGAACAAATCTGACTGTGCCTGTGACTCAACTCCTTTAGCTTTTGGCTGTCCTCCAAGCCTGCAGGATCATTGCTGCCCCCTCTGGCTTCCCATAGTTTTCAGTGATTCAAGGCTAGGCAGTTTAAAGTGAGTGCTGACGTGGTTCTCAAACATTCGACAATCTGCGTTAACTGCACACACAGCAACTTACTTGGCCATTGTGTCCGCAGAGAGATCATCAGGATTTTTCACTTTGGTGTCGCCTGCAGGTGATAACAGAGAAGCAAATTACGTACACCATTTGTTCCATCGGAGCACATGAATATGCAAAGAATGAGAATTTCACTGGAGCTGCAATATGAACAGCAAAAAACTGATTTAGGACTTAAGTTATTAATATTTTTGCAAAGCATTATTCAAAAGGGGATTGATAATACTACCTAACCAAACTGACAAATCCCCATCAAAATCTCAATTTCCTAAACTATATATAAAATATGTTTTGTTACTTATTTTGTGTCCTGTGACTACTTATATTCACCATGAGCGCGCAGGTCCATAGCCACCACCCTGCAGTGGATCCTGCTGCATATGACGGCCTGCAAAAACACATTCGAAAAACGTTTGAATCAAATAGTGTACAGCAAACATGCTGAAAGAAAAGAACAACTTTATGAATATGCCACATTATGTTGGTGTGTGTATTTTAAACATACGATTTACAGAGTCTCTGTCATAGTTATTATGCTCACAGTGAACACAGCCCAGGAGAGTGCAGAGTGGCCTCCTCCATGGAGCAGGAGCAGCACAGGACCATTGGCACCACTGCAGTAAAGTCTGAAAATGTTCAAGGTAGTCAAGGAAACGCATACCAAAGCTGTGCTACAGTTAAAAAAGTAAATAGATACTGCTTAAAATAGAATCAAAATGAATTGTATAAACTGCTTATCTTCTATACAAAGTTAAAGTTAGACAGAACACTGGTATAAAGAAGTAGTCACATCTGAAATGACCTAGTTAGATTTAAATGCTCTGGGCGATTTCCACACAAAAAGTTTCAATAACTCATGCTTATTTTTTTCCGACAAACACAAGCAGCAGTCAAGGATATATCTTTGCCATTTTCATTTTCCACCTCAACATCTTCCATGGTTTCAAAGTACTGACTCCAGAGCAGGGGGGTGAAATCTCTCTTCCGTCCAGGTCTGTATCAAAAAATAAAGCACAAGCAAAATGTAAACCAAACTCATATTGCAGCAGGATAATTAAAACGCATCTTTGAATGTGTTTCAGTGAAAAGGGAGGCTTATATAAATTGTGAAATTCAATAAAATATTATATTATTCAGCAAGACCAACCTACTGTTCACTGCTTCATACAGTGTCATTCCTCCTCAAATCATTAGATCTTTAACTCAAACTTAAAGCATGTAGCTGAGTAGTTGTAATGCTCTGGCTGCTGGCTATTTAACCGACTCGAAATCGGAGGACTTTTTTAAGGCTAATGTTTTAGGGTTTGCATGTTGGTGTAATTTCAGTTTTTACGCACACACCCAAGACAGCTTGGATACGTTTTGATTCAAAGCCCACACACTAAATAAATAAATAAATAAATAAATAAATAAATAAACAAACAAACATATATACATACATACATACATATATATTTGTGTGTGTGTGTGTGTGTGTGTGTGTGTGTGTGTGTGTGTGTGTGTGTGTGTGTGTATGTATGTATGTATGTATGTATGTATCATACATACATACATACATATCATTGTCAATGTATATAATATATATGTACATCGTACATGTCTACCAAAAGCAACAACTTGTTCATACAAGTATTGTAACATGGTGATGTGAACAAGCAATACCAAGCCAGAACGAGCCCTGGCCTTCACTAAGCTACACAAGCTGTGCTAATGAAAAGTGAATGTGGCCCAAACACTGCAGTTGGACTTGGACCTGTTCTCACAATAAAATCTAATATATCTTTGGAGACTACTCAACATTATGACAGATTACTATGTTCAGACACTGCTTTTCATGTGTCTCGTATGCGCACTGACATATGACGTTATAAGGTAATTTTGGTTAAAATCAATAGATACTGCCAGAATGAACGGAGTTTAACCTTAATATATATAATGCTTAGGTTGTATTCCAAACATATGAGTTAAATCGCGCTTGATCGAAGCTCTAGTAGCAACAGCTAACGTTAGCTTAACTAACTACCTAGCTAACTAACTAACGCGATGAGTTCTGTTGTCCTGTCCTTTAACAATCTGTTAAGATACGAGTCCAATGTAACAGAGAGCAACTAATGTGATCGCGGATAATATAAAATGTAACGTTAGACAGCCAGCAGAGTTGAAAGCATTCTATTAAGATACTAACGTTAGCTAGCAAACTCACCCCATTTTCATTTTGGAGCCGCCTGACTGGAAACCACCTGCCATCGGAGGTCTGGAGGGTAACAGGTTTAAATGCAACTGTTTCTCCATGATGTCGAAAGCGGGATCGGTCTCTGTCAGGAACTGTTTAGTAAACAGCGTTTAATACGACCTTCCCTGTATTTCGCAGCATATGATTTCGTGCGACACCTGCACGACGCTAGGCTGGCATTAGAGAAATTCAACTACGTTTCTCTGACGAGCTTCTTCTTCTGCTGCTACTGCTTTTGGGTGCGCGTCTTCTTCTTTGATTTTCTTTCTTTGTAGCTTAGCGTGGAGTTTTTAAAGCATTACTGCCATCTACTGACTACGAAGTCACCTCCATCAGTCGTTTACAACCTTTTATTGTTTGCCCACTGTTTGAAGATTGGGGACAGCTTGTTCACATAGACAGTATATAAACTTGTTCATAGTAACATTTATCATTTTACATTGGTCATCATTTCAAAACGGTGAGGTGCTTTTCTGTACTGTAGGCTACTTCCATAAACTTTCTCAGCAGATAAATTTGAACATTTAAAGAAATAAAAACTCACATCCAAAATACATTTCACATTCATCCAGTTGGAGTTGATTTGTCAATTTTCCACATTAGTATAATGAAATGACTACACAAAAGCTACAGCTCATTTTAGGATTACAGGCATATCCTCTTGTTTACACTATTTTTAAACACAAGGTGGCACCAGTGCTCTCTTTACCAATATAACTGAGACAATTTAGTTAAAGTGACACTCAAGTCTAATCAAATGGGTCCTAAGCTGACAAAGCTCCTTCAGAGCCACAGAAGACAATGTACAAATGTTTTCACAGACTGTGTAGGACTAACCGTGATGAACAAACTGAACTTCATGTGGAAAATAGATTGTTTTTGTTCATTTATTGTAGTGTCTTTTATGTTTTTAGCTTGATGCCTGCATTCTATGTCTGTTGTTCTGTCTTTTACTTACTATTTTGTGTTCTGCTGTGAAGCATGTTGTGACATCTTTTCTTTACAGGTACTATTTGAACAATCTTATTATCATCATATTGTCAAGTCTTAAATAATAACTCTGGTGATGTCATAGTGAAAAAACCTGGCTGAAAACAACCGTGGCTCTGCCTGGTCCTGTATGAATACGATAGCAGGTACCCAGAAGCACAGTAGCAGTAGCCATGTCTTTCCAGAGGGTTTTGGATCTGATGCAGAGCTTGCCAATGCTTTTAACTCTTTTTATACACGTTTCGACAAGTCTGATTTTAGTCAGGAGGTCCAAGGACTCCAACACAAACTTAAAGATAATCAACATTTCAACATCACATCTAAAGAGGTTGAAAATGTCTTTAGTAGGACAAAGATTAACAAAAGTCATGGACCTGATAATATATGTGGACATGTGATCAAAACATGTACAAGAGAGTTGAGTCACATATTCCAATATATTTTTAACAAAATCCCTGCAGACGCAACATGTACAAAAAATTTGGAAGGATGCGGTAGTAGTCCCAGTTCCCAAATGTAGTAAAATTCTTGATGATTTTAGACCAGTTGCTCTCACTTCAATTTTAATGAATATTTTTAAAAAATTGATAAGGTCACATATTTTAAGGATAACTGAACATGCATTGGATCCCATGCAATTTGCAATTTGGTCAGCTCTGCTCTTCTACAGGTTCATCACAGGGGTGCGTACTTTCTCCCCTTCTGTTCATTTTATATACAAACATGTGTCAGAGCAAATATGTAAATAGGACCATTATTAAATATGCAGACAACTCCGTCATAGTGAGTCTGCTCCATAAAAATGATAGAGGCCATGGTCCAATAATTGAAGACTTTGTCCAGTGGTGCGAGGATTCACACCTTCAATTGAACATATCCAAAACAAAGGATATGTACATTGATTTTGGAAAAACTCCAGGATTTGAGGCTATAACTATAAATGGTCAACCAGTGGATCAATTACAATCCTATAGATACCTGGGGACAATTATTGACTACAAATTAAATTTGCAGGACAATTGTGAGGCTGTCTGTAAAAAAGGACAACAGCGTCTATACTGTTTGAGAAAATTGTACCATTTTCATATAGACAAGACCATGATGACATTATTCTATCATGCTTTTATCGAAACTATTATGTCTTTCTCCCTAGTGGCGTGGTTTGGTTGTGTCTCATTCAAGCACAAAAATCGCCTAAACCAAATTGTAAAATGGGCAAGTAAGCTGATTGGGGACTCCCAGCTGCACCCCACATCCCTGTATGCTAAACAACTACAGCGGCTAGCTATGGCTATCAAAGAAGATAGTCTACAGCCTCTGAATAGGGAATTCCAGTATCTTCCCTCTGGACGGAGGCTAAAAGTTCTTGGTTGCAGAACTACAAGATTTAAAAACAGTTTTGTACCAGCAGCAATCACTCTGTTAAAGAAACGGTAAAATTATTTTTACAAAACGCACAAGCACTTTGGTCATGTCATGTACTGTTTTCTATTCCTCTTTTTTCTTCTTTTACGTTTCATTACCTGTTTTATATGTTTTAATGTTTTGTGTGTTGTATGTTATGTTGTGGTCTACAAAGTTTTAAGGATGTCCTGCCTCTTAGACTGTAAAACTAGTTTACCTATGGGTACCAATAAAGTAACCTAACCTAACCTAATAGTGAAGTCATCAGGGTTATATCTCAGCTTGCATTTTGGAGACTACACATCATGGTGTAGTCTACGTGATACAGGTATATGCAGTATACCCACTAAGAAAGCTCCAGGATTTCCATATACCCACTTAAAAATGCCCAATGACATGCAACAACATACTTTCCATTATATTTTTGATATATTTAGAATTGTCATCTGTGTTGTTCTTCACAGACAAGGTAATTCCACCGTAAATTGTTGCATAACAGTGTAAAGGCAGGCCTTTATTTCTAATCAGTTTGATAAGTATAATTGTTTTAAACTGTTATTAAATGAAAAGACATAGCGTTCCAGTGGACAGAGATCATTCATTTTGTTAAGAAACATTTGTAAAAATATCACCATATACAACAACAGCCAGAAGGGCGACAAAGCAATTTGGGTCAGAATGAATCAAACACCACCATTGTGTCAGTTTGAACCCTGTAAATGTACCAGGTATTTATTTCAAATACAGGTACTACAGTACAGTATTGCTGGTAGGTTACAATAAGAGCATACAGTAGTTGCTGCTTTGCAGCAACCAGTATCTGACGGTAGTACAGACGGTAGCTATTTATTTCTAGCTCCAGGCTAACTTTTTTCCTCCCACCTCCAGCTAGCCGTGCTCTGCTCTTGTCGGCTGATCTTGTCGGCTCATCCTTCTGTTTCTTCCAGTATCATATTCTCCTGGGGTCAGTGTCCAAATGTCTCGCAGCTTTTTCACCCGAGTTTTCCTCTGCATACTTTAAAACTATATACCCATATTAGGGGCAACAAGTCAGCATATTTTGGCATCTGCTACATTGAGTTCAACCAATTTAGTTTTTGGAAATTATGTCTCTCACAATCGACTTTATAGTTTTGCACTTTAAACCACTGGAGAACCCTTTGAAGAAAGAAGAACGAATGTCAGTATGATGAAAAAACAAAAATAGCCTAAGTACAGTGCAGAAGAGTGAGTTCGCTGCTAGTGACCTCTTGAGGAATAGGCTATCCAATAATAATTGATAAAATAATCGATAAAAAATCAGCAGGGGTTATGGTGTGGTTATGATTACTGGGAACTGCAGTTTATTGAACACTAACGTTGCAGTTTCAGTCTTGTAATTTGTGTCACTGTTATTCAACAGGAGACATTTGAGAGACTTGTTAATGTGGTTAAATAAAGAGTATGTTGAGACAGCTGATGGTCTACAGTTGCACAGACTCGCTAATTTGATTGTGAGAGACACAAGATAAGACACGATAAACATTGTGAAAAGACATGATTGGTCACATACACTTTTACCTTAAACTTTGGGACAAAGATGCCTGCAGCGATCATTGGGAGGACTCAGGTGATACTTATTTTATTCGGTCAACACTAACACAAATATGAAGCATGCAGGGCAAAGGTCACAGAGGGCAGATACTTTGTCTCCTCCAATGAAGGCTGAAATATAAGCTTTTAGACCAACAATGCCAGTAAAAGCTAAGTATGAACAAACAGCAAACAGCTGAGTTGTTTCTCAGTGAAATATACTGTATGTCAAAACAAATTTAATTTTTTTTTTGATGAGGTTAATTTAAGACCCTAACATCTTTAAGAGGATACAAATGGATCAGATTTTGTACTTAGCTAATATTTCGAAAAACATCTAATTAAGATTAAAAGCAACAATTGAACTCAATGAAATTAACTGACAGTGAAGCTAGTTTACTATCCTTTCCTTTATCCCTATAAAATTTGTTGAAATAAAGTTAAGACCGAGGGTCATGCCATATTTGTGTGCTCCACTAACCTTTCCAGTGACTCAGTGGCTGACTTTATTTATTGGCCTTTATTTATAGTGTAATGGAGATTAACTGTTTCAAAGTTCTTGGTATTCATAGTGCAGGAGGACGGAGTGGTGACGATAGCCTGCATGCTCAGTTTCCTTTTCAGGGGCTGTCTGTGAGGTCACTGTGAACTGGTTGAAGCTGGACCAGCGAGCTGTTTACTGGTCTCACTGTGCTCAAAGGTTACTCACATAGTGTTCTCATGAACTTTTAGCATAACTCCAGCCTCTTCTGAACCGTTCTTGAGGTCGCTGGTAATAATTTAAATAATTGAATAATCAACCAATTGAAAAAGTAAATATAATAAATACGAAAAAGAAAAAAAAAGGCACACACCCATATATGCATCTAAAAAACACCTCACGCTAGTGGAAGCAAAATCCTAACCGGCAGCCCACATGAGGTCCTTGGTCAACACATGCAACTTATGGTCACTTTAGCTTTAAATAGTGGAACATGTGTCAGAGGTGAAGATAATTTGCAGAAGCAAGACTTTTCATCAGCATTACTTACAAGAGCAACTTCAAGGATGTTGGAAATATGAAATGAATTCTATCAATAGACAGTAATGTCTATACATTATTGGAGTACTCAGACACAGTATTAAGACAAACAGATAAAGCAGCAGTACATGGGGGAAACACCTGTGTGCATGGCACAATGTAAAGAACTAGCAGTGCAGTTTTTGGGAATAGAACAACATGTTCGCACATGAAGCAGCATGTGAAACATTAGATATGGGAAGACAGTTTTGCACAGTCAACCACATGGCGTGACGTAAGCTTGCTGCAGCCTTGTCCTGGAGCTGCTATGGAAAGTCACATGCGTAGAGGCATGCAGACCCCCATTACTGACAAAGTGTCTCTCTTACACTTTCCATTCAACATCCAGTCCTCTCTTTGGGTGCTGCGAGTTTGCCTGTATAGATGCTTACTGTATGGCTTGAATGATAACAGATGCTATGTGCATTCACCCACCCGCCCTCGTTCACCATATGGATTGGCTGAGAAGCATGGTGGTTCCTTTGCCTGGAACATTTTGTAACTTTAATACTTGCAGAGAGGAGATATAAAGGAAAAATAAGGAAAAATCCACAATTAGTATTGCTTTATGTTGCGGGGGCACTAACACTGAGAAAAGGATGTGGAACAATTGTTATCCACCACAGAGATCTTGTCAGCTATTCAAATACCCCATGAAAACATTTAGAGAATCCAGACAGGCCTCTCTGTCTGATTGGCCATATATATAAACCAATAGAAACATGAGGTATGTTCCTTGATGTCCGTGTAGTAATATGAGCTGGTATCCCCACATGTTGTGAGAAATGTTATGTAAACTCCAAGCTCTGGGTTTAAAACTTTAATATATTCATGTCAGCAGGTTTCACAGGTTTAAATTAGCTGTGAAACAGCTATAACATATTCTCAATGTTCATATGTGCTCATAGAGTGGGATTCACTGCCAGACTACTATAATAACACTGTTAGGAGCCGATCAACAAGTGCTCAAATATCTTGCTGTGTTTCACAGACTGGTAAACATGAGATATACATAACAGGTGTGACCAACTTGTCAGGCTGCCTCGCAGTCATGTGCAAAGGTGTCTATAAATTCAACCGCTTCTTATTCAACAAAAAGCACACAGCACAAGACGAGGACACTGATGGGACTAACTGCCTAAATGATTTTATATTCTCTCCACTTTTCTGGATTATAACTTTCCTGGGAAACTATTTAGGTAAACATTTACACAAAGATAACAGTGATTTTTAGAAAAAGAATCATGCACCTTTTTCATGAGTTTAGACTCAACCTATGTTGCTTGATATTTACGCAGTAAATTAAAACCCAAAGCAATGAAAAATATCATTACTGCATTTTAAATCTCAATATGGATTTTATTATTAATATTTAAATTCTTGAATTATTGAAAATGTTGTAGGTCTGAACTTAGGTATAATGTATCATCTCAGTTATCATAATGATACCACTATTAATGAAATGCATGTAACCAACAATACAAATTTTCCTTGGATGATAAGTAGATAAATGCTTGTTTTTGCAGTGTGTGGTGGTATGCTGGCCGACTCACTTCGAACAGAGTTTATGGCCCGAGGCATTTCCACAACAGAACCTCTTCCAAAGACTAGTGTACTTCTCGAGGAAACTTGAAGCTTTTCCTTAACCTTCATTTACAGGTACGCACAATGTTTAGCATGGACACAAATGTTAGTACACTCAGTATTACAAGTACAATCTGGTTTTACCAAAGTTACTGTACTGTACAATGAGAACAAACAGAAGTGATTAAATGTGAGACAATAAGAACAGTTATATTCTGCGTGTCTGTCTTGAGCTGAGTAATGACTTTCTTTGGTTTGTGTGGTTTGATATACACAGAAGTCCTGGGAAATAGCATTAAGGGCAGATTTTTCCATTTGTGTCATCAACCTAGGTGTAAAAAATGGTTGGCATGAAACCCAAAGACGTGGTGCCCTCTGCGGCAGTTAAGTTCTTCGGGGCAGGCACGGCGGCTTGCATTGCTGACCTTATCACCTTTCCATTGGATACCGCCAAAGTCAGATTACAGGTTAGAAGCAGGAGGCTTGACACATTTTACCTTCAGATTTAGTTCCAAATGTGTCTTAACCTGCTGCTAACAATCCTTGCTTATCATTCTGTTACCCAGATTCAGGGGGAGTCTCAGAAAGTTGAAGGGGCTAGTACAATGAAGTATCGGGGAGTGTTTGGCACCATCACCACCATGTGGCGTACGGAAGGGCCCAGAAGTCTTTACAGTGGACTGGTGGCAGGACTTCAGAGACAAATGAGCTTCGCCTCTATCCGAATTGGCCTTTACGACTCCATGAAGCAATTCTACACTCGAGGCACTGAGAGTGAGTTGCATAAACTGAGTATCATTGTGTCATACAAACAAGGTGGTTTCTCTCCCACTGCTTCATTGTGACTAATACACTCATGCTGCACAGGTGCTGGGATCGTTACTCGGCTTATGGCGGGCTGTACCACAGGAGCCATGGCTGTGGCTTTAGCACAACCAACAGATGTGGTGAAGGTGCGTTTCCAAGCTCAGGTACGACTAGCTGATGGTGGGAGAAGATACAACAGCACCTTGAACGCCTACAAGACGATTGCCCGAGATGAGGGAGTACGGGGCCTTTGGAAAGGTGCTTGTCAAGTTACTTGTTATTTATATATATATATATATATATGAAAATGCATTATATATATTTCTAATCATGAAAAGCCCCTCCACTGGTTTTGAAGTAACTGTCTCTCCTTTCTCTTAGGTTGCATGCCCAACATCACCCGTAATGCCATTGTAAACTGTGCAGAGCTGGTGACCTATGACCTGATTAAAGAACTCATCCTGAACTATGGCCTAATGACAGGTGAGCTGGTAAAGCAAACACATGATTGCAGAAACTGCAGTTATTATTCCAAGTTCCTCCACATATAGGATGTTACTCAGCTTCTGTTCTCCTACAGACAACCTGCCGTGCCATTTCACTGCCGCATTTGGTGCAGGCTTCTGCACAACAGTAGTTGCTTCTCCTGTGGATGTAGTCAAAACACGGTTCATGAATTCGGCGGATGGCCAGTACAGGAGCGCTATCAACTGTGCTCTCACCATGGTGAGAAAAGAAGGACCAACAGCCTTCTATAAAGGGTAAACACACGCTTACATAACAGTGAACCAAACAACATTATAACCTGTTTTGGGGCACTTGTTCACTTTTCTTCCCTTTGTCTCCTTTAGGTTCATGCCTTCTTTCCTGCGACTGGGGTCATGGAACATTGTGATGTTTGTGACTTATGAACAAATTAAAAGAGGTATGACCAAAACACAACAGTACTGGGAGTCGCCGCTTTGACCTCAGCTTGTCAGACTGTTGGAAGCTGTAGCTCATCAACCTTCCAAAAGAAACACAGACTCTAAGGGCATTGTTGCAATACAGAATGATTTAAGGATGCACGTATAAAGAAAGCATGAAAAATATGCGTATTTAGCTGTAAAAGACAGATGTGAAATCATTATTCCAGAAGATTACCGTATGTTTTTATCTCTTATCCACATATATACTAAAAAACTTGATCAGCGGACTGTTACATAGTTTTGAGATGGATTTCCGTGTTTACAAGAATGAACTGTGAGATAATATGAATAATGTTACTGTGTCATTTTATTTTGTAATTTAGGGTAGGTTTTCCATTAGGGTATTAGACAGATTGAGTCTGGCTACAGAGACCTAAACAGTGACCATTTCTATGTTCCTTACGTTGCTTTCAGTGTTATGGTTTACAATGTTTACCACTGTTTGTGAATCTGTTCAGGGGTTTATAGGTAAATCAATGTGCTGCTCATTGTAGATAGCATGATTTATTGCTGGTCAATAAGTTCTAAATATGTTGTGCACAGTGTCAAATAATGTCAAAATGAATAAATGAAGTGCCAATTCTTTCTCCTTTGTCTATTATTGAATTGCACTGCACCTTTGTTATTTGTGTTACATCAAACAACCCTGGAATACAGTTTAAATAGTGTGATTAGATAGAAAAAAGATGATAGATCATTAAACTAGATGTAGACTGTTTACAGAAGGTGGAGCATCTTGCGATTTAAGTGGGACAATATTTAGTATTTAAGTTGCATTGTAGTAGAAATTAGTAGTGTACACCATCTGATCTGTGCAAATGTGACAATTACACAGGATTTACTTCCCATCTTATAATTTGATGATTAAGGCAAGATGAGGATCCCAGTTTGTCCACAATGAGCCACTAAAATAAATTGCTATCAAATGATCCAATATAACATTTGATTCATATTTGATGAAATAATTTTTTTAACCTTTTGATTTGGGAAAGACAGTAGAAAGCAAACATGACTTCAAAACGTATCGGCGTATTTGTCCCGCAAGTAATTACATGTAGCATAGTATTTAGGTTCAGTATCAGTGAAAAAACACATGTATTGACCAGACTTACATCATCCTATCTTGACACATTCTTTTGAATTATCAGTCCAAAAAAGAAGAAAGAAAAATCAGTGGCTACTTTAGATCAGAGAGGTGTTTGTCTAGTGTTCACAAGGGAAACGATTCACTCGTCTGAGACTCTGAGCCTTTCAAGTGGTGCCCTGGTGACCTGAAAGCAGAGCTGTAGAATGAGATAACTTCTAACTAACAACTAAGTATGAAATCAAGGTCCTCCTCTTGCATTGGACCTTTTGAATGAATGCAGTTTGGTTTAGAAGGCCTTCATTGAGCATGTAATATTTCCAAAATCACATGCAGTTTCACACTTGGGTCAGTCAGATGTATAGAGGTCTCGTACAGCTACGTGAATAGGACAACACGTAGCGTACCATTCATTCACATTGCAATTCGCAATACATATATTCCATTATTATCCGTTATATGACTTTTGTTTTACAACTTCAAAACCTTTAACTAATACAATGCTGCATTGCTTCACAGAGCCCTGTTCACACCAGTGTGCAGATAACCAATGCAATACTCTTTGTGAATTTATTTTTTATTTTTATATTATTTATTTATGAGTGTCTATTTGCACCCCTGGTACGAATAGCCTCGGCCACACAGCTGAGCTATTTACACCCTGTGACGTAACAACAAAAAAAACGTTGCTCGCGTGCACCGAAATCATGGCGGACGTTCATCTTCCATGACCGCAGAAACTGGCATATTAGGGAAGTTTTGTCTCTAAAGTTTATAACAATTGAATTTCTAGCGGAAAATGGATACTACAGTTGCGCTTTCTGTCTTCAGTGAAAGCATACAACCGTTGGTTTGTTTAGTACCTATTGTTTTGTATACAGTATGGTTACTTAGCAACCGAGGCTTGAAGAAACCAAGTGGTAAACAGTTATTAAATATTCTGAGAGAAATGCTACGTGAGTGGTTAGTACGTTTACCTTTGGTATAGGAGTTTGGAGTTCGATTCCTTTTGTGTAGCGATCTTATTTTTTTACATTTGGATTGGATAATTTGCATGCAATTGCGCAAGTCAGGACCCGCGAACGCGGGGTGGTAGGGGAAGACTCATGAATATGCCTGCTCTGGTTGGGTTGGTTAGGTTTAGGCAAGAGGAGTGGGATTGGTTATGGTTAGGGTAAGAATGTCAGGGCGATAATATTCCAAAAAGGTGTAATACATGAGTAGTATGGATAACTGTGTGTAAATATATGCCAAGGTACTGTAAATGCACAGGGGTGCAAATAGCATACATTGATATTTGTACCAGACGGGGTATTAATAGAACACATTGCTGTGTGCACCGGCGGGGTACTAATAGCATTCATTTCTAATTGCACCAGGGTACGAATAGCACTTCTAATTGCACCAGGGTACAAATAGCATACACTGCTAATTGTACCAGGGGTGCAAATAGCATACACTTCTAATTGTACCAGGGGTGCAAATAGCATACACTTCTAATTGCACCAGGGTGCAAATAGCCTCACCCAATACTTTTTTAATAAAAAACACAAAATTATATATTTGTGGTGTTTTGACAACTGTACATACTTCAGTAACAGTACTTTTTTGACGATCAGTCATTGGTCAAACAATGAACAATGGATCACGTTTTAAAAAAAAAAAAGCTGTGGTAAGAGGGTTAACGGTCTGAACATACGGATCTAATCTGGTGGGTGAGGTTCTATGTGTTCTTGTGTTTTCAGCATGACTCAGCATTTATTCTCTCTGTGCTCTCCGTACTATAATGTGATGTACAGACCTTCAAACAGATAACAGACTTATCTAAATTAAGCAAGTTCGAAAAATCCAATTTAGCAATGCAACATTATATACTGTGTTATACAACTATATGTATATATATATATATATATATATATATATATATATATATATATATATATATATATATATATATATATATTGTTGAGCCTGTCTAATCAATCACAATACTGTTTTTCATTGTTTGATGATGCTGTTCTGGTCTTAGGGAAAAAATCTAGAGGAAGCTTGATTATGAAGTCAAGAAGAGACAGACAGAGAGAGAAAACATGGCCCAACACATATCAGACAAAAACAACCCCAGGCATGCACCCAGGCATGTTTATAGTCTTCCACTGGACCAGCAGGCAGCCTCTATAGATGAAGTGGGAGTTGAGATGTAGTGGGGGTGGGGCTCCACCAGCAACACATGCCATGATATAACAAGGACAAGTCAGTATTAAGGGAGGGCTGTATTCTCCACACTACTGCGTCCTGTTCATTCACTGATTCATTCGGCTGTTGTCACTTGGAGAGGCATTTTACCAGGCATTTTAACTTCAACAAATCAAAATCACGGTATAGTATAAGACTTTTGTTCTTGGCATATTTATACTATTATTAATACTGTTCCCGTGCTATTGTTTTTTACCTTATTTCTCTCTTTTCCAGGATTAGGAGTATGATTTTAGGGCTCATCACTGAAAAATCTTTTATGGAAAAACAAGGAAACCAATTCATAGGTGGGACAAAGTTCAGCCAGAGGGATACCTTTAGAGAATCCTGATCTCTAATATTTCTGTCCTAAACTGCTCCAATAAAGGTAAGAAGTATTAACCAAAAATCAGACTTAAAAATTACATGTAAAATGAGAGAAAATATTTATGTGTGATATTGAATTCCCGAGGCATTTTTTTTTAGCCCACGTGAGCAAGCCTTTCCTTGTCGGCACAGAATGTACTGAACAGCTGTCTTTCATTTAGCATCGCTAAATCCTCTACTTTAGGATGTCTTTCTTGGTTAATGGAGGTGTTAAACGAACCACCCACAGCTGGAGCCATTTTACATTAAATACATCAATATTGGGGTATGTTTTTCAGATTTTGGAGGAGCCTCTTGTCCTGTCTGCATTAAGAAGCCACTCTTCAATATACTGATCGAAATCATTCTGGAAAATGGTTGGATTTGGACCTGCGGATGTGCCTCCATCAGCAGCTGTGAAGTTTGTGGGAGCAGGAACTGCAGGCTGCATAGCTGACCTGCTCACCTTTCCCCTGGACACAGCCAAAGTGCGGCTGCAGGTAAACGTCCACGTCCATAAAACTTTTTGTGCATTACTTAGTGGCCATAAACATGAAGAAGTTACACTGAAGTCCTCTACCCTTTTTAATCCTCACCTATTTACATTTTATCCTTTACAGATCCAAGGAGAGGCCAGAGCTTCCGCAACTACAGGGAAAAAGTCTGCAGTGAAGTATCGTGGAGTGTTTGGCACCATCACCACCATGGTGCGTACAGAGGGGCCCAGGAGCCTTTACAGTGGACTGGTGGCAGGACTCCAAAGGCAGATGAGCTTCTCCTCTGTGCGCATTGGTCTCTACGACTCTGTTAAACAGTTCTACACTAAAGGCTCCGATCGTGAGTATCTATGACTGTGTTCTAATTGTTTATCAAGGGAGTCCTGCACCAATCAGGCCTGACACCCCCCTCTTCTGTGGTTCAGATGTTGGTATCGGCAGTCGGCTGCTTGCAGGATCTACCACCGGTGCCATGGCGGTTGCTTTTGCTCAGCCTACAGATGTGGTGAAAGTTCGCTTCCAGGCACAGGCCCAGTCTCCTGGGCATGCCAGACGCTACTGTGGCACCATTGATGCTTACAAGACCATTGCTAAAGAAGAAGGCATTCGTGGTCTGTGGAAAGGTATAGCTTAAGTTTAAAAGGATTTTTTCTTTTTAGGTAATAAAGCATGTGCTTTCATTTCTTATGATAAATATTTCATACTACTCTGTCTCGCAGGTACAGCTCCAAACATCGCACGGAATGCCATTGTTAACTGCACTGAACTGGTGACATATGATTTTATCAAAGACACACTCCTTAAGTCCACTCCCCTGACAGGTAAAACAATGTCTGCAGTACATCATGCAGAGGCATGACATAGTGCCCCCAGCATTCTTCTCTTTGGAACAATAACTTTTGACCTTTACTCCACAGATAACCTGCCCTGCCACTTTGTATCAGCCTTTGGTGCAGGGTTGTGCACGACAGTGATTGCCTCTCCAGTTGATGTGATCAAGACAAGATACATGAACGCTGCTCTTGGCCAGTACAACAGTGTCCTCAATTGTGCTGCTGCCATGATGACCAAAGAGGGGCCGCTTGCATTTTATAAGGGGTAAGCGTTGTCTGCGTGGACAATATTGAGAGGTTTAATGAGAATATAAATCAAACATTTATAGAGGAGGGGGAAGAGAGGAGAGAAAATGTTGTTAAACTAAACACCTATTAATATGAATGGATTGCAATCAATCATGTTGTTCTGTTTTTTTTTTTTGCTCTTGAGGTTCATGCCATCTTTCTTACGCCTGGGCTCCTGGAACGTGGTGATGTTTGTGACCTACGAGCAGCTGAAACGAGCCATGATGGCAGCGAATCACAACTGCACAACTATACTGTAGTCATTATTGTCGGTCAGAATGCTGATGTTGCAGCACAGTGGTGTTGTTTTAAAAAAAAAAAAAATCTTCACTTTTTGTTGCATCCTAGTGTATATTTTATATTTCAAGTATCAACGTTAAACAAATAGTGTTGACACCTCTATCTCTCTCTCTCTCTCATGACCACGTTTAGTCAAAGGATAGCAACACATGTATTAGAATGTGATGAATATTTAAGCTAGAGCTTGTTTGATCAGATGCTTCCTCTCGGCGGAGAGCTTCTCAGGAAACTGGATGTCAAAAGTAATGACGAGGTTTCCTCTCTGGGAAGGATCCTGGGACAGCGGCATTCCCTCTTCGGTCACCACTTTTTTGTACGCAGGGCTGATGTGTTGAGACAAACAAATTAGAGACAGGAACATGGTAATTGATGCAGATGATGCACAAACACCAAAAGATATCCTTTTAGAAATGTCTCTGTTTAAGTGTACTGTTTTATATAAAGTGCTTGAATTTGTTATGATAATCTATTACTTGCTTTTATCTTAATGTTTAAATCACGAAATCAGCTTTTAGAGTATCGGAGATTAAAGTCAAATTACAGTATTATACATGGATGCTATTTAGTATTTGGCCCCAATATAGGAAAGTGCTTACTGTACAATGTCATTGAAGGGAATACTGATTAGCCTGCCATCTAGTGTCTCCACGTCCACAGAGAACCCAGTCAAGGCCTGTGGGAAAGGTTAAGTGCTTATTCTACTTAAACCAAATCAAGTATAACTAATAATTAAAATCATTATTCTGGCTCACATTAACATGACTCACCATCTCCAGAGTGATCTGGACCTTGTAGATCAGGTCATTGTGTTGTCTTACGAACAGGGGGTGACTCTTCTGTCGCACCATGAACACTATATCTGCAGGGATGTTGTTTGGTCCCTTAAGGTAAAATACAGCAAGATGAGTACCATGCAGTCAGGGTCTATCCCTAAAACATGGCTATGTAATAAGTTGTTACTATGCAGTTTGTTCAAGAATAGCTTTGTGCACATACTTTGTTTTGAGATAAAAATGACCAAATCCTATCAAGCATAACAAAAGAGGTAAGGGAGACAAATAATTGTTCTCCCTCATTACTATGTGGTTTTATTCATATAAGCATGTGTGAGCACACTGAAAGAGATCCGCTGAGGCCACCTACTGGTGGAAAAGCAGAGGACCCAGTGGAAAGTATAACCCTTCATAACTATGTTATTGAATGCACTTTGAGAATTTCCCCAAAATATTACCAGTTCACATGAAAGCATTACTTTCTCTTATCTTTCCCTGGTTCAAAACGGCTCAGTCCTGCATTCTGTGGTCAACAGCTCGAGCAGATTTTCAGTCATGTTTCATCAATATCATATCACACACTTATCCATCAAACATACTTACAATATACATTCAGACTTGCTCAAAAAGTACATTCAGTATTAAGCAAATTATTAATTTCTTTGATGGTGTATCCCCTATGATCCCAAGCATTTACCCTTCTCTAACAGAGATGCCTACAAATGTTACTCCTCTCGATATTCCTTATGCTTATGATAATCCAACATACATCTGCACAAAGTTGCACTATTAGTGTCTAAAATGTATATACTAGATGCTGTAAGCTATAGTGTAATCTGTTGTGTATTTATGTGCGTTTTATACATTTATCTGTTTTTATACTTTATGTCTGCTGCGATACAAATTGCCCTCTGGGACAAATAATAAATTGATTGATTGATTGATTGATTTATGCTGAAAAGAAAACATATTTTCAACTTTAGGGACATGTTTTGTGCTTCCAAATCTAAGATTGTACATACAGTACTGGTATATTGGTCATTTGCTAGACTTTCCTCTAAAGCCTATAGCACACTTAAAGCTGGGGTTGTATAAAATGAGGTGCCATTAGCTGAGAGATCAGCTAATGGGACCTCATTTGCGCTCCAATACCCATACTACCATACTATTTAGTATGCCAGAAAAAGATTTATTATTACAGTTGTCTTAAAACTCAATAGTAAATGGATGTATAGTTCTTTTACCTGATCTCCCTCTTTGGGGAAAATTATTCTTGTGCCCTCTTTCCATCCAGGCTTCACATCTATAGTCAGGATCTTGTCTTTGATACCAGATGTGAATCCATCCTCATTCATAACCTGTTAAACAAATGAGGCAAACATGAATATATGTAAGCTGTTGGATGAGAGAGGATGGTTATTTCACATATATTAGCTCTTACCCGTCGTGATATCTTAATCTTTTTTGTGCATCCGTGGAAGAGATCGTCCAGAGACAAATGCAGGTCTCTCTCTATCTGAGAATCTTGGGTCTTCACCACTCCTGGTTTCAGACCACCGAACTGAAGTGGTGCATCGTTTGTATAAAAGTCTAAAAAAAAAAAAATGTGTGTTAGTATGACATTTGAATAAGAACATTCATCGTATGGTCTGTTTTTCTTACCTGCAAATGGGTTGTCGCCTCCAAAGAACTCTCTGAATGTTTTGTCTGGGTTCCCATGGTAGACATATTTAGATGACCAAGCCCCACTGCTGCCAAACTCAGGTGGGATCCCAGCTTTTAGACCCTCCTCACCAAACTTGTCATAGGTTGCCTTTTTCCGAGCTGTCACAAAGAACATAGATATTGTTAGAGACACAAACCGTCCAGTCTCCATGCAGTAAATGCCTGATATAGTATTTTTTATAAAAGGTGGATCATTATATATAGATTCAGTCAGATGATGTTTTTGAATTGAATGTATATGCCCTGTAGACTTTTAATAGAAAAAGTACATGCGCACTGTATATAGGCTTCAAATAGTGTTCATCACCTGTTAACAGAACAAGCTTTCCTTTATTCAAGCCTCATAACAGTTTCCTCTCAATCTTACAAACATGTTATATATTTAGTATGCTATTATTCGTTTATCCTGACACATATTATGAGAGCAGATAAGATAGCAATGAGTTTTTCCCCTATTAGCATCAGAGATAAAGCTGAAAAGAAAATATATTTCTTATTATTTCCATTTTTATTTGCAGCCTTATATTGGACTACTAGTATTATTTCGACAATTTCTATAGCTTTGTTAAATTATATTTCCTTGTTGCGTTTATCTTTAACCTCGATGGATAGGTTGCACTAACGTTACTGTTCCAGATGTCAAGATAAAAGAGACAGACCTCTCTGTCGTACTTACGGTCGCTCAACACATCGTAGGCTTCACCCAGCTGACTGAATTTGTCACTGCTTCCGGTTTCTCTGTTGCTGCTCGGATGAAACTTCAATGCAAGACGTCGATATCTAGTTAGATAAAAGAGGAGGACTGAGACAATAAGCACAACACGGCCGGTATGCTCCAGGTTTGAACGTCTACCAAGTCCATATACTGTCTATGATCAAGTCACGTTAAGTTAAAAGTTGATAGTAAAACTTACGCCTTTTTTATATCTGCGTCGGTTGCATTTTTGTTTATTTCCAGCGTCTCGTAGTAATCGCTTCCCATTATGTATCAAATGCTTAAAACGAACTTAAAAAGTAAAAGGAAAACCCAATGTGCCCTCACGCGGTGTGGGTGTTAAAATAACAAAAACTCAGGGCAGTTGTTTAGCTCGGTTTCCAGGGTAACAGATGCTCGGGAGACTCTCGCGGGAATTGCAATAATGGCTGAGCCGATCTGGTTCAATGGTAAAGAAAATCTGACAAAATATGTGACTGCTGAGTTTATGTTATAAAAATACAACAAAGCTATAATTTGGTGATTTTGTTTGCGAGTGGTAAAGTCACAGTGGAATAGTACTATTCAGCTTCTCAAACACGTATAAACTTTGAATTGCCTATTAAAGCTTTAGGGGCCCTGGGACAGTTGTTTGCTTTGCAATCTGGCCTTGCTACATGTGCACACAGAAAGCTATAATTGCTCATGATTACTGTACTTGTGCAACACCAGGTATGTAATGTGTAACGGCTAGGTGTGGCAGTTTTAGGCCCTGCTATTGTGAATGCTGACTCAGTGGCATGACTAACTTTGGAGCCATAATTACAGCCATTGGCTCAACCTGTGCTTTTCAAGTCAAAATTTCTGCGGTGAAATAGTCCAGGTCGAGCATATTGTTGTTCAGTCCACATGACTGATCAACATTTTTCAGGTCTTGCTCTTAGAAGTTCAGACACTGCTAGTGCTGTTCTGTTCCTATTGTTTACACTTTGTTGTCACTGCTGAGAGCCACAGTAGAAATAGTATTGCATCTTTGATTGATTTATAATTCAGATATTAAAAAATAACGTGCACATAATTTAAGCTAAATCTTAAAGCTGTCAAGAAGACATTGATAAGTTCCAGCAGCGGTGACAAGTGTATCTTTATTCTTTCATTTAACACAATTCCAGACAGAAACGTTAAGGACTACTATGCTATTCAAATCAGACTCTCCTCCATAAGTTCACACAAAAATTGCACTGTTTTATCAGTATGATCAAATTGCCATTTAGAGGTGACAGAGGGAACAGCAGAGGCTCTCTACTGATTCTGTTAAAAGGTGGTCCAGATGGATGCATATTTTATTAGCGATTGAGGACTCTTATACCAAAAGTGAAGATATTAACAGCGATTAAAAAAAAAAACACAAATCCAATAGAAATAAATATTACAACTCATTGTGGATTAAATACACATGTAGAATAATCACTAGTCTTTAAAGTGTTCATAAAACATACCAAACTTAACTAAATAAACCCAAAGCCAAGGAAGCACTCTACAATAAACTCCCAAAGGCATCCATCTCAATATCTAATTTACAGTGGGTTTTATGATTATGACACTTAATATATGACAAAATCCTTCTCAAACACTATCTTCATAGAAATAGTTTTAATCTATCATAGCTGTAGTCTTTAGAAAAAATAATTAAAGATCTATTCAAATAAAAAGGTAATAGAAAATGGAAGCCAAGGTAAAAACAACAAATCTCAAGGGACAAATGTGGGAAGAGAGGAAGGACGGTAACGTAGATGACGTAGTACCAGTGTTGCTCTTGTAGTAGGGGTCATGTGTTTGTGCTGGTCTGAGACCATGCAGTGGTGTGTGACCGTGGATTGACTTGTCAGATCCTGCTGGTACATGTCGGGAGAACTGGAACTCTGCTGGTACAGGCAGCACAAAGCACACACTCCGTTTAAAAAAAGCTCATTCCTGCCATGTCCAGCTCCAGCTGCATCCCGGGTGTACAGCATATGTGTCAACAGAGAGAGGGTCCAACTGATTTACTTCAACACAACTTTGCAACCTTTTCCACAAATCATTCCAGACCGTTTGAACAGGTTTTTTTTTTTTAGCACAAATCATATATGAATCATTGCCAATCAATTGCAACAGCACACATGTTAACGGACAAATGCACACAACATCCACATTATGCTTATTAGGCTTAAAGCAATATTGTACTTTTTAAAGAATATTCTCACTCTTAAACACATACTTTGATTTAATGTTTTAAAATACACATTTTCATTCTTTCCGTTTGGTTCAGAGAGACCTCTTTAGAGACCGACCACAGCAATATGATTATTGTCTGTTTGAAATGACAGACAACTGCTGTTTCAACGTATGTGTTGAAATAGAAATATTCAATTTAAGTAATTTATGACTTTCAGAGCTCCCTGATGAGAGAGCAGCTTTCCACAATGGCAAAAGGATAACAGCTGTAGTGTTCTTTTTCAGGCTGGGAACAGAGGCGCAGTGCAGTGGAGGGTACAGGTACAGAAAAACCGAGTGGGTTTGAGAAAAAGCCAGTAAGAGAAATATTTAGTAATGACATAAGCCGGCATTAGCAGGAACAGCCTCCGTCACTGACAGGTAGCTCTGGTGGCTTCTCCAGCTTAATGTCAATCACTGAAGGGTTTAGGTGTTAAAGAACATCACAGAACGGACAAAATTCTACACTAAAATGTAAAACTGCTTTCCAGGCGTAGGTTATTGGGGATAACATATTCAAGTTTTGTGTGCATGTAGAAAATTGTTTTTGTAATTGGTTTTCTACTGCAGGGCATGGCAGGGTGCAGAGCTAAAAACTAATTTGAATGCAATTTCAATACGAACAAAACAGCCATTGTGTGAGCTCATAATTATGACCTATTCCACACACTGCATTTAAAAACCAATGGCATTCTATGGAGAAAGATCATGTTTTTATGTTCCTTTCATGTGACATTTAACTCCACACAGATATTTGTAAATGTTGTAAAAATTATAAACCTTAAACTGTTAAAAGTACAGAAGAAAATCTTGAATTTCCTTGTGAATATAAACCATTTACAAGTTCTTAGGTCATACTTATTAACATGTCAAAACTGAGGTCATAAGGTAAAATTAACTCTTATCTGCAATCTCAATAGAACTGTTGTGAATCCAAGCGGACTACACCTAGAGGTGGTGAGGATTTGTCAGTGAGCTGGAGCACAATATGTTCTACCACTAGTAAAATAAATCTAAGGGACACATGGGTTAAACATCAGCAGCTAGCTGTCACACTGTTGCAGTAGATTCCCCTCTGGCAGGGACTATCCATATCCTCATGTCAGACACAGACGCTGACATGTGTACAAAGGATACTGTCCTCTCTACTCTTGTCCTGTGTGTTATCCATGCCAGGGAGGGCGGCTGCCACGCGACGGAAAAGCTGGAGGGAAAGAGAACCAGGTGTATGCTGTCAGACAAGGAAATATACTCAAAGCATGACAAAAGCACAAGATGAAAATCAAGATAGCGTGCGGTGTATCATGATTTAGCATGAGGTTCGCTTGAAGCTCGCACAAAGGAAGACAGCCACCAGAGCTTTTTCCAAATTTGATTTTAATTTAGCAGCATTCGTTTGAACTACTGCAAGGCCATATTTCTGCACTGACTTGAAAAGAGGGTGTAACTGTGCCTTACTGAGACCGTCCATTGGTAGAGCCTGGAGGATTTTAAGTGATTGATGGATTCAAATGAATTTTAAAAATATAGGGACAGTGTTGAATGTATGATAATGCTCAACATACCCGCCCCTCACTAAAAAAGCATCACATAGAACTAGACTTGATACACATGCAACAAAAGTACTGCCAATGTGCTAATCACTGTAGTGGGGAGTATTGGTTTGCAAACCCTGACCCACCTCTAGGGCTGTATGATCAAAGGTTGGCCAATAGAGAATCATAACTTCTAGCAGGTGGGAGAGGGCTTGAGAAAAAAAAAAAAAAAAAAAAATCCACACAGCTCACTTTCAATCAGAGGAAGCCAATGTTTAAAGCACACCTTTATGCACGCATGCGTGTGTGAAATAGAAGCAAATCAGAAGAGAGCATGAGCACTATGAACACACACACACAAAAGGTGCACACGCTCTACCTGTTTGACATTGTAGCCTGTCTTTGCACTGGTTTCAATAAACAGAACATTCATCTCTTTCGCTCTCTGTTCTCCCTCCTCTGTGGTTATCTGTCTGTGATGAGCCACGAGTCACCGCGCAACAACACACATACACCCGCGGGGACACGCACGTATCACCACAGACATCAACAAAAAGACAAGGGAAAAAGAAATACAGACTGTGATCATGTTGAAGTGGATTAACAAGCCGTGCCCCTTCCTGACGCTACTGCCACCTGTGCTCGAGACCAAAAGTTGTCCAGTAGAACCTGTTCAGTTTGTTAGAGGAGCTCCACAACAGGGACAGAAGGCCTTACATTTGGACAGAAAATGATTCAGCTGCTAAGTTTTAAAAAATGCCTGTTTGAGAAAGTCTAAATAAATCTAGGATTACTCTTTAAAATCATTGATTAAAATCCAACTCCCCAAACCTCTGACCTGTCAATTTGGCAGGCAACCTTTGGAGGAGGAGCCCAGGCAGCAGCATCCGCAGCAGGACTACAGAGCACGACTCACACACACTCTTACCTGCTTTACGTTGTAGCCCGCTTTCGCACTAGTCTCAATAAACATTACATTTAGTTCTTTGGCTTTCCGCTCACCCTCCTCAATAGATACTTGCCTGCGGTAGATAAGGGGGTTAAGAGATGCACAGCTACAGACATTGCACAACTTAATTAAACAGGTGGATAATCAGGATCACACAGTAGACACTTTCAGATCAAATACTATCAAACATCACAGCTGACAACTACCAATGTAATCGTGAGATTCACTGGTTAAAGACTAAATAATCAATATCTACAAAAACAATGTGGGTTGAAACAAAGAGAGAGAGTGCATATAGTATGAAAAATCCAATGTGAGCGTTGATTTAAAAAAAAAAAAAAAAAAAAAAAAGGGCAGAGATAACTTGCTTTGCCTCAGAAAGGACTGAGGAACTTGACAGGCCAGCAGCAACAATCAATGACTTCATTAGTATGCTCTAAATTGACAAGGCCCACATACACAGAGGCAGGAGGAAGGAAGAACAGATTACCTTTTGTCTGCAAGGTCTGTCTTGTTTCCCACCAACATGATAATGACATCACTTCCTCTCTCCGTTCTCACGTCATCAATCCATTTTGTGGTTTGCTGGAAGGAGTTGACGTCTGAAAGAGAGACGCGGGAGAAACATGAAGCGGAGCATCAGTAGTCAGGGGGTGAAAAGCCTCAGCTGTGAAGACCAGAAAGTTTGTGACAGTAAGGAAGTAGAATTCCAAGTCGTACGCATCTTGACCAAGTCTGAGTTTTTATTTTAGGAATTTTTTATTAAAAGAAAGAAGAAAAAAAAAGGAAATATGTGCTAGCATCACATTATGTAACAAATATTTACCAACATTGAAGTTAGCATTTAAGTGGTTTTGAACAGATTGTTTTCCAACGGCAAAGAACACAACAGACGGCGAGGCAAATGTGGCATGTTTGTAAAACATCAACGTGCGCAGGTTTTCCACCTACTTGTGATGTCGTACACTACGACAGCAGCAGCAGAGTCTCTGATGTAACTTGGGATGAGGCTACGAAACCGCTCTTGCCCTGCAGTGTCCCACAACTGCAACCTGATCTGTGGGGCAGGAAGGGGATGGGAAGAGAAACAAAAGAAGAGAAAAAGAAAATAGAAAACAAAAAGGGATGAAAATAAAACAAGAAAAAAAAAGTTATGGCGACAAAAAGCAAATTGAAAAAAATTACTGAATAAAGTCAGACGAATGGGAAAAGATAGGGAGTTTTGAGAGAGCGAGTGCATGCAGGTAGTGAATGACCACCAGGGGATGGGGGGGGATAAATAAATAATCACCCTTCACTTGTCATCAACCCTCCACTCTTGATCAACTGAGGTGTTTAATTTCAAAACAGGAATAAAGAGAATGGATGGAGGGGTAGGAAGAAGAGGAAGAAAACTTGTGTTGAGGGGAGAAACAAACAGAAAGGGAGAACGGTCCATGGGGTACGGCCTCCAGCTCACACTTGGAGGGCAGTACAAATTCTGCGTGTGCTTGTTAGAGAGAACGGAAAAAATAAAATAGAACCCCACGAAATGATGTTAACATCTGAGTGCCCCTTGATATTACCTGCACCAAAACAGTCAATAAAAGAGTTTCCCCAATCTGGACAAAGACAAAAAACACCAACAATCAAGTAGTAACAAAAAAAAACTAAAAAAAACTTACTGTTCGATCTTCAAGGTACATGGTTTTCGACAGGAAATCTATTCCTATTGTGGCCTGAAAATGGGTGACAAGTAGTTAAATATGCATAACCTTCTTCAATCAATTAACGTTTGATGGTGATTTAATCGGGGGGAGGTGTCTCACTTGGTAAGTGTTGTCGAAGCTGTCATACATGAACCTGGTGATCAGCGAAGTCTTTCCCACTAAAAAAAACAAACAGAAACAATAAAGTACTGTAAGTGCAATGGTCGTACTTTTTATTTCAGTTTTGTTGGTTAATCAGTTCTTATTTCAAAATAACCAAAATAACCTCTGGCTATCACAAGTAGAGCTGCGACTGACTGACTAATTGATTCATCTATCGAAAATGCCCTTTACAATTTGTCAGAGCCCAAGGTGACGTCTTCACATTGCTTTATTTATCTGACGAACATTCCAAAACCCCAAAATATTACCTTTATAAAGATATAAAACACAGGAAATAAGCATTCTCCCATTTGAAAGGCTCGAACCGTTGGCTGTTGGTATTTTTGCTTTTATTAACAACTTATATAATTTTAATTTTATTAACAACTTATATAATGAAAATAGTCAATTCATTTCCTGTTAATTGACTAATCAGTTAATCAACTAGTCATTAAAATAAACACTATTCCAGCCTAAATGCAACCTCTGACCGATTATAATTGACTAATCTGATGAAAGAACCCTTTGTCTTGTCATAATAAAATGTGTGTAAATGTATTCAAATCCAAATTTGCCAGTGTGGCCCTCTCTCCTCATGACCAGTAACATTAAAAAAATAAAATGTTCTCTTTTCTATAAAACCAGCAAACTTTGAATACATAAAATTAAAATGTATGTTTCACATGCTAGCAGCAATGTTTTCTGCAAGACCACTGTCGGAAGTTTAAGGTGCACATGGACAACATCGCGTACATTCCTGGGTAAGTCACAGTCTCTGTGAACAACTTTGCTGACGATATGAAATGTAAGCAAATAACATAAAAGGATGGATTATTATCTACTATATTATCTATTGTATGTCTAATTCAAGATACAGATATGAAAATAAGAAGCAACATCAAAGTTGTGTACTAGGGGTGTTGAAAAAAATACATTCATGTAAGAATCGGGATTCTTATCTTCTACGATTCTGAAAGCAGCATGTCATGCAACTCTCGCTACCCTCTGAATATTCTGTCCATTAAAAGGGTGGGGTGGCGTACAGTCATTTGTACAGTAGGAGAAATTGGAGGGTTGAGGAATGTTGAAAGACAAGTAGGGTTGGGATCCAGGCGCCCTTATTTCCCTATTTAAAATGTTTTGCCTTGCTGTGCCCAGCCCTGGACTGATCAACTTTTGAGAATTTCTGGTGCTCCATATCTATGCTCACTCTTACACATTCTTTAAACATGGCATCTGTAAAAAGGTTCATAACACTTCGTCCAACCTTGCTGTAAAACATTACTTTAAGCACATTATTACACTATAGAGAGACACTCGTACGGTTGATTAGAGCATCCGCACAGCAGGGCTCCCCAGCCTTCGGACTGTTTTGCTGAGCTCAAGTTACATTATATCAGTTACACTGTGCAACCAGTGATGGTGACACGGCCAAAGCCAACACTGCTGTTTACAAGAAACCACAGCTGATCATACACGGTCGGACTAACTCAAAGTCTGTCTTATGTTGATGGGAGTAGAGAGTCATATTACTGGACACAATACCTTTATAAAAATAATCACTGGCAAAGGAGACATTTTCTACACTACCTTATCCTGTTTCGACACTAGGGATACACACAATCACATCAGCTGGATCAGTATTAGTGCTGATAATTACCTTATTAAAACAGATTGGGTATTGTCAGACCAGAAGTGATGGATCCACACGATATGCAGTTTCTCCATTAATTGGCTAAATAAAGTGGTTCACATTAGGGTTTAAAAAAAAAAAAAAAAAAAAAGTCATATGTATGGTGATTTTTCCTAGAATCTATATTTTAATTATTTTATTTTTTTAATCACGGTACCACTAATGGGTACATCACATCCGTTCCCA
This sequence comes from Perca flavescens, assembly GCF_004354835.1. Lineage (NCBI taxonomy): Eukaryota > Metazoa > Chordata > Actinopteri > Perciformes > Percidae > Perca > Perca flavescens. The sequence continues at coordinate 12,934,364 of NC_041343.1, forward strand.
ACAAAACAGACGGAAAGCAGAAAATGCAGAAAATACATGTTATGTACTTCTTTACAAATTAAATAAATGTCTGACTCACTGACATGTGATGTGCATTCTTTTTTAGAAAACAATTTCTTTTTAGATATGTCTCATGATATATTGCCTCTAGAAGTGTATTATTCAACTTTTTAAAGAAGGAAAGGAAAATTGCAATATTATCAATTTGCAATACTTTTAGAATCATAATACATGAAAATCGCAATACAAAAGCATATTGTCCCAGCCTTAGTTAACATTGAAAGTATGTTCTATATAATAATACTAGTTGTATTTATTTCTTGGCATTATTTCTTAAGTAGAGGCTACAGTAGCAGGCTAAGTTGACTACAGGTGACATGCTGCATCTGCTGCTGCGTTTATTCTCATTCAAAGTCCACAAAAATGATGACACATTACAGACGAGTGTCTCTACCCTGGGGATACTTCTGCAGAGAGGGGATGCATGCATCCCAATTATCAAACCTGCCCGGTAGCATTCCTACACCCTGTCTACTCACGTTCCCCCTTTCCAGCCAAACTGAACAGAGTGTGTGCTTGTACTAGATGAGAAGAGGGGGCAGGGGAGTTGTTCAGTGTAGATCCATGCTGAACAATCATATGTCTGTTTTTTTAAAAGGTAAATGTGTGGGGTTCATTATTTTGTCCAACACCATACTTCCACGGCTTTCCACTGTTTCCACAGCTGTGCGTTAAGCATGCATGCACAAACCAAAAATTTCCACTGGATGCGTAACGGCTGCGGACTGGCTCCGCTGCGTGTCTGCTGCGTGTTCCGCCGTCCGCCAATACCCAGCGGGTCCGGATTTGTTTGCGGAACGGCTGCGGCCGTGACTGACAGCTGTAGTCACGAGGACCCACAAGTTCTCGCAAATTCACGTAGAATAGAACCACAAAACCAACAGTTTGTTTCCATCCAGAGGAGTAGAGAGGAAACGACTCTGTGCTGTGTTTTCAAGGTGTAGTGCAGGGAAATATGATCCGCCGTGAGCACGGTGTATTTTATTTTGAAAATTAACCAGATATTTATTTTGTTTCTGTGCTCGACTTCCTGTCCCGCACTATCTGCCGTAGGGCTGGGCGATAAAACGATAACGATATGTATCGCGATAGACACATAATCAATATCAATAGAAAATGCGGTCGATAAAACGTTCGATAACTTGTTTTTCTTCATCAGAAGAAACCAGAGGTTGTGAATCAAGTTTGGTTGCATGAACAAAGGCCCTCACTCTCTGGCAACCTAGCAACGTGGGGAGTGACACTCTAACAGCCAATCATGTAACAGTATCAAGTTTGGTTGCGCCACATCGCTGTTTCGTGTTCTTCAATAACAGAACCGGCGTGGAGTGGAAAGTGAGTGCCGCAGCGAGCGAGGAAATCGTTGATAAAACCATAGACAGTATATAAAGATAAAACAGGAAAAGTCAGTATGGCAGTTTTGGGGATTTTATAAGTCTGACCGTAGTCAGACCAATGTCGTCAGACCGTCGTCCCCACCAACACTGGTACGACCACAAACTTGTTTTACCACTTTAGCCGCGCTCACACTTTGGAGCACAGCCGTATTCGCCATCAACGTCCAACAACATCTGCAGCTGCAACACGGCACAAGCAGCAGAGCACCATGGAGAGGTACTCTGCATCAGCGCCTTACTAAACGCTACAAAGAAATAACGGAGGCAGACATGCTGAGCACTGTCCAGAAGCCAGGTTACCAACCTAGCACTAAACCTGCAGAAAATAGTTCCTTCTCAGGTTTCTTATATTTAGCTAACACTTTGCACTATTTTATGACACTTTATTAAGCATTTCTTACTTATTCTTTAATTTTGCACCTTAATGTTAAGAGATAATTGTTAAGTGTTCATTGTGATTTTAGACCTGTTTACATTTGAATTATTTGAGTGTTTTCCATGGTTGTGTTGACATTTCTGCTTTTATAACTGAGGGGATTATAATCAGAGCAGGGTTAAGTTTAAAATAAAAATGTTTAAATTTAATATATTTTTCTCCTGGTCCTTATTTTAAATAGGTCATAAAAAATATCAATAATTATCGATATCGACCGATATGAAAAACTTATATCGTGATACAGCTTTCAACCATATCGCCCAGCCCTAATCTGCCGTGTGCTGAATTGCTGCGGAGCGCTCCGTCGTCCGTCAAAAATAGAAGCTCTGCGTATCTGCTGCGGAGGGCTGCGGACTGACGGAACTGGGACGGAGTAGGGACGCAGACGTTCCGCAGTCTGTAGAAATACACAGATTGACTTTAATGGAAACCTAATGACTCCGTCGACGTTCCGGAGACGTTCCGCAGACGTTCCGCATCCAGTGGAAATTGCCGGTAAGATGAATTTGGGGCTTAATGTAGAATTGTGATGCAACGATTCCACTTTATCTCTCCCGATACCAATGCTGATATCTCATCTAAAAGGTATCTGCTGATACTAAATACACATATGATTAGAGCTGGGCAATAGGGAAAAAAATCAGATATCACGATATTCTTGACCAAATACCTTGATCGATATTGCGGCGATATTCTAGGATTGATAATTGGTGCTTTAACAAAACATCTTAACACTTAGATTTCAGATAAATAATCACCAGTGATGTGGACATAATGTCTAAGTGGGGAAAGGGAAAATAATAGAACAGCTGGAACAGTCTGGTAAGTTCAGAAAAGTACATCACTTTACTGTAATGCAGCCTTTAAAACCAGGAAAAGACAACACTTCATTTCGTCATATCACGATATCCAAAATCTAAGACGATATCTAGTCTCATATCACGATATTGATATAATATCGATATATTGCCCAGCCCTACATATGATACCAATTCTCTCTATCACAAATTTAAAATCTGTGCACTTCACTGCATGGAACTCATTCGGACAATATTTGTGTACGTTAACACAAGGCCAGTCATTGTTGTGGTGCTTAAGACAGTTGGTGACCCGCTGAATATAACGGATAATGAAAACACTGAATTGTATGACATTAATTGACACGTGTAACTCTCTACTTGCTGCCACTGGCTCAGTTATGTTAATCTAATGTATGCTATCACAGCTCGCCACGGAAGTTAGCTAACCAGCGAACAATTCCATTTCCACAGACATGACTACACCCTATCAGGGAGAAAATAAATTGCAACGTAGACAAGCATTCAGTAACAAGTTACGATGTCGCAATGCTACCACTGTGCCAAGTTTAACGTTACGCAGCTAATGTTAGCTAACGTTAGCTAACTGGTTGACGTTAATCACCCTACCAAAGCAACCAAACTCTGGTGTTGTTGGCTAACTTACATCTCTTGCAGATCATCATTTAGATGCGACATACAAACAACTTTCTAACGTTAGCATCAGACTTACCACTCTGTTCCCCGAGAAAGACCAATTTAAATTTTCTTAAAGGGTTTCCGAAGTCTCCGGCCGCAGACATGACGGTATGAAATATGAAACAAGCCCTGGCGTTACTTTTCAGGAGCTCCCCAGCTAGCCAGCTAATGCTAGCTAACCAGCGTTTGTCAGATATCAAAGGTCCGGGATCCGTAACGTTTTACCGGTCTGCCAACCCTCTACACATGCCGCCTGGCGAGGTTTCGTGCGTTAAAATCCCTCCTTTAAGCTTCCAGGCACTTTATTTAATAACTCCCTAACTACTGCGACCAAGTTAGCATTGCTGTCAGTTCTCTGACATGTCTAGACCACTGACTACCAGCCTCCCTTGGCAGCCGGGCTTCTCTTCTTCTTCTTCTTCTTCTTCAAACACAGAGTTGACAGTGTTGGCATGTCAGCCATATTGTTATGCTGCCCTCTACTGGTGAAGACAAAAACACTATGACAAACATGACAAAAAAGGTGTAGCTCTGAGGCAGAGCAACGCACACACGAATATACACAGGTTAAACCCGTAAAGCAGTGCTTTTATAACACTATACATATGATTGTGTATAGTGTTACAGAAGGCTTAAGGCTAAAACCAAAAGAAGGAAGCTGGTGATGTGTCTTTGTATGCCCACGAGAGGGCGTACCCACGCCACCGCCTCATACGCAACCTTTAAAGGAACACGCCGATTTATTGGGAATGCAACCTTTAAAGGAACACGCCGATTTATTGGGAATTTAGCTTATTCACCGTAACCCCCAGAGTAAGACAAGTGGATACATACCCTTCTCATCTCCGTGCGTGCTGTAACGCTGTCTGACGGCTCCAGCATTAGCTTAGCCCAGCACAGATCCTGCAGGTAACTGGTTCCAACTAGCCTACTGCTCCGAATTGTGACAAAAGTGACAAAATAACGCCAACATGTTCCTATTTACATGTTGTGATTTGTATAGTCACAGCGTGTACAAAAAACCACGTAACATGAGACACAGCCATCTTCTAACAGTAAACAAACCGGGAACTATATTCTCAGACAGGCTTGCTGCGAGCATATCACTCCGCCCAAGTACTATATTCTTCCGCCTGAGAATATAGTTCCAGGTTTGTTTACAGTTAGAAGACGGCTGTGTCTCATGTTACGTTGTTTTTTGTACACGCTGTCCCTCTACAAATCACAACATGTAAATAGGAACATGTTGGCATTATTTTGTCACTTATTGGGAGCAGTAGGATTACTGGAACCATTCACCTGCATGTTCTGTGCTGGGCTGATGCCGCTGGAGCCGTCAGACAGCCTTACAACACGCACAGAGATGAGAAGGGTATGTATTAACTTGTCTAACTCTGGGGGTTACGGTGAATAAGCTAAATTCCCAATAAGTCGGCGTGTTTCTTTAATCTCGCGGAGACTGATAGTGGCCCATAGATATTGCAATTACATTTTTGAATTTTTAAGTATCGGGTTTCTTATTGAATCACAATTGAACATGAAATACCTACCACACATATTTTGTCTTTATATTTTCTGTCAATGCTCCAATTCACCAATTTACTTCATTATATGCTTTGTATTCATTAGTTTTTTTCTTCCACTAGAAGCTTGTAATTGACTTTATTTGCCCTATCGCTGTACAATCTACTACTGCGGTAATAATGCCTGTGTAATACTTAACAATTCTATATTACTTGTTTAATATTAGACAGCAATGCTTTTACGTTTCGACACACCCTCACTTGACAATATTAAGCCAACACCTTGTTGGTGTTGAAAGAATGCCACCTCTTTTTGTTCATGACAGACTATTTGGAGACATCACTTCAGTGTGCACATGTATAGTTCTATATTATTTCCAGGTTTTGCTTGCAACCTTACAATATCAAGCCAACTGGCATGATTATCTTTGTGAACAAAAAAAAAAAATCACAGTTATGGGTAGCAGTATAGGTGCGAAAGTAGAAAGTCTAACTTGTTAGGTTTGATATGTCAGACACTTTTTTAAAATTGGTACCTTGCTGTAATGTTTACAGGGCCCACTGTAGCTATCATTCGATTTCTTTTGACCTCTAGCTCACCGGACAGCTGCTGTCCAGAAGGTTGAACAAGCCCTGTGGCAACATACAAGGTGACTTCATTCACTTGCTTCACCAAAAGACAGACAAACCCATAAATAAACTGGTGTAAATGGTTTATAAGTTATGTAGCCTATAGAGTATTGCCTTTATTCACTGTATGATCAATACTTTATTAATTCATGTTTTACTGATCAGTAACAACTTGATAAATCAGTTAACCTTGAAATTGTGTTTTTGTATTAGCATTTGTTTCATAAAATTTAGAATGAAACCATTTAAACATATAATAGTGATCACATACCAACTTAAAGGGTTTTTAATTTCTTACAACATATCAAACTCCGGATAAATCGGATAAATGCCATGAAGCGATGAGAGATAAAACATGTTTTTAAGCCTTCAGAAAAGTGAGATATGGATTGTGTGAGGTTATAGTGCCAATGGCTTTCCTAATATTTTGCATACTTTTTTGTGCACAATATACTGTACACTCACCTAAAGGATTATTAGGAACACCCTAGTAATACCGTGTTTGACCCCCTTTCGCCTTCAGAACTGCCTTAATTCTTCTTCATCATTGATTCAGCAAGGGGCTAGAAGCATTCTTTAGAAATGTTGGCCCATATTGAGAGGATAGCATCTTGTAGTTGATGGAGATTTGTGGGATGCACATCCAGGGCACAAAGCTCCCGTTCCACCACATCCCAAAGATGTTCTATTGGGTTGAGATCTGGTGACTATGGGGGCCATTTTAGTACAGTGAACTCATTGTCACGTTCAAGAAACCAATTTGAAATGATTCAAGCTTTGTGACATGGTGTATTATCCTGCTGGAAGTAGCCATCAGAGGATGGGTACATGGTTTTTGCCCAGAGGACTGCTGCATACGTTTTCAGACCATTCTTTGTAATCCCTAGAAATGGTTGGGCGTGAAAATCCCAGTAACTGAGCATATTGTGAAATACTCAGACCAGCCCGTCTGGCACCAACAACCATGCCACGCTCAAAGTTGTTTAGATCACCTTTCTTTCCCATTCTGACATTCAGTTCGTATTTCAGGAGATTGTCTAGACCTGGACGACAATTCTAAATGCATTGAAGCAGCTGCCATGTGCTTGGTTGATTAGATAATTTAATTAACAAGAAATCTTACAGGTGTTCCTAAAAATCCTTTAGTGAGTGTAGGTTCCCTATATTTGTTTCACTATTGATGTTTCTTCAGCTCAAGCCAAAAATAATCTACTATGATATATTTGTCAATTGAAATAGCAGGGATCTTGCTGAGGCACTGACAAAGCTGGGGTCTGCTCTTTCTACCAGCATTCAATACTTAACCACGATTTATCATGATCATACTCAAATGTATTAAGAATCACCTCTGATTTCCATATTACCCTTGTGAGGATAATGCCCCTTGTACATAACTCTTACAAACATTATATGGGTTTAAATATTGATTATCCTGACAAGACATAGAGTAGCCTATATGTGGACATATATGTATAAGGGACATATACTGTATGGGGTATGTTTATGTGGGCATCTTTATAAGATCAAACTGAAAATAAATGATATATTTTTAAATATTGAATCCCTGCAGAATATAGGTAAGCATGCCAGATTTTACATTTGCAGTTTTTTTTACTAGTACAAGCACGAAGACACATTGGCTTTTCCCTAGGACCCTTGTTGTTACACTAATGTGAACTGCATTTGTGTTATCATTAATGCTATTATATGGTGATGGAGTACAGTATATGTGCTTATGCATGCTTGACGCTGGCTGTTCTAGGTCACTGAAGACACACCTGCGCCTCTCTTTCTCTCACTCATGTGCCATCTAGCTCTGAAATCTCATCTCGGAGTGCCGACCGGCTGATGCCAGCGCTTCAGCTGCTCTGCTCGCGACCCAAACCTCGCCACACTAGAGCCATAATCACACTCCACTGCCCGCCTCCCTTCCCTGCTCTCCCCAACAGCACTCCTACACCATATGTCCTTGAGAAGGGAAAGACCCCAAGTCCCCTTGCTGAAGATGCTGAACTAACAAAATCCTCTTTTGCTCTGTCTCCCCCACTCAGTCTTTCTCTTTCTCTCTCTCACACACACACATGCAGAGGGATTTTGCACGTGTTCATGCACATACACAACTAGATAGATCAATCGATCACTAATGTACTGTAAAGGTTGTTGTGTAAGGGCTGTAAATTTGCACACCTCACTGCTATTTGCTAGATGTTTTCAGAAATACAACAGCACAGGATTTGAGGATATATAGGTGGTATAAAAATTTCCAAAGCACCCCAAAGACATGCAGCTTATTCTGCAACAAATAAACTGTTAACTAGAAAAGCATGTCATCCAAAATCAAAGAAGCGTAACTAAAAGGAATTGCAGCATAAATGAATTGAACTTGTCACCTCAAGCCATGACTTCATTCTAGTGTGCTGGTCTCATGTTATGCCACTGCATCATTTACTCTTCTAGATGGGAAAACCTTGCTATGACTCACATCTTGGAGAAAAAAAACTTGTGATTCTTTCTTTTCTCTTGTTATGTTTCCTCTATTTTCTTGTGTCTTAGATGAGGATATAGACATGTATTCTTTTACAGTGTGAGAATGTTAATTACACATCATACATCCACTTTTATCTGGATGTGTAATGAAGGGGAGATCATTCCATTTCCACACCACCTTAATACAGATCTAATGAATGCAGCTTTCAATGTCACAGTAAAGTACAATACAGCGCTCATCTCTCCTGAGAGGGAGAGGGAGCATGGGGGCTGTAATGGAGGATGGGGGAAATGGACAGAATGAGGAAGAGAAAGAGAAGATGAAGAGAGGAAATAGAACACGGGCATGAGGGATGGGTCAGGGTAAAATACATGTGCTGTCATCCCCAATACAGTAAGATGGAGAAAGGGAGGAGATAGATGGGCTATGGGGTGGAGCAGAGCCACTATTTCCCTGTAATCCTCCTCCTGGAAGCATGGGCTGGATGTGTGACAAAGAGAGTGAGGAAAGAGAGTACGGGAAACACTGCCGAGCTTCCAGACTGAAACAAAGGATTGCAGTGGAGTCAGTGTAGAAGGCACGGTTAGATCTCAAATCCCTTTGCAACATCAGGCAGGAATAGACACACCAGTACGGTGGGAGGCATTCTTGCAAGCATAAGTAAAGCAGCGATCAGGGTAGCAATCCAAGCACATTTACCAGAAGGAGGCAGGGAGGGAGAGGGAGGAGAGAGAGCAGATCTATTAGAAAAGGAAGGGGGGGGTGTTGCATGCTCACAGAGTATGACAGAGATAGAGCGATTCCATGAGCGAGAAAGCGACACAGAGAAAGAGAGGGAGAGCACAAAGCAGAGATGAGGACCAAACGCTGAGATAGAGGTAGTTGGCAAGACTGAGATCTGCACACAAACGTGAGCAAAGGAGGGGAAGGAGGAAGAGAGTGGCGGTTGATGGAGAGCAGGAGGAGGGGGAGAGTGGGATGCAAGATGATGGAGCCCAGAAATAGGCTTCACAGGACAGCTTTTCATCCCCGCTCTCTGCGGCAGACATGACTCTGGGCATTGGACTGTGCAGAAATTAGCCAGGGGGACAACGCAGGACAGCAGGTCTGCAGCACACTGCCTTGGTTCAGCCTCACTGGATGCAGCAAGGCAGCTGATTTATTACTGAGGGGCTGGGTGGCAGCGTGTTTGTGTGTGCGGCTCTGAGTGTGTGTGTGTGTGTGTGTGTGTGTATGTGTATGCAGGTTTTTATTGGTCCTTGTAGCACTCGGAGCTGTGGGAGCGACCATTCCTCCAGTCTTAAAATGACATTTAGCAGGCAGGAGCTTTGTGTGCTGGTGGGGATCTGCAGTCCTCAGTAGGAAGTGGGTGAGTGGGATTCAAAGCTGTCATCGAGTCCAAGTGTGTGTGTTTACGGTGCTGTTTGCTGTGGTGAGCCAAGGAGGATCAGATATGCAGTGTGTGTGTGTTTAGGTTAGAGTAGCAAGGGTGCAGCAAAGGCAAAGATCCTACACAATGCAAGGACGAGCGCAGAACAGCACTGATGGCAGGAAGTGCAGGTAGAGTACAAGGAGTGCCCTGGGGGTAGGGTGGAGGACGAAGGCGGGCACAGAGGAGGAAGAGGCAGAGGAGAAAAGAACAAGGGGACAGAGAGAGGCAAGTGGAAAAGAGAGGGTGATCATGGTTGTCATACAGTGAGCTATAGCATATGCTGTAGTGCAGAACAGAGTGGTGCGGCAGGGGGAGGACAAGCATCACCGCACAGGGGAGGGGGAGAAGGGAAGAGACTGAGGGAGAGAGGAGGGGGAGTCAATCAGCACAGCACCTCTCCTCCACCAGGAAGAGAAGCACAGTGGGACAGGCCCAGGAGAAGACACTCACTCTCCCACACACAGTTAAAGATGCACTGATGAGCGGCCACGTCAACGTGTAGAGGTCAAAAGGAAGCTGGTGCAGGACGGGGGTTGGGTGTACCCCCGCTGGCCGGCAGGTCCACAAGAGGGCAAGCCAGTCCTGGGAAGAAATAGAAGAAGAAGGAGTCCGCTGGAGAAAGAGGGGTCGGTTTCCCAAGTCCTGTTTCTTCTGACAGCCCTGCCACCTCTCCATCACCATGGGGGAATGGACCATTTTGGAGAGGCTGCTGGAGGCTGCTGTCCAGCAGCACTCTACCATGATTGGAAGGTAAGACATAAATGGAATTTTGTCAAGGTTTTATTTTCTGGTTTGGTATCTATAGTTTTGTTTGTACTGGTGACCTGGGGTGTTTTTTTCTGTAGCTTACAGTGTACGTTTTTCTGTATGTATCAGTTAATGAACCTCCCTCCTCAGGCTTGTCCCAGTGCTCTCCTCTGTTCTACAGTCCCCCACAGTCATCACTGCCTCCCCCGTCCTTTCCTCCTCCCTGCTCTCCTCACCCTTATCCTCCACACCCATCATTAGTGAAGGGATAAACTAATTGCACATAATCAATAGCAGGCTTAACTGGGCATTATGGTTAATTCAGAGAGGTTCCTGTGTTGATACTACCTATTAGTCTAGCTATTGATAGATAATGCTTGATGCTGTTGGCCACAGACCAATAGGACAGAAGGAGGAGAGGGGAGAGGGAGTGAGAGGAGAGCAGAGGTGCGGAAGATGAAAGGATGGTGAGCAAGCAGGTGTGGGAGGTAGAATCAAAGGGGGAGAAAATAGGTCTGAACTCTGAGCGAACTTGAGACAAAAAACAAGTTAATTTGTTCTTATCAGCAGACTTATTTGCATCATAGTGAAAGTCTGTTCAGACTCTTCTCATATTTTGTGAGAGAATGGTTCGTGGTGGAGGGTTGAACAGATGAGCTTTAAGTTTGATTAGCAGTGGAGACATGCCATGGAGACATGCTGTAAAATCTGTGTGAAAAATGTGCTTCACATCTTCTCTGTGTGATTAAATGAAATTTTCCACCCATTAAGCACAATCCAAATATCACGCTGGGATGCTCATTTGGAAAATTGAGTCAAAGTGGTTTAGCCTGTGAAACCCGGCTGTGTAGATTTGTAATTCGAAAAATTGCTTTTTCAGAAAAAAAGACAAAGTCACGAGAGACTATGAATTTGACTGCACTGCTGTGCTCATTAACCCAGACCTCAGGTAGTCTGCAACAAGGGCATGGCCTAAACTTCTCTCTGCTCCAGTGGATTTTTGTGTGTGTTGCTCTGTGTGCAAGTTAAAAGAGTGAAAATTGGCCTCATGCCTTTATTGACTACACTAAGCACTGTGTGCACAGCACCATAAGGCTATATCTTTCAAAATCAGCGACATTATAACTGCATCAGAGCAACAGAGATGATGTGAGCCGCATTATAGCAAAACCTCTGTTGACCAAGGATCTGAAACCATGTGTGATGGAGATTTTCCTTCCAATCAAAACACTACACCAAGTCATTTCAGTGAGTTCTTCCTCTGTGGTTGAAAGTGCCTTAAACAATGAAATCACCTGGTATAGTCCTCAGATGGAATGAAAACCTGCATATAGTACAGCATGTTGACTTGATTTAAAGATGCATTAAGCAATATTCTGTGCCATTAATGATACGACTCCCTCCTGCTTATGGGAGTCACTCACTATGAAGCTCACAGCTTTCAGACATTTTTAGCTCATTGTTTTGGTTTCCGGAGCGACAAATCCAAAACAATGTCGGCTCGTATACGACTGTGGGCAGCCGCTCCCAACTCAGAAGCTAAAACAAGCTAATTGTATGCTAACTGCCCAGCGCGAAATGGCAAAGAGCCGAAGTAACTGGGGAAGAAACTCGAACATTTAGCAAGCCAAAAACAGACAAATATTTTTCTCACGCGCCGGAAGACCAAACAAGGGCTAAATGCCAGTGAATATTGGAATTACATTCAACAGGTGGCCAGAAAAAGGAGACCAAAGGGATGTCCGTGTTGCTCTGTTTCTGCTGGATTTGTAAGTAGGCAACTGTTTGCTAACATGTTAGCCATAACAACTTCATAAGCTAATTGCTAACTGTTGTGAACTTGTTCTGGAGTCTTTCCGCCCCCTAGTGGTCAAAAATTACTTAATGCAGCTTTAAAATCCAGTCCTGGCAGCTGAATCAGTAATACCCTGTGAGCACAATCTTTGGATGATTCAATGACTGTAAAGCCACCTACAGTTTTTCAGAGGCACAGAAGCAACTCTCAATTTGTCTGCTACCTCTTTCAAAAGCCATAATTAACACTCTGATGATGTAATGGCTCCCTCTTGAATGCTTAATTTGAGCTATTTGTTGATCATGCACGTCACTGGTTTAACATATCTAAAATACATTTAGGCAAATGAGCAGTGCTTTTTAGAATAGTCCTTTGTGCACCAGTTTTTGTTCCTCATATGATATACTCTACTAGATTAATTACCTGCTGTGTAAACTTCCAAAATAACATAACATGAGATAGTGGAATGATATTATGTAAAATAATTCCCTCATACAGTAAGTAGTTTGTGTGATGCCCAGGACACCAGCTACGTGCTACTGTGATGAATACAGTGAAATGTTCTGTAAATGATCCCTATGTGTTTTGGCTTCCTTCAGACTTTGTTTGTCCTACAAGGCTCTCTAGTTGACCCTAGGGCATTAGCTGTAACATTAGCTGCTTTCCAATGAGGTTCCCTTTTTCTACTCTGCTTGTCTATGCTATGCAAGTCAAGACACAATGTCTCCGGAATCACTTTGTACAGTATTTTGTGAGTATTTTAGGCTAGAGATCCCTAAATTTGTTTTTACCCTTGTGGAGCAGTTTTTATTGTTGTCCCTGTTAGCTAGCTTGTTTGCAGGATATCTCAAAACATGTATTGGAGAATTCTTATACAGTTTGGTGGACAGAGAGACATCGGGTTAGGGTGTAGCAGTTTATTATTAGGTGGTGGTCTGGATCTTGGCTTTTTACCTATAGACACATTTTCAGACATGACACATTCTTAGACAATAAAAATAACACAAAAACAACTAAAGATAAAGACTTGATTCCTAATCCAAAGCATGTGTCTGCATGGTCAGGAAATCAATTACACTTAACATTTAAATGATCAGAATGATGTTTTTGGATGTACCAGCAAGTTGGAGAATTGTTCACCACTGGCACCATTTTGTGCTGTAAAGATGCCTCCTAGATTGTTAATGAGCAACTCCACACTAAATCATGTATGGAGTCAAATTGTTGCACTGACCTCTATGGGTTGAAAGGTTCAAGTCTGTTGCACCACTGACCACACCCAACAACCCAGTTGGGTGTGGTCAGGTGTGGTCTGTTGCACTTGTGAACACAACCAACTATGATGTAGTGTTGCACTTTTGTGCATCGTGAAGTCCTGCACTTCACAGGGTGTGGCCAGAGCATGCAGCAACCACTAGATGGCATCACATGTAGGATGTTCAGCCTGTGTGTAGTTTCTTTGAAAGAGTTTGCATGTGTGCGCTTGCAGTTCAAAGGATGCTGTTCCAAAGAACAGAACAGTGATGTCTCCCTATGGCTGAAAAGTCTCCCCTGCATCTAAACTTTGGAACATGGTTGCATGTCAGTCATCTCTTTGAGTGCCAACCCTCCTATAGTTCTTCCATGAGACACTGTTAGATAGCATTGTCGGATGTCTAGACTGTCTAATCCAGCTACAATTAAGCTGTTTCTTAATTGTAGGTTTTAAGCTAACCTATGCCCTGGCATAGGATAGACAATTAAACTAGGAATACATAACAGTGTTAAAAATAGAAATGGACCATCTCTACGCAGTGGCATAGGTTATCTTAATTATGGTCTTTGAAAGAGACAGACAAATTGAGAGTTGCTTCTGTGCCTCTGACTAACCACAGGTGGCTTGCATATTATGACTCATTCAAAGCTTAATGTGTATGTATTGTGTATTGTGATTGTTTTAATAAGCCTGACTTCTAACTGGACAATGTACAGCGTGTGCATGGATAACCAATGACTGTTATCATGATAACACAGTAGAAGAAATCATTGTCAAGGCTGCATTAACCTCATTCTCTAGCCCAAACCACAGTGACTGAATACTCACAGTTATAATGACTCTTGGACTTTCAGCATTAGATAACTGGCAGTTCAGTATGGCCTGTAAAGGGTCTGAAATGATCTCACTCAGTATTTTAATTAAATCAATTAATTAAGTGTCTGTTCTTGATGGGCAGAGGTAACATGCTAACTGGTGAGGACACAACCAGTGCTATAGATATACAGTAGTTGGTGGATATAATAAAAATACAGGGTTTTTGGGCTTATTTGTTCAGAATTTGTAGTGGGACATACTCATACTTGTTACAAATATTCCTACAAATATTTCTTTGCAGAGACTGTTTTGACTGACTTTCAAAGCAACATGTTGCTACGCAACAACTACAGATGCTCATGTTTTCTATTGACTTCAACATACCTGATTTTTGTCATCCAAATTAATAAATTGCTTTTATGTTGATATGCTAATGATATACTGGTAATATATATAACACCAGCAGCCTTGATAATGTTTGCAGTTGTCTTATTTTTCATAATGATTTATTTACACTTAGAATAGGTTTGCAACCAATATTAAACTGACAGAGATTTGTTGCTAGGTCTGGTTTAGTACTTTCCAACAGAATCATGTACAAATAGCCAAGTCTTTTTTCTACAATTAAACATATTATTAATTTACTTTTCCTTTCATGCTCTTTATTTTTGTTGCTTATGAGACTCATATTTAAAAACCTTGACAATATATATTCTCATGCACACAAAACATGTTTAATCCAGTAGGACAAACAACTGCTTGTGTAATTTGCTAGTCTGCCAAAAACAGAGATTTGGTTACACAACACTGCAAACAATTGAATGTTGAGGGCATTTGTCTAGCATCTAGGGCCATCCCATCATGTGTATTTGCTGGGCCAGACCAGGTAGACTCGCATTTTTTTTACATGTGAGATATTGCTGTTATTTTCTTTAAAATAAGTTCTATACATTTTCATTTAACTTCTCGGACTGCCCTAAATATTCTATATAAAAATCTGAATTTTCTGCTATTGAACAGAATTCTGTGTTGCATACTTCTATCTGAGGGCAATAAAATGTATCATACACATACTGTATGTTATATTAAAACATGACATACGACATCTTTGGTGCTCAGGTGTTTTGCAGGACACAGGTGTGCTTGTATGTGTGTTCTACCGTGAGAGGATGAAGCCTTTGGGTTTGAGATATACACCTTGCAGGTAGGAAGGAAAAAAAGAAAGGAAGGAAGTGTGTTGATGCATCTTTCCTTACACTGCAATGCTGTAGTGAGGTCAGTGCCAAAGACAAGCAGAGCGAGAAAAAAAAGAGGCAGAGATAATGGAGGACTAGAGTGATCTAAGGGAGATAAAATAATAAAGACTGCTGGATGGAAGAATAGACAGGGGGGAGAATGTGAGCTGTAGAACAAAAAGGGTATGGAGGGTGGGGGGAGGGTGGGGGGGAGAGAAAGGAAGGAAGGAAGGAAGGAAGATAAGTTTTGTTTAGTGCTGAGAATCTGTGTCAGAGCTCATTCCTCTGAAGCTGCTGACTGACCCCGCTACTTAGGAAACAGTCTGCACACAAACTCGATATGTGTCCTCTGCATTGATGGAGACTTCTAAAAATACACAAGACCTCTGTTTTTTTTTATTTTACATTCATCTGAATGTAATGCTCAAACTGCAACTCTCATAAAAGGTGAGGATGATGCCATCTTGAGAGAAATTACATGCAATATTCACCATCTATGCAAACACAGCATTGCAGGTTTGGCTGAATAAACAACTCCTTTAATAAGCAGAAGTTCTCTGTTGTTAAAGGTGTAATGAACTCATCATATATTTTGCATTACATTTTATACATTGCATTTCAATCACAATAATAGATATGTAAGAAAATAGAACTTTGTTCATATTTAATTTATTTATTCTATGAAAAAAAAATATCCATTTACTTCGTATTTGTTTTTTCCTGTGTAACATAGATCTATTATTTAACATCTATCATGCCCCACTTTAGCATTATAAGTACTTCATAAAATCTTAATAAATGTTATGTGACTCTTGTTGCACGTTGCAACTGATGTCAAGTCATTCATTAAAAATGTATGCAGATTTGTCCAGCCTTTTAATATAATGGACAGAGTGGTTCTCTGTTTATATGGTAAAACAACAGCACTTGAATGGACAGTCCTGAAAGGTTTGATGAAACCAAAATATCTACATCCTTGTTTGTTGGCTCTAAAAGCAAAATACAGATGAGTGTTTTTTGTGTTCTCTCTCTCGACTTTGCCTAAATAGGTCATGATATCGACAAGAAGGAGGTACCCTACTTTGAGAAGGGCACCCTACTTCTCTCGATATAATTTAAGATGTAGGAATGCTCTGCTTTAATTGAGGGCATTATCCTGTCTACTAGTGAACCAAAATGTATTTCAAGTATCATTAATAATAAGCTTCCCGGATAAAAATCTATAGTGTCTGAAAAGATTGTATTGCAAAGCAAAACAGTGTAAGCAATATTTCACCGTTTGACAGGATTAGTAATCCATCATGTTTTGGTGAGGAGCGGGACTGTCTTTTAAATGAAACCATTTTTCTGCACATCTAGAGTTGTCATTAGCTTATTTGTGTAGCAATCCCTGATGTAGAATGTTATTGATTATACTGTTCGACAGGGGGATTTCGCCAGTAAAGCTGAGCTCAGCTTTCATTCGGCATAGGCTATTATTCATTCTAGCAACACATTGATGGTGTGTGTGTAAGCTTCACCGGGCGTGTAATGTTTCCCTATACATAGCCTAAATGTTCTTTATTTCAATAATTTCCCCACATATTTGAATTCCTTAGTTACTTAGGTTAGAACAAGATTTATTAACCATTTAATGGCCAGTGGCCCCATTGTCAACTCTCATAAAAGTACAGTACTATTTTTTCAGGGCATAATTTCAAGATCATAAAGGCAGCTACAAGTAGACTGTACAGATGTATGATATTAAACCTCTGTATTGTGCAGTTAAGATGTGTCCAGCAAATATGAATATATCTTAGAAATGTCTTAGAATGTCTTATGTCTTAGAAATCTATAATTATATTAAAGTTAAACTTACTGGGTAGTTAAGATAGACAATTATTTTGAAGATTTGTGGTTTTGTTGTATTTTGTATTCCAAATAAAAACATATTTTAAATTACCATAGCAGTTCATTAATGTTTAGAGTACATTTTTTACAGCGAGTTATCTTCAAAATGATAGTACGTGACTGACTACAGTATTACATGAGGGAATTGCAGTGTCTGGTACATGAGCCATATTTTCTTTATGTGGTTAGTGTGCTTCTGATTGTCAGAGTAGATCGCTGATGAAAATGTATGCTGCGTACCAAAGTTAAAATCAGGATGGGTGGCAAATCGAATTAAAAGTATGATGGAATCAAAAATATCAAACTCAATTAATGGTGCAACACAGAAATTCGCAGCCAAGAAGAAAGTTCTAGCAACAATTATCAGTGACAGCCAGGTAGCATCACATTGCCAGAAATATGAATAATCTACTATAAAGTTGGCAGAGTTGGTGGCCATGAGACTTTTCAACTTTCTTTTTCAGTCAGAACTTGATGTTTTTGCAGCAACAACACAGTTCACCTTACATCTGATGACAGCTACTGTGGGTTATGTTGTTAAAATAGTTCACTTTAAAGCTGCACAAATCAACATATTTATATTAGCGATAAATAAAAAAAACTATGTGTAATGTGAAAGGGGTCGCTCATAGTGACAAAACCACAGAGAATTATCACCCGACTCTGCAAGTCCCGTCAGCTCTACAGAGCGCTTTAGCATCTTTCAGCTCATTGTTTAGGTTTCAACCTTGTTTCCAACTGCAGTCGGCTGCTCTGTACACTTCAACAGCAGTGAAATGAAAACACCTGAAATGTGATATTGTGGTTGCCATGGTTAAATCTGCAGCAAATGTATATTTCATCAATTGTTCACATTAATTACTTTTTATTATTATCAGTAGACACAGTGTAGTGTAACATCAACTATGACAATATCAGCGGTATCAACGATATATAACAATATAAACTATCGATAGAAATAGATTTTGTGACAAACTTTGTGTAGAACAAAAACAATTATAAACATTTCCTGTTCACGCCAGGTCATTTCTTTCTACATCCTTGAATCCTACATCTTTGATTTTCACAAGCTGGCTAAGTGGGGCAATGCCTAGTCAGCTGAGTCAGTGACTATTATGACTGAGGAGGTTAAGCCATGTCAGTCCCATGTGCTTCTGGTTAACTGCCAGCTATTTTAGTACATTAAGAAACGTGACAAAAACACTTATTTGCTTTATATATTATAGTGCAGTTTTGCATCACATTCACTCAACACACAATATTAACCACTCTTAATAGTCTACATCACGTCCACAACAACTCCAGCAGTCATTATAAATTAAAATTTTATTTTATAAAAATTATAAATTAACTGTAAGGTTAGCCATGTAATTCCAGTTAACCACAACTGAAAGAAAGACAAAGATTGATAAAATAACTTAATATGTTAACTTACACATTTCAACAGAACAGAACAGAAATTTTATTTGGAATGCATCTTGTATTCAGCTAAATTACATGTAATGTTGTATTTACATCATCTACTGATTGGTTCAGATGTACTATATGATTCCTATACAGGGTTTGCAGCCCATTTGCCAAGGACCTTAGAAACATATATAATTTCCCACAATTTCCCTCATTTACTTGTATCATTATAGGTAACATACATTCAGCCAAATCTGTGTTCAGATTGGTTAGTGGTCACTGTGAGATGATCACAATTTGTCACAACAAAGGGGAAAAACGTTAAAGGCATCAGGGAAAATTGGCCCTAAAACCCCCACAAAAATGATGCACCTTGAACATCTGGGTCCACTTTTTTGTTGTGTCTAATCTTTTCTAACATATTACTTGCCAAACATTCTGTAAACACAGCATAGGATTTTGAATACAGCTCCAGTTACCTACAGAAACTGTATGAACAGGAAACATCAGGTTTTTGTTGTCAGTTCCTCAGAATCAAAGAGAAAGGGATTTCCTCTAGTCTCACTAACTATCATATGAGTCATTGCAGGGCTGGCAGAGATTTGGCTGATACGTGTCCTCAGTTGTGCAGAATGCAATGCAGCCACAGAGGTGATTTACTACACAATAAAACAAGGTGGTTGCAATAAGTCCAGTCCTGTTGAAAGGGGAAATACATTTTACTGAGCTTAATTTTCCTTTAAGACCTGCATGCAGAGTACGTTACTTCTGCAAACTAAAATGGGTTACAGACATAAAATGAGTGGGCTGGGTGTAAATAACACTAATCTGCACTGTGTGCCGCTGGATTAAAACCCATCTTCTGCTTTTATTTTTATATTTGTGTTGATCATGTACCTCTGTCATTGCTCCAAATACTGAATGGAATACTGTATTCAAAAATCACATATTGATGCAATCAGCAAAATATGCTGGTTAGGAAAATGCTGATATCATTAATTTGAAGGTTTTCAAGTTATTTTAGAGATAACTGCTTTTGCATAATATTTGCATGCCTTGCCTAGAATTGAGATGAATGCCAGAAAAAGACAAATGGGATGGAGGAAGGCTGCATCTGGTATGCACTGACATCATCACCACACATGGTTAGGCTGTGCAGTGAGTTAATAAAAAAGTTGTGTGTAGAATTTCTTCAAACACAATATCCTCCAGCTTTAGGCAATGGTTGTGTTACTTGTTTGTTTCAACCAAAAGTCTATCTTTAGAAAAAAAGATTTTAGCATAGGTTATTACTGATATTTTAATTGTAAATTGTAAGTAAGGTATTATCATAACTCTAAACCTGTTCATGTCTATTTCAGCCTAGGTATAATTTTTGTTAGTCAGTTACCTGTAGCGTCTCCCCCAATTAACTTTCCTCCTTTATTCCTGAAAAACAGCTGGAAGTCATTTCCTTCAGAATTGTTGTATGAGCAAGTGAGATAATTACATTTCTGCACGTGTTGTGGCACAAAGGAAATTCACAGTTTGAAAAGGCCTCTATGTTGTGTAAAATCCCAAACTTTACTCTTAGTAAAATACTCCTGAAGTGTTTAAAGAAGAGGCCAGAAGTAAGTAAGTACCACACAAGCTTAGCTTTCTATGAATGTATTCGTCACGCCGACTCTTAGTGGCACCTCAGGCGGTCACACAAGTCTGCCTCATACGTGGGCAAGACCGAAAACTATTAAAACAGTTTGAGAGAGGAACAGTGGATGAGGGGCGGGAGGAAAGAAATGTCTGCACTCTGATAATTAAGCTACCTAATTTCTGTGCCTGGTAAGGTCTTTATTCATTATGTTCTGCCATCAGCAATCAGTGGAGCTTATTATTGAGAGCATGTGGGTGGGAAGAATATTTTTACTCTACATATAATAGTGCACTTAGCCTTTAGAGGAGTGTCAGAGAGCTAGTATACCTAAATGTGCAGATATACCTTTTATGTATGTTTGTTGACTCATACATGTATACCGTAACGGGTAATTTATATTCACAATGTGTATACGTATGTGTGTGTGAGAGTAAAGTGTGTGCGTGTTTCCCAATGCATTTGTTGTGCTAGAGGCAATTGTTGTCCCTGGAGGCTGGCGACAGCAGCTGCTGTATGAATGAATGTATGTGTGTTTGTGTGTGTGTGTGTGTGTGTGTGTGTGTGTGTGTGTGTGTGTGTGTGTGTGTGTGTGTGTGTGTGTGTGAAAGCCTCTGGGAAAGACAGCCTGCATGTCCAGCCAACACACCAGCTGAAGAGCAGCTACCATTACACTATACACACAATCTCACAGGTCAATCAGCTGCCTACAGATCAGTTTGTAGAGTTATGCAGCAGCCAAGTATCACGTCCTTATCTTTACTCCCTCCTCTTGTCGCACCTCTCGACATCAATGTTAGCTTGTCTTTGAGTGCTGTTGATCTTTGCACTTTATGAAAATACCAGCTGTCAGTGATGCAGTACAAGGAAATTGATATATAGAAACTTACACATGTGAGCCCAATTCAGGTATACGGAGATTCACTTTCTTCCAAATCTTATTAAATCTCTGGCACAGTGTGAAGGATTCAGAAAGTCTCAGAAAATGTAATGATTAGTCTAAAGGGAGGTCCTCCGGAGTGAGGGTGGCTAAATGAGGTGATGGCTGGTAACTGATGTGGGAGACAATTTAATGGCCATTTATGGAACTTTCGGTTAAAGGATGTGCATTGTAGTGACTGCATCTTTTTCACATTTTATTTTTTGAACCGACTCAGCCAGTGGCTTTATTTTAGTATGCTGCCCTGAGGTTTGAGATACTAAAAATTATAAAATCCTTTTCATCATTTATGGTGGATATTGAATATTCTGAAGGTTCAGGCTGTCCTGTCCCAATCTGCGCTAACGTACAGTATTGGCTCGTTATTCTGCAGGACTTAAAACACTGATGTTTGCAGATAACCTTCGTCCACTGCTTTCTGCTAATGCAGCAATCTGCCCGGTGCTGATTATCCTGTTATCCAGCAGTAGAGTACACACACACACACACACACACACACACACATACACTCAATACTTGCAATGTCTTGACATTTTTTTAACGACATAAATCTGCACAACAAACAAAGTATAGACGGAATATCTGCAGTACAGTACTTAAGAAAAGTTTTGCTATCTGAGGAAAGTCCATAAGTGCGTCCGAAAATTCTTACTGTTGAGGTGAGCAAAGCTGCAGTGGTCACCTGTAAATAGGCTACATGGCGCAAGATGGACCTATGCAAGGCCACTGCAACATGAAAGGGAAGCCCACCACCATGAACAGCTTGTTTGTTCTTGTGTTTTTAATCCACACTGTCACATTATTTACACAAATTAGGAAAGAGCATTGGGCACCCTGTGTAAATTAATTATAAATATGTAATTTACACAGGGTGCCAGTTGTCTATGCAAATGAGGTAAAGCATCACCACCAAATTCTCCACTGGTATTTGTCTATGTTTGAGGTCAACTTCATGGCAATAAACATGGCCCTTTTGGACTTAACAAGTTGGTGAGGATGCATAATTTATTTTGGTTTATGTTAAATTTAGCAATGAACTTAACTTTATTTATATATCATGTAGAAACAAGCAGAAAACCAGTTGAAAGCGTTGATGTGGGGCTTTCACACTGTGTCTCATGAATTCTTAAAGCTTGGAATTAATAATATTTTCAGTGATTTACAGGCATACGTACATAGACTTTCAATGAAAAATGAGTTGGGATTAAATCGGTTCATATGTAAATATGCTTTATAGTTTTATTTCTTATGTTTTTCAGTTGTATTTGTGCCTATAAATAGTGAAACTATATTTTTAGAACCTTGAACTGTGTCATTTTTCTGGTATTTTGGATTCCTGGCAGCTTTATACTTTGTCAAAGAAATGATCAGACCGACTTTTGGCCGAGTATGTGCTGAAAAAAGGAGATTGTGCATGTGGGGTAGAGACAGTTTAAAAGGTATAAAGGTAAAATAATGCATAGAAAGTGGGCAAAAATGAACCAAAATGAACTCCTGAGGGTGCAGGCTGCCACTAAAGCAAACCTCAGATACAGTTTAGTCTTGTGTGTGTATATAAGGATAGGAGATAGACAGTGTCTACTGGTCTGCACAGAACATAAAGAAGAGCATGTTTCCAGTTGGTTGCAAACTGCTTACACAGAGGTGTTCATTTTAATGTATTTTTAATCTGCAGAGATTCATTCACAACAGCTGTAAATAATAAAATTCTAACTATCTGGTAGGTCTGAATGATCAAAAGTATTTGAGAGAAAGAGGATCATTGTAGTGGACACTTTTACCTTGAAACCCCTGTCCGGTCTGTGAGCTTGTGTCACTACACAGAGCTGTGGATAGCAGGAAGACTTGGTGACATTTAGTTAATGTTATTATGATGTAGTAATTATGACTGGCGAGAGAAGAAGCAGACCTTGAATAGTAAAACAGACAGATGTGCTGTAAGCTGCTTTCTATCCTGTAATATCATTTTAAATCAGCATCCAGAGCCACAGATTCTCACACTGACACTCAGTATGAGCTAGTTTCGTGTTTCCCATATTATCTAAACAAATATTTGCATATAAATGAGCAGTGTTGATCGAAGATTTCTATCTCATTGAGCAGTATGCGTCAAATGACTCCTTATGGTGCAGAGAAACATCAATATCAGCCCTTTGGTCAGATCCACACTGCTGTCAAACCACCAGTAAAGGCAGATACATCTGTCACACAAGGATCAGAGAGTGAGTGAATGAAAATAACGTACACAACCTGCATCTAACTTCTGGAAGACCAAAGGTGCAGAGAAGCTTTATTCTGTTATATTTCCCAACATACTGAAAGTCAACGTAGCGTGTCTGCTCACAGCTGCTCCGAGCACTGACGACCGGACATGTTTGCCATTTTGCACAAGTCATACACATGGCTGACTCTCCCTTTTTTTCTCTGTGTCCTTGCTGCTGACACAAAAAAACACACAGGCATGCTTTTGCAGGTGGAGTAGAAACAATTCTACTGCGGCGCTATGTCAAGTCTTTTTCACGCTAACATGTGTTCCACTGCTATACCTCTTACCTTTTCACGAGCTCTCTTCAGTTGCCTCATTGAAAGACATTTCTTTTTTCACATCCCAAGAAAAAAAATAAACTTTTCAGATCACTACTTGTTTTATTGCTGTGATAACTGGCCATGGAAAGCGAGTGTGTGCATGTTTGAGGCCTAATTAAATGCTACACTAGGGAGTCTCATTTGACATAACAACAGACAGAACAAAGACCAACTGCATTTTAAAATGCACTGGAATCGTATAATGTTACATCACTTGAATTAAAGGCTATTGTCATATAGCTGCCATTTACCCCAGTTCTTCTAACCCACCTGGGGCCACCATCTATGTCTGTCCCTCCAGTTGCCTTGGGTGGCCCTCCTGTGTTCTAAGTAATTGGCTCCTCCACGCAGGGAGCATGCACATCCACTGCATTGTGGCATAAATACCAGGGAGCCCCACTATGTGCAGGCTTTCCTCGCTCATTAGAAAGAGCTGACAGTGCAGCCCTAAAGCCCCAGTCCTCCTCCGCAGTGCTCATGCTGGATCGACACCAGAAGATAACAGTACAGCACACCAGTCTTTCAGAGGGCATAAAAAGCAGCTGCACTGCTCCCTAGATCCTACAGACCCTGAACACATCTCTCTCTAACTGCAGCAATGCACTAATGAGGCTCAATGGGAAGTCCCCCCAGTTTTTATTGGATGCCATATATGCATATATGGTTCAGCAATAATCACACTATGACTCTATTTTGCCAGATTTGAGGCAACTGACTATTTTTTTAATATATCTTTTAAAGACACACTGGTTGACCCACCCATAATATGGTGCCAGTGAAAAGAGGTCAAAAGGTATTTTAACTAATTGTTACAGCAGTTTAATATTTCTTAAATAGCTTTGCAAAAATGATAATATTCATGACAGAACAGGAATGAATATTATCGGAAATTATGTTAGGAATAATACAATGGATTTTACAACACTAATCCTTAAATCAATAGATTGGGGAATGACAATCACTATTTATGCATGTACAGTATGTGCAGTCAAACACACGCACGCACGCACGCACGTACACACACACACACACACACACACACACACACACACACACACTGATGTCCATGTCAGTGTTGTTCCATTTCAGTTATACACACACACACACACACACACACTGATGTCCATGTCAGTGTTGTTCCATTTCAGTTTAGCAGCGAAGATGAGTGTGAAAGCACCTTTATCTTCTGACCACCCCTCCTGTTTTAGTCTTTTATGAGTAGTGAGCACATGTGTGCATGCTATCTAGAGCGCAACTCAACAAACATGTGCAAACACACATACATTCATGCATGAACATACCCATGCCCACACAGGCACATAGATAGGTCCGACAACTTGCCTGAAATCGTTTCTTTCTGTTGCTCTGAAATGGTTTTAGGGTACACGGTGAACATGAACAAAGCAGCATCCAATCAACAGCTAGATTATGTCGAACCAAGACTTCAATCAATCAATTTTAAATTGTCAGAATCATAACCAGATTTTTCTTGAATCTCTGTGCATTTGTTCCTCACTAACTGACATTGCCTGTCTCCCTTTCGCCCCCTCCCCTTCCTGCCCTTTCCTTCTCCTTCTGTCTCTCTGCAGGATCCTGCTGACAGTGGTGGTGATTTTCCGTATCCTGATAGTAGGCATAGTGGGGGAGAAGGTGTACGAGGATGAGCAAATCATGTTCATCTGTAACACCATGCAGCCCGGCTGCAACCAGGCTTGTTATGACAAGGCCTTCCCCATCTCGCACATCCGCTACTGGGTCTTTCAGATCATCTTGGTGTGCACGCCCAGCCTGTGCTTCATCACATATTCCGTCCACCAGTCTGCCAAAGCACGTGACCGAAGCTACTCTCTCCTGCATCCTTACATGGATCACCATGGTCACGGTCACCACGGCCGCCATCATGACCATCACGCTCGCAAGCTACACTCTCGCAACATCAACGGCATCCTGGTGCACCCCGACAGCAGTAAGGAGGACCATGACTGCCTAGAGGTCAAGGAGATCCCCAACGGACCCCGAGGTTTCCCTCAACACAAGAGTGCCAAAGTGCGACGGCAGGAAGGCATCTCCCGTTTCTATGTCATCCAGGTGGTGTTCCGCAACGCGCTGGAGATCGGCTTCCTGGCCGGCCAGTACTTCCTGTACGGCTTTAACGTGCCAGGGATGTTTGAGTGTGATCGCTACCCGTGCGTAAAGGAGGTGGAGTGTTACGTGTCTCGTCCCACAGAAAAGACCGTGTTTCTGGTCTTTATGTTTGCAGTAAGCGGCGTATGTGTGCTGCTCAACCTGGCTGAGCTAAACCACCTTGGCTGGAGGAAGATAAAGACGGCCATGCAAGGGGTGCAGGCCCGAAGGAAGTCCATCTGTGAAGTGCGCAAGAAGGATGTTTCACACCTGTCCCAGACCCCAAACCTGGGCAGGACCCAGTCTAGTGAGTCAGCCTACGTCTGACAGAGGCTTCTCTGGGGGCTCAAGGACCTCTCACATTTTGGAGAAGAGCTTTTCCCTGGCCCAAGACCCCCGATCATTAGGGCACAAAACTTTATTAAAGTATTATTATTCAGGAGCACAGACGGACTCAGACAGACTGTGTAGTCACTAGGAAGCATCAGTTCACAAAGTCTTTGACACTTCAGGAGGGAAGAATCACCTTCTTAAAAAGGCAACTGTCTTGCTTTAACAAAGCTTACACCTAAAACTTACATGATGGAGAGTTCTGCTCTGCCTAGGTGACACTAGGTGCCTTCAAAGAACCCAACAGATTTAACTGAGCAATTACTAACAATATTAAAATACTGTAAAGATAGTCTGAGGTTGAATTATCTGAAGTTCTTGATTATTTGCCTTTGCTGTAGGTCAGAAATAATCCCCTCATCTTACAATTATATCTGCATATGCAAGAGCTTAAGCGTGTGCATGCATACGCATGTGTGGGGAAAAAAAGGTAATGTCTGACATAAGTCAGAAAATTGAATGCTAAGCTAATTTGAGCTACTTAGAGAAAGATAATGTTATTTCGCATTGTCCGTGATCTTCGGGTAAAGTCACTCGGCGGACAAACAAGCACCTTTTTTAACATGTTCTGCGAAACAAAAACAAAAAAACAACGGCATTAAAACTATCAGCAGACACTGGACCACTGTATTTCTTCTCAGTGTACCAGGCTTTTTTCTTAAAAAAATTGTCACTCTTCTTCATATTCTTTGTTTCATTAGGTGCCAATCAGACGGCAGACTGACATTGCCTGGGAGCTTTTGTTCAAAGTGAGACACATGGTGCACTGAAGATGAGTTAGATTTACTTTCCAACACTGTGTCACACACCACAATGCTCCCAATGCCTGCAAGGCATGCTGTCTACTCTCAGAACCCACTGAAAACAGTCGGGGAAAGTATGCCAGTGTTTCCACTTTGGCTCTTAAAGTGTGATCGCTGTCTAAGGGAATGAATGGAGTTATATAAAGATTTTTTCAGTTAAACGGGAAAAAGTATTGTAGTCACAAATATTTTAACGTGTAACCTCAAGCTTTTTTTCACAAGCAGATTTGGTGCCATATTTCAAAGTTACTGTACATAGATGAACTGTAATAAATACACTTAGCCTTTTCCCTGTGCAGTGTAGATGGGCTTCACTTGGATGGGGAAACAGGGGTTAGGGTGGTAATGAAGATTAATCATAGATTGCCAGCTTTAACAATATGTATTATTAATGTGCCCTTTGTTAAGCCTTCGCCCTCTAATGGAGAATATATGTTCCGAAAAGTCCCCCCCTCCCTCCCTCCCTTATGGACTTTGAAAAAGGCATGTTACTGAAGCATTTATAGAATGGATAGATTATGACATGTAACTTAAAAAGAGACTGTTTTATTTATTTGCATCCTGCTCCTGTGAAATGTAATACTCAGCATGCATGAAGATGAAAAATATAAAGAGATATTAACATAGAATCCCATTGAGGGAATATTGAAAGTGAATAACTGAAAGGCTCCAGAACTGCAGCAATAATAATATAATATAGTATGTGAAAAAATATGTGAATAAATTATTATGCAAACAGAGATTTGGGCTGTGCTGTGTTTAACAAACAAGTGGGAATTACCTTGTAATGCTGCCAGTTTACTTTTATAAGGATGTTGTGAGTGTTAAATGACTGTATCACAGTGACACATGCTAAGGACATCTTACCACTACTGCCACGACACTAATACCACAGTGTGAATATTACAAGGAAAAGTCATGCATTCAAGTCGCTTCTTAAGTAAAAGTACAGAAGTATTATCAGCAAAATGTTGTGAAAAGTGAAAGTACTCAGAAGAAACTCCCCTGTGAGTGTTATAGTATGTTTTATTATATTATTATATTGGATTTGTTAATACTGATGCATTAAAGTGTAAGTAGACTTTTACTGCTTTAACTGTTAGGTGTAGAGCTTTACATACAATTGGGTAGTGACAGCTATAAAAATGCATCACATTTTATAATTCATCATATGTTTTGTCAATGAAATCTTTATCTGCAAAGAACTGTCAAATCAGTTAAGTGGAGTAAATGTTTATTTTACACCAATATGTTGTGGAAAAGAAGTGTTAAAGTAGCAGAAAATGGAAATACTCAAGTATAAAAAATGTACTTTAATACAGTAAATACTTACTTGCCCCCACTGGTGGTGTACGTGGCAGTGTGGTATTACTGTAACATAAAATATACATTAGCTTTTCGTGCTCTATATTATACATAGGTATATACAACACAGAGTGCAATGCAGTGCTTTCAGCTGAGGCAAAATCTGCTTTAACATGTATCATTCATCACTGAGAAATGATACATCTCTGAGAGATACATTAGTGCGATCTCTAAGTTTCTGTTGATAAATTATTGAAATTATTGTATTTCCATCATATAAAACTCCTGATTTTCAAGTGTGCTTTTGCTCATTTACTCATAACTCGTAACATAACACATGACACATCGCATCATCACTGGTGAAACTGTATTTTCTTTTACTGTAAAATGTTTCTGTTACACACTGTTGTTTCTCAGGCTTAACGTCACACGTAGGCAGATAAGTTATTAGAGTGGACCTGATAATTTCAGTAATGAGCGAGGTTACTGAGGGAGAGAGAAGAGATGTGTGGGGGCGGTGAACCTTTTAGTGTTATTAAACCTCATGTGGCCGTGTCCTGGAGAACATTGAAAGCATAGTGGGACTACAGGAAGAGGGACAAGGGTGATGAAGAGGTGTGTTAATAAAGCTGATTGTCTGATAAGATGAAGAGTAATGAATTCCGTCATTGTTCATTCACTTAAAGGCCACGAGGTGTTCCTATTGACATGTGGAGCCGTGATTGACTCTCTGCTGTGTGAAATATACATTCACATCAACAAGACCCCCCACACACACACACACACACACACACACACACACACACAGACAATGAATGCCTAAACAAAAGCCTTTCTGAGCATGTAGCCAGGCCGGTTGCTCTGGTGACAAGAGGACAGTAATGATGTTAAGCACCACAGAGACTACAGTACAGTACAGTACAGTACAGTAGTGAAGGGCAGAAGCAGCACTGCGCCATCTCTCCTGGCTGCCGTTTCTCCACAGCATCACGTCAACACACCACAGTGAAAGTTAGACCCATTCTGTGCTTTATTCTACAGCTGCAGCCCAAGTGGGAGCTAAATAACAGGTGAGTACAATGATTACCTGCTTAAGATAATGGCGACTTACAATAATTTGGTCTAAAGAATAGATGATAGAGCAGAAACCATAGTTAAAGTTTAAACATTTATATTTAATCAATTATAATATTTATTTAAAAAGAAATCTTACAATATTACACATTTAATGAAACATTTCCTTTCAGATCACCGCTTACCACAGGACTTAGCAACCAATTCCATTTTTAGAGTCAAGTTTTCCACATTCAGATAACTTCATTGAAAATACTGTATATAAATTCTACATGTTTAATGAACATTGTGAAACTAATCATCTTTATCTTGTCCCAGTTAACATAATTTAACGCAGTGGGAAATGTTTGCATTTCACACAGTGAGAGAAACTTTTTAACAGAACTTATATTTAAACTACTTACATTAAATGTATGCATCTCATGTTCTTCTATCAGGTGCAGTGTTACAGCACAGCATAGTTAGAAAAGAAACTTTGCTGCCTACAAGATGATGTATGAAGGTGTTTCTATATGCTCAGACCATAGTTATAAAAGAGCTGTCACTCAACACCCACATACCTCCACATTTATGCACTAGGTACAGTCCATTATAGCGCAAATGTATAACTACAACTTAGGAGCTCATCCTACCTACTCATGCATTAAGGCATGCAAATAGACAGTTAACCGCACCGTGTAATCACAGGAATGGTTAGTGGTGTTATACAAAGTTATAGATTAGTAGGCGGTGGCGAATGACAAAAAGAACAATTGAACAAAATGTAATGAGATGCTTCCCCAAAGAAAAAAACTAAAACACATACCAACCAGCTGTGCAAACTATTCTAAAACAGGCAAGTGTGTGCTGTCCAATAGAATATGGATGGGCAAGCTGGTGCAACCCAACAGATGAGTCATAGGCTCAACAACTATTTTCCACAGGAGTTGATTGGGAAATATATTTAACCCCGTTATGAACTGTAAAATAACCATTGCTTAAACGTCCTTCATACATCTTTCCAATTGTAGAGTGACGTGCAGTTCGTTTTTTTTTTAGATGTTCTTATCTTCTCTACACTAAAGTGGCTAAAATGAAAAATGCAACAGAATTAGTTCCATGCTTCCACAAACACACCACACTTTGCAGACAACTGACCACACTTCATCACCTTCATCTCACTTTAGTTTGTGGATGCTGATCAGATGAGGCAACTCTAATTTAGCTTCTGTTTTTTCTCTAATCAAATGGGACATCTTTAAATTTTTGTTCTCTGATGGTGCACTGAGGAAGTGTGCACATCAACTGCTCCAAATCTCGTATTTTTGATACACAAAGCAGCCATTGGTAGATCATTTAGAGTCATCTACCACTGATGTTTGCTTGCAAGAAAGAACTCATCAGTATCACTTCTTTTTCAGGCTATTTTAAGACATTGTTGTTCATGTCACAGGCCTGAGTCTTTTTCTGACCTTGACCTACTGTAAATAAATCTAATTTAGAAAAAACACCACCATATTATTTCTTCTCTGTAAGGATGAATCTGTTAGCTGATTGATTGGAATTGACGATCCATTTACAGGCATTCACCTTTGCCTCCTAATCAAATTTCCATCTGCTCTGTGACCTTCTCTCCACAGCTGATTCATTACTATCCCCGTAATAAGACAGCAATAAGCAAAGAATCATTTCATTATTCCTCTCCTGTGTTCCTTGTATATTTCCCTCTCTGCCTCTTCACTCATTCATAAAGATGAAATTAGAGTAGGCTTATTCCTCTCTGGAGCCTGCTCCACTTCTAGCCTCTAAATGTCTCGGCCCATCAATTTGTGTCAGTCTCCATTCAGCTCTCAGCAAGTGACTTGGTCTCTTTGCGTGATAGCCCAGCTTGGCACAGTCTCTCTGCCCTTCTTCTCTCTCTGTCTCCATCTGGCCTTCTCCTCCTCCACCTGACTCATTCCTCTCTGTTTCCACTGCTTCTTCCACCTCCACATTTTATCATGCCCTCCTGCCTTCCTACTTTCTCTGCCCTCTGTCATGTAGGCCTGCTCTGGCTTTTCCACCTGGATCTCACTCAAATTGAACGTCGAAGCTGTCAAAGCTGCAGAATAAAGTCTGATTTTCTGCTGTACTGCAGGAAAGCCCTTCCTGACCCTAAACTGTCTTTGACCCCAAATTCTCCCTTTTCTCTAATCACAAAGGATTTTGTCAACTTTTTCAAAGACAGCGCTGACAAAAAAACTGAGACATCTTCTCCCAGCAGCTCACCAGCTGTCATGATCTCCTTTTATAACTCTTCTGATGCTGGCCCGACACCGCACTTGCCTCTCTCCACATTAATCCTGGAAATATGATATATGTGGAACAGACAGTATGCAATTGTTGTCTTATGGTATTATTTAAAGCTGTGACTTCTTTAGTGCCCAGCCTTCCTGATACACTCATGCCTATTATGACATCTTACAGGATTAATTCATCTTTGGGAACTTGCTGTGTGAGAGACAGATACGGGGTTTGCCTCTAAAATACCCCCAATAACCTCTCAACCAACTTCAGGAATATACTCAGAAAAAATATGGCTCCAAGGCGGTTGTTCTGCTTATTTAGCTTAATGACATGGGTGACAAACTAAGGACTGTATAGTGTTTTTTTTTTGTGCTATCTTTCTTATTTAAATAAGAGTGGTGCAAAAATAAATCCAGCAATAATCTTTTCAGCAACTAATGATATTGACCTCACAAGCGGTCACCAAAAAGCTAGGGTACAAAGGAAAAAGATTGGCAGTGTAAGGAAGTTGGTAAGATGGAATTTCATTATGTGCAGCTGAAAAGCAAAGATATCCTTCTACAGCTGAAGAACAATGTGAAAAAAATGCATGTACCTACATGCTCACAAACAGAACTGTACAGTACCGTTTCCCCCATATCTTTGAAGATCCTGCTTAAGAACACCTGCACTGGGAGCATCTAAGCCTGCATCCCATGACACTTCTTAATTTCTTACCCAGTGATTTCAAAAGGTTGATGATGTGAGAAGTAGTGGGTCATTTGATGCTGATTTTATTATTCTAATCCTGCATGGCCATGAATTCTACTATCAAACTACTGTAACGGAAACCTCGGTATATGAATTTTACCATAATGCTAAAATCGTTTTTTCTCCGAAGATACGGGCAGTTTAACATCTCTGGAAGTAATGCTTGTGAGTAATCCCTGCTTGGTCTCATTATATCAGTATGTATTTCTGTAAAGACCGCTACCTCATCAGAGGAGATCCGTCTCGGATACAAATCTGCAAAGGTTTTGATTTAGGGGAGAAAGCTGCAAGTAAATTGAACACCTTCTGTTAATAGACCAGCTCCTCTATATGGCCAGAGATAATATGGATTAACAACATACAGCTCCTGCTTCATCTCTTCTCTGAGACACACAGAGTGAGACTTCACCTAAACAGCAACCCAAAGACATTCTTAAAACACTCCACCACACAAAGAGGACATATACGCTATACTCTATACTATACTACAATGCTGGATTACAAGTACAAAGACAAAGCATACTGATGTAAGCTGGATGCAATTAACAGAAATGCTCATATTATATGCCATATATGCCCACAAACAGTCGACTGGATTTCTGGCTCTTGGCAGCACGATCTGTCGGTACACATCCGAAAACAATGGGTGCCCAGGGACCTTTGGCTCACAATTTTCTTCCTCTGCACCCATCCCCCACCCATGCACCTCTGCCTAATGGATCAATAAACAGAGGTCACATGCATTAAGTGGAAGTCTTATCTTATTTTGTAATTGCACCAGATAGCATGTAGTTGGCATTCATCAGCTGTGTGCAAGGAAGTCAAGCAGAATAGAAGGATGCAGATTCTCACACCGCATGGATGACTTTGCTTCAAAATGTAATATCTACAAAAACCGTGGCATGCAGTCACATTTGTAAAAAATTAGAGGGTACAATCATCTGATTTGGGCTTGAATGTAAACAAGTAATTACCTGATTACCATTGTGAGTGACTAACACACACACACACACACACACACACACACACACACACACACACACACACACACACCATCTCCACCTTGAACATGTGAATTGCACTGTAGACTATTTTTTCTGCACAGCTGGTTCCCGTCTTATAGTATTAGTGGGGGAGGTGGAGAGCAAAAGATTTATATGGACATTTAGGGGTCACAGTTTAGAGGCTGAGTGTCAACAGAGTGAATGGTCCGTTTGGTGGTTAGGATAACACTGAAACACAGCGCCTCCAAGAGGACCAAACTGCACACTACAGCTCTCATTTGAGAAAACATACATGCAAATCCCTATGCTGTTGTAATTATATTGTCGTCAACCATGTCAACACCGTACAGATGTTAGTTATATAATCATTCAAACAGTACAGTGTTTTACTGGGTTAAAACTGCTGCAGTACTGTATATTAGGATTATTTGTCATATACTTGTCTAAGAAGAGAAAGAAAACTGTAAATAATTCTATATAGTGGCCACCTGGCAAAGATTCACAGACTCAAAGTGGAGAGAAGGTTGTGAATAACTGAGGACTTTAAACAGATGTTCCCTGCTGTGTCTAATTGGTATTTCGTCCTAAAGGATGAGGCACTGCTGGACCACATGTGGTCTTAATCTAGATTTCTTTATTCATCCACATATCTCATCATCCCACCGCCCACATCTCACTGCTGCTGATGATCTGCGGCTGTGTGCATGTCATGTCTGGATAAAGAGGTGATCCTGCACACTGGCTCAAACATCGTCTGTTTAGTAATACAACATCGACAATGTGCAAGATCCTTTCATTCGTCGAGATGCGGAAGGACATGAAAAAGTAGAAAGTAGAAAATTCCCATTCAGCTGTTACACTACTCAGTATGTGGAGACCCAGTAGACAATCACGTTAACATTTAGTTTTACGCTGGCATTTGGCCACAGGAGCTTTTACCGAAATATGCTAACATAATCAGGACCTCAGTCCCATGTATCCCAACGAATGAAGACAATACATTAATTACGGTTAAAAGGATAAGCAGCAACATTGGTGTGCTTCCAAAAATTTATATTTTTAATGATTTTACTCTCTTGATAATCATAAAAAGCATGTAGATGTTTTGGTTTTTAATAATTTTAGCATCATGACATTTTAATCTGAAGGACAAACCAAATTCCCTTTGTTATATTAATCCCATTTTCTAGGTACTTTATTTTATTTTCGTCTTCACAGCAGAGCAATATAAAATCATGATTTTATAACAGTGATCTTTTATAACATATGTAAAACAAGGGTCCACAGCTATATGCCAGCAACTCTGTGAGCTAAATAACAATTTGCTCAGTGACCATGCTAACATGCTTATTTTTAGCAGGTATGTTTACCATGCAATTTGCTAAGGACACTTACAGATAACAGATGGGAACATCATTAGTTTTGCAGGTATTTGGTCATAATCCAAAGTAATATACAAATTAAAATTTTGATCTGATGATGGAACTAGAAAACCGCAAGAAAAATTAGAATTTTTTCTAAGGGGAATATTAATGTGTGTACCACATTTCAAGGCACTTCTTCCAACTATTGTTGAGACATTTCAGTCTGGACCAAAGTGGAGGACCAACCAACTGAGAGACCATGTTCATTGTCCAGACATTGCCATCCCTAGAGGCTATAAGGGCTCTAATGTCCATATATGCTATGCTGTGTCACACTGACAGATACAGTGCAGACATTTTATTATTTCTTTATTTTTTGACAAGAGACAGCACACTCTACTTTGAGTATTTATAACTCTCTAAAAATTCAGAAACCAAGGAGATGCATTTAATGGAGCATCAGAAACAGTTCAAAATTCAAAACTCAAAATAGGTTTGGACTTTTTTTTTTATTTTTTTTTTAGCTTTATTCAATTATTTAGCTCTGAGGTTAAAAAACAACAAAAATCTGCACCACTTTCCTCTGACGGTCCCTGTGGTGCTCACTTTCTTTTTCTGTGGAACAGCTCCAGATTTTACACCTCAGTGACATCACAGTGTTGCGTTCACATGCAGCTCTTTTTCAATTAGCAGTTGTCAGCACAGGCATCAACACCCAGCAGTGTGTACCTGAAAATAAAACTAGATCTGTGAAATCTGTTCTCAGGATGAGGTTGATTCTAAAGGACAGTAGGTATAATACGTCAAATCTTTCTCCCATTGAGCAAAAAAAAAAGAGAAAAAATATCACATTTAAAACATAGCTTGCCGAGCATGTAATATAGTGCGAATAATGTGGATTTTAGCTGTTAGCATCCTCGTAGTGGAGTGAAATCTACACCACAGGGGAAGAAGCAAGGAGTGGTCGTCTGCTGTTTGTCCCCCTGAGCCACCAGGTGTTGCTGTAGTGCAGGATCAGCCTGTAGCGACTAGGGCTGGTTGGCATCTGGAATATAACATCTGCAAAACAAGCAGTATTTCTTACTTCCTGCAAAGACAGCATTTTGGAGTTCAAACACACAAGAAGGTTTGACTGATGTTAGATATGGCATGACGCCATCAAGTTACAGGCACATCTGGCCAGTGAGAAAAAAGCAAAGCCAGAAAAGACTGTTACCACTTAAATGTCAGGGAAATTGTGAGGCTTGGACCCAAAAATGCAGAGTTGAGGAATTTATTAAACAAAAAACTTACAACAACAAAAAGTGTCCAGAGGTAGGCAGGCAGGTACACACGAAAACAAACCAGAAGACATGAAGGCAAGGAAGCAAGACAAGACGGCAAGGCAAGACACGACGCAAGACAATACACTAGATACTGAACCCAAGACAATACACTAGATACTGATCCCAAGACAGTACAATGAACCGACATGAGACAAAGACAGCATGGAGACTAAATACACAAGGTAACAAGGTTGAAACAAGGGACAGGTGACAAGAGGGCTCAGGAACAGGTGATACACATCAGGGCGGGGCAGACAATCAGACAGGAGGGAAAACACAAGGCAGGAAGTAAAACAAGACATAACAGGCGAGAGAGAGAGAGAGAGAGAGAGAGAGAGAGAAACTACAAAATAAAGCCGGAAAAACTGCAACAGAAACTCACAATCGTGACATTCAGATTGTTTCCCCCTCGCACAGAGCTCAACCACATGTGGAATTTCTCATCTGTGTGTATTTTCGCCATTTACACATTTGCTGGATCGTTTTTGCCATTTTCTCCCACACACACACCATCTGTCATCTAGTTGAACATGAACAGTCCTCCAAGTAACACCCCTCTAACTCCCCATCGCACCGTGTCAACCAGTTCACTAGAAATGGGTCGCTGCCAGTAGTGGAAGAAGTACTCAGATCCTTTAACCTGAGTGTAAAAAAATACTCTGCTACAAGTAAAAATCCCAGATTCAAAATGTACAATACAAAAAAGTACAAAAGTATTATCACCAAAAGGTTTTTAGAGTATCAAAAGTAAAAGTTTGTATTATGCAGAATGGGCCCTTTCTGAGTATTCTATGTCTTAGTTATATAAAACTGACCATTAAGTAAAAACCCAGATCAAAGCATTGATTTTCCAAATTTTATTAAAAAGGGCAAAGTTAGAAATATGGAAGATTAAAAATGCCTAAATTAAAACAAATCAAAAATTTGTTACAGGTATTTTTTTTTGTATGCATTTACTGTGTCATAATTGAATGAAAAACATGTTTGTATGTCTTTACTAACTGAATTCACTGTTTTTATGTCATGTTCCTTATGACATCAATACCCCACAGTGCATTAACAAAAACAAAAACAATGGATGATGTCACAGTGGCTACGTCCAATTTCTTTTATGCAGTCTATGGATTTACTGTATATACAAACAAAGAAAAGTAGATGAAGACTTCATTATGTGTTCCTGTTTGTCTTCATTTTGTGTTCTTTTAGAGTTGACTTGATTGACTGTACAGTAGCCTATGTTATTTACTTATAATAACAATTAACCTCATATAATGAATTAAAAACAGGCAGCTAACTGATCCTGAACTTACATGCTATTACAGTATGTGTGCAGGAAAGAGGAAATATTCTACTGCAACGAAACCACGTTCCGGTTTTGATAATAATTAACCCTTTAGATGTCCTGCTGGCTGAATATAAGACTGGAGCTGAAATGACACAAAACATGGCTGACATGAACGTGTCCACTTCCTAACACCTACATTTTCATGACCGCTGGTCACAGTCGGTGACTTCACACATTGCCAACTCCTCACAATGTTATCACGTCTGATGCCATATATCAGCCCCCCAATTGCCAGGTCCTGACTCGCTCGGAATGCCTCGGAGGGAGTGTCTCTCCTTGTTGTCATAGAAACCGCCTGGATGTACTAACTGTAGCCTATGTGCTAAAACTGTACACAAGGACAAGACTCTGTTCCAGATGTCTAAATTGACATTTTCAACTATCAGGAAAAGAAAAAAATATGCTGTGATGTGTCATGATGACCCGTTCCTCTATTTCCTCTTATGTTGTGTCTTGACATGAAACTCAACCGAGAGGAAGGGGTTTTACATTCCACAGCTGCCTGCTGCCTCTTTCACTTTCAGACACAAATATCACCAGTTTGAATCAAGGCAATAAATAATCTCCTACATGTGCTTCACTGCTCTCTAATTTCTGTAACTCCCTTCCTGTGTTCCCTCGAACTGCTGTTCTCGAGGAGTTTGATCATCCCTCCCTCCCTCCCTCCCACCCTCCCTACTCCCTCCCACCCTCCCTACTCCCTAATCCTGTCTCATTCTTTAGTGGTAGAGGGAGAAATTTGGAGAATTCTTTTTAGTGACCACACCAAACTCTCCAGTCACACGCCCTCTTTTTCCTCCCCGTCCTCCTAAATAAGGAATTACAATTTGAGTAGGGAAAAAGCAAAAAAAGCAAAGGGGCGGGGCATAGAGTGAAATAAGAGGAGGTAAAGGCATCTCTCTCTCTCTCTCTCTTTCTATTGAATGTGGTGAAGTCATATAGTTCAGAGTAGGCTGTTTGCTGTGTATATGTTGGCAGTCCTGTATGGTAAACTCCACACTGTGTTGTAAGGAAGAAGAAGAGCGGTAACACAGCAGCACAAGCCCAAACCCACCTGTATTCATCTGAAAGCTACTACACAAAGTAAGTAAACACTTCTTCTTCTCTCAGCCTCATTTATCAATCTCAGTTTTCTGGTTTCTCGCTGGTAGTCAAAAGATTTCTTTGTTGCTTTAAGCTTGTGGCTAACTCTGTGCAGGAAACATGAAAAAAAGAAGTGTAATCATACACCCCACCCTCACTCTCTGTCTCCCTGCCTCTTTCTTGTGTTTGATCATACACAGAATAGAACTAAACACGGTTTTACAGAGTTATTTTTTTTGTTTTTCTGTGTGGATGAGATGCCTTTTGAATGACCCACTTGTCTGTAAATTATTGTGTCATATAATCCTGTTTCTTATCTACCTTTGCTCTCAGTACTCTTCTCATGTGCGATGCCTCATAGCTTCAAAGGTTCAGCCTCAGACAAAATCTCTTATTAGAGAGCCTTCAACATGTAGCCAGTACTGTCTAATAATATGTAATTTTGTAGTTTAATATATGCTCTGTACACCAGGCTGCTGGCTCAGGATATGGCAGTAAAACTCTGCATGTGTTTGTCACATACATTATGGACCGTGGTAAAGTATAGCGCGCAGGTGAACGTTGAGACAGTGAAATAACTTAAAGACTGTGACTTTGGGTGGTGTTTGGGCTCACTATCTTTAGTGATAAGGTAGAAATGTAGAGTGCTGAATTAACAGTCTGGGCAGCAGCTGTGGCAGTGCAGGGTAAAGAGAGACATAACCATGAACACTGTAAGAAATAATCATGTGAACTAGTTAATCCATTGTGTTCACATCACAAAGGTTGCAGAATGACTCAAAAATAACTGCCAGTGACGCAGTTGTATTCAGCCCTGTTGCAATAACAAGGAAGTTGTGAAACATCTTGTAATGCATGACTGCAAGATACTATAAAGTGTTGAAGAATTTGGTTTTATATGGTGTTGGTGGTGTAGATAACAATAGTCACACACAGTCACACAGCCATGTGGTGACATGCACTGATGTACGCAGAGAAAAGGTTTATTCAACAAAAGCTGTGTAATAATCATCTCATTACAACACATTGAGACATATTCAGTTACATGTGGAGTTCTGAAATGTGGACTGAAGACACTTATTTACAAATATGTATACTTATCATAGTTACCTCTTTGCCAAAGTATGTGTGAGCAATGCATTGACCAATTTGTGATGCTTGTTTTCCATTTTTAGTAAGCACACATGGCTGTTTATCGACATCTTGGTTGGTTTTTGTGTTGTAGTTGTGACTCTATGATTACATGTTTCCAGTAACTACTAGGACGCCCCTAGTTGATTTCTTAAGTATGCAGGTCTACATAATCTTCCAAAACACATTCTCAAGCACCTATACCCACACTCAGCTTGAATGGCTCGTGCTATTCTACTATTTGCAGTCCGCTTTACAATCGCTTTCACAGTCAAAATCAGTCCTGCAAATGTTAGATATGCTCATTCAGAGTGACAGTGGCATGACCCAATCTTGTGACATCCAGTCAGCGGTTTGCATGCATAGTTCAGAGATCAAAGGGCAGGTTAGACAAATCTGAGAAGAGTAGACTCTCTGACTTCATCATCCTTCATTGTTGACTGCATGCAGATGCTTGCAGCTGCTGGATGTTCTCTGGGCGTGCCAGGACAAAACAGTTGGAAGTGCTGTGATTGAGAAAGAGATTGTTCAAGAGTTCGGATGTTTAGATATTTTTTCTTCACCCTTCTTGCGGTGACAAACTGGTTTGGGAGTCACTTAGCGGACAGGAAGTTGCTTCTCCTCCACATGCCCATATAACCACTGCAACCACAGACAATGAACAGGGCCACAAGTGTGATCTATGGCAGCTTGGGCTCCAGTGTGGAGCTGTTAGAAACAATGACGATTTGTCAAACTGTCAACACATATTGTGTAAGACTGAGAAGCCTCTGTTTTGCAAGACATGTAATGGGATTGCAATGTAGATGATGCTGTATATTAAGCCCATTTTCAAAAATAAAACCCAGATTCTTGCACAATCCTACATGGTATCTCCAGCCTTATTAAAATGCAACAAAAAATTGACAGTTTCCATTGGTTTGAAGAACATATAGATACCAGAAATCTGTATGCATATACTTGGGCAGAAAGTAAAGAAAAGTAAAAGTGGAGGATTTTCCTATCAGCTATAAACATCTCCATATGTTATCTGCTTTCCTTGAAAGTTAGAAACGTCATTGAATTGTATAACTCAATTACTCAGATCTATAAAAAAAAAGAAGCAATAACTGCAGCGTGGCGGTTAACACATGACATCTCATACTTTCCTGTTTTAACAGGCTTGGTGGAAATGATCTAATTTGCTTGAAGGTCGTTAAGCAGTGTGTTGTTTTGTTTAGAGTCCTGTATGCACGTTGCTACCTTTGTCAGAGAGGAAGGAAGGAAGTGACAGCGGAATGAGCAAACAGGATGCAGGGAGTGGGGCGGCCAACAAGAAGCTCATACTGCATTAATAAGTGAGATAGGCCAACCGTAATTACTTTCAGCAGGAATTC
Source organism: Perca flavescens (assembly GCF_004354835.1). Taxonomy (NCBI): domain Eukaryota; kingdom Metazoa; phylum Chordata; class Actinopteri; order Perciformes; family Percidae; genus Perca; species Perca flavescens. The sequence goes on from NC_041343.1 coordinate 12,975,463, forward strand.
TTAAAGACATTTAGCATTTTCAGCTTCCAAGGTACAAAATGTCTTTGTCAAATAAAGACACTGACATGGTCTGGATAAGTGTTTAATACACTAGTTATTAAATGTGCACATTATAAAAATGATAAATCAAGAAGAAGAAGGATTCCGTCAGAATTAAATGTAATGCAGAAAAAGACACACACAGGTAAACATACTTGTACTTCTGTCCTCCACTCTTCATTGGCCTCTTTCCCTATCACAGGGATAGTTCAACATTTTGGGACATACGCTTTCTAGGTATAAAATCTTCTCATCTAACGTTATCTGCATTCAGTCATCTGCGTTAGAAAGTGAACAACTGTATTTTCCAAAATGTTAAACTAATCCTTTAACTGTCAGCACTAGATGCCTGATTTCAACACTTAAACTAACTTAGACTTAAACCTATTTTTTTAACCTAACTAACCAGAGTTTGAACAATAAAACAGACCCTTGAACAAGTGAGGACAAGCCAAAATGTGCACACTTTTGAAAAATGTCCTTTTTCTAAAAGTTTGAAATGATTAGGTTTAAAACTTCTAACACACAATAGATACACATTCAAGCACACATGTACGCACCAGGAAGAGAGTGATTAAAATCCTATTTGTTCTGACTGCAGGCCAGGACTGTGGGTGTGAGCAGGGAAGGGATTTGAATGTTGTTTCGTCTATCAAATATCAATATTGAAAAAGGACACAATACACCGCCAATAAGTAAAGTTTGCTCAGCTACCTGCCTATCTAACACTAACTTTTCCTACCAACAGGATCAGGATGGCAAACAAAGGTCCTGCCTATGGTCTGAGCCGGGAGGTGCAGAGTAAGATTGATAAAAAATATGACACAGAACTGGAGGAAAGGTTGGCGGAGTGGATTGTCATCCAGTGTGGTGCGGACCGGCCTAAGCCAGGCAAGATTGAATTCCAAAACTGGCTCAAGAATGGATGTGTGAGTGTTGGGTTTGCTTTGCTTAAGTGTTAATACAGCATTGTACTTCACATTGTGTACAGTATATTTAGAAGGATCTGTTTTTTTCTAGGTGCTGTGTGAGCTCATCAACAGCCTGTATGGATCCAACAAGCCAATCAAGACCATCAAGAGCTCCACCATGGTATTTAAACAGATGGAGCTGATATCCATGTTCCTCAAAGCAGCAGAAAACTACGGAGTCACCAAAACTGACATGTTTCAGACTGTAGACCTCTATGAAGGTAAGACATCCATCCAGCAGAACTCATCAGTATTATTACAGCAGATTTAAGTGTTTCGCAGATTTATCGCAATACAAGCAAGGAAATGAAGCTGTATTCAGCGGCAGAGAGCACAGGTCACTGATGTCCCCTGCCTGTAATCGGTGTGTGCTCTGCTAATGTGAGATTGTTGCATATTGTCTTAAGGCAAGGACCTGGCTGCTGTCCAGAGGACCCTGATGGCTCTGGGTAGTTTGGCTGTCACAAAGAACGATGGGTGTTACAAAGGAGACCCCAACTGGTTCCACAAGTGAGTTTGAATATTCCATGTATGAACTAGTTTCTAGGTGGGAAGTTGCTAGAACAAAAGGAGGTTTCATTTCAGTGCCTAGGAATGAGATTGTGGACTGAGAGATGTGTGTCTGTATGTGTGCAGGAAAGCCCAAGAGAACAGAAGAGAATTCACAGAGGAACAGCTGACCGATGGCAAAAATGTCATCGGCCTGCAAATGGGCACAAATAGAGGAGCATCTCAATCTGGAATGACAGGCTACGGACAAGCCAGGCAGATCATCAACAACCCCTAAATCTGAGCAGTGCTTAAACCCTCCCCTCAGACACTCCTTCTGCAACACTCTGAAAGGCCAGTGTGGACGGAGAAACTCTGAAATGTAACCGGGCTGTTTTCAAGGCTAAACTGGATCAAAAGACCAAAGGACCAATGAGGACATGTGCACATATACGACACATAGTTTATGTTGAGCACACATAGATACCTTTGACCGTGCAAGTGAACAATTAGATAGCATTTTACATAGTGAATTCATGTAAATTATGTATTTTTTTTAATGGATCATTTCCAGTTGTTTTACATGTTTTAACCCGCTACCTAAAAATCAAATGCGCTTTACATTACTGCAAACCATAAGATCAGCCAGAGGTTTCAGTTTATTTTAGTTCACTATAAAAATCAACTTGCAGAGACTTGTAACTTGCTTGAGAGTTCTCAAGAGTTCTCAAGTACTCCATCACATTCAACATTTCGTTTGCTTTATTCTTTATTTCAGCAGCTACATTATTGCAGCATGCAATTTCAAAACTCTGCCTATTGGTACATTCAAGACACTGTGATATCTGATATTTGAGAATTTTGAGATGGATATGGACAACCAAATCCATTATTTATTTTATCAGTGACCTTGTTCTGCCAGCGTTGCTCATCTGACAATGCAGCTATCAATTCTTGGATGTCAGGGTGTACTTGAATGCACCTCCAAGGAGAGTTTTAAAAAGGTTCCCTGCTCACACCGGTAGCACAACATAGCTGTAATGCAACATTAACAAAAATAACGGATAAAGAAATATAGATGATAGATAATGGGATCTCAAGCAACTATCAAGTCTCATTTGTTGTGTACTGGACTGATTTGAAAGACATTGCAACCTGGAAGTTAAGAAGTGCATGTTGTGGTTTACAATAAAGTTAAGCAAAAGTATTGAAATGAATAGGTTAAAACAAACAAATCCACCGGTATAGTCAAGGATAAGTCATTTTAGAAAGTGAATTGCCTAGTTTAAAAACAGTTTTAAGAAAAACATAAAATACAGCATGTGTTTTACCTGCTCCATAACACAATCTGCAGTTAGATACTCTCAGTTTACTAATTTCTAATCAAGATGTCAGACCTTCTTTTTAGAGTTTAATAACATCATATATAATGGCAATTGATTTTGATTTTGAATAAAGTTCAATTTCCCTGTAAAGAAGCCTCTTGTGTGATGAATAGATTAACTGAGATAGGCTTTGTCTACATCTACTGTGCTGTCTGATTCTTTATAGCCAGGTAAACAGTAAAAAATATTTACGTATGCATATAACAACCAACATTAAACATGTCAGAGTTTCTGCAGGTAACATAACACCTAGCCTTTTTTGCCCTAAACCTGAGCTGTACTCCGCAAAGAGATAAGCAGATGTAATAAAGTCTGTAAAAAAAAAAAAAAAAAAAAAAAAAAAAAGGTGGGAGGAGAGAAAAGAATTATGGGAGAGAGTGATGATGGGTGGGGATAAAGCCTGGATTTTTCCTGGCCAGGCTTTGCCTGGTTGGATGGAACGAGAGAAACAAGGTGGATTCAGATATCACTATCTCCTGCCAAAGTTTTGTTTATACTGTGTTTTTGCTTGAGTACCGACTAAGCTGTTCAGCATGAACTGACTCGGAAAAAGCCCGGAGATGGAGAAGAAAAGCAGGAAGGAGAAGACAGAAAAAGAGTAAAGTTAGATGTTGATGCGCAAAACAGATTATAAAGAAATAACAGGAAAAAGGGCTACTCCAGATGGAGTCGAACACAGGTGGTGATTAAGGAGATTAAGGTGGCTGGGATCAGAGGGAGAATAGGTCAAGCCAGAACAGTCAACCTAGGAATTTAGAGAGCCAAAAAAGGAGTGATCATTGCACAGAGAGGGCAAACAAAACGACTTCCTTTTCCTTTTCCTTCTTATTCTTAGTCTGTTAACAGGAAGCTGTGTTTAAAGTTTTATCATAGAGGGGTAAATTGGTATATTGTAAATTCATGACAATGAATTTAAAACAAGTGGAAACAATACAGTAAACTTGTCTTCTGTCCAAGTGGCGGCATATTCTTCTGTTTTGTTTATTTCATTTTTAGTTGCTATAATCTATTATTTTCACAATAAATCATTAGAAAACTGCTCATTTTACATGCCTGATTGCTGTGCAGTCACACTCACAGTACATTAAACAGTTCATGAATACCTTTTACAGTACCTACTTGCATCTGATGGAGCATGAGCATTTGCTCTTTAAAGTATCCTCAATACTAAAACTTACTCTACTGTTGATGATGCTGCAGGATATTAGTCTCCGCGGGAGCAGCAGAACAGTTTTTCTCAGCTGTAGTTTAGATCATCGCAATTGCCAAAAAGTGTTTATTTCAACAGTAATATTTATTTCAACACAAGCACTTTTAACACTAACTGACGTGTTTAGCTCCTTGAGTCTCACACTATTCAACACATCGGCTCCAAGTTTATCTCAAGGAGCTTTTAACATAACATGCAACATTTGTGTCCCTAGAAGACATTTGTACACTGGAACTCTGATTCCTTTTTATGGGTTGTCATCAGTATCTACAGCAACCATCACTGACAAACTGCTTAAGTCAAGACACAAATATATTTCATAAGATGTGCAAAGCAGGTCAGACTACTGTAAGTAAATAAAATAGAGATTTAAACACAATCTATTTGAATTCATATTTGGTCTTTAAAAGTCCCATATTGTATAGAGCGAGGTTTAACATGTCTTCTTTAATTATAAAGCAGGTCTATATACTATATAAATACTGTGAAAGTATCAAAATGACAATATTTAGAAACCGTGCCTTTAAATGAGCCGTCAGGACTTCCGCCCGGTTGTGATGTCACAAATATACTATAAATAAGTAGAAGGTGCAGCCACAGTGCCGTTACAGTCATTCCCCGGCTGCAATGACGGTGCAGAAACTCAGAGAACGCAGATGCGGAAGACCTGTAAACACTGACCAATCCTTTTTGGGGTTTAAAGAGACAGGTGCTAAAACGGAACATTTCAGACAGACAGTATGAGAAAAATTGTTTTCTGTTCTAGAAACCCAAAAATACAAGTATGAACCTGAAAATGAGCATAATATGGCATCTTTAAATGATTCATTATATTTTTGGTTTGTATTGGTGTTTAATAATCATTAAGTGCTTTGTTATCATTAGAGGAATCATGGTATCAGGGAAACAAATTTCAGAAATGCATTACACTGTAGTTTTATCACCTTTCATCACTGAAGAGATAAAAGCTGATGTGGTGAGAGATATGACTCCTTTATCATTCATTGAGTCAGGAGCACTGTTGCACTGATGTTACTTAATCATTTATTGATGAACTGAGCTAACAACCTTAAGCATACATAATATACTCGCTGACTATACAATGTTATCAGCTATTGTTTGTTACACTGTAGGAAAGTGGAACTTGCTAATGATTCATTTTTGAATCATGAATGGTGACTAGTTAAGGTTTAATTGATCATTTGAGACTTGAGAGAAGACATCTACAATTATCCTTTTTTTAAATGCAGGTATCCTTGATCACAGTACTTAACTTTATAAAGCACTGAAATGAGCTACTTAGTAAAATACTGTGCGTGTATTTTTTTACTTTGAGGAATGAGGTTGTGTAACTGCCTCATTTCTACCTCAAATTGGACACCACGGGACTTTGAACTGATGAACTGTGGTAAGCAGCTAAAATCAATGAGACTGAAAAACACATCCGAAATATTCCCCAAACAAGCTAAAACAAACCTCTCACTATGTGCTTTTTAATCTTTACCTCACAGTCTCGATGTTTTAAACATTTCTACAGCAAATTTTTTAGCAGCCCTGTGGCGCCCGGCCTTTTTGACACAGGATCTATTTTTTCTTTCATTCCATCAAGGTTTTAATGAAAGCGTGGAAACACCAACACACCGCTGGCCTCACTGCAGCGGAATGCACGTTGCTTCCATACAGGGGCATAACAGGGGCGACGATTAGCCTTGAGGTTAAAGAAGTGGCCTTGTGACTGGAGAGATGCCAATTTGAATCCTGTCTGTGAAAACGTGAATGGGGTAGCTGATTGTAGCACATTCTTCACTGTGCAAGGCTATAAATTAGTTTTCACTTGTGTCTCAAAAGGAAGGATACAATGTTTCACACTTAAAAACACAGGTACAGGAAAAGTGCATTTTTCTACCAATGTATGTATAATAGCAGGCACATAATGGGCCTTTTGAGCCATCCTACAAAGTAATGTGGTATAGTTTAAGGCCCAAATTGATTTGAACCAGTCAAGATAAACTAAAATAGCCTGGTCCAGACCTCAAGACTCAAGTAAATGAAATGACCTTTCAGTCTGATTATCAGGCTAGAACTAATGCTACAGCTAGTAAAGTTGGGTAAGGACACTGATGTAGTGGAAAAAGCTCTTGCCCTGGCAGCGGTGCTTTTGGCTTAACGCGCAACATTACCAGTGAGACTGTCCTCCCAAGAAGAACGACAGCATCAGTCATTTCAGCAAGTGCTCCAGAAGGACACGTTCACATTCAAGTGACAAACGGCTGATGATGGCGTCACATAAGATAGTGCTTCTATGTGTTGTTCTAGAGGGTATGGACAAGTGTGGTTGTTTATTTGGAGGATTTGTTGTTACTGGCAGGGTTAGTGGGTGGAAAGCCAGTGGCAGCATTAGTAACTTCTTCTTATACAGCCTCATTCGTACACCCGTTTCAGGCACAAAGACTGATCAATTTGTTCAGAGTGTTGAATGTCACAAATCTTAAGAAACACCTATTTCATTTTGACAATACTTATCTTGTCTTACAATAGCCGTATTTCCATAGATGAGAAGGGAATTTTCTTTGTAGGCATGTATGGTTTGTATGAAATGTCAGGAAGAGATGCGAGGCCTGAAGCTATGGCTGACACCCCCTTTTCAAAAGTCACAATGCTTGTACATAAACTCAATTAAAATTAGAATAATAAAAAATTTTAAAAATAAAAAAAGGGGGAGGACAAGTGATGTGTTGTGGAATGTAAGAAAACCGTTTTGTAGCAGTTTAAATCCTGCTGAGAAAAACAGCCTGGTTAAGACACAGCGATTGGTTGTGGACCTAGAATAGGGCAGCTTGTTCTACTGAGTATTTAGCTATGAACAACATTCAAACACCAAACATGCAGGCATTTATTGACAGCAAATACAACGTTAGGCTTTGGTTTGTATGCAGCAGGGTGATGTCAGTCCAAGATCATTAAGTGACGCCACAAAAGGCAGTAGTCAAGAAAGGATTGCCCTGGGTGAAAGGCTGAAGAAGTAAATAGGACAGGCTGAACCTGTCCTGATACCTGCTAAATTAGCTTTAGGACCAAGGCAATTATCTAGAATCAATGGGTGTAAATGAATTTCGATGACCTTGTCACAGAATAGAAAGACCCTCTGGAATTCTTATGCACTGTGACGTATGGTGTTACACAAGCCTCAATGCAGGTAAAAACTGGTCTTTTGGCAGCTCTAGTGGCAAATTATGCACCAGATCGCTTGTACTGTATTATAAGCACTGCTCATTTGCCTTCCTATGCAGTTTCATAGAGGTGTAATTTCCGGTGAAGATCCGCTATGTATATATAGTGAGGTTTTCAAAACGGTGACAAGCAACTGAAACAGAGAAGCACTCTGCTGGAGACAGCAGGTTTGGAGACAGGCTAAGCATGGATGTCACATCAGATACGATAAAAAAAAAAAGGTGCCACAAGGCTGAGGTTAACATAAAGACTGAATAGTGTGTGTAAATGACTCACAGGCATGAATATGGTTGATCCAGGAACCACAGAAGAAGGTGCAGTGGTGTGACTTGCATGCGTCGTTGGCACTTTCTGTGGCTGCATTGAATGATAAAAGGGTGAAAAAGGGTAGGTCACAGGAGTATCGGGTGTAAACGGTGGGTAATCTGAGTCAAGACGCAGAGGTTTCCCATCGAAACTGTTGGTTTGAGTCCAAATATTGAGCTCTGAAGCCTCCATTGAAACGTCATAAAAGGAGGACAAAGTTGTTAAGGCAGTGTGACAAGCTAAAAGCTCAGAACGTACAGTTAAATATTCACTTCAATCCTCACCTCGAGGAAATGCTGCCTTGCTTTAAACCAGTTTTTTTTAAGGTTTTCTGTAACTTGCCAAAACACACGTTTTCATTCCACTTTGTGCTGCAATTTATCAACTAATCAACCAATCATGACGGTCCTTATCTGCTGCAGTGAAGCTGCAAAGTGCTTTTTGCAGTCGAGAAGGAGTTCCTCAGTGAAAGTAATGTGGCCTTTTTTTTTATAAATACATATCCTCGTGTCGGGTCGGAGTCATGTAAAACCACGGGCCGGATAACATTCTCGATAATGATTTATGAAAATGCCTCTGTCAGACACAAGTAAAAAAAAAAAATAAGACAAACTTTATAAAAATGTTATTATTCTGAATATAAGAGTGCAATGATTCACAAAACTCATGACTCCATGCAATAGGTTACTGTGAGTGCCTGAGAGTGTGCCTTGTAAAATCTACTTGAGGTTTCACTCTATCATATACTGTTTATATCAAAACTAAAATCAAATAGACAAAAATTTAATCTATTTTACTGCATTGCACTGTGCTCATGAGGGCCCTCACCTGGCTGATACTGGTTACTACACATGCAAGGCACATTTGTAACACCTTATAAAACCAAAGCAAATGCAGATTTCTGATGTCAAATAATTGCTCTGCTGCCAAGCATAAAAAGGACAACATTTAATCAGGAGTTTTTCTACTTCTTCTGCTTCCTTAATGATAACTTCTGTATTTCATTTCCTCTGAAATTCTATAATCCGATTGTGAAATTAAAACGTGATGGATTTATTTTAACTTTTGACCAAGAAATACGACATCACAAGGGTCACAGCACGGCACTGGCACAAATATGCACTTACATCGCTCATTTATGTAATCATGACATCTAAAAGGAAATCATACAAAAATGCATCATGAGAAACTGAACACCATGAGTGAAATTTGACTAATTCAGACGGCTAAGCCACTTATTTTCAAAGAAGTAAATTTGATTTTCTGGGATATATTATCACAGAGGACATTGAGTCAAAGAAGAAAATCAACAGTACACCAGCATTGTGTACAGCTATTCAGATAATGTGGACCGTTTTAACTTGTTTTTCGCTCTGGAACAAATGCTTAATACCATGTGTTATTTCTGAAGTGGTAAATGTGAAGGCATTTTAATATAGGATCCGTGTCCCTGCTGAGTCCCTGTGCTGTTATTAGACACACTATAAAACCTTTACTGTCTGCTGCAGATAACATATAGGTCTCAGATGCATGTTGTAACCACTGCACCATTTATCACATTCTGCAGCATATTACAAACCCTGACCCCACAGGTTCATACATAAAGTAACGTTTTGATAGGTGAGAACATGTAGCTTATCGGGATTTAATGTTTTCCTCTTGCCTTCGCTGTTCATACAGGTCCTTGAGAAGTTGTGTTACAGATGCCTGCCCAGCTTGTTAATAATGAACTAAAGCCTACTTTTAAAACAGGTCAATAGAGCAGGACCAACACACAAGGCCAAATATAGATTTTATCAGGGTGTAGCTAACTGGCCGGTGCCGCCTCAAGTCTTTGTTAATGCCTGTTGGGATAAGAAAGTTATCACTTCCCTTTTTCAAACTGTGTGTTGATAGACAAAGAAGAGAAATATTTATCTACAGTCACCATGGCCAGTTTTAAGACTTTTAAAAACATTAAGTGCATATTTAGATTTGGATCACTGGCAGTCTAAACATATACGATTCAGATAAATGTACAAGCTGTGGAGAAAGGGTCTATTTTTATTTCCCGTTTTATGGTCTCACAGGAAAGTGCCTTTTAACATTTTTCTTTTTACCATTTCACGTAATGCAGATTTTTGGGACATACAGTGTTTACCTTCCTTGATTTTTACAGCATCGCAACTCCAGCTTTAATTCCTCAAGCATTCCTGTGTCAGACACATTAACTCATAATGTGAATCCAGCATCCCACACACTTATTACTTTATGTCTTTTCCTTTTGGGCTGAGTTCAATGTGTTTCAAGCGCTTCAAACTTCCCACTCAGAGTCAACAGTCTGCAGTAAGGGCCTCCAGATGGACTATTTTAGCTACACTGGGACAGTTTTGGGTCACAGTTAAAATGAATGAGAGCAACATCAAGAGTGAGCAAATGGTTTATTAACTAGGTATTTTACAACTTGCCAGCAATCACATGCACTCCAGCATGCAGCACGCCTAACTACATGTTTAATGAGGACGTTTTAACACAAGTTTACATCATCTCTGAGGGCTGTTGGTGAATTATTCCAATAGAGATAAACTTAGTGAAAGCAAATGAATTAGGCAATAAGGAACTCTGGCTGAAAGAAGAGGAGGCGTGGAACGAACAGCGGGCCTTGTTAGTGTCGTTGTCCTCAATCTAGTTGTCTGATAAAATGGTTCCCTCTGCTGGTGAGCGTGTAACAAACTGCAAATCACACTTTCTGATTTCAGAACCACAACTGAGATTTGTGCATCCTATCTTTTTCTTTCAAATTCAAAAACCATCACTAATCACAAGTGACAGCTTCGGATGATGACCAAAAATAGAAAAGATCACTCAACACATGAAATCCTTGTTTTTGTTGGTTGTTTTTTTTTTATTGGAATGCTTTATCTCAATAATGTCACAACAAGCCAAAACAGTGCAAATGCTGCATGGCACCAAACACAGCCTGAAACCCCTTCAAACATCATTTCCTCAAGCTTCACGTCTTATATACAACTGGGGCCATTTCTAGACACTCATACTTCCAACTAACACAATCCAGGACCAGACATACTGTACACAGCCGTTCCCATGAACACTTAAGGCACACAAACATACACTATATTTAACACAGCAGGCAAATGTGCAGAGCTTAAGACAGCAGTAATGCCGGATAATTTGATGCTTGGGACTCTCAGCCACAATTCAAACAGAACCTAGCCATGAAGAAACAGCTACAGTAGAACTCACAGACTAATGTTTTTTCTTTTGCATGAACTGCGATTGCTTTTTAGCATTTAGCGTGACAATATTCAGCATAGCTGTGTTAGGTAGCTTATTCGTGTGGCTAGTACTTTTCATTCCTAACAAAATATTCAGGAACTACACCATGTAGAGATGTCAGGGCCCAGGGTGGCAGGGCTGGGTGAGAGTCGACAACAAATACAACAGGGAGAGCAGTAAAGAGGTGCTTCGAAGAGAAAATACTGTATTACCATGTATTTAGAAGGGAGAGGGAGAGAGAGCCTGTGCTAGTCAAAGTGTCAGACTGTTAATATCTGTATGGATTAGTGTGAGATACAGACACAGAAAAGGGAAAAGCCGTGTTATGATTAAGAATGTGATGTGAAAGCAGGAGGACTGGAGCTGATGTGACAACTGTACTTTGTTGTAAAAATAAATAAAACCAAGTGCATTATTGCACTGCAAAGCTACTAAAAAAAAAAAAAACAGTGCACACACAATATCACTGAAATTTCTTTTCAAAAATGTCCTTTAACAGATACCGAGGACACAGTCAAGAAGTCATTAGGAGCACAATTTAAAAAGCTGGCAGGTCTTCGTCTAGCAACACAAAACACTGTGTAACCTACTCCACATTAAAATCAAATGTCACAGTAGATTTATCTGGACCAAAATGGTGAAATTTTATTCTAAAAGTAAAACGTAAATACACTTGCCGGGTGACAGAAGTTTTGCACATAAGCAGAATTGGCGGTGTTTGGAAGACCTATGTAGATTATCAGACAAGTAGATTCAACAGCCTCACATCAATAATAAATATTTATGAACACATGATTTTGACTTGATATTCACTGACTTAATAGAGAAGCGTTGGTCGACTCTACACCACAGCGGAGGCTCGTCTTAAAAACATGCATGCAGCGAACACCGAAATCAGGTTAGAGTTGAACATTTAGTTCAGTGATGGTTTTTAGGTGACACAGGAATGAAGTAGTGATCAGCTGTACGTGTGGTCTGCGGGAAAGTAGCTAACTCTCTGGATATACACTGATCTATTTTATATTAACAGTTTCAAAAGACATCTAATTGGTTATTACACACAAGATCAAAAGTGAACATTTAGCAGACTAAGTGCTCCTTGTTATGCAGAGTATTTACAAATAAAGAACTGGACAGACAAAACTCTAAATAGTGTACATCTCAGCAGTAGCCCCTCTGTAGCAGTGGTTCCTAACCTTTTTGACTAGTGGACCTTTACAGTAGGGCTGGGCAATATATCGATATATGAGGCTAGATATTGTCTTAAATTTTGGATATCGTAATATCCTGATATGACACAAGTGTTGTCTTTTCCTGGTTTTAAAGGCTGCATTACAGTAGAGTGATGTAATTTTCTGAACACACCAGACTGTTCTAGCTGTTCCATTACTAACCCTAACCAACATAGTTATTATATCAACATAACTGATGATTATTTATCAAAAATCTCATCGTGTGCATATTTTGTGAAAGCACCAATTGTCAACACTACAATATCGGAATATTTGATTTTCTCCATATTGCACAGCTCTACTTTACAGGAAACAATGCCACACCAAAGAGTGATTTTAACTTCTCAGATTGTTTCTATTTGGCCTGAAGAGGTGAAAGTATTTAGTGTTTTGCAAGAAAAAAAGAAGAACAAATTAGAGAAATGTCAGAAAAAAAGAAACAAATATGTTGTTCCATATTTTCCCTTAAATGATCTTGCAACACCTTGACCCCTAGGTTGGGAACCACTGCTCTGCAGCCTACTGGTCAGACTCATAACATTATAACATTTTGGATAATGTTCTGCCTACAGGGAGTATGTTGTGCACTGGACTTTTTTAGATTTGTATCACATCTCCGTGGCACAGGTCAGAGGGAAACACTTGTTTTCTCCACAGGCCAAAATGAATAAGTACCACATGATCTCAGTAACCTTGGTAAATCATTTTGCAATAGAGGTTACTACTGAAATCACAGTGTCTACATCTGTAGTGAGGTCTCTCTCCCTCTTTAGCACCTCTCCACACCCAACCCTCCGCTCACGAATGTGATCCCACACCCCCTTCCTGGGCCCACTCACATCAGGGTGCCTATTTCCCCCTATGAGAGAGCCCTTCCTCCTCTAGATACCAGGGACATGTCTCCCCCGTCTCCCACAGCAGCAGGTGAGACATACCTCTGGATAAATGTGCTGCTAGGCCACAGCCCTCAAATAGGCGACACCTGTCTCTCCTCTGGCGTTTCCTCCAGGATCTGAAGCAGCAGGTCACTGAGGGGCTTTGCCATGGTGCGGTAGCCTGTCGGCGTCAGATGGAGGAAGTCAAACATGTCCTGTAGGCTGATGGCTCCATCCGAGTGAACGAAATCCCCGCTGACATCTAGGAGTTGAGCGCGGCCCAGACGAGGCAGCCAGGAGCGCAGGTACCCGTTAACCGCCATGTTCTTCTCCCTCAGTGGGTTGGGTCGCTCCCCTCGAGGCAACAAACCCTGAGGGCCACAACCATTTCTCATTTATTAAAAAGGTCCATGTGTTGAGAGTCAAACCTTCATAGTTTAGTTGGTTAAAACTGGCCTATCGTTAGCATTTCCAATTGGGTCAAGGATAGTCTGCAAGGCTCGCTGAACTACCTGATAAACAGACACTCAATACTTGATATACATGGGGCGACCTCTAGCTCACCCAGTGGGAGCGTGCGCCCCATGTAGGCTGAGTCCTTTCCAGCGGCCCGGGTTCTAGTCCGACCTGCGGCCCTTTGCTGCGTGTCATCCCCCATCTCTCTCCCACCTTTCCTGTCTATCCACTGCCACTATCTAATAAAAGGGGAAAAAAAATGCCCCCCCCCCAAAAAACAAATATTTGATATACATACACTACATTTCTTATTTATGGGAGACAATTCAGCTGCTTGTTCTTTTGACTGGTACCTGCATGTTCCTTAACGGAGAGAAGAAATAACATTTGAAAGCTGCGACGTGTTAAGGCGACCAACACCAACTGGTTTGCACATCAAGTACGGTTGTTTTTTTTTCTATATCCTGCGATGTTCATCACATTTGCACAACGCTAAATATATACCAAATATTGAACCAAAGTTCAAATAGAAAAATATCCTTTGTTTCAATGTGACAACTGCAGAGAGAAAATAAGACCACATAGTAAACTAAATGTCAAATGACAACATACCAAACTAGGTGCAACATTAGACAAGAGATTCAACCAACTACTTACCAGTACAACTATCTTTGCCTTGGGGAGGCGGGAGGTGAGCAGCTGCGCAATTGCAAGAATTCCTCCTGCAACTTGCTCTGCTGTGTGTTCGTGATTGTTGGTTCCTACCCACAACACCACCACCTGGAAAAGACCACAGACAGACGCTTCGTTTACTTTCACTGACCTCATTTTAAGCTCCAGAAGTGTGATTAAAGCATGGTACACAGTAATAACTAGGGGTGGAACGGTACATGTATTCATATTTAACCGAACCGGTACAGGCATCTTGGTTTGGTACATGAATTTACATGGAGAATACATGGTATAAAAATAAATAAAACTTGCATGCAAATTAATTAATGTAATGCGGAACTACTGTTAGATACGCGTTTCTTTAACAGGGCTACTAATCTGTCCCTTCAATATACAACCAAACACGGACGTTGATGGAGCAGGAGTTGTCAGCTGCACCCTCCGTTTCACTAACGACTGATGGCTGGACTTTGCGTGCTACGGAAAGCTATCTCACGGTGACTAGGCCTGTCACAATAACAAATTTTGCTGGACGATAAACTGTCTTTCTCTGAAGATCTTAGCAGACTCGTCTCACCTTGGGACAGATGTTCTCCAGCTCTCCATTCTGCAGCCTCCACAGCACATTACAGGTGGTGTCCCCTGCAATTCCAAAGTTGAGTGCATGAAGAGGAGAGAATAACTCCCTCCAGACCTGTGGACAGGAAACCAGAAATCTGCATTTCATATGAGAATTTCTTACTCTGGTGACTAACTTCAAATAACTTATAGAAGCTGAGCTAAGCAAAGCACGCCGACCAGTACAGGATGCATTACAATGATATGCGTACCAACGTGGGAATAGTAGTGAAGCAACATGAATGTATGTACATTGACACTGTTTATCTAGAGTAGATTCATTTGTGAAAATATTGAAATTTTGAAAAAAAGAAATGAGGATGCTAGTGCCATGTGAGCAGTCATATGACCAGGTTTACAAAGATAAACATCTTGTCTCACCTCAAACTGCTGCATTAGCTGTACCATAGAGTCCCCCACAAAAAGCACATCTGGTTCGGCATCCTTACACTCCTGCACAAATCTTGTGTGCTGTAAAAAAAAAAAAAAAAAAAAAGCCTCGTCACAACAGAGCTTGTGATGTAGTGCATAAATGTGAAAGATAGGATAGATAAAATGAAAGAAAAATTATATTTTTCAATTACAGAAAACACAATTTAATCATTTACATATTAGGCATTTGAGTCAGATTTTTGTGTTTCGATGAGTCTTTAAATCAGGATAATACTTGTTAGCCTTCAGAGTCAGATGAAAGCAGACTGTCTCAGTCCTATTAGCTTTTGAGGATTAACCTTGCATAGACCTCCCAGGAGGTGCCACTACACAAGCTGGCTAAAGTGGTGCTCTGAAAGAAATACTAGTCTTGGGAATAGTTACAATTTATGAGCATGCTTTTTTTTGTGTCAGATCATAACCCCTAACTAATATAATGATTACCATTTACATGAACCTTTACCCCACAATATTATTGAGAATATCATCACAGTTTCTCTTGCTATTGTGCAGATCTAGCCTCTGCATCACAGCACAATCATGAACATCAATGGTAGTTGCTGCCTCATAAAATGTGTCGTAATTAGGGGCAGATGGACAAATAAAGCATGAAGAATAAAGTCATGAATTCTAAGAAAGTGGCGGGATTTACATTTCAATAACTTGAGCGTACATGAGTGACTTACTCTATACGACACTAACGGCACTTTAATGTTTATTATGTATGATATTAGAGTGGGCAGAGTCAAACAGTCACGGAAGGATGTGTCTGTTTATTGTATGTTGCATTGAGAGCTTAATATAGAGACACCTAACGTAAAGCATGCAGAATTTAGAAACTATAACACTAAATATTCCATCTAAGGTTCTGTTAACTATAATATATATATATATATATATATATATATATATATATATATATATATGCACACACACACACACAAAGAGAGAGAGAGAGAGAGAATTTAAAATGTGCATTTCACTGTTGTCAAGCTAATTCCATGAAAAAGCATAAGCCCAGGAATAAGAGAAATTATGTAAATCACCCAGAGGGTGAAATGCATTATACATGACGAACATAAACGATATATGGGGATAAAGAGTGAATGTTTCCTACACTAACAATCAAATACACCGACCTGTGACATCCAACGGTCATCTCCTTGTGCATCCTCTACTGGCTGAGCCACAGCAGCTGGGTTCAAGTCATCACCACTCATCCTACAGGAGACACCACCACGTATTCACACATGAATAGTATATATCACGTTAGCTAGATAGAGACATGGCGCTTCTCATGAAAAGAGGAATGGTTCAAATTGTTTTGGTTGGTCATATGGTATAAAGAGGACAGCATCAGCACCAGCTTGCAGAAACCATTGCTGTGATGCAGCAGCTTAACGTTTCAGCGGCAGACAGACTGGCCTAATACGGATAGATGCTGCTTTCGCTTTCAATGCTTATGGATCACAGAGCATATCGCATTAACCCGCTAGCGTTTGGTTTCTGCTCATCTGACGTTAGCTTGTTAGCTAGCCTGCTGTTGTGGCTACATCGCTGATACTAGCTAGCTAGCTAACGCTAGCTAACGTTTGACACGCCCGTAGTTAACATGAACATTTTCAGTAATTATTTTTTTTTCTTAATTGACAAGACCAACTAGCTACCTGGCAGGGTGTGGGCCGTCACTTCTCGGCTCCCTCTGCTTCAGAGTAACTATTTTGCCCCAACTTTACTTCACCGCTGGCGGGTAGTCGAAGCGGGTGATGCTCGCTAGCAACCGTTAGCCGACACTAGCTAGACGACGAGACAACAAAAGGTGTGTCAAGAAGGCAAACTACAGAGAGTCTTTAGGAGGTGATAGCCGATCTGCTACCATTAACCGTAACACCGTTGGAGAGCACAGCAGTGAGCTAACCAGATTACCTATCGCTAGCTACTCCGCAGCGCTGTGGAGATAGGTCTGGCCAGAGCCGTAGAGAGAGACATTTGAAAAAAATTGTCTTTCTCTATAACTCTGGGTCAGACAAGCGAGACTAGCCATATGATTGGGAATATTTTACCCTGAGAGTCGCCTGTCGGGTAGCCATTCCTCACTGGTTGCATAAATTCCCAAACATCTCAATGCCATAAGCTAACCGTCTGTAACCTAAAACCAAAACACTTAGATCTTGTGTTGCTAATTGATGCAGGTTATTGAGAGGTCAACCACAGGGGGAAAAAATCCTAAACAACTAGTCCCGCAATGAATCACGGGGGATGGCTGGTTTGAAATGCGACAAACTGTACAGCATTTTACTTCGAATTCCTAAACACCGAAATTATTCTCCGTTATTTGAGATAATTTCAGTAGGCTTTGGATCACCAGTTATGGAGAAAGATACCTATGAGTGGGACTGTATCTTTAAGTTAGACAACGTACAGCACTGCCGACATCTTTGCTGTATGACTAAAATTCTCACTTCCACTCGGGGCTCATCTTTCCTCCATGCCCATCTCTGATCCGAGCCCGCTGTGTCCATAGACAGTATTTAAAGCTGTGTCAGCTGATCGCAATGCATCATGGTCACGTTAAATCAAATGCTGCATTCCTTTACTGTAGAAAACACAGGTTTTCTAGGTGTTGACATTTGAATGGAATAATGTAGGCTATGTTTTAAAGTACAAACAAAAGAAATGAGTCATCTTCTCATCAACACCCTTAAATTACAGATCATATCTACTCTACATTTTATGATCAATATTAACAGTTTTATATGCTAAAAATATGTGAACATGGTTGTTTGTCACTCACTACTACTACACTCACTACACTCTGAACTAAAAATGTAACCAGATCCGCATAAGACTCCACCCCAGACTGTTGAGTTCCACATGACTGCTACAAATACTGATGAAAGTAGCTTACATTTAGATTAATTGTTTACTATTAATAGGCCTATGTCTCAGGATTTTAGAAAAGACAACCTTACCTTACATTTAAGATGTAGAGATATAAATTGACAACATTCTCTCAGATTTGGCTTAATGTAGAATTTTAAGTTTATGATTATGACAAAGACGTTAATGCAATTTTATGTATTAATCAAATTCCATTCCCAAATAAATTATTTGTATTTATGAAGGTAATGATCATACTCTCAACGATTTCTCCGTCTTACAAAACAAAAAAGCTCTCAAAACAATTAATGTATTTATTTCTACTTAATTAATTTATTTTACATTAGATTTGTTAATTTTTTGTGGTCTTGTGTGGCACTGATTTTTGTTTTATTTTCTCAACACTTCATCTGTAAGTGATTCTATTTTTTTCTTTTGATGTGTATGTTGAGTTTGAAATACAGATTAAAGAAAAAAGAAAAAAACAGGTGTGACATATATATATATATATATATATATATATATATATATATATATATATATATATATATATATATATATAAGGCATGCCACTTGATAAAAGACACACTTATTATTAGACCCCAAGGGAAGCATAGGCCTATACAAAGAAAATAAAATAGGGCCTAAATACGGAGCCTTGTGTTACTCCATGGGAGATGGGTGCAGAGGAATAGGACACCTTATCAATTGTAACAGGCTGATCGATCTTGGAGGTTGGAGGCAAACCACTGTGGCAGTCCCTGAATGCCAACAGCATGCTTAAAAAATAACCAACCAATTAAAAACCACCTCAAGCTGTAAATGTATACATGTCATGTTACACATGGGTGTACATATAAAAAATGTACCCAGGTTGATCAGTGTTATTTGGCAAACACATGCAGTGTCCAGTCGACCCTCTGAACTCGACACATCCATACAACCATTAACCATTAACCAGTGACCAAAGGAGAGGATTGACCAAAATGCAGGCAACAAAAACTGTCACTGGTGTTGTTGCTTTATTCTCAAGCTTATATTGATGTTGATTAATGTGGATGTAACATTGCAGACCTTACTTGGTGGTATACAAATCGATTTGTAGGCATTAACAACAGTACAACTCACGATTTATAGCTACAGACATGGAACACAAAAAATCTGGGGCGGTTTGCGTCATTTTCTCTTAAGTTTTTTAGCACAGTGCATTCTACAAAATTAGTTTATTACTCGATGTAAATAAACAGAATGTTCCTTAACTTTTCTTCCTTCTCTTTTTTCATTTGCAGGTTTGGACCCATATGACTTGTTCTTGGCTGTGTTGTAGAAATGACTGGTGAAGGGTGTTGTTTGATTGTATTTATATAGTAACTCAAATTTCCAGGTCCAAGTATTATTATGAGACCTACTGTATTAGAACTAGAAACAAGGCCTTGGTACAATACCGAGTTATAAATGCAAGATCTACTTGTCCTCATGTACAACAGCGACTATAAGCCTGACAGACGGTCACTTTTACTTCTAAATAAATATTCTGTCGGTATGAAAATCTGTGTGATCTGCTTTTTTTAAACTCCACTTAGCCTTGTGTTGTGTCCGTTCTTACCATCCTTGTGTTCTTTGTTGTAACATACTCTGTGTTTATAAGATGGATTAATGATCTCTTGAGGATGATTCTGCTTGTGACCCGTGAAACTGTGACTTGATCTGTGTCATGCTCAAGAGCACTACAACAGCTTGCATGCTTGCTTTACCATGCATTATGCATTTGTATGACTGTTTGTTTAACCACTGCGCTATGTTTATTTCTACATGCTTCCAGCTTGCAATTGTTACCGTCTGAAATGTGTTAATGTCAGGGGAAGCATAACATTTGAACTTGTCACAAAAGAGTGGAAACTGTGTGGAAACTTTATACCTTCTGTTCCCATAAATTGATTTCAGTGATTGTGTCCAGCAGAAATGTTGAAATGTAAAATATTTGCATGTTAATATAGGCTAGGCTATTTTAATGAGATGGACAATGCAATTTCATTTAAAAAATGTAACAAGGTAATTGAACTTTCTTGTGAAAAAAAACTGTATCACATCCAAATAATTTTTTCCAATCAACATATATTTTTGTATTTGTCTTAAAAAAAAATGATTTACTAGAGCTAAGTAAATAATAATTAATTAAAAATGTACAGAGATATGTCATATGCAGGGGCTGTGGTAACTGAGAAAAATAACAAAATGAAATGGCCAAGCTTTCAGACATCAGTGTATTTCAGTGACACAAACATTGACACATTTAAACCTTGAAATACTTTTCTTCTGCTTTAGCTACAGGCAAACACTATTGCTAACAATATGTTAGCCTATACAGTTTTAGACACATTTTCGACGATTGCCCATATATAGCGCTTTAATTCAACACGTTTGTGCTTGAAAGAATAACTGATTTTGTTTGTGATACGATACTGTGTCCACGAGATGGCACCAGTCAGAAGAAAATTAACTTATAACATATTTCAAAATGTAGGCTACCTTAACCCGTAGATATCAGCCCATAGTTAGTAAAAACACACTGGATGCGCCTGTTTAAATCCACACATCGAAGGTTCGTGGGACGATATCAGCCGAACCGAAACAGGCCAGGTGTTTATAGGGCAGGTTGGAGAGGTAGGTAGGCTGTCGGGTTATGCAATAGGCGAGGTAGTAAACACCGCCCATCAGGTGCGTAGTCTACAAGGGTGACTCATATTTTCACCACCGAAGAGAAGATTCACAAAAAAAGGCTCTTTTTTCATGAATCCGTTTAATAAATGTACATGAAGGGACTTTTACAGAGGAATTAACCGGCCGCAGTTAAGAAAGGATCAATGTTTCATCCTATGTATCGGATATGGCCTCTGCTTCTCCTGGGAGGATTTGTGGTGCCAGGTGAGTTTGAACAACTTCCTGGAGAGATTTCGCTGAAGTCTTCCTCAGGCAAAAACTAAGTTAGTTAAGAGTGCTTTTTGGAGTTAGTAGGCTAGCCTAATTATGACCAGCGTATTACTTCAGGACAAATCTACAATGTAAATAGTCATGAAAATAAAGAAACACATTGAATGAGAAGGTGTGTCCAAACTTTTGGCCTGTACTGTGTGTGTATATATGTATATGTATGTATGTGTGTGTATGTATGTATGTATGTATGTATATATATATATATATATATATATATATATATATATATATATATATATATATGTATGCATAGGACATGGATTATTTTCTTATATTTGATTGTTATTCCCTTAAACATGCATACATAATTGTATAGGGTTGTCTTTAAACCATTGTGTTACAACTCCTTGTGATACGCCTATATGTATTTTATTTACAATATATTATCTACTCATAATAACTGGTCATCACTAACAGTGACTGCAGCTATACAAGTCATCTACAGATTGAACACCAATTAGCAGCATGCTCAGCTTGACTATAGATATTTGATGATCGCAATTTAAATGTACGATTGCTGCTGAATTAATCCCAAACACTGCACAGTTTAATAAAAACATGAAGGCATTCATATTTGGCCAAAGCTGGAAGACTAGTTTAGCAGAAAGAACATAGAGACATAAAGTATGTTGGCTTTGATAAGAACTCTTTCTGTGGTGTTACATCAAATTTAGTTTTTCTCAAATATCCTGCAAGTTTTGAATAAGAAGGAGCTGTTTGGACAAGCAAGCTTGGGAACACCTGGCTTGGTGTTCTGGGCTTTGGTGTGGTGGGGATGTCTGTTTATGTGTTTGAATGGTGGCTCTCATTTTGCTGGAATTACAGAGTCTATGGCAGAAATAATAGACTTGTAAACTTGTAGCAGAAGTGAGTAAGTGTTGAACCATCTACCATGAGAGTGCTCCTGTAGATATCTGATCATAGTTACATTTCAGGCTGACTGATAAGCACTCTCATGGCGTCACAACGGAACGCATAGATAACATGAAGCAGGCTTTGTAACAAAAGTAATCATTCCTATGTTCCCAGGCTCTTTCCTGTTAGGGGGATAATATAGAAGAACTGAAACTAAACTGTACTGATATAGAGAAAATCAAATTTCACAATATTTTTGACAAAATACATCGATGTCAATATTGCAGCGATATTGTAGGGTTGACTATTGGTGCTTTCACAAATTATTTACACAATGAGATTTTTGATAAATAATCATCAGTAATGGTTATATAATTCAAATAATAAGACAAATAAGAGAACAGCTCATTCTAGTAATGTCAAAAAACTCTTTAAAAAAACAGCCTTTAAAACCAGGAAAAGACAACACGTTTACGTATTACGATATTACGGTATCCAAAATTTAAGTCGATGTCTAGCCTCATATATATCGATGTGGATATAATATCGATATATTCCTCAGCCCTAGCTGTTTTTACTGGCAGCATTCACCTGCAATGCCTCAGATAAGGTTGGAAAACTTTTCCTAAGCCATTGTTGCTATCATTGGGCACTGAATGTATTTTTTAAATCCCACTTTCAGTTTCTGCTTGTCTATCCCATTCCTTTATCAGTTCATTCTTGATAAGATTGTTGTCTGTTAAACAAACCTCATTCAAGTTTTATGGCGTTAATTCAGTTTTACTGCTCATGCTGTGGTAGGCAAATACTGTACTGAACTGGCTTACTAAAAGCAACGTCCATTACATTTGTTAACTGTATAGGAATCCACACTGACATCATAATTCAAGAAAAATAATCACTAAAAACATTGTTTACAATAAATCACTACTGCTATCAAACTACTTTGTCAGCCTAAACCTAACAAATATGATATTAAACATCTGTTTATCATTTAGGTGTTTGTATTTAAAGAAATATATGTAATGTGCTGAGGCTTTCTGTATGAATTTAACTAGAGGTATTGGATGTGCTTGTACTTGAACTCGGCTCTAAAATAATCACAAACCCCACGCCCCTGTAAATTAACTGTATGGTTTGCAAGCAAATGTTGCATATTGCTGCCAGTCTTGGTTTTAATTCATTTTAAAATGTAGCATTTGTTCTTGGTCTCCCAGTTTGGTAAAATACACCGACACATTCTAATCTATTTTTCCGGCTGGCAATGCAAATGTAAACAAAGTCAAAAAGCATTGCTCTGGTTTATCCTGGTGTAAAGACATTGAACAGAGGAAGGGGTAATGTTGGAGCTAAACAATTTCTCAGGAATAAGGCAAAGAAACCCATTCTAAATGGGCAAAGAGGATCTCTCATTGCCTTACACCTGAAGTTAATTGGGGTGCTTTTAAATTGATTTTTATTTTTTATTTGTACGTTTATTACATGCACTGTTGTCCAATATCAGTAAGTAGATCTTAGTGATGGATAGATTTTGATTTAAGATTTATAATATATTTATATATATATATATATATATATATATATATATATATATATATATATATATATATATATATATATATATATATATATATAATCCCTCTTTTTTATCATTAAATTGGATATCACCTACAGAATTACTTTATGACAAGTCCCTGTAGCTTCACAATACAGAGACACTGACCATGTCCTTCTAAATACTATCATCCTATTAAATTTAATCTTCTACAGTCATCTGTTTTCTTTCATCCCTACCTGTCCAGGATTACAGAACATTCTTGGCTTCTTCTTCTCTGCAATTTAATAGAAGTAATGCTTTAATCCCCAGGAAGAGTCTGCAGGTCTGATCTAAATCAGCATCACTGTGGCTGACATTGTGATGCAGATTTAGCTCAAATATTTAACTTTACCGGACCCCTAGAAGGAAGTGAACAGTTGCCAGTATACTTTGTTTCAAGTAAAACATGATGGGAAATTGTTCATTTGGGGGTCACTAAGATGTATTATTGAACAGATGTTGAATAACAAACATCCAAACCGTTTTTTTTTTTTTTTTTATATTTCAGAAAATATATTAGTTGTGTTTTTAAGGCATCTGTAAAGGCAGAACCCATCTGACCCACTGTACTTGTACACACATGCAATCATTAACCCATAGTAGGCATAGTAGCTACTGTATTTGGATTACTTGCTCTCTTGTTTGCTGTTCTGAAGCACTGAAGTCTAGTAGAGAAGTAGAAAACCAGATCTTGCAATCTCAAGTAGTGGCTGTAGAATAGATTGTGGGCAGTTATCGTCACAAGAAATGGACTCACAGTTTATAGCTACAAACAATGAACACCAGATATCTGAGGCTTACTCTGTCCCTTTGCTCTCAACTGTCAAGGACATTTCTGTTTTAAATAAGCAGTGATAACTATGTTTGGTGCAAACGGCTCTGCTCTTGTTTGGACGGTTTAATGAAATGCTCTGAAACTGAGGCACTTTACTGTAACTTGTGTTCTGTAAATGAGTCAGGTAATGGAGGTTTGTGTGCAACAACGGTGTGTAAGGTCAGCGTGAGGTTAAGGTAATGATGAGTGTTGTTTCTCACTTGCTTGTCTTTGTTACAGGGGTGCGACGTGTCAGTGGAATAGAGATTTACACCCCGAAAGAAGTGGAAGCAGTCAATGGGACAGACGTGAAGCTGAAGTGTACTTTCACTTCCACAGACCCAGTGTCGCCTCAGTCCGTCACCGTTTCCTGGCTCTTCCGACCCATAAATTCAGGATCGGATGAGTCGGTGTGTAAAAACTGTGTTTTTATGAAAATGCTTTGAATGTGTTTTATTATATATTAATGTTATTATTAGTTATTAAATCAACTCATGATTTTTTTTATAGGGTAGTAAAAGTGTACTGTACATTTGTTTCATTTTCTCATCACCAATAGTCACTCTATATACTTGCCCTCTTTTAACAGCTCTCTGGAACAATCAGAAAAAATGTCTTGCGCCACACATGTCAAAAGCAGAAGATAGGAGCCAGTGGCTTTTCTCATGCTTGCAAATTTGTTGGGACTTCTACACTCTTTGCAATGTTGCTTGTATTTGTGTGTGTGTGTGTGTGTGTTTGTGTGTGTGTGTGTGTGTGTGTGTGTCAGGTGTTTTACTACCAGGACAAATCATACCCTGTCACGCAGGGGCGTTTTAAAGACCACGCAGTGTGGTCGGGAGATATTATGAGACGGGATGTTTCCATCACCCTGCTCAATGTGCCTCCAACCTTTAATGGCACCTACATCTGCCAGGTGCGCAACCCTCCAGATGTGCACGGCAGCAACGGAGAGATCTTCCTCAAAGTCGTCAACAAAGGTCAGACTAGTAGCACTGCACGTTTGGAAGAAATGTCTGTCACATTTTATCAGCATCAAATGTACTACAGTGAAAGAAAAGTCTGAAATGTTGGAGGATCATTTTGTTTATTTTTGCTTTTCAGTCATTACCATCACTGTTTTCAACATGTATTTTGAATGTTGTAGTTTCCGCTGTATTACTCTTTCCACAGGGAGATCAGAGGTCAGGGTCTTCCCTGGAACAGGTAGCGGTTCAGTCAGTGTCTGGCTCAAGAGCACTTTGAATACCCACAGTATGATGTGAAGGACAGTGTGTTTAATCACTGAGACACTGTTTTATTTTGTATTCTCATGGTATCTCTATTTTGTTCTCTGAAACTTCCCAACAGGCAGCACTCAGCTTTCTCCCACTGTTATCACTGATTTTGGGTCTTGTTGCTTCTAGTTTCCCTCTCTGAGATCAGCATCCTGGCAGCGGCAGTTGGAGGCAGCTGTGCTGTAATCCTGATCCTCCTCGGTATCTTCGTGGCGGTGAAGTTCTACAGGAGAAAGCACATGGAACCCGACACTGAGCTGCAACTGCGGGAAAATGTGTGGAAGGACCCGGCTGTGTTGTAAGGGCCAGAGAGCCGAAGCTCCTCTTCTTCTCGTGTTGAGTCCGATTGGCTGTTTGTGTCCACTCTGCTGAAAAATAGAAATTTGAGGGTAGGCAGGCATCTTGTTCTATTTTTGCTTCTCCAATGTGAACCTCAAAGATATTATTGTAGTTTGTTTCCCTCAGCATTAGAGATTTAATGTACCACCCTCCCATTTGTTGTACTTTATACCCTTTTTATATGTTTTTTTTACCAAAAGTTCCCAGTTATTGTAATTACTAAGGTAATTTTATTGAGAGTTTTTTTAACTGTAGAGTAGGAGATATTGAAGGCCCTCTGATGGTAGTACGTAGGGCCTTTTCTAACTACATGCTGTTCTTGGAGCCTGTTCATTGATCTCAATTCACAGCTGTAGTACTGACTGCACCAAATTTGTTCTTTTATGTAATCATGGAATTTCTTTTAAATGTTAGTTATTTAATGATGTGTTTTATGGAATTATGCTGTAACCGATTTTGAATTTGCAAATACCGGGGGAAGAATTTTAGAACCAGAGAAACATGAACTGATTTTGGTGGAGAAATGTTCATGAATTTATGTTTTGGTCGTCTTTGTCCACGGAAGGAAGCAGTACTTCAATCCTCTGTGGTTGCTCCAGCGGTGGAGCCATGGTATTGAAGTCCCGCTCATTAAACCATCCTGACTAATTTAATCACAGCTGTCAATCATGACTTTTCATCCCGTTTTTATAGCATTAAATGACTAATATAAACCAAACTTATCTGAAAAATGAACACTTGAACAAACTGTGTGATAAGAACTATCTAAAATGAAAGAAGCTATATTTGGCTTAACGTGCACTTTGATTTTTTTAGTTTGGCCCATGTCCCATCTGCTGACATAGAGGGGGCGGGATATATGACCTATACTGCAATGATATTGGTGGTGATGATTCACACTCAATTGATTAGAGTCGTCTTTCCTGTTAGAACATCAGCCTTTTTTCTTTTCATTAACATGATTTAAACAGATGACATGTTTTTATTATAATTTTCAGAATTCAGTGAAGTTATGGTTGCTGAATTACAGCATACATTAAAGTTCATGTTAAGAGTACTCCACTGATTTAGCATTACACTCCTATAATATTGTCAGACTCCCGATGGACAGTTTTTAAAAAAGCATCAAAATCGATGCATACATTCTTCACTGTCACAACCTGCCTCTTACATTATTACCCACAATGCAACTCGACTGCAGATTTGGGTGTGTTGCTACTAGAGGCTAATGTAGCCTCAAGCTTCTGGCCTCAGGCAGTGACTCCATAATCCCAGATTCTTTTCATTTTCAAACTTGTAGTCTTCAGCCCCAACCGATGCTGACTCAAGTGACATCATGTGAGGCAATTGATCAGACTGCGCAGCTCCTCTGGAGCCACATAAAGTTTTATATAACGGTTTTTACATAAGTTACTCCCCAACACCTGTAAACTCTGATGTGTAAATCGGGGGATTTCCCCTTTCATTTCTATGTGTTTTATAGATGTAAGTTTGTTTTATGTGACTGCTGTAACTTTGCTTCTTTGTGCTAATTTGACTGGATTTCCATACAGCTGCTGCTGAAAACCTACTGCCTTCAATCAATGTTGTGAAAACTCGTGAATTTTCAATGTCGAATAAATGTCGACTATAGATTTTCAAAGAGAAGAGCCAGCTTAATTTGGCTCTTTGCTGAAAGCACCCCATACCAGTGCAGACAGTGTTTTTTCAACATTGGTGTTGCCACCAGATATTTCTCCTGTTCAATTTCCAAAAGCATCAGCCAACACAGACAATTTTTGCTGCCAGAAAGTCCGCCATGACATTTATGAGTGATAAACAAAGCCAGATTTTTACTACATTGGCAACATTGTACAAGTGATTTTGTATTAAGAAACTGTACATATTGTAAAATAAGAAAAACTTTACATTTTTTTTTTAAACATTGAAGTGTCATATCTTTATTAAGCAACTCTGAAATAAAGAACTGTTTTTGAAATTATAAAGTTGCATCAAGTGTATTTTTGATACAAAAAATCAGTGTATGGGGACAGATCAGCTCTTGAGAACAGATCGGGTGGGTGAGTGTGAAATACCATCAGCCACTCCTCTATGTGTCATACAGTACATGACAATGAGTTGCAGTCACACTTCCTAGCCTGAGTTTATCTGTATTGTAAACCGGTTGAATAAAATCTTACTGTGACATTTCTTTGAGTTGTTTTAAAAATGATATACACCTACTGGACAATCATGAAATCACTGTTGGCTTTGCTGTTATGTCACTCACATTACAACTCACTGGAAAATCTGAGACGTTGCTATTCCAGTGAATGAAGCATAAATTCACAAAAACAACAGAGGAGGCATTTACTGTAGGACGCCCCCTGGTGGAATCATGAACTCTCCTATTTCATCATCCTTAAGTGATATTTAAGTAAGTATTTATTTTTTCCTGTTTACTTTTACATGGAACAGTTATTCAAGTCATGGTGGAGAGGAACTCTAACCTGGGACATGTGGTAACCTGTCTGGGACTACACAAGATAAAACCACACTGACTCTTTTTGCTCAGTGAGAATGGAATGCAAACATGCCTGTTGAACAGGTTCTTTCTTTGTATGAATGGTTCAAGTGCTGTTACAAAGATCATTTTAAGACATCTTACAGCAGATTAACTTGGTTTTTAAGGAAATGATCAGCAAAATTGCAAAGGAACATTTAATGATGATAAGAAATACAACGCTTTGGGTCACAGTCAATTAAAAGCTTTGTCAGCAGTAGTTCCCATTTTTCTCGCATGAGCTTTAGAGTGTGTGCGCGTGCCTGTGTGTTTAGCCACTTACCTCACAAAAATAACTAAATTTTGTTATCCATTATTGTCTTTCTTTGTAATTTCCTCACATTGGGAAAGCCACAGCGATCATTGCTCTGCATAATAACACAAACACAGACACTGATATTGACACACGCTTTTGGTATTTATTAAGGAGTGAGAAAAAAACAAAAAGAGAGATTAGGATGCACAGTGCACATCAGCTGTGGCATAACAGTCACAGAGCAACTAAAGAGAGGTGATGTAAAGTGAGAGCCAGACATTACCAAGCAGCATAGAGAAGATCAGGCCGACGGCTGTGTGTGGTGTACTTGTAGTACTTCAGTATTAATGCTATTTTATACTTTGTACTCCTATACATTTATCTGACAGCAGTAATTACTCATTTAAGATTTTACCTTCAAAGAAAACAAAGTAAATAATACTTATAATAATCTGGATAAATTTATAAAATAGAATGGGTTGTTACAGATTAAACCTTTTTGGCATAATGACCCCCAAAATTGCAATGTCTAATTTAGGCCTCTTGTTACGTTCCAGATGTTTATGAGATGTTAGCAGTTGCGCCAAAGACTGATTTTTCCCTCTAAATGTCTCATATTTCACTTAAACCGGCAGTAGCTTTTGGCCACTTGGGGACAGCAGAAACAAGTTCTGAACACAACACTGACATATTATCACCTTTTAAGGTGATATGTCAAACTTGTTAGCAAACAGAACTTATTTCCCCAGCCAACAGTTACGGAGCAGCATTCATTTGGAGTCGTGTTTCTAATCTAATATTTACTCTAATAGCCAGCTGAAAACAGCTGCCTGTTGCGGCCAAAAACAACGCAGTGAGTGTGTTGCAGTTTGTTAAAAGTAATGTTACGTATGTAGTGAGTGAAAAGCTAGGGTACAGTTTGTGGAAAAACTGGATTTAAATGTTGGTTTTGCAATGGGCAAAGACGTCATCACCCCAGGCAGACTGTAAATACCAGATCAATCACGGAAATACCTTGGAAGATGCAAACTGCCTCAGGATAACAGGTGAAAATACAGTATATCCTTTGTATTTCTAACATAAGGTTTACGTTGAGAGGAGTGTACAAGGTGCCAAGGTCACATTTGTGGTGAACAATCCTTCAGATTTATCTTGTGACTCTTTGCAGAGGTCCCCAACCCCTAGGTTCGGTACCACAGAACAAAACGACTTAACCTGTACTAACTGTACAGTATAGTTACTGTAAAATGCTAAATAATGTAATAATGTCATATGCCGTCACTGTTGAGCAGAAACCTTGTCATTTCAATTTTTTCTCATAAATAAATGCTATTGGTCACCGTTTACGTCTGTCTGTGGGTTTAACATATTTAAACGGGACGAGGCAGTTTTGTCTGACTATGTCTGAGGTAGCTTAATCAAATGTTTTCAAATTAGTCTTTTTTCATTTCCTAAAAGGAGACGGTTTTGGACATGCAAGGTTTTCACCTGACAGTGACGATATGCAATATATAAATCACAGACCAAATATCTAATTACTTCTTCCACCATTAAGTTCATGTTTTCATTGTGTGACTACTTGTATTGATTTAACCCACTAATGTACAGTGAGAGCTGATATGAATGTCTTTTTCTCTTCCCTTTGGATCAGCACACATTTTGCTGCAGTAAGAGCAAATGACACCTATGCATTTTTAAAAGCTGAGGGTGCATCTGCATGGCATCTATTAATAATAACATGGGACACATAATAATTAATATCTGTATGGTACATTGAATGTGGTTATGTTTGTGTGTCTGTTCATGGGCACTCTCTCTCTCTGTGTTTTAACAGTTGTCCTGCACAGGTCTGCAGCAGTACCCTGTCTTTCTGCAGCAAAATGCTGTTTTATTTTTTTATTTTTTTTTCTTTGCAGTTCTGGAAGAGTTCCCACCGCTGCTGCATTGATACTCCAGTGGAGGGGCCTGGAGAGGAGAGCGGTGAGCCCGCAGCTTGGCCACATGATCTCTCACTTTAGAGCTCCACAGCCGTCAAAAAGGATCCTATGGAGTCTGCATACAGTATGTGCATAATAATCTGTTCAATGAATAATAGATCCCAGTGTTAGGTATTTGCAAAGTAAAGTACAATATATATTTATAGGGCAATATCCCTGCATTGGTCTTCGTGACTGAATCTGCCAATGTAAATTTCAGCTACAGTCCTTCAGAGTTGCGAATATTATCTTTTCTTCTCCCGTAAAAGAAATAGTTTGGTTTGCAGAATCAGGATGTTAAGTTCAAAATGGATGTGTAGCTGTCCCCTTGTCCTCTGCTAGTATAACTGTACCTTGACTCAGATGGCACACTCTGTCACATGGTCTCAGTGGCATCCAATTAACACTCACAATTCTCCTTTTTCCCAATGTTAAACTCAGTTTAACCACTCAGCAGCCACCTTTTTCTAATGAACTCATAACAATAAGCCATTATTACCGTGTAGTCGCCTTCTATTTCCAGTGATTGATGGAGTTGGACAGGCATATAGTCTTAAGTGTATGAATGCAGCGTTAGCCAGTTCTAAAATTGACTGATCAAATCTGGAAACTCTGAGCTAAGCCCTTCCTCCGTCATGTCCTGCAGTGAATAGTGCAGACACATGCTATTGGTAAGCTGTTGATGACTGATGTGTTTGTACATTTATAGGAAAGGAGCTGTCCCGTTGTGAAAAATGACTGCACACACCGCCTCATATTATAATGCACTTGCAGCTGCATTGCACTGATCACAAGAGAGTAATGAATGCCTCATGATATACAAGATAGTTTGACCTTCTAGGCATTGAATGGGAGACACACACACATCACCGGTGGCTGTGGATGTTGATTATCCTGAGTCAGGGGAATATGAGTACCGGCAGGAGCCTGCCTTTCAGGAAAGGAGGAGAGGAGAGACATAGAAAAATGTTACTCTGTCCATCTGGGGAAGGATATAGAAACGTGGAAACATTTTCAAAGTCCAATTCCAGTTAAAAGCTCAGACATTTCATATTGTGTTAGTATAGAGATAGGATAGATGATAGAGAGTAACTATTGTACTGTTTCTCCTCCCTTTTGTACTTCTGTGATGCTGAGTTTGATACTTTAAAGGTGACGTGGTGAAAGAACATGTCTTTTTATGAATGGATCATTTGGATATGGGACTGTGTGTCTGGTCCGGCCCTGGGGATGCATTACACAACCTCCTCCTTAACCTGCACTGCAGAACTTTTCTCTGATCTTCACAAACACTCTGACAAAAGTGCCTGGGTCTGCATACACACCCCGAGCCAGGAGATGGGGAGGAGGGTGAGGCAGGGAGGGGAGCAGAGAGAGGAGGAGTGAACGGGGGGTGATGGAGGAGAGAAAGAAAATACGTGGGATATCGGGGCAGGTGAGGGAGGAGGGACGGAGAGATGAGGGGAGAGAGAGAGAGAGAGAGAGAGAGAGAGAGAGAGAGAGAGAGAGAGAGTGGCATGCAGCCAACGGAGAGGACAGGGAAAAGTTGTGAGGTAGCCGGAGGGACGGGCAGGGAGAAGTGTCAGCGTCATTGGTGCTCTGCTGAGAAAGAATGAGAGCAACGGCTTTTCCTCCTGTCCGTCAGTCTCTCTGCGTTTCTGTCTGTCTTTCTGATTGTCTCCCCCTCTCCTCTCTAATTGTCTCTCATCCTGGCTGGCGCTGCAACGTTGCCGGCTCTGCAGTGAAAGTGCTGGCTGGTGGATTCTCCTTGAGTGAACCCTGACTGTGCGCAGTGTTTGCCACTCCGTTACTGTCCTGTCCACACTGACTCAGCTGTGCAGGCAGCCTGCTGGCGTCTGAGTGAACACCGGCTGCACCAGCAGGTAGGCATGACAAAACTTGAAATGTGCATGTTATAATTTGTTCCTTTAGCTTTACCCCTTTTACATTAGACATAGACTCAGGAAACATGCAATCACACATTATATTTGTAAAATAAAAGAATAAACTTTCACTGTCTTTGCTTATATAGGGACTTAATGTCCTATTTTAAGATTTCAGTTGATTAACTTTTTTCTTCTTCCCTTCTCTCTCTCTGTGTTTCTTCCCTTCCCCTCATTTGCCCTCTGTCTAACCTACAGTCTCTTCAACAGGAGTGCTGTGAGGGTTGGCGGGCAGGCTTCGTACCCCCGGGACTAGTGAAGGAGCACGAGTGGGTCGTGCCTCGTTTGGGGTCCAGACACCCAGACAGCACCTTCCAGATTTAATCCAGTAAACCCCAGAGGCCAAGTTGTACTAAAGGATATTATACGAGCTATCTGGAGCCTGCTGGATCCTGCAGCAGTATTTGTTTTGGAGCAGATCTGGCTGCCATGGAGGTCCAGTGGGTTGGGGTTGAAGTCCCGAGGCTGGGCCCTCCACACAGAGCCGTCGGCCTGATCTTCTCTATGCTGCTTGGTAATGTCTGGCTCTCACTTTACGTCACCTCTCTTTAGTTGCTCTGTGATTGTTACACCACAGCTGATGTGCACTGTGCCTCCTAATCTCTATTTTTTGGAAAACTTCACACTTGTTTTTTGTTTCTTTCTCACTCCTTAATAAATACCAAAAGCGTGTGCCAATATCAGTGTCTGTGTTTGTGTTATTATGCAGAGCAATGATGCTGTGGCTTTCCCAAATCTAACATTGACCTTCATCAGCTTCTGAGCTACGTAGGTGTTGTCTGCAATTGTATTTAGGGCATGTGTCGATACAGTAGGTTTCACCGAAGGTTATTGACTTTGGTGACATGACTAGTTTGCTTGATTATTGCTGTAGTTGTTTTCTGGAGGTTGCGTTTTTCACCTCATGAGCAAAATGTGCTGCTGGTTCTGCCTAGAAACAGATAAGGACTATGAAGATAAAGTATTTGGACGAAAGTTGTTGCAATCAAACAGTTTGGCGTTATCTGTGATGCATATTGGTTTGGATTGGGATTGTCTGTCATCAAAAGGAAATGTCAGCAGAATAGTGGCCCTTGTGATAAGAAAGCTGTGTCAGACTGTAGGCACTCTAGAGGAGGCCCTGCCATTCACAGCATATTGTGCCGGACAAGAGGTGAATCTGCAGTAATAGTGCAGCAGTCAATCGGAGCAGTGGAGCAGTGTCTAGTAAAACATCACTTTTAATTTCACTTGAGTCATCAACCCCTGATATTAACAATGAGTACTTTTGCAGTGACCGTACAGTAACATCACCGTGGGTCTCCAGATCTGACAGTGTTGTCTCAAGTAAATTCACACGCAGATCTGAGACTGACAGTGGTGATAGTGTACCATGTGTGTTATGGTGTTTTGATATAGTGTCAGGTGTAATATTGTTATATTGGATTTTGTTTTGCCTGAGATGCCAACCCGACATCTCCAATAACAAAAAAGTATGTGTAATACCATTTCTAACATTGTTCCTACATTCATTACTTACAGTACATCTTGGAATTTTTTTTTAACCTACTGATGGGTGTGGAGCATCAGTGCAGCAAAAGTACAGCAAGCACGCATTAAAAGATGAGCCATCCATGAGAAAATGGTCTCTGACATTATGTTTAGGAACTGTAGGCTTAAAACATTCCCAGTCTAGTAAAATCCATTATAATAATTCTCAATCCATTTAAAATATTCATCTCCCATTTACACACATAAACTGTCTTGACAGTGGAATTGTGTTGCCGAGTCAACATTTTAATGTCGTTTTCAGATCAAGAATGGCTATTTCTTGCTCACAGGTGTTGTCTTTATTTAGAATGAACAACAAACATTTTGACCTCCTATAGCCAAAACTACACAGTAGACTTAACCAGCAGATGCAGGTGGCCTAGTAGCAGAGAGAAAGATGCTACAGCAGTTTCATCTAAGCATAATTTTTTGCTTTATCGTGGATAAACCATCATATTTCTTCTGTATGAGGTGGTTAAGATGGTACCTCATTGTACATTACACTTGTTAAGCAGCAGATACAGTGCTGTAGTAATTTTATACTTTATAATACCCTGTTCATGTTTATTTTGAATTGTGTTCCACTCTACGAGACATCTTGTGTTGTTTTTCGACATCCCAACCATTGAAACCAGTTTATGTCTCTTTTCACACCTTTGACCTCTCATGAATAGCATGGATTCTTGTCCCTTCTTAAATTTAAAATACCAGTCTTAAAATCTAAAGAAATGCTATCTAGTGCCATTCATGTGTGGTCAACCATTGCATTTTATAATAGCTGGTGGTTTATTGTAGAGCTGGACTACAATTACAATTAAACTTATTGTAGGTATATCTGTACTGGTGTAAATGTCAGCCGATAAGTAACAAGAAATTGCAGTACCGAAATACTAAAGTAGGTGAGAGGCAATTTAGAAACAGTGATCACCATTACATCGTTTATCCATAGGACATTGACAAGTTGATTTTTCAACTGCAAAACATCCTGTTCAGTATGTATCTTGATCACAATAAAAAAAATAAAAATAATAACAAAAAGGGAACCGTATCAATATTTTCTGGTATATTATGTTTAAAAAAACATGATTATCAGCCATCAAGCCGATAAATCGTTATCAGATTTTTTTAAGCTCTATTTTTTGGTTATTTGGATATACAAGATATTTTAGAAATGATGTGGAGAGCATTATGTGAATGCATAAAAAATTAAAATTAAAATTAAAAAAAAGTTGTTCTAAAGATGACATATGTAGGCTAGGAACTGGAGCATCTGGAGCTGTTCTACTTCTATCTGAAGCACCTTGCAAAACAAAACTAGAAACCTCAATATGAAATAAAAAAAAAAATAAAATAAAAAAAGAGAGAGACAATGGGCAGGAGGCTACTGGTTTAAGTAGTAGTAAGGTTGGAGTAATATTTAAATGTTGTCAGAGACTAAACACAAGGAGATCAAGGTTCTTGAAAGAAGAACAGATGCTTTAACATGCTATTTTACTTGTTTTGTTCTTGGTCTCTTGTCAGCAGCTTGGTAGAAACAGGATACTCTTATGGAAAACACAGATTTTAAGGACACATGGAAAGAAGGAAAATTGAATACTACCAAAATATTGTAAAAGCTTAAATAAATAAAGCCAGAGTGACACAATGTGCACGGGGAAAGAGACGGGAGGGGTGATGCTGTTGCTCTCTCGTCACTGTTTCTTACTGTTTTTGCAAGCTCACTGTGCTGCATTGGACCAGCTGAGCAAAAAGATTGGAGAGAGTGAGTTTTGTGAGATAGCAAGGGTGAGATGAGAATTAATCAATAACATTTCCACATACTGTATGCTTCCTTTCGCTGTATGAAGCCGTATCTGCTGTCCTTAGCAATGTTAGTCCTATTTGCTGCATTAGTGCTTGTCAGACATTGACCTTGACTGTGTTCTAAACAAAGTGTAACACGGTGTGCGCGAAACAGAGGGCAGAATCTTGGGAATGTTAGATGCAGTGCAGAAAATACAGCCCCCTCTGAAACCATCCATCTTATTCAGGTGTCAGTGTTGTGTTTTCTCTCTGTAACCTCTGCATATGTGTACTAGCACTTTGCGGGCATGTAGTTTACACCTCACACACTAGATGGAAGCATTAAGCACAAGGAGCTTTAATGGTGTAAAAGACCTGCTGGAATGATATACTGATATACTGATCACAAAAGCTAAATGGTTAGGTGAAATACCCGCTAAGTCTATAATGAGTAAAATAGGAAAAGACAAACCATAATTAAGACATGACTCTCTGCTCAGGTTGAAGGTGGGCCTGAACTCTGATGGGAACTTAATAGGTCAAAAATTCTTTCTACCAATGAAGGATGATAAAGCTGTCATTGCCCCGCCCTAAAAGGTGCAACAACACTAACAAGAAGATGTCAATCACTCAGTCTAACCACACCAACACAGTCCTGAAAGCAAAATTATGAATCCACTATAGCCCCGCCAAGACCTGCCCTACAAAGCAGCTTGATTGGTTGGGGTTAGGCATTTCCCCTTGAGTGGTTAACGTTAGGATAGCCAATTGGTCAGGGGATAGGACCTGTACAAATCAGGTTACGTTGCTTTGCGTAAGAATGGACGCCTGGTCAATAGTAGCTATTGAAGGGTGAGTCTTGGTGTGGCCATAGTGGGAAATAAAATATTGCATCTTGGAAGAGGTCTAATCAGCCACATTAACTGAAAACACCTGTGTGGGTGTTCAGGGCCTTTAATGACTGGGACTGCCTGATGCTGTGTGACTGTTGTGTTACAGTTCTTACAAGAGGCTCAGCAGATTTCATCCTCTCTTATTTATAGTAATGTCACAGCAAGGACGTAGTGGTGTCATGTTACTGAGGGTTTGACCAGTCAAGTGCCAATAATAGACATATTTCACATGTGTGTTCTTAAGATCATGAGGATTTAACTTGTTTTAAAATGTTCAATG
The DNA here is from genome assembly GCF_004354835.1 of Perca flavescens. Taxonomy (NCBI): domain Eukaryota; kingdom Metazoa; phylum Chordata; class Actinopteri; order Perciformes; family Percidae; genus Perca; species Perca flavescens. Next base: position 13,012,613 of record NC_041343.1, read on the forward strand.
GGAAAAATAATCTATGATGTATGCCCATTTAGATGTAGCGAGTATGTTTACTTAGAATAATAAAAGAAATGGTCTAAAATATTTGAATAATCAGGTGACTTAATTAGATTAATCTCACATAAAAGATCTTTTAAATCTTGTATTCCAGTGTTTTGGTATTTATTATGCATATTTACTGTCACTGTCCATGAACCTACTCTCGTCGATCATGCAACTGGGCGAGCAGACCAGCTTGTTTTGTGATATGACCACAAAACGAGTCCAAGGTGTAGGTATTAGAGCATTGTAAATGGCTTATGTAGAATATCTTGCGAAGAAAGAAAGAGAAAACTAATCAGTAGTCAGTCATTATTCTACCAGCACAAAAAATAAATGTTGAGGTTACAGGATTTATGACAATCTATATCTATTTTTTGATAGAATGAACAGAAGTAATGCATTAAATGTCAGCAAGATTAATTATGTGGTTTGGTTATCTAGGAATCTACTGATTTTGAGGAATAGTTCAACATTTTGGGAATATGTTTGCCTACTTGCAGAGTTTGAGAAGATGTAGATTCAGAGAGAAGATTGGTGCAGATACCCCCATAGAGAGTGGTATTGATCTTCTTTCTCAGCAAGAAAGCGAACAGGCGCATTTCACAAAATGTTGAACTATTGCTTTTAAGCAGACTTTGTGTGCACACAACATTGCTGCACTGTAAAGTTGATTTGTACCCTGTCCTGTCTTGCCTTATGTTTTCTATTCCTCTTCCTCCTCAGGCCTGTGGTCTGTTCAGGCCCTTGAAATGTCTGTAGGGAAGATTCCCTTCCTCCAAGCAGTGAATGGCAGCACGGTCATGTTGCCTTGTACGTACGCCAGCTGTATCGGCATCGAGGACCTCTACTTCAACTGGCAATTCAATGACAACGGCACCATGCAGAAGGTAAGAACTCTTTTTTCAAGAGAAAGATCCATATCCAGGTAACTTCTTTGGTAGTTTTGGATGATTGACAGCTTGTTGGTCTTATCAGGTGTGTGATTCAGTGATAGCGTCAGAGACGGCGGTGCCACATGTGAATATATATCGAGAGAGGGTGGAGTTTGTGGGGAAGAACCAGAACAACAACGTCTCCATCTTGCTGTGGAACATCACCTTCGAGGACGGAGGCCAGTACACTTGTTTTGGACGCAACCCCAAAGAGAAGGGCAGAAACCACAGTACCATCTTCACCCTCATTGTGGTGGACGAGTGTAAGTGGTCAAGATCTATGCTGTAATGTGTCAAATTTGTGATGGATGGGTCTGGTTTATTTTCCTTTCATTATACATATAAATGGGGTTTTAATGTGAAATGGTATTTTTATTAGTTCTTTTGATATATATGCAGTAGACACAATTATTAAACATCAGCCCAAATTATCTTAACCCTCTGAGGACAAAAGACGCACTGGCGAGTCCAAGCAATGTTTGACAATACTCCTACTCAAAAAGCGATATTACAAAATTTCATTTTAGACATTTATATACTATTTTCTTCATATATTATGCTATATTTATGAACCCAAGGCTTTTGTAAACTCATTTCAAGCACTAAAACAATTAAGTGTAGGTATTTTTTCACAAGAGATTTGAGAAATATTTCCTCTTTAGGGCCAAATGATCTCTTTATACAATGCTCTGGAACAATTTTGGTGATCTCAATGGGTCCTGGGTGCATTCACACCTATGCTTAGAGCAGTCCACTTGTGATCAGATGACTCAGGACAGATTTTAAAACTAGGTGAAAATGGGGCCTAAAAGATCAAAAGAGATGAACTCCCCATCATTCTGTATATATTTAAAATTTATGTTTTGGTGTGTCAGGAAAAGGAGATGGCTGCAGCCGCGGCCACACTACAGTTCATATCTCTTGTGGAGACACCAACCGCTTGAATTAGAAAGCTTTTTAACAGAATAAATGTTGTAAAAAAAATATATATTTTCTGGAACCTCTCCTTAAACTGATGATATGTAGATTGTATTTACATTATCATTCCTTTGGTGTTTTTTTTATGACTGTAATGTCTGCAGTGAGGGTGGTGGACAACACGCTGACCATCCTGATCGCCTCAGCTGTTGGCGGAGGAATCGCAGCATTAATGGGCTTCATGTTGCTCAAGAACTTCACTCTCTATGTTCTTGCCAGGCTTGAAGAGAAAAAGTGAGTTTTCACAACCACCTGGATATTTACCAGCAATGCAACCATTTCATACTGTTTTAATCAAGAGTACATTGTTGGTGCTTGGCAGCATGTTTGACTATAGCTCCGAAACTGTACATGCTGGAATATATTTCAAATGGAGCGAGCTTGAGATGTTTCTTAAAGCTGCCGTACAATTGCAGTTCTAACTTTGTCTTCTTCTTTTTCCTCCAACGCCACTGCAGTAAGGAGTGCCTTGTAACTTCATCAGGGATCGACAACACAGAAAATGGCCTCTCAGGATCTAAAGCGGATTCAAAACCAACACCAAAAAAGAAATGAGAAAGTGCACGTATATAAAACAATATGAGTACTCATATTTATGTACCTTCTTTGCATATATTTGTATATGCACGTGTTTGCACACACACACACAAGCAAATTCATTATGTTCAAGTTGGGATCCTAAAAACAGCCTGGCTGTGACCTTCAAAAGGGAATATATACATGTGCACGGAATACTAATGTGCAGATGATATACAACTAAGGAATATGCAAATCAGTGCACATAATTATTTAAAATGTGCTTATAATTTAATAATTTACATCTAAAGGATAATTGCACCTACCAGAGGCACTTTCACTTGATTTATTGTCTTAATCTTATAATATTTACATCCTACCTCCCGTCTGCTATCCCATACATCTTCCTCCTTTGCCCACATTGGTAACACAATATAGGAAAAACACATTAAAAGGTGTTATCTTTGATTTTTTGGGGGTGTGGCCAGTAACTGGGTCTGAAATCAGTTAAACATTTGTCATGTAAAGCTAGTGTTTGCTTTTACTTAATGAAATGTGTCCTGTTGCCACACAGAGCAGGAATATCAAGTCCAAAAGGTCTCTATGGACAACATTGTTCTCAAATTGTCTCTGGTTAGACTGTGGGATTGACAATTCATTATAGATAGTGGAAGTAAGCACCCTGCTCTGTCAACAGCAGTGAAGGAAACGTAACCTTAAAGGTAGTTTTACAACAGGAAGGAAGAAAGCATGACGCAGTCTGGAACCCTTTCAACTGATCGATTCCTCACGGTTTCAGCAGGCTCTGTATAATATGAAGGTGCAATTTGGATAAGATTTGTTGATTTATTGGTGGATATTTGGTCATTGTAATGATTCACACTGATAGTCATCATCTGATACGTCTGCACCAAGCAAGTAAACAAACTGAATGTTAAGAAGAAAGACCCCATTTAAAATGCTGTGTGGAAACGCAGGGGGCGATTATCCTGCTGGCGGTGGCCATGTGTGTTTACAGGTATTATGCAGTGAGTGGAAGCTAAGTGGAAGCATGCTTGTTAAGGAGCAGTAAGCTAAGTGTCTCTGGTAGATGGTTTCTTTTTGAAGTCATTACATTAAAACCAAATTATGTGCACATTTTATTAAATTATGGGGATATGTGTGTGTGTGTGTGTGTGTGTGTGTGTGTGTGTGTGTGTGTGTGTGTGTGTGTGTGTGTGTGTGTGTGTGTGTGTGTGTGTGTGTGTGTGTGTGTGTGTGTGTGTGTGTGTGTGTGTGTGTGTGTGTGTGTCACAAAAAACAGTTTATCAATTTGCACAGTCATGCTCTGTTTAAAGTGCTGGGTAGCCATGATATATCAGTAATTATTTGTGGCCACAGCCAGAATACATACAAAAAAAAAATTTAAACTTTGACTGTTTTTCATCCGAAGTCAAAACAAAAACACTTTTTGGTTTACATGCTTGAGACAGGAAATAATGTAATGTAGTTAGAGGTGGGCTGAATCCTAACACCAAATTCACAGTATATCTTCGATAATCTGGTCTAACTACATCAAAATCAAATGTTCTATCTCACTTATCTACTGATCAATTGGTGGCTGCTTTCCACAAAACTCCTTCTGATGTATTCAAACAACTGTAGTAAAAGAAAGGGTGCTTTAATTAGAGCTAACTCAAATGGTACTGACAGAATATTGTAGGATTCAGCCCAGCTCTTCATCTTGTACCTTCTCTTTGCTTGATATAAAACACAGGTGCCTGTTAGTGCTTATGCTCCTCTGCCACCGAGGACAACTACATATTGCAAAACAGTTTATAAAGCTCAGCAACCGTAATAATACAATAAGCTTCTAAACTGACTTGATAGACAATCCCCCTAAACACCCCCCCACCCCCACCCCCACCCACTCCCTAGAAAATGAATGAATGACCCTATGATGTTGCTGCTTTTAAAACAATAACCAATGCATTTTAAGCATGTGCAACATGGGCCAGATTTTAGACACAATGCTTGAAAACAGAAATACATACTTTTTGGAGGAAAAAAAACATGTTCCAATATACTAACACTGGTAGTCAGCTCTGAGGTTAGCTGTAAATTCCATTTTATGCCATGCTAATTTCATTGCGCTAACCCTTGCTTAGACTAAGCACTATTTGGTGATGTGGCCCTGGATACTGTATGCCTGGATCAGACTCAACATATTTGCTTAGTATGTGACTCTTTGTAGAAATGGCTTGTTTTTCCTAAACACTGACAAACCCATTCAGTCAGTGTTTTACTCTTTGCAATAAATCATCTTTACCAGCTGCACTGCAGTGAAAAAGAAAAACCTGGTTGTCCTACCCATGCATACAGTAAATGACCCATAAATGCATACTCTAAATGATCATGGGATCAAGTTTCAGACATGCTGAGTATGGGGGCTGTAGTTCAAGTATCTTTTCAAGCAGGAGATAAAGTGAGGCTGTCAGTGTAGCTCACTGACTGCCAAACAGGGATGATTCCTATTGAGCATCATATCAGGACATGAATGTATCTGCATCACACTCAACAACTGCATTTACAATTTACATCTGTTGCACATTCAAGACAATGAATGTATGGCTTTAAAAAGAAATACCTCTGGAGAGTGGGACAGATGTGGGTAAGCACTGAGTCAGGTCGGATATAAACGTACCTCCCCAGTCGCAGCAGGTGTTAGCTGAGCGTACTGTACAGTCAAGTGTGAGTTTCTGAAGCTCACTATAATAATAATGTGCCTCCACATTAAAGTGACTCCAGTCTTTAGTCACTGGCTTGAAGCAATATTATGAAGGGGATGTGTTGTTGTTAAAAAACATATTTTTGTGTATGCACAATGCAAATCAGTGTCGGTTTTTCACATTGATCATCCAAGTGAGAAGAGAAACCAAACATATTAAGGGTGCTAAATTTCTTTGAGGTTCCATGAAATGATGTAAGTTACTCAATGTGATGTATGTCCTATTCAAACAGCATCAGATGGAGAGGGATCAATGTTAAAGCAATAGTTTTGACATTTTCGGAAAGTATGCCTAGTGGCTTCTTGCCGAGAGTTCGATAGATACTTTCGTGTCTGTCTGGTCAATATAAAGCTACATCGACCAGCTACTTAGCTTAGCATAGCATAATGACTGGAAATGGGGAAGCAGCTAACCTGGCTCTTTCCAAAAGAAACAAAATCTGCCTAGCAACACCTCTATAGCTCACTAATTAAAGTATCTTGTTGTTTAATCTGAAGTATAAAAATAACTAATTGTGATTTAACGGAAGGGTTGGACAGTTTTCTGGCTTCCTGTGTTCTCATGGTTGCCTGGAAACTGCACGTCTTTTTGCTAAGCTAAGCTAACCATCATGCTAACCAAAATGTCAAACTATTCCTTTAAGTATATAAACCAATGGGTTATTGGATATGAAAAAATATATTTGATAAGATTGACAAAAAGGCAAAAAGCTGCTTGCTGAGAAAGCTGTGGTGACTTCATCGTCCCCTTTCGTGGGATCTTAGCGAAAGATATTGCAGGTACACAAGATGCAAGAAATATTATGGGCAATATACATTTTTCATATGTGTGTTTACCATATTCTATTTTGACTTAAAAGAGAAGATCCCCCCTGGTGCAGGACTATGAATTGTCAAGATATCAGGCCTTAACGTTTGGGCTGTTGCTGTGACTTTGCAAACATGAAGGCAGCGTTTTGCAGGATCGACTATCAAACAATAGAATAGCAATAATTTGATTTAACTGTTGAAGAGTGGGTTTTCTCTGAGTGTCTAATCTCTGTCAGCTGATGTCTAATTAGACTTGGTTTTTGATATGAAAAGGGATTGCCTTCTCAATGAATCAATTAATTGAGAAAACATATCTTTTGGGTAATGTTGAGATTGTGTCAGTGAGGGCCTTATGATGACAAGCAACTCTATGCAAATCATAACAGAAGTGACCATTTCTGTGAGCAATACAAGAGTAGGAGATCAGGGAGTTGTGATGATGGGATGCAGGGTGAATGGGGAACACCCAGAGAGGAGCTTGGAGTGGACTGGAGCCCCTGTACTTGATCAGATCCTGCAGAGCATATAGACTCACCAAGTCACGCTCCACCGCTGCTCTCTGCACACACACATATAGCCTACTGTACAGCTTTAATGCTCTGGCTCGCCCTCAAATGATGTCTCCATTTTCAACCTCTCATCCGTGCATATTAGCTCTTAATGTCTTTATTATAGAAACAAGAAATCTAATAAAGTTTTGAATAAAATCCATCCTGTCATGCTGTTTGTGTATGAAGGAGTGCAACACTAGATCTTTGATGGCACTGCCTCCTGTTGGACCGAGGAAGAACAATGAAAACAGACGACTACACAGGTGAACCTGCACAACAGAGCAAATGTCCCTACAATATATTCCTAAGGGACACTCTTTTTGTCAAGTTTGAGAAAATGCCCGCTTATGATGTCACCAGGATCATCTCATTTTGGGCTTAGAGGCAACAAACATTTAATGGAAAGCCTGCATTACAATCTTCATAGAGCTTAATAGACATGGGATTTGCATTCAGGAAATGTGTATTACATTATCAAATTGCAATATGGGATGTGTAAGATCTAGTGATTTTGAACCATGATCCGTACAAGGGACTAGAAGTCAGAATTTCTCTGCCGATGCTGTGCCAATTTTTCCCATTCTTTTTTTTTTTATTGTGCAAAACTTAATCACTGGAATACCTCTTTAATCTCTCCAAAAACACATAGTGGAAAGGTAGGGAGATTAACCCATCATCTTATCAATAAATTAACAACACCCAGGTTCAGCCTTTTCAGGCACATTACTATTATAAGTGATCTTACCTTCATTTTATTTCCATAGGCCACAACAGTGACTCCACCCCTCTGAAATTTGAAGGGTTGGAGTGAGGGATTGTTCAGATGTCTGTCATAATATCATTGGTTGGAATTGTGATGTTCAGCCATTGGCAATACATGAATTATCCAATAAAACATGTGCTCCCTGCAGAAATAAAGGGATTTTGCACAAATGAATATGCCAAAATAAAATGTACATTTGGGGGATTAGTTTCAACCAGCAAGGATCTTACATCTATCAATTATGTACCAAACTGCCTGTTATGTTCACTGCAGATGCCCCTTTCTTTCATTATACTTTCCATAAAACAAAGCATCATATAGTATACGTTTTATTAAAATGGCATAAAAAAGGAAATATTCACATCAGAATTCAAGAATTCAGTTAGCCTTCACATTAGACATCTTCAAGTGTTATTTTTAAGGTTCAAAGTTCAAGGTTTGATACTTATTTTCAAAAATATATATTATTTTGAGAAGTAAGGGGGAAAAAAGTGAAAAATTACTAATACAAAGTGCCACAAACAATAATTTACATCTAAATCTATCTACAAGGTCGCGTAACATAAAATGATCACTTGCATGTGTGAGTCTAACCAGCAGATGTCAGCAGTGACTGTGGAGTCAGAGGCTCAAACCTCTGGTCAGATCAGACCGCAGCGCTGAAAAGGAGAGGAGAGGAGGTGATGCTGACCTTTTTTTGAAGTTGTTTAAGTTCAAAGACCAAGTTTTCAATGTGACACCTCTGACCCATGGGTGTCAAATACACATGTCTGGATGTCTACTTTATTGATTGCTGTGAGGCTAGGGATGTTCTTAAATGTCGGGAGAAAGCTTTTACACCCATGAGAGCCTGAGCTTTATTTGACTTGTGGACAGAGAAGTGATGCACATAAAAGGAATTTGAAATAGTTTCACTGCATAGCTTGAAGTTAATGAACTAAATGCAAACTAATAAAATACACATATCTGTTGTTAATTTGATCATTTCTGTTAAGTCTGAAAGGAAAGTCTCCCTCTAATCAAATCTAATTCAGTCCACATATTTAGGATCAGTTGTGTGGAGTGTTCATATGTCTGAGGCTGTGTACTAAAATGTAAAACATACATAATGTCCAGTACCTAGATTTTATTAAAGACATAGCAGTGGCAGAAACATGTTTTCTCTGTCAGTCCTCTGTAAAGTCAGTTCGTCAATCAGTCAACTTTTCTCCCAAAATTACACTAAATAAAAATTTAAAAATTAAACACCTTTTCACAATTAAATCATTTTATCATTTTTGTTTTACTGGTCTTTGGAGGTTGTGCAGCTGTTGCAGCAGAGGGTCACTTCTCAGATGCACCACTGGCATTCACAGGGACTTTAAATATTCTATGAACTGGGAGTGTCCTGCAATTTACCGTCCTATAATGCAGGGGAGCTTTTCACATCAGGCCAACAGAGAGCAGGGGAGGGGGAAATTGCAATGTAGAAAGTTGATCAGTATGCTTTAAAGATTCACTGAAACCTTTGAAAATTGGTTTTAAATTACCATATTGTGGTATTCACCTGCTGTGTGGAAGTGTCATACCCACACCCCGCTACTCTCTTTTCCTACTCCTCCTCTCTATCTGCAGTGCATATCTTTGCGCAAATGTCTACGCACGTTTCATGGCTCCGAGAAAGACAAAGAAAAACAGTCATTAGTCTGTGGTGTAGCTCCACGTCTCTGTGATTAAGGCCCAAACTCAGAGGAAAATACATCAATACATTTTAGTCTTTGCAGCAGCCTGAGTGGCTTTTTTTTTACATCCATATTGCGCAAAGAAACGCGGTCATCAGGGGCGCACAGGTGGGTGCGCTCTCCAAGGTGCCAACAGATCTCTCTGCGCATCTCCACCGCTCACACAAACTGGCAATTTGGACACAACTGGACCAAAATCCACTGTTCAGCTCACATCAACTCTCGGCTTTGCTGTGACCCATCGTTCCGCGGTGTTTGATTAGTGTAGGGAGGATGGATTTGTATGCACAGTAGTCTTGGGAGGAGAGGAGGGGACATGGGCGGGGCTGAGGCGCTTCTCATTTCCCCTGCATGCTTAGCGGGGCAGCAGGGCTGGAGAGACCTCCGGGGAGCACAGTCGCCAGTCCAGCACGGAGACCCGCCTGGCCAAAAAACCGCGCCTCACACTTGCCAGGATTGCCAAATATTCCTGAAAAATATACCTGCTATTTATGGCATGTGGCTTGTAACTTTACTCCTGCTGTACTCTCTCCAAGAAGGTAAGACAAAATGAAATGCTTGAAATATTTCAATTCCTGTGCACTGGGTGCTGGAGTGTGTTTAAGTTGAATGAAAAGTGATAATGCATCGAAACCTTAATTGATTTATGGCGGTGATTGCAATGTGTGGCTCGTGCTTTGATATATCATCGGATGACTTGTGATGAGGAATTGATTAAAATTATTCTTTCAATTAAAATGTATAAACCTGCTGGAGTTGAACTGTTGGAAATATTGTGAAAGTAAAGGTGTAAAGTGTTTATTTTACCTAAAGTGTTTTGTGGTTTTATGCAGCGGCCTCAGACGGTGCTGATAGCACGGATTGTTTTCGCATTACCAACTCCAGTTATGAATATGTAAAATGGCTGAATAGGGAGAATGAGGTGCAAATACAGGGAGGGTGAGAGAGAAATGAAAACATGTATCGGGCTGCAATCATAGCAATTGATTAGCAATTTTAGAACAAATTCATTCAAAATGTAACTGTCTTGTAAAGTTGTAGAGGGAATTCTTGTGATTTTTAATATCTTGATGCTCTCATTGTGTAGCCTTTGCTAATTACAGTTGTTTTCATGGACTATTTGGCACAAGCTCTCGATTGCAGAGAGATGCTCTCAATTTTTTTAAGATGATCATTTTAGGGTTTTTAATTCTTTTTCTGTGTGATGACAAATTGTTGCCATTTCAAATTGGATGGCAAATCAAAGGGCCCCTTTTTTCCACAACGGCCTTATTAGTTTAATAGATCTACTCCCACATAAAGGCCATAATTGGTGCATTTAGATTTGCCCTCCTTATTTAATTCATTTGGTCTCCTCATGTTTTTTCCTTTTATTTAATTGTGTTTATATAAAGGTGGTTTATTTGTTTAAATGGATTCTTTCTTGTTCAGTATATGCAGCAAATCCCTGACCATACTGCAAAGTTGATATTCTGCTATTACAGTGCATTATAATAATCCTGAACAAATCTGCGTCGAAAATAACAGACATTTAAACACTATCTCCACATGAGAGCATTTTCTAGGCATTTTGTGTAGCCTGCCTGTTTGGAGCCATGTTTACATATTGTTTTGGCCTGAGAGAGTGTGCATTTATTTAGCAAAAAGTCTGGGGTATGTAGGATTGGGGTGGATTGGCTGAAAAGAGGGATATGGCTGTTCGCGATGCAAACGAGGTGATTCAAATAGGACATTAGCTCAATTTGCCATTTTAACTTCTGCCATTTTCTCACATTGGATTATTGTTTTCAAATATCCGCGAATATCAATTAGCAGTTAGTTAAATATGTGCTGCCTGTGTTTGTTATCCATGTTGTGTTTTCCTCTCATAAATTCCATACGTTTTCCAAATGTTTGCTAATGATTTAAAGCAATTATTCATCTTAAAAGATGTGATTTCAGAGCTTCTCTGGGGTTTGCGGAATCATATTAATATGCGCAAATTTATTTCACCTAATCAGAAACTCAAGGGGCGTGGGTGCAGATTATAGACTTGCCCGGTCATGTTCCTCACTAATAGCGCACCTGGACCCCGCAGACGTGTTCGCGCGTGTGCCAGCGCGTGCGTCACGGCTCGTGTTTCTCTGTCTCTGTGTGTGTGTGTGTGTGTGTGTGTGTGTGTGTGTGTGTGTGTGTGTGTGTGTGTGTTGGCGGGTGCGCGGAGGAGGGGAAGTGACGGGGACACCCCTCTTGGTTTTGTTGATAAATATTGGACACTATTTTGGATGTTATTTCTTCAGAAACTAAACTAGACGTTCACTCATATGTTAATTAAGGCCTACATGATTCTTTAAATATATTTAGAATATAAAACATTTGCTAAATATGTCAGAAACATTCAGGTTTAGAGGGCAATCAGGATGTAGGCTAATGAACGGATCTTTGAAAAGATGTGAAGGGTAACAGTTAACCAATTAGAGCACAATGCTTATGGTTTTTCTCTAGTAATTTCGAATATTATACCTGATTAAAGGATTTTATTGTGATTTTTAATAGGACGTTTCAAAACAAAAACTGTTTTCTGCTATCTATCATTTTAATTGAAATTCACATACTGTATTTGCTGTAACTGCGGATTAATTAGCAGTGAATAAAATCCACTTTAACATACGGGCCTGCTGTAGGCCTAACTTTGAATGTAATATATAATTTATTAAAGAAAATAAAAAAAAAGGATTTGTGTAAAATTCAAATAATATGACTTAAATTTTAATTTGACGTGTGTATAGCAATAAGGTGATCCCTCACCATGGCACACTCTTGTCCTCTCACTGATCGCCCGCTACAAATAGAAATATGCAAAATCCCCCCCTCCTTCCTTCCCCAGTCCAATTCCCTGCGCTGCCTTTGCAAGGCTGCACAATTAAAGCTGCAATCTGAGCTATAGGCACTACTCAATGACAGAGTGTGGTCCACAGGGGTGCCAATCATTACTCAGGCAGGGCGCAGGCCTACATTTACCATTTTACCAGCTCAAACCTGGCATTGTTTAATTTTAGAAAAACAACTTGAAGAGGGTTAAATGAGAAATACCAAGCTGTGTGATTTTGGTCGTAATTTTGTCCTTTCAGGGGTTATGCAGTACTTGATTCTGATTCTTTTAATTTCAAATGAGGGAACTGTGCTCCAACAAAAATATGAAATATCTTTGAATAGACTGCCATTTAAAAAAAAATAAAAAATCAAGGTCTGATGATTAATCAAACAACTTGACTCACATCCCCTACACTTTTTACTCTGAAAAACAACAGTTAAATATATAATGTAACAACACAAATGTCAGTTAATCTTCAGAAATTAACAAATCACAAAATAAATAAAAATTTGCACACAAATTTTTATTAATGTTGTTGCCTTATGGTGGGCAAAGTGACAGCAGAGAAGCGGAGCTCATTGGACTTCCCAGCTCACCAATAGGATGTCACAGCTCTGTCGCTGGCATTCCTGCTCTCCCATTCGTCCAACGAGATTATGAATAAGAACTAATCATTTAAACAACACTAACAACAACAAAAAGATGCAAATGAACACCGTCGACAGTGAGACATTCTTTTCCCAGCAAGAACTGCTAAATTGAGCCAGACCTTCTCCAAATTTTATTGGATGCTGGGGCTGCACATTTTCAGAAGGAGGGTGCGTTCAGCAAATGTCAAATCTCTGAAGCAAGTAGTTGTTTTTGTTGGATCTCTCTCTCTATCTCCATCTCTCTCTCCATCTCTCCCTCCCTTCACTGCTTCCTCTGGCAGTAACTCCCCTCCCTCTCTCTCCCTCATCACTAGGCAGAATTAAAGGTTGGGGGAGGGGCAGTTTATGCAGACTGTGCTGGGACTTGTGATCCACAGATTTGATATTCACATTAAGAGAGAAACTGGCTGCTTTGATGTAAGGGGGAGCAGGTCCCAGGGGACTGCTGAAGTAGCACACTTTTTTTTTTTTTTTTTACTGACACAGCACAGGCCGGGGGTGGTGGTGGGGTGTTAGTGGTGGGTGGGGTGGAGAGCAGATTGTTGGGGACAGGGTGTAAAGAAAGACAGTAGGTGGGGAGCGGCAATGCCCCTTCGTTGATTAGATGTAACCCCAACAACCTTCCCCCCTACTTCTCCACCCACCAACCACCTACTTATGCCAGACCCCTGAGGATTATCCATAAGTTTACACCTAATAAAATAGCAAACACTGGAAGAGAGGAGAGAGAGAAGTTTTTGACAGTTCACATGACTGATGTGCATGTGTTGTCTCTCTTAAGTTGAATCCTTTTGACCTTTACCATGTTTCCTATCACCAATAAGGAGGAAATGGTGTGAAAATGATTTGACCATGATAAAGAATTGCAAAGACGGAGATGGGTGAGAGAAGAAGAAGAACATGTGGAGGTATTATGCCTCTGGTTGGGCACAGGGAGCTCTGGGTGTGAGAAAATGTGAGACATTGGGGGTTCTGGGGTTTGTTTACCTCCTTATCACAATACAGTTGTGAGCATTGTGTGTGTGTGTGTGTGTGTGTGTGTGTGTGTGTGTGTGTGTGTGTGTGTGTGTGTGTGTATGTGTGTGTGTGGGCTCACGCGCATGTGCATGTATGCGCGTATGCTCCTGTGCACACCCACATCCTGGAGAGGCGTAGATCAGCTGCATTATGCATGATGAAACCTTGCATAGGTTATGACTTCTGCCTCTCTGACATACATATTCATGCATGGCTCTCTGGCAGGATGTATAAAATAGTGTCTGTGACTCTGACAGCCTAAGCTTTAGCTCCAGCAGCAGCATCAGCTCTCCAACACTATCCAGTGAGGGCTGCTTCTTTCTCGGGTTTCTGTGTCTGAACGAGGTTGATGAAGCCTCCTGGGTGCAGGTGATCTGCAGCAGCAACATCAGCAACACAGGAACTCCTACAGCTTTGGTCAGCACTGCTATCAGGGCACTGACTGTCCACATGCTGCTGGGGTTAGAGCAAGGTGGTGTCACTGAAATCAACAGCACCATGTGGGTTAGATACAGTTGTCTCATATTGTTAAAGCACACTTGCAGATTTCATTGTATTTCTATCAATTCAATTCAATCAAATTCAATCAGAAACAGTTAGGTAATTAATATTCGTCATTTGTTAGAAAATTAATCTGCAACTATTTTGAGGGTTGATTAATCGTTTCAGCTCTACGCTCTCTGCTTCCAGCTTCTCTTATGGGAGGATTTGCCACTTTTCTCTGTTTTCTTTCATTGGAAGCAGAATATCTTTAAGTTTTGGACCAAACAAAATATGTGATGACTTAACTCTGGGGAATTGTGATTGCCATTTATCTCACTATTTTTTCTGACATTTTAAGGTCTAAATGATTCATCACTTAGCCTAATTGAAAAGAAATTGACAAATGAATTGATAATGAAAATAAAATGGGATATGCAGGCAGATATTATTGTGGGAATGCGACCAGTTGGAACTTTAGGACATGGATAACAAGGATGGAATCGTTTTTAGTGTTGAAATTCAGCCTTATTTTGTTAATTTGGAATAACCAATGAGTTGATAACTAGACTTGAGTTTATGTTAAATTGATATGGCCCATTGCCAAAACTTAAAAGAACTAGGATATGTAACTTTAAATTTTTTCTGAAACTGAGTAATTTTCCATCTGATGATCATACATGACCTGTAACAGCTATTTTGTAGCCTATGGTTTTTATTGATGCCTTTGCCCGGGTCCGATTTTTCCCGCGAAGGTAGACGGGCTAACAAAGCACACATTCTGACGGGTCACAGCTTTCGGTGTAGGCTAACAACAGAAAAGCCTGTGTTAGTGAGTATGCAGGTAAAAGGTAGCAGGAGATTTCTTTAATTGTATTTTAGAGGTTTAGAAGTTATCTGCTGTAGTTATAGCTGATACTGGGACAGGGCCATCACAGAAAAAGGGAATAAACGAAGAACAACTAGCTAGCTAAAAGCTAGCGATAGCTAAAAGGGAAAGTGAAAGAGACGGGCAAATCCCGACACTCATCGGGCTTTCAACAGCTGGAGATAATTACGGATTGTAAATTAATCAAAACCGAGCCCGAATTGGCCCTCAGGTATGTAATATGTCTATTGCATTCATAAAATAACTTTAGATTCATTGTGCGATGTGGTTGTACACCAGTAGCCTAGCTAGATTAAATTACATCCCCCTTCTGTTTAGCGCGGACGTTTTATTCCTTTTAGTCCGTGTTTGTGTTGGCCTAGCTACTATTTTCTTTTCCCCGTGTCCCC
Organism: Perca flavescens; assembly: GCF_004354835.1. Lineage (NCBI taxonomy): Eukaryota > Metazoa > Chordata > Actinopteri > Perciformes > Percidae > Perca > Perca flavescens. The sequence goes on from NC_041343.1 coordinate 13,027,969, forward strand.
CTGTAGCTATCCTAGTTGTGTAAAGCGTCCTTGGCTTTCATGAAATGCGCAATATAAATCAAAGTTATTATTACGTTGGTTGCTACAACAAACTCTTAATGCTTTGGCTCTTGACACAGTGACAGTGATAACGTTACCCGGTTTAGCTCGCGATACAGCCAAAGTAGGCTAAGTTACCTTATGCAACACTTCAAATGCAACGATGCATCTGTAACGTATTCTCTTATTGTAAATTAATGATTTTCTGTTAGAGCAAAGCTAACTCGATAATACCATAGACAGTATGGATAATACATGTAGAGTGGGTAATACAGCACCGTAAAGAAAAGACCTTTACGACAGCAAGTGTAGTAAAAACACTACCGCTTTTGTCCAAATGGGCCGCTGGAATCAACACAAACTGAAAGTTACATATATCCACTTTAACTGTAACAACCTAGCTAACATTTGATGTGTTCATTGGTTAAACATTATCTGAGCTGTTACCCCCAGGGGAATAGTTCTCTGTTCTGTCAAACTTGTGGTCATAATGGCTCAATTTGATCATGGCGGTGTGTTTGAGGCATAATAGACCTTTTTTTCAGGGCAGACGTGTTGACATGTCATAGTAGGAAAAGCACAGGTGTATTCAAAACCATTAATGATGGCTGCATTCCACTTAGGAGAGGCCCTGGTATTGTGCATGCTGACTCACTGAAATAGCTCACTGGGACACTTGATGGAATTGAGCCATCGTTAAGGTTAACAATTTCAGCTGTGCCTTTCCTACTATGACACGTCAAAATGTCTGCTGTGAAAAAGGTCCATATCCAAGGGGTTCAAACGTTATAAACACAAACAGCTGCGTTAGGGTTAGTGCAACTGGCCCAACTTGAATTTTGACACTCACATTTCAGTACTTTTTCATTTGGATTCAACCACAACAAAGATGTGTTTACCATGCAGTCTCTGTCGTTTACCTCACTGTTGGTGCATGTGGTATTTTGTTATCTTGCCATACAAGCCGTCTATGCAGGTTGGCACAGTTGGTATGTAATGTTTCGACTGTTGGTCTTAAATGGAGTGGAAAGTCCGCCAGTCTGGCACAAACCAGGACTGTGCCAGTTGAGTTTTGGAGCACATCCAGCGTGATGCGCTCATGTTGCTGTGCCTGACCACACCTAACCAAACGGCAGTTTTTCCACACTATCGCTGACTGGCTTGGCCACCGCTGGCATGTCAGGCATTTACACACTATTTCTTTTACAAAACTTTACAAACTCTAGGTTATACACACCAAAGTGAAAACTATTACACTTCCTGCTTTCTGTCTGTGTGTTCACCTCTATGCCATTTAAACATATCTGCTCACTTCAGCAGACACTGTGACAGAATTTGGGGTTTGGTGACTTAAAGTTTCTAAATTTAGATTGTTCAGTGTTGTTAGGCTAAATTGTTGAGTTGTTCTTGTTTCAGTCACCGCTTCCAAGTGCCAGCACCACCATGGCAACCTGCTCTGTCTCCTCTCAGTGTGACTGAGCGCTGAGAGCTGCTTTTTGGAGTGTGTATGTGTTTATGTGTATGCATGTGTGTGTGTCGGGTGAGTGTATGTGTGGTTTGCCTGGTTTTGACAGGCTCTGAGTGGTGGGAGTTTGCTCTGATCCCCTTTCTATTCCACTTCCCACTCCATCAGTCCCAGTGCTCCCCAGCCCCCCCTTAGTGCCTGGGCCCCCAGGCCATATAATCTACTGTATGAGAGGCTCTCTTGCTGCCCAGCCCCCCAAGCTCTCAGGGTGACCCCCTCACTCTTCCACTTTAGTCCTGTCCCCCCATTGGGAGATTATAGATATTGCAATCTTTAATATGGGCTTTATGCTCAGGGGCCATTATCAGTAATCTGCAGAGGGGAGGGAGTCTGACCTGGTTTTTGCAGCCCACCACTGGACTGCCAGACACATTTTCAAATACCATCTGTAACATTCTGCCCAGCTTTATCAATCTCTAGTCTACTATGGAGAGTAGCACTTCTTTGAAAGGAAGCTGGAATTATTCACAAACCCTCATGCATGAAAGAGATCGCTACGTCTTATTTTTTTCTATCTGGTGCACTGAGCTTAGTGCCAGCACAGTGAAACTGTTGATGGTAGTGATTGATTCTGTTAATGTTTTTTTTTCTTCTTCTGTTTACATCACCCATAGCTTAAAGCTGTGTGTGGTTGTGTTTGGTTTTAATACTCCAGAAGGTTCATATCTGATGGACTTTGTGATTCTCTGCATCAATATCACAAAGTTAATACTCCTTGTTCACACAAATGGTTCTGATTGTCACAACTATTTTGGGTATTGTGCTTCTTGTACCTGTGAAAACCTAATAACAGTGTGAGCGACGGGGATATTTCTCTCTCATCCTGTTCCCTCAATCTTACAGCATGCTTTCATGATTATTCAAAAAGGATGTGTCAAAGCTCCTTGAACAAGACCATCATTTAGCTGGTACAGCACAACACCAATCATAAAGTTGTCAGTGTCACCAAACATAATGTTTTTGTACACTGTGATTGGTGTTACTGTATTTTACATGCAGTACTGCTATTTAATTAAAGTGAGCTTAACAATTAGCTGGTGTTATTACAAAGTCGGTAAACAGATTATCTGGACCACAGAAGATTCAAAACCTTTTTGATTTAAAAAAAATAAAACAATTAATCAATAAGTCGATAAACAGAAAACAAATAATTTGAAGATCAATTCATCGTTTTCAAGCAAAAGGCTAAATATTAGTTGTAATATGACTTCAACTTGGGCTGTAGGGAATTTTGAAGGGCATTTGTCACTATTTTCTGACATTTTATAGACCAAAATGATTTAATAATGTATCAAAAAATAAATCTGCTGTTGATCAATACGGAAAGTAATCATTACTGTATTAACGTATTTTGTGTTATCCATTTTGCAGTCTCATCTCTAGATCTTTTTTTTTTTACAATATCTTGGCGTCATTCTGTGCTGAGCTGTGACATATTGGACATATTCTCGAATAAATCTGAGTGCCAGACCTTCAACTTTTCATATAGGTTTTTACAAAAGGTTACCAGGGTAGAAGAAGTGATCAGAACTGTTTTGTTACACAAATACTATGAAATAAGGAGTACATTTAACACTAAATTATTAAATGTTTTGCAATTTAATCAATCAAAAATGTCATATCAATATATTAAAACGTGTTTATTCTACCACTGATACTTGATAAATCTATTTGATCCATTTTGTAAAAAAGACAGTAAATACACAGTCATGATTTAACAACAACCACAGTATGCTGAGTGCTAATTTCATCCAGTTTGGATCCACATCCTGGCTCTTACAGTATCTGTTAGTATTTTCCATGATGTTTTATGGACTTTCTGTGCTGAGGTGAACATGTGGTGGCGCGTGGTGTGTATTAGATGATATAATTTAGAAGCAGTGGTGGTTAACATACACATCTGTCCATCAGCAGTGTTTCTCCCCCACACACACACACACACTCTTCTTTTTCTTCTAATCTTTTCTATTACGACCCCAAATTTTCTTCACTGCCCCCTCCTCCTTTCCTCTTCTCACTTTCCTTTCTCTGCTGGAGCTGTATGTGTTTAATCTGAGTGCCAATGAAGAACATTCCTGTATATGTGTGTGAGTGTGTGCGTGCATGTGTGAGTGTGTGTTAAATATGTAAGGAGATTAAGTAGACTTAAATCTCTGCGTCTGGCATAGAAATTCCAATCACATAACCTATCATCGAGTTTCCTCTCTCTGTCTTTGTTTGTGCATGTGTGCACACACTGTACGGAGGTAACAGGCTCCTCCTCCCTCCGATCTATCTAAACCATCACAGGCTTTAGCCCAAATCCCTGGCTTTCTGAATCACATGACTGATGTTTGCAGCTGGACATTTGACATATATTTGTTATGATTATTTTGCAACACATTTGAAGGGCATTCCCACTCTGTCCATTTTATTGTCCATTAATGTGATGCCGATTGCTTTAAGTGAGTGGCAGTGGAATCCTGTTAGCTTGTATGTGTGTGTTTACACAGTGTATACGGCACATAACAGGTGCTCATCGTTCGCCTCTCACCTCCACCACGGCCTGTTCGGTGATGTTGTGTTGTCTTTTTGCCCCTGCAGTACACAGTGAGGATGTGGGCTCCACCAGGCTGTACTTTGTGAATGCCTCCCTGCAGAGGGTAACCTACTCCAGCTCGGTGGGGGTGTCCCTGCCCTGTCCAGCAGGGGGCACCCCCAGTGCCATACTGCGCTGGTACCTGGCCACCGGCGACGACATCTACGACGTGCCCCACATCCGCCACGTGCACGCCAATGGCACCCTACAGCTGTACCCCTTCTCGCCCTCCGCCTACAACAGCTACATCCACGACAACGACTACTTCTGCACTGCCGAAAACCAAGCCGGCAAGATCCGCAGCCCCAACATCCGCATCAAAGCTGGTGAGTTGGGACCACAGTCGGGATAAGGGAATGGGCCTAAGAGCAAAGCAAGACCGAAGGGTCTGAAAGATTGAGATGAAAAAAAGGACGGTTATGGATCAAAATGCCAAAGTGAGACACAACATGATGAGGAATGGAGCAAAAAGAGACAGTTGTGAAAGTAGAGCAGATGTGATTGGCAGCTGCAAAAAGCCCTACCCACACCCAGAATCACCTGCCCTAAAATAGCCCTTCTCGACCTGAACACAGATTGACCTAGAACACAGTCTACAGAGAGAACATCTGCATCACATACTACACCAGGCCTCGGCCTTCGCTCACACCTATTTGACTGAGCTGTTAATGAACCACTGCACTTTATACTGCCATAACCCCTTCAGCTCCATCTACAGCATGGCACCATCTGGTAGGATGAAATGCAAAACACAACCCCTACAGTACTTAGTAGCAACTCCAGTGTGATACATTTTAAATGATATAACCAGATCAGAAGAGGAGACAAAAGTGTGGCTATAGGTTGTATCACATGACCAGATCACACTCATTGACGCTCCTTTTTTTAAAAGGTCGGCACAATAAAGGCCACTAGGAAATTGACGGCCACTTTAATATATATATTTTTTTAAACCTTTGTTTTTAAACCTTTGCAAGGTGAGAAAAGTAATTCAACACCAAGTGATAAGGATGTACGGTTCTAAGTGTCAGTGACCTTTTACAGCTATGCGCTCACTCAGCTAAAACAGGGACATTTTTTTAATATACTGTTCTCTTTTCAGTAAATAAATAAAAATAATGTTTAATTATTTTTAGGCATCAGAGAGAATAAAGACTCAACTGATAAACACAAGTAGATATTATAGGTACCGGTAGTCTATTTTTAGACATTTTGACCAAAAGCTGCCTCTGTTGCCATCATATTCATTTTCTGTCCTCCTCCTCCCTCTTCCCTTGTTCTTCAAACTGTCCTCTTGTGCAGACTAAATATAGCCACAGCACACTTCTTTAATTATCTCTCATTAACAAACCTAATTGGTGCTTTCCATTGATTGGACTGTGTGAGGCTGCTTTAATAAGCCAGACCTCATCTAAAGTAAAATAGTACGTCTGGGGGTTTGGGTCTCTGCAGCTCTAGAACCAGCAGATACTTCACCAAAGAGTTACATCAAACTGCAGCTGGAACAAAGCTGCAGCTGGATGTTAGTTACACTGCATCTATTGTCTCTCTCCCCCCCATTTCCATCATTCATTCAGGCCATTCGTTCCCTCCCCCTCCATCAACATCTGTTTTCATATTCTGCCTCCCAACACCGACCTGATACTAATACTCATATTCATTCTAATACTAATACTAGCGCCAAGTTGAGGATTTGAGCCAGGACCCTGAGCTGCATGCCAGCCGGTTGCTGCCTTCATTCCCACATGACCCAAAAGCCTGGCCTCAGGAGACGAGGGATTAGCATGAACCAAACATCCTGCAGCCAGCGGCCTCTGTTGGGCCCCGGCAGCTCCGGTGCACAGGTTATGGTCAGACAGGATGCGGACGCTTTGTCATGGGGTTCAGTCCTGTGGCCCTTGTGCCATCAAACAATAATTGACAGGGGTCTCATTTGAATCACTTTTCCTGCTTCATGGCTAACAACAATTTCTAAGCCAATTTGCATCCGTGGTTCCATATTATTTCAGAAGAATTTGACAGATCTGCTTCATTCCACTCATCTGTTCAAAGAAGATGCAAATGTCTGTGCTCTTGCATGTGTTCCCCTCTTGCAGCAGGAATGTATGCATGCTGTCACCGTGTCTGTTACCAGGGAAGGGACTCCGAACCAGTTTCTTAGCAACCTTCGGATACGTCCTAGCTTTCATGTGATTTTGCTAATGAGTCCCTGCTTATTCACCAGAGTGTAAAATATTGCATGAACCTGCATACTGACGCACCAATAACCCTTTGGTTTGCTTTGAATGCACATCTCCCTCCGTTGTATCCTTATGAAGTTCTGTGCAAAAACAAGAGATCGGTGTTTTGTGATGATGTCATGCCAAAGCTAGAAAATAATTTCCGTGATTATCCTGCTTAATGGTGGCCCGCACTATTTATGGTGAAAGCGGATGGGGAATTAGAGGAGTTCAAACAGCATGAGAGTAGGCCAGTAATTTCCAATGAATAAATGTGGAGTTCTGTAGAAATTGATGAAAGGGCGTTTTGCTCTGGAGTGTTAATGTGTTGTTTTTGATGATGTAAACATGAGCAGATTATTGTTTTTGTCTCAGAACAAGAAGGCTCACATGGTGATGATATCGTCATGATGTTCATCCACTGTCAACGGGTCTTCTGGATAGATGTTGGAAGATATTATGTGTAGATAATATCTTTTAAATAATAACTCTTTTTAAGTAAAAAAAAATGTATGGATATGCCTGTCTGGAAAAACGTCTCAAGCAACATTTACATCATAATGGGTCACCACACCTCAACCACTGTATTCAATGGTAGGAAAACAACCCTGCCTTTTAAAGCTTTAGATATTAGCTATCTCAATATGATTTGTGCGGTTTGTTTTGTAGTTTTCAGGGAGCCCTACACCGTGCGGGTGGCGGATCAGCGCTCGATGCGGGGCAACGTAGCTGTGTTCAAGTGCCTCATCCCCGCTGCCGTGCAGGAGTACGTCAGCGTCGTGTCCTGGGAGAGAGACACTGTTTCCATCGTACCAGGTAGGACATCACATGAGTGGATCTGGATTATCCTGGGGTGGGCAGGTTGAGTCATTTCATAGGATTTAGGTATGTCTTTATCTTTTATGTGTGTGTGTTTCTGTTTGTGTGTGAGGACGGCTGATGCACCGCTGTGCTCTATGTTTGACCGAACTCTTAACTCGTGTCTTCTGTCTGCTCACTGTTCTGGATCACTGATCTGGTCCTTCTCCTCCTTCCTCCCTCCCTGCTTGATATATCCTCCCTAACTCGCCTTCGTCTTCCTCTTCTCTTCACAGACATTTCCCTCTTACCGCTTTTACATCTCATCACATACAATTGTTTTCCCCCAATGTCGTATTAATTGCGATTGACACTGCATTAGATAGACTCTCCTCCAAGTTACATGACTATTCCACAGTTCTTGAGATCTATTCCTGTCCTCTCCCTGCTTGTCTTAGCACCATGTCCTTGAAGAACAGGGCCACAATTAGAGACATAGGATGTCAATAGGACTGTGCCCCCACATTCGTCTTCATTAACCTCATTTGTATGTGAGTGGGTGTGCAAGAGAGCGAGAGAGAGAGAAATGTACTGTCGTTGATGTAGTCTTTTTGTCTGTTGTTGTTGTTTGTGAATACATTATGAGTGTCTTATGATGCAATTATATATTGTGTGTAATGTATGTTTGAGATGTATACATGTTTATTTTCTGCATTTAAAATGCTTGCAATAACAATGTAGGAGAGAGGGATAGGTAGGTAGAGAAGAAAAAATGAACCAAAGGAAGAGAAGCAAGGAGGGTAGTAGGGCAAGAACGGCCTCAGGTCCTGGCAGATGGCGTTTTATATTATATGTATGCAAAACACACAGACACTGTGTCACACATACACATGCACCAAGGTTGCAGTAGTTTGTTATTTTTATTATTTTATTTACTTCATTTTCAGTTTTCATGTACAAAGTGCAGTATTGTAGTGTTTTACTGTACTTTGTATCACATTTCTGTCTATTACACATTTTATCAGAATAACCCCAAAAAGCTTTCTGCTCCAACATTACTCCATGCTTTAATTTTGACTTTAATTACATACACTCACAAAAAACAGTTATCAAATTTAAATTAATTTGATCTCATTTTTCCACATCCTACTTTACCTTACTCATTTTACTTCAGCTAAATGCATACAAGTTTGTTACACACACACACACACACACACACACACACACACACACACACACACACACATCATTTTCGTCATTTTTTTGTATACAAGTTTCTGTTAACAAATTATTGAATTAGATTTTATTATACATGCTATTTTTGTTTAATTTTTGTTTTCAAATGAAATTTCTTTAAATCATTATTTCTCTATTCTGATGTTTTCACTTTAAAATCGAGAATGATTTTCCCTTTCCCTTTCCCTGCAGTCTCTCTTTACATTAAGAGTTCCCACCGTGTTTCCTAAACATCAATACAGTTGATCTGGTGTGGATGTGCCAGTCCTCTCTGTGTGTATTTATGGGTTTTTTTACGTATGGGGTGTTGCTGTGAATACGGTCGTGAGGCTGCTGTGTGTAATTAGGGGTATGTAGGTCAGTTGATGAGCAGTGAGTGTGAGGATCAGATGTTGAACATGACGAGCTGCTCACTGAACTTTCGTGTCCCTACGACAGCGGCACACACACAAACACAACAATCACTCGCAATGTGGCCGTGTTCAACCTTGACCCCGACCCACCGCTCTAATCAGCACAGTGACCTCATCATCCTTACAGCCAATCAACGCAGTCACTTATCCGCAACATGACCTCTAAAACACAACACGTCTGCACAACAGTTCGTTATCTGAATATTGTAAGTGCACTCACATTGAAGCACAAAAACTATGCACACATACAGTGAATATAAATATACAGTAGATACATGTGGTTATATAAAGGGCCCAATGGAAACATTATTGATGCTGATATCCAACTCCTCAGTTAACCATATCTTGAGTTACTTTAACAAACTACCGGTCAAACTCTCGTTCTTTCTTACTCTCTCGGCCATCAAAGGACTGTCTGGATAGGTCTAACGAAGATGTGAAAATTAAAATTGATTTTGTGACTGAGAGCTCTCTGCAAGTGAGTGAGTGGGTGGTTTCCTGTCTGGCCTGTCACTATTTCGTACCTTAAGAAACACAGCAGAAGGAGTTGCAGTTGATTTCGAGTGAGTAAATCCATATGTTGTGGTTGTGGTTGATTTTTTTTTTTTAAATCAAAAACATTCATTCCATAATTTTCCATAAATGCTTGTTCCTGGGCCTATCCCAGCATGCACTGGGCTTTCTGGCGGTCGATTATACAGCGAAGATAGATAGACAATCACATTCACAAGAACTGACTTGCATGTCTTTTATTTTGTTAGCTGTCTCTGTGGTAACAAAAACTCTGCCTAGGATGTTGTCTGGTTTTGTATTGATAAAGAGGGACATTGTCTGCTAAAATCCACTGCAAACAGCAAGTCAAAGCACTCAACCATCACTGAACGTTCTTTGAATTTTACTGTAAAAACAGTGCTCTGGTGGGCTGTTCCGCATAGTTGCAACACAAAAGAAAAAATAGGATTGATTCTATTTTCCAGCTGCAAGTGTCTGTCTTAGTGCTGGAGATTTAATTAGTTTCAACACATAGGTATTGTTTACGTATTGATTTTTGTAACATTTTAATTGACTTTAATTAGGGGTATTGATGCATTCAAGTCATCTACCTTCAGAGCAGCATTTGTGCCACCACAGACCTGAGGCTCCCACTGCAGTTCCTTCCTGTGGGTCTTCTCTCTGATTCCCAACCATTTAAATACAAAATAAGAATTCAAAAGTGACGAGACAAAAGAAAAAATTAATCAACGTTTTTTTTGTTGAGTTCATGGAGGAATTATTATGTGCAGACCCTGATTAGCAGGACAATCACATACCGCTCTGAAGGTTGAGTTGATGACATAGCACAGCGCAGCCATGCCCTCTGAACCCCAACAGGTTCCATTTTGTCAAACACACATGTTACCCATCTGGAGGTGTGTGCGTGTGTGGGCGTGTGTGGGCGTGTGTGGGCGTGTGTGTGCGTGTGTGTGTGTGTGTGTGTGTGTGTGTGTGTGTGTGTGTGTGTGTGTGTGTGTGTGTGTGTGTGTGTGTGTCCTAGCCTGCCCCACTTTCCTGTCCAGCCAGGACAGTAAGGGGTTTTATTAGGGGGGTTGCATGCAGACTGACCTATTTCCCTCTCACTTGCCCGTCCCATGCCATCCCTGTAGTTAAGCTTTGCGTGGGTGCGCGTGTGTGTGACCCTCATAAGACAATGGAGGCCTGCTTGTCTGAGCAATGATCTGAAGGAGGAGAGCTGGAGCGGAGACAGAGAGATGGAGGGTTTGTGGAAGGGAATAAAAACAACAGTGGGACACAGAGAGGGTTCAGCTTGCAGATCGAGGCCGTCAGTCTAACCAGCAGAAAGCTAATGAGTGGCTCCGATGAATAGAGACTGGACCAGCAGATGGCTGCGGCCACATGGTGGTCCACAGAAGATGCCCAACCATGCTCCATCTAATCCACCTGCCACACAGTTTGGCCTTGTTTATGTATTTGCACAGTAATTTAATACACATGCCCATAAAACCCAGAGCTGAAAAGCAATGACAGAAGGGAAACATTACAATTTATGGATGAGAGTAGAAAAAACTAGATCAGAAAACTCTTCTTGCACACATCAACACTTCACCTGCTCATCCTCAGTATTCTGTGTTCTCTTTTTTTTACTATCTTTGTACTCTAGCTCTACTGTCATCCTCCTATTTTCTCTTCAAACTTCCACTCCATCTTGTTCTACTCCCTTTTGGTCAAATTATACAGGATACAGATGTGTTTTGCATGCATGCAGACCATTGACAGACACTGCTTGTACTATGTATTTCCAGAATACTGTGAGAGGAATGGTGTATTCTGAATGAATTGTGAATTGTATCTCATCAGTCTAGCTAAGTCTCTGTTGTGTTGAAAGTAAGGTGGATTTAACCTGTCGGTGTGTAAATGCTCAGGCCTTAATGTGAACTTGGATCCTAATGGGTGGTGAGGTCACTTACAGGCTACATTACAGATCAATCCTCTGCCCCTGGGGTCCCTGCTGGAAGTCAAGCGGTTCAACACACACACACACACACACACACACACACACACACACACACACACACACACACGCAGACACACAGGTATTCATTGGGAGCAGGTTGAAAAATACAGTTGAGTTTATTTTAGTAGGATAAAGTTACAGTAACTAAGCTAAACTGGTTAGTTTGCAGAGACTTAAGTTTGAAGATGATGATGGGCTGCAAATAATGCAAATAATTTCCATTAGTGTTTAACCTGCTGATTATTTATGTTTTGTCTAAAACAAATGTCTGAAAATTTTTATAATTTTCCACAGCGCAAAATGGACGTCATCAATGTCTTGTTTTGTCCAACTGACACTCCAAAAGCCAACAATATTCAATTTATAATAATATAAAACAGATAAAAGTATCAAATCGTCACATTCCAGAAGCTGTAACCAGCCGTAAAAGTGACAAAAACAATTAATAGATTATGAAAACAGTAGCCATTAATATAGAATAGTTCACAGCACATTGATTACAAGGGGGTTTGGACAATATAGACCAAATGTTTATCAATTGCTAATCGGGCCTTTACAATATGTACAGTATTTGAATATTAAAATATAAATATGAAATATATTATGTATGGAGGTGACTTTGATAAGTGCACAATGTTATATATGTATGTATACCTGCTCTCTCTATGGCTCCAGCATGCTGCAGCTGGCTATGTATTCGACAGTTCTAAAACAGTTGTATATATTTATTGCCCCTTTCTTATAGCATGCACGTACTGCAGCTTTTCCTCTCAGTAATTAAAAAGTTGGTGTCCTAAAGCTCCGCACAGGTGCAGTGAGGAGAGAGGTGACAAAGGCAGAGGGACCTCATGGAGAGCAGTGGTGTGTTAGGACACAATGTCTGTTTGTAAATCTGTGCTTTTGCACTCAGAGCAGGAATACATTAATAGATACACTTGTCTGGGACACAGAAGACTCTTGTAAACACCGGTCTGACACACACTCGCTTCTGCAAAGTACAAATGTACAAGCCTGCCCCCTACACACACACACACACACACACACACACACACACACACACACACACACACACACACACACACACACACACACACACACACACACACACACACACACACACACACATACATCACCCTTGAAAGTAACACAATAAAGCCATTTTCAGATTTTGCACGAAGCTGCCTGAATATGGAGTACTCATTAAACATTAACTCTGGATACATTAAGGCTGCGCTCCGCTCTGCTCTGCTGTGTGGCGGCTGTCCTGTTGTGCTCGGGCTGCCTGGGTGCAGCAGGACGTGGTGTGACAGAGGAGGACAGGGAGCACGTGGCGTCCCCAGGGCTCATTGAACATAACCCCATCGACTGTTGCCCTCTGTCACCTCCACCCTCTAGTTTCACACCATCCCTCCCTCACCTTACCCTCCTCTCCTCCTGCATCTGTCCCACATGGCACACAGCATGGCCATGGGGGTTAGTGGGAGACATTAAAGACTAAATTATGCAGCAGAAGGTGCCACTATTACCTATGTACAAATGCAAACATATGCTGGTAACACCAAAACAGTGTAACAGTGAGCAGTTTTTTGTAAAATCATCTATCTAAGAAATGACAAAACAACATGGAAATGTATTACCTTTTAACCGCTCAAACACAGTTTCCATTCCAACCATATAATTATGCAGTTTGTTCACCTCTTTTTTTTCCCCTTCTTTCTCGGAATATGTTTGCCCCTCTCACATTTGCCCCAGTGTGCTGAGCAGGGCAGGAACAGATGGGGTGCTGGCAGCCATTTTTTCCTCAGTTAGGTTGAGTAGGCACGTGGGTGGGTGGGTGTGTAAATTAGCACAAACAAGTTTGTGTGTGTGTGTGTGTGTGTGCGCGTGTGTGTGTGTGTGCGTGCGTGCGTGTGTGTGCGCGTGCAAGGGGCACAATAGGCATAATTATCTCTGCTTGAGAGACCCAGTTGGGAGGGGGGTGGCCGGCGTTGAGAGGCGGAGTTCAACAATGGCTCAACCACAGGCTTTGTGAGTACAGAGCAGAGGGCTGACAAGTGTCGGCTATTATTGACTATTTACACACTACTACACACGCCTGCTCACGTGCGCATAACACAGAAACATACACACTCTGCCGTCCCTCTCCCCCGGCTTTTTTTCTCTTTGTGTCTTTAGAAAACACTCTCAGGCTCACGCACGCACACACACACACACTCGCGCACACACACACACACACACACACACACACACACACACACAGAGATGCAGTATGAGCATGTTTACGGTGCATCAGTGTATCAGTGTCAATCAGTGTAAGAGGGAGAGATGGGGAAGCCCCTGCAAGCACATCACTCTGACAGAAATCTGGCCCTTCAAGCCAGGCTGTGTGAGAATATATCAACTGAGAGAGAGAGAGAGAGAGATGAGAGAGAGAGAGATGAGAGAGTTAGTTTGGGATGTCTTTTTTGGATTCACACATTCCTAATCATGTGGCTTTAAAGATAATTACAGTTGATTAAAACTGGGGTGTTTTGTTCTGCTTTTGCCATTATTTTTATTCATTGTGATAACTTGTATGAGATGCTGAGATCTCCGACAAACCTACTAAAATAAGACTGAGTTGTAATAAACTAGGAAAAAGAAGATGATTCTTTGAATTAGTTTTAACTTAAATGGGACTTTCCTTATAATATTACTGTAGCTTAAGGAGTGGTACAGTTTGACAGTAAAATAAAGACATTATCAACACTACAACTACAACTTGTAAGTATATAGTTGTAGTAACATTAGATAGAAAGCACACTGATGTATGTAACTTAATTGTTATCAACGTAAAGTGATAATTTATCTTCATATAGATTTCAGGTCACATTGTCCGCTCTTGCTCCTGAGTGATCACATTCTCATCATTGGGATTTGTTTTAGTATTCTATCAGATGAGAGTAACCAAATAATTTGTATTTACTGGCTCTGTGAAGGATATTTGTTAATCTGCACTTCTAACCACATCCAGACTTGTTAAGGAAAGTGAAAGCAGGAAGGCTTGTGTCAAGGCTTAGAGTCAAAGAATTGGAGGGTTTATGTGGCCTGGATTGGGTTAAGAAATAGGATTTCAGTAAAGAGGTATTACCACTTTCCTCCTGCTTTCTTCTACTCTTTTGTTTAGGCTAGCAGAAGAGGGATTAGTACGAGGAGATTACAGCAGGCTTTACTAAGAAATTGTATTTAAGGAAATGCTTCTTTACTCAGAAGCTCACAGCAGCGGCTGAAAGTTTAGTTCTGATTTCACCCTTCAGTCTTAATTTCTGTCTTTTTCTCAATATGAAAGGCAGGAGATTTTCTCTCAAATCCTGTAACATTTCTTAACTTGTTGGTTTTAAGTGTGGTCCTACAAATTTCCATCTGATTTTAATTGCAGATAGTCTAAAGTGTATATATATATCTGTACTTATATAATATAATTATATAATTATACCAAAAGTCGAATTCTGACTAAATATATAATTTTAAAGAAAAGATAAGGTGTAAGGGAACACTAGAAACTGAAAGAGTACTAGAATCAGATATTCTTAATTAAGCCTAGAATAGATGCACTCCACATTGTGATTTATTCTGGTATAGAGTGATGGATTTCACACTTCAGTGACCCTGATGGAGAGATTTCTTTTTTACGGTGTTTCTGTGAATGCAGCTTGTGGTCTGGGGACCGTGAGGAGACATGCTCGGGGATCAAACGGGATCCCTGGTGGTCACCCAAGTGCCATGTTCCTACATGACCTCTCAATCAGACCTATTGATCAGCCTCACTATTAGTTGACCAAACACACATAAAGGCCAGATCAACACAGCGGGCCGTGATTGACAGCAGTGGGCGGGAAGTTGAGGGAGGTGAGCGGATCTGGATTGCTGCTTTGGGGTTAATGTGCTAGAAAAGTGTGAGGAAAAGGTTGTGAGGTTTCTCGGCTGTTGTTTGTGGCTTAATTCAACATGGTTACAGCATGGGAGTTGTTTTCTCTCTATGTTCTTGCCATCAGTGGAACTCTGTAAATACTTAGTCAACAGTTCAACATGTTGTATGTACAATAGGGATGATACAGAGCAAACAGCAGTCAATATTTTTGTGTGTCAATAACAAAAGTCTCATTGTAAAGCGGGGGCTTTTTCACTTCAACATTTAAGTTTAATATTGTGCAGATGCAACAAAAGGATGGTTTCCTGTGTCTATATTAATGTGTACAGTATATGTACTGTATAGGAAATGTGATGAGGTGATATTTAGCAACAGTGCAATATGCACACTTTGTCAGGTTTATAAAAGCCTATCCAACAGTTATTTTTATTAGTGATTAATCTGCCAATTATGTTTTTTTAATTAATTGTATGCTGACCACTCCTTCTTCCTGTTTGGCATATTCAAACTGGAATGTGACTAAGCACATTTACCCAAGCACAATTTTAAGGTATTTCACTTGAGTATGTTCGTTTTCTGTTACTTGAACGTGATATCATGACTTTGTGTAAACATACGTTATCTGTACGCATTTTGAGCTATCCATGTGTATGTCTATGCTGTATCAGAGAGACCGGCAGTCTGCAACGTCACACCGTAAACATACACGCCACGTGGCATGTTATCGCGAGGCTACGTGTTATCGCGAGGCTACGTGTTATCGCGAGGCTACGTGTTATCGCGAGGCTACGTGTTATCGCAAGGCTACAGTTGGGTTTAGGAAAAGAACAACCAGTTGGGATTAGGAAAAGAAGAACGGGGTTGGGTTTAGGAAAAGAACAAATGTGGAAAGGAAACATCACACACGATCCCCACTCTCCTGGGTGAAAGTCCTGTGTTTGACCCATCCTCCACCCCAACCTCCCTATGTGGGTTTTTGGCCCTTTCATACTACTCGCTACGGCGTCAATTCACACGCAATCGCAAGGTAAGGTAAGTCAATGGAGGCCAAACGGCGTTGATAAACACGGCAAAAAGCGAGTATGTGTCTTGATAACACGCCAATAATGGCATACAAATTGGCATGTCATACATACGCCACTTCATGAGATCAGTCTGGTTACTTTATACTTTTACTCCACCACATTTCAGAGGGAAATAATGTACTCTTACTCCACTACTTTTATTTGACAGCTGTAGCTACTAGTTACATGTTTTATTACAGACATTATTATAAATTAAACTACCTATCTGTATATAGTGGTTAATATGAACTCACTTTTGACTATTTACACCATTAAAATTCTGCTTATATCTTGAATCTTTTTGATAGCTCAAGTACATTCTTTTACAGGATTTTTCCTTGTAATAGAGTAGTTTTACATTGTGTTATTTCTACCTCTGAGTACTCTTTACAATGTTGTACTTTACCCACTGGATGTTTGTAATTGTGCAGAAGTAGTAACCAGCGGTTGTCATAAACACTTTAAAACCATAGAATCAGTGATCGTTGCCTCTTACGTGCAATACAGAGAATTCTGCACACCGCTTTCCACTGGCAGGTTACTGCTGATATCTTGGTTGTCGATGGTGATAGAGGTTTCTTTGGTTTAATTTAGGTAAATGTAAGATTGTGATATTTGATACTGAGTGTATTTAGGGTCATTTGGCATCCTGTTAGGGATTTCAACTGCTGGTAAACAATGTTAATGTACGTGTGTGTGTGTGTGTGTGTGTGTGTGTGTGTGTGTGTGTGTGTGGCAGCAGTTAATCTCTCTCTCTCTCTCTCTCTCTCTCTCTCTCTCTCTCTCTCTCCCCATGCTGGGCAGTGACACTCCTCTGCCACCAGCACACTAATAGGGAGGGACCAGGCCGCTCACTCAGTCCCGCTAATGCAGCTCACTGCCCCAGGCCATGGGCTAAGCTGGAGTACACCGCATCACACACACACACACACACACACACACACACACACACACACACACACACACACACACACACATATGATGGCTGACACACACTGTATAGCCAACTCTGTCTCTTACTGCTAAATCAAAACAAGGTGGAGGGGCAAGAGCTTTTTTACACCGTATTTTTACTTTGACTAAGGGACATTTTTTTTAAGAACAGCGTTATTTCAGTGTTTGAGCCTCAGTTCACATGCGATCAACAGTTCAATAAGAGTTTATGGGGTATCCAGTCGAAGGGTAGGTGTTTGGATCACGGTGGCACACTTCTGTATGGTGCTGTGCATTGGGATGTGTGTGTGTGTGTGTGTGTGTGTGTGTGTGTGTGTGTGTGTGTGTGTGTGTGTGTGTGTGTGTGTGTGTGTGTGTGTGTGTGTGTGTGTGTGTGTGTGTGTGTGTGTGTGTGTGTGTGTGTGTGTGTGTGTGTATGTGGTTTTTCTCTCCCGGGACTCTCATTATCACTGCTGTCCCAGATGTCACCAAGCACATGAAACACACATCATGAATAATGGAGTCCTATTTCTACATCTCTCCCCATTTCTCTCCTATCCTCCCACCGTCTTCCCCTCCATCCCTCGTTTCCTCTGATGCTTCTACTGATGCCTAATCTCCTCAGCGCTCCCTCTATCTGAGATGGTCCATTTAGCTTTATGCAGCATCGTTGGCCTGTCTGGTTAGGGTGGGTTTATGGGGGGGAACATGGCGTCTCTGCGGCATTGCGTTGAGTTAGACTACTTTTGCATACAATCAGCTTAATGTCAGTCCATGACTGGCCATTCAGTCTCTCGATAGCCGCACCCCCGCACCCCCCCACCCCCCCCATCTGCATCATCCCCTCCCCCAGTGTTTACTGTTTAAAGTCACACAGGGCAAATTGGGACAGAGCAGTCAAGTGAAGCAGAAGAGACGTGGTTCAGTCGCAGTGGTAACTGGACTCTGCTCTGTCTACTCTTTCTCATCCCTCTTTCTCTCGCCAACCTCCACCTTTGTCCGCACCTCACCTCCGTTCCGTCAACTTTTTAACATCCTCTCCACTCAGGGTGGGAGCGGTGCACAACGCAACACAGTAGGAAGGGGCAGGGCAGGGTGAACGTGATTGAAAGATGAGGTAAGCAGTCAGAATTGGTTAGGAAAGAGGACAGCAGTTAGGATTAGACAGTGAAGCGTGGCTTTTTAATGAAAACATGACAGAGCTGCGGCTCCTTCTATGTCTTGCATCTCCCCTTCTAGAAAATGAACAAGCGACGGAGAAGAAGCGAGAGGGGAAAAAGGAGAGAATTTAATGCTGAGAGTCAGATATTGCTCATGCAGTGTTAGTCTTAACTGGCAGCGTGACTCGTACTCTGTCTGAACAGTTTGGTCGTGTTAACAAAGTCCCTTTTATGGAGGAGATGCAGTGGGGTGGGCTCCCATTGCACAATAAGTTGTTACACATCAGTTGTGCCAATAAAACCTGCTTTGAACGTGAAATGAAAAGAGTTAAGAGGGCGCCATTCATAGATGTTAAGTAAGTGTGCGGTAGAAAGCCAGGAAAGTGTATATATTTTAATTGGCTGACACCTGCTTCTACTTGGGCTTTTAATGTACACAGCAGAGAGAGGGGAGAGAGCAAAAGGAGGGTGGAGTGGGCTCTCGCTTTGAATACAGATGCAACACCCCTTTTTTTGCATAAAGGTTTGAAAGGAGGGGAGAACACAGACATGGACTGTTATCTCCTCCACAGTTTACCCTCCATCTTTCCCTTTGCTTTTCTCCCCTACCGTCTTTTCTTCCTTTCTCCGCTCATTCCTCTCTAAATCAAGTCATTCAGTGCTGATTTTCTGCTCTAACACATTCCTCTGCTGCAAAACTGGACCACTGCCATTCACTGACTCCACTGTGCTAATTTTGTAACATAGTTTATTATTTTTCATTCCAGCCGGGAAATATTTGTTGTCCTATTTTAAGCCCGGTAGGTGTTTCTGTGTGTGTTTGTGCCTGGCATGTCTGCATTTGTGAGCACCAAGCACATTCCAGCACCGCAGAGAATATCTCCGGAATATACTGCATTTTTTTTTTCTTTCTTCTTTCTGTGACAGTCACAAGTCTTTGATCCCCTCCTCCTCGCCTCTCTTCTCTCACCTTCATTCAAATTCTTCTCTGACACTTGCTGTTGAGAGCAGGGGTATAAAGCAGACAAACAAAATGCAATTTTTCCATCGTCAAAGTCAGAATATCGACCACTGTTTTGTTCGGAGGCTTATAATCAATAGCGGCGTTCAGAGGATTATAATCAATGTGCTAAATTTCAATGACTAACATGTCCATGTGCCGTATGTGTTTATTTGTGTTTGTGTGTATCAGAGTTTTGCTCAAACCAGACCGTCACCTTTGGCAGTTCACAGGAGGACTCAGATCTACCGGAGCAAAAATGTTTCTGTATTTTCAAAGCATTTTTTTGCTAAACTTGTTTCCTCTTCCAACGGTTTATGGTTTATTGTGAAAATAAATCAGTTTACAGGGTTAAACTTAATCACTTCAATATAATTTTGATTCAGATTTGAAAGCAACTGTACATTGCTGTTTTAGGAACACATTTCAGAGGAAAATTACATTTAAGCTTTTATTTTATAATCACTTTTCATATCAGTGATCGCAGCAAAATATGTCTATATGTACAGTAATAGTCTATTTGATGTGTATTGTCTATTATTAAAGCCTTAAATGGTAATGTTTAGATATTTCAGCTCACTGAAATGGACAGGGAAACTCCCTTCCCATCTTTCTTTTGAAGCATAATCCTAAAGGTAACCTTTTGAATAAGTTTTTAGAGTCAATTTCCTTCTTATCTTTTAACTTTAGACCACATCTCTTTAATGGATAAACATGTTGTGCTGCGGGCATCTCTCTGAGGATTTACACTGTTGTTGTTGTGGAGGAGTGAAGCCTCTGACCCTCCGCTGCTTTGGCACATTTTCTCCTTGTGCTAGGTTAAAGTCATCATAATGAGCAGTGAAAATACGCTAACCTTCATTTAACTGGGAGAGCCCTTCAAGGCAAGGAACCACTGCCTTTGACTGTCAGCACTGTTGAGTAAGATGGAGACTCCAGGGATCAGATTGTACTGCTCTGCCAGAAGGGAAACAGGGATGTGAGTTCGATAGCTCATTAGCCTTTTCCAAACTGATTAGTTATGGGGTCCATACTGGGAACTCCCATAGGAACGCCAGTGTTTTAACTCAAAGCTGTAAGTGCTGCACGATCATACAGCCAGTTTGTATTTTTCTTTAGTTTTTGTCTTGCTTTGTATACAGGAAAAGCTGTATTCCAGACAGGTTAGTGTCATTAGATTATTCCTGCTAAAAGAGGAAAAAGTTTGTCTCCTAAAATAGGCTATTCTAGATAGTGTGGCAATTTGCCCCTCTAAAGCATGTAGGTCAGATTCACTTCCAAGAGCTAAATTAGTTTCCTGTTGAGGGTAGAGAAGTCCAACTAAGTTTATTAAGTTTACTAAGTTATTTTTAACTACTTTCTGTGAGTCCTGAGGGTTTAAAGGCTAAATAAGTTCATGTTATTATCCTTTATGTAAGGCACAACTTTGGAATGAACTGTCTTTCAAACCAGCAAACTCCAGATTGAGACTCAGGAAATGAGAAAACTAAAATAAAGTGCGTTATGTTGTATGCTTTTGGAAAATATTGGCTACAAAACCTACTTGCATCCAAAAAGCTATATTTAGCAACTTCATACTGATGATATTCTTTTCCCACTAATTTCACAGACATCTTTCAATACACTATTATGATTTTCACAGTCACACAACCCAGAAGGTTTTACTGTTTCATCCTCGATGATTGCAAACACGTTGTGCTTTAATAATTACTGAAAGTACACCGAAATTGTAACAGGATGGCAGTGAGGAGACCCTAGCAACAAGGAGAGGATGAAGAAAGCGTGAGAGTGGGAGGGAGGGGGAAATATGCAGAACATCAATAAATAATGGCCCCACTGAGGAGGTGGAAATATGGGCCTCGTTATCTTTGCGCCGACGCCTTCATTTGCATGTGAAAAAATGAGGCTGCTACTTACTCACACACACACACACACACACACACACACACACACACACACACACACGGTGCACTCACTTACACGCACTCTTTGACGCACACGGGCTACAGTATGTATCCTATTTATAGACTATCATGCTTATATTTTCTCTCGCACATTTATACTTCCATTATTTTCCCTTTTCTCTCCTCCTGTTTGGTATTTGTCATAGCAGCAGGTCTGGCCTGTGTGACTGTAAGGCCACAGGCATTTTGTTGGATTAAAAAATAAAGCTAAAGAAACCCTTTATTATACAAGATAGGTTTGCTAAGGACATACAGTACGAGTCATATGGCACTTTTTTACATTACATAAAAACAGCATACAGTTGCTGCCCAGTACTGTCACTGAGAAGTCACAGGAGCAGTTTCATTCTTCTAATTTTAGCCTTTAAAAAATCAATAATTATTAAAAATGGCCATATAAATGGAAAAAACCTTTCTAATTAAAAACCAAACATCTGGGAGTGGTGTAGGGGAAATAATCTAGCTTTTTTTTTATATATATATATATATATATATATATATATATATATATAATTAAAATATTGTGTTTCTTTGTTTTTAAATGTATGTTTAACATTTTGGTAAAATTTGAGAATAATGATTTCCATTTTTCTGTACCTTTCTATCTACCCATTTTTGGTCCTGTCAAAAATACACATAATCTTCCAGATCCAGCACTTACAAGTTAATATTACTATAGTTCCCCTCTGGACTCCATCTGCATCAGGAATACACAAACAATTTTGCACAATTTCTTCCATGAATGCATCTCATTGAGAATCTGACCAAACTCATACAAAATCCAACAATGTTGACATCCTCTAGGCAATACAGCTTCTTTCAAAAAGCTTCTTTCTGGGTGAGAGAACTCCTTAAAGAGCCATTTATAGTTGATGAAAAATACTTGAACCTCTAAATGGTTCCTTCAGAGCTTTTTCAAGGATCCATGAGTGATCCATGGTTTTTGAGTTTGTGGTGTTTTGCAAAACAAAAAACTCAGATACTAATGGTTTTATAGCTATCAAAAGATAACTTTTAAAACATGGGTCAACTTACCTTCTCAGTCTGTACAGTTTTTGGTGAAAGTCTGTCATTTGGAATCAAGTGAAGTGAAGTACTATGTCTGATCTCTGTTGGTGTCCCAACTAGGACTGTGTCTTTCTTCAAGGTTTGAGACATATGCTTAGTGTGTGTGGAAGAGTTAAAGCAGGGGTAAAACTACAGGTTTAAAAATGTTAAATAATTGCCAAATAAAATTGTCATACTCTCAGATAGATAGACACTGTAGCATTATGGTATAATGTAAATGTGGCACAATTAAAAAAAATAAAATAAAAAAATAAAGATTACGCAACACTAACAGCTGCACCTGCATGCATGCATGTCTGCATGTTTTGCTGCAGCTGTGTGTGTGTTTGTGTCTATATGTGTGTATATAATTCACATTGGCTCAGTTTCTCGTTATCTAGTCAAGTCAGCATGAATAAAAGCTGAGGGAGCACAGTGATTTAGTAATTAATATTTTACTCTGTCTGCCACTCTGCTTAGAGACAGAGAGAGAGAGAGAGAGAGAGAGAGAGAGAGAGAGAGAGAGAGAGAGAGGGTTTACACAAAGAGATGGAGAGAGTCGACTAAAGATAGACTGATTCTATGTACAAGCTACTCACTTAAGATGGATGGATAATAAGAGAAATAATGTGATGTGTGTGTGTGTGTGTGTGTGTGTGTGTGTGTGTTTAATCAGGGTTGTTTCAGAGGGATGAATTCTGGCCCCTGCTGAAGACAGAAAGTCTGGCTTTGACAGATCCAGCTGACTCGCGTTCTCTCTCTCTCTCTCTCTCTCTCTCTCTCTCTCTCTCTCTCTCTCTCTCTCTCTCTCTCTCCCCTGCCTATGTCAGAGTGTTGTGACAGGCGAGTCGTTGGTGTTGTGGGAGTAGCAGTCTTAAAGTGCTCATTATCCTGTAAGGCTTCATTCTGGGGGCAAACAAAGGCTGCTGTGAAATTGCAGCCTGTGCCTCCCTCTCGGGTCATTCGGTATATTCCATGCAAACAAATGCTCAGTCCATAACTGCTACCTTCAGTATTCCTAGTCAACCCCTCCGCAAGACCCCGACAAATACAGAGCTTGTAGATAAAATATTGATGCTGATAAACACACAGGTGCACCTGAACGCGGCCAATCCAGCTGCTGGTCTGTAGATGCTAAAAGACACAAGTGATGTAAACTAACCTTATTGTATAGCGGCAACCCTTTTGAAATATGTCACACTTTTAGCAAGACAATTGCTATTGAATGTGTTTCCCTCTCATCCTCTAATCAATGGGCACAGCATGAAAACATGGAGGTATTTACATAACCACGGTTCTATGAATGCAGCATAAAATGTGAGACACGAAAAAAAATGCTATGAAAGAGAACAGGCAGCTCTCATCACATAGTGGCACACTTGATCTTTGGCCTTCCACTTTTCTCACCACACTTAAAAGGAAGAACATTGAGATAGTTTGGTGATGATGGTGCATAAGAGTTTTACATTGTGTATGGAGGGGCAGTAAATCTGTCTCTGCTATGTCTATGGGTGGTGTAAGTGACCGCTGTGTGTCCTCCAGGCCTTGAAAGAATGCCAGCTTTTGGGAAGCAACATCATCAGGCAGGTAGTGCCAACTGTTCAGGCAGCTGTTTGTCCTTAGCAAAATACGGTTTTGCAATAAGTACAATGCATTTGCACCGGAGCGATCGTCTTAGTGCTGGTTTTTTACAGTGTGTTTCTGTCTGTCAGCAGGTTTCCTTTGGGAAAACTAATGTAAGTCTTCACTGGATGTCTTCCTCAGGTAACAGGTTCTCGCTGACCACCTTTGGGGCTCTTTACATCTCTGATGTTCAGAAGGAGGATGCCCTCTCCACATACCGGTGCATCACCAAACATAAGTACAGCGGCGAGACGCGCCAAAGCAACGGAGCGAGGCTCTCTGTGATGGGTGAGCAGCTTGGTGTTGTGTCAGTTTACTCAAGTTAGTCTAACATTTCTCTTTGTCTTGAAAAAAAAATGTATCCTATCTCTGCCCTCCAGACCCCAACGAGTCCTCACCCACCATCCTGGACAGTTTCCAAGCAGGGGAGGTGCACGCAGGCCAGAGTATTGAGCTCCCCTGCATAGCGGGAGGGTACCCCAGCCCCACCGTGCGTTGGCTAAAAGATGGTCGCCCGCTGCCCTCAGATGCCCGCTGGACACGGCGTTTGACAGGGCTGACGATCAGTGACCTGAAGCAGGAAGACAGCGGCAGCTACGCGTGCGAAGTCACCAACAGTTTTGGCTCAAAGGAGGTGTCTGGACAGCTTCACGTTATAGGTTTGTGAGCACAACTACACACAAACACACACACACACACACACACACACACACACACACAACTCTATCGCTAAACAACCTGACAGACTCCTACGCTGTCTTCTCAGGGAATCAGCCTGGCAGATGGACACATTCACAAAATCCTCTCCTTTTGGTTTGAGGCACACATATAAGTCGCACCTAGAGTGTGTCTGTAACAAACATGTGTGTGAGCTGTATGATGCCCCGTCGTATCAGGTCTCAAAAAGAGAGACAGGGCAGTAATTCACTGAGACTGAATCCGTAACACAGCTGCCAGCTGCATTCACCATCAGGGAGAAGGGTGAGGAAGACGGAGATAAATACGAGGGGTCACAGAAGGGACGATCAGACATCCAGACAGTGCTGGAATGACATTATCTACAATGTAATAACAAGATAACAAGAGGGGCGGAGATAAATGTACATTGTGTAAAGTATACAAAGAAACAAAGAGCGGGAGAAGGCGAGACAGAGCGAGAGAATAAAGAGGCGGTAGGCTTTGCCAGTGGGCACATCATGGCAGCACACTCTGTGACTCTGACAGGGTGAGGGGGGGTTGGGAGGCACAGTGATGCCCCCCAGCACACACCACCAGCTGCCTTATTGCTCACTGACATTTGCGCACACACACACACACACACACACACACACACACACATACATACACACACTCTCTCACACACACACACACACACATACAAGTGGACAGAGATGTGAAGCGATATCTCCAGCTGCTTTTTTAATGAGTGCGTCGAACTGATGGAGTCACCACTGCTGATTGTGCTCTCTCTCTCTTTCTTCCCGTCTCTATGAATGTAAACGCCTACTGTAGCTATGAATCCATGTGTCACACTTTGAATCCAGTTGAATGATAATTGGTATCGCTTGACAATAAAACATACTTAAAGAGGATTTAAAATGTGTGTATAAATTAATGAAAACATTTTTTTATGTTTTGCAGATGAGTATAATAACCTAATATAATGTGTAAATGCAGTTAAATTAGCAGAATATAATTTAAATGTTTACTCACACATCTGGCAACACAAAATTTATTTTTATCTGATGGATAATTACTAGTTTGTTAAGCCTTAATAACTAGGTTATTAACAAACAACAACTGATAAACTCCTTATAATTATAATTTACTTCACAGTGGTAGCACAAAATTCTATTTTTATATTGCATTTATGACAAAAAAAGTTAAAGTTGTGGATATTAAGTTCAGGGAATATAAAAAGTTAAAAGGAGTCAAGCATCAGCAATACCTACTTATAATAAAGTATGTAAAGACAGAAAATGCATAAACCAAAAGATAGGAAAGGTATGTTTTTTGAAATACATCTGTGTTCTAACAGATAACATGTGTCCTCTCAGATCCACTACGAGTGACCTTGTCCCCTAAGAATCTGAAAACTGGCATCAGCAGCACACTGTTCTTCACCTGCACTGTGGAGGGCTCTCCAGAATACACCATCAACTGGTACAGCAACACAGAGCCCATCGTCCCCGACCAGCACATCTCCATCCAGGGACAACACAACGACACCTTGCAGATCACTGCAGCACAGAAGTTCCACTCTGGGGCCTACCAATGCTTCGCCTCCCGAAAGGGCCACACTGCTCAGGACTTTTCCATTATTCTGCTAGAGGGTATGTGGACAGAGACTGTCGGGAAACTAAACAAGTGCACATTCTGTATGAACAGGGATGCAGCAGGCATTTTATCACAGCATTGTAACAGCAAAGTGACCGGAAACCATGCTCTTTAAATGTAAAGCTGTTGACTTGTATTCATCATCTGAATACTGGTGCCTAAATTGTTTGTTGTTGCAAATACCATTGATAGATGCATTAAAAGGACATCACAGAACTGTTTGTCATTGAATATGTAGACAAAATCATTTGGCTTTCAAAATGCAGCAGAAATGGGCATAAACGGATCTAAATGCTGCTTTTTTCTCTTTTTCGCTCTCGCTCTCTTTCTCTCTCTCTCTCTCTCTCTCTCTCTCTCTCTCTCTCTCTCTCTCTCTCTCTCTCTGTCTCCTATCAGATGGAACTCCTCGTATTGTGTCTTCCTTCAGCGAGCGGGTGGTGAACCCCGGCGAGCCTTTCTCCCTCATGTGTGGGGCCAAAGGAGCCCCGCCCCCCTCCATCACCTGGACGCTGGACGACGAGCCCGTGGTCCGAGACTCCACCTATAAGACCAGCCAGTACACCCTGTCAGACGGCTTGACCGTGTCACACGTCAACGTCAGCAGCCCGCTCATTCGAGATGGGGGAGTGTATCGTTGCGTCGCACGCAACTCGGCCGGTAGCGCCGAGTACCAAGCGCGCATAAACGTAAGAGGTGCCTGTCTGCTTTTCAATATAAATGCACTCTACACCTGACTCTATACAAACACACAAGGGCTAGTGAGAATCATAGATTAGTTTGCATTTCACACAGTTACTATCGATCTATCTATCTATCTATCTATCTATCTATCTATCTATCTTGCACTACAAAGCTAGAGCGTGGTAACTACAGGAGCAGTGTTTTTGAGGAAAGTGTTTAGTTTGCAAACATATGATAAATATATAATGAAATGTAAATATAATAAAACAGAAATATTTGCCATAAAACCTACAGATTACCTTAAAATGCAGATACTGGACTCACAGAATGCAGTTATCTGTGTTCTTTCTGCTTTCATGTCCATTTTTACTGTAAGTTTGTTTGTTTCAGAAAAATCAAAAAAAACTTTATTTGGATTATTTACAGCCCATAGTTCATAGGGATCAACTGTATCAAAATCAAAATCAAAAATATAAATTAATTTACAATTTAAAAGATTTAAATGTGTGATTTTCCCCACACCAAATAGTATGATTTCTACTTGATCCAAGAGTTGAGATTTTGTTTACCCCTACTAGCCACTCAGCTAAGTTACCTTTGTCTCATGTTAGTTATGTGAATAACAAAGTGATTTACAAAGTTGTTGGTTCGTCAAACTGGATATTTTTCAAGGACAGCTGGGGAAAAATTTAGTATGTAAGTACAATTTGTTTAAGCCTTAGCTAAAGCTAGCCATGGCTATCTTACCAGCTAGCTAGATATAACTAGCTCTCTTGCCATAGCTGTCTTTTTTGCCTTTTCACTGTGCAGTAAAAACGGCTTGTGGAGTCACAGACTGCTTTTACATCCTTTATCGTGAAAACTCTGCCATTATGTGGCATATAGAATTATTCATATTATAAAATAGAAATTTAAAAGTCAGATATGGGTCTCCACCTAATTTTGGCCAAATGTAATGTAAATCTATCTATCTATCTATCTATCTATCTATCTATCTATCTATCTATCTATCTGAGGGTAATTTAGAAACATACACAATCACTTAGATACACAGAATATTTGATTAGATTAAAATCAACAAATATCCTCAATCTGATTTTAGTAAAGGGAGCATAACTAACCTCCCTCTCCACCTGTCAACTTGCCCCAATCACTCTATCCCTCAACCTTTATCTCTTCACATCTCGTCTTCGTGGCCGCTCCCTTTACTCTGCCATGACCCCCCTCACCTCATCTGCCCCCCTCTTCGACCTCTGTGTCTCTCTCGGTCTCCTCCCTCCATCCCCTCCCTCTCTTCCCTGTGTCTCCAGGTCCACCCCGAATCAGACCCATGCGGGACATCACCGCAGTGGCGGGCAGGAACACCTACATAACGTGCCGTGTAATTGGCTACCCGTATTACTCCATCAAGTGGCTGAAGGACGGCATGCAGCTGCCTGATAATCATCGTCAAGTGGTGTTTGAGAATGGCACCCTGAGGCTGACAGACGTGCAGAAGGGCGCGGACGAGGGCACCTACTTGTGTAGCGTCCTGATCCAGCCCCAGGTGTCAATCAACCAGACCGTTCATGTCACTGTCAAAGGTAAGTGTGAAGAGAAGAGTAGATTCAAAGGGATAAAACCACACTAGGCAATGTCAAATACACCCAATTAATCCAGATAGAGTGACCCACCAGTGACTATCTGATTGGGATGATTTCCTGCTTGTTGTGGCCATTTCTCTGCGCCCATCACTGTATCCAAAATATGTCTTCTAAAACAGTAGTGAGAAAGCAATCTGTCCAAAGAAAGCTGAAATAGCTGATATGAGTTATTTGCCTTTCTTTTCCCTTTAGGAAAAAGCAACAACAAATAATAAACCTGCATGTGTGCAGTTTACAGATGTGAGCAAAATAAATTTCTGTGTATCAGAGGTCCTAACTACCGGCAATTGGAGACACGACTGTTCAAAGTTGTGCAGTGCTGCTTTACAGTAATGCTTGACAGAGGTAGATGGTGTTTTAGGACAGATTTATATTTCAGTGTGCGCCTGTATTTTGTTTAGTCTGCGAGTGGGGCAGTGATGGTAGCAGGGCAGCTGCAGAGGTGTTTAAGGGTGTGTGCATGTGGCTGCGTGTGAGTGTGTCTCTGATTTAATTAGATGAATAATAATGAAGCCTAGATTAAATCCCCCAGATGTCTCAGCTGTAGTACCCCCACCCCAACCTCCATTACTATGGCAACCAAATGACTTCCTTCTGCCAATTGGACTCTAACCAGAGCAGCTATTATGGGCTGCAGGAGATGGGGGCTGAAGGGGGGGAAGAGGGGCCCACTGGCCAATGACCTTCTCTCTCTCTCAGCATTGCTCCAGATGGCCTCACTGCCACTCTTCTACGTCTATCGCTACCCTTATTCCACTGACTCGCCCTCGTCCTCTCTCCCCCAGTGCCGCCGCTCATCCAGCCCTTCGATATCCCCTCTACCTCAGTGGGGAAGCTCATGTACATCGCCTGTGTGGTGTCATCTGGGGACATGCCCATACGCATCACCTGGCACAAAGACGACCAGCTCATCGTGCCAGGCTCCGCCTCTGGCGTCGCAATAGAGACCAAAGAGTTCATGAGCTCCCTGCAAATATCCAAGGTGACACTGAAGCACAACGGAAACTACACCTGCATTGCCAGCAACGCTGCCGCCACTGTCAGCTGGGAAAGACAGTTGATTGTTACTGGTGAGGGATTGAGCGGTGGAGTATGGTATGATGATGAATTAGGTCAGATCAGATTTGATATCAAAATTTTACATGTTATTTTAGGAACACTCCCATTTTCTACCTTTTTACTGTAAGACATTCTTTTAGTTCTCCCATTTAGGTTAATCACATCTTTTTGTTTCTCAGTGCCACCACGTTTCGTGGTGCAGCCCAACAATCAAGATTGTATCTATGGCAAAGCTGGCGTTCTCAACTGCTCTGTGGAGGGTTACCCACCTCCAAAAGTCATGTGGAAACACGCCAAAGGTAACAGCATCCCTCCCTACAACATCAGAAACAAAATCATGTGAACGAGGAAAAAGCGAGTACTATCATGCATGTACTTTGTGTGGTACAGGTGTAGGAAACCCTCAGCAGTACCACCCAGTCCCTCTCACTGGCCGTATCCAGATCATGTCAAATGGCTCTCTGCTCATCCGACACGTGCTTGAAGACGACCGAGGGTACTACCTCTGTCAGGCCTCCAACGGAGTGGGCTCAGACATCAGTAAGAGCATGATCCTCACTGTCAAGAGTAAGTGTCAATCATACTCTCTTTGACTTGAACACTTTCAGAACCACATCTCCTGGATTATACATGTACTCTACACAGAGACAAGCCTTAGCTTTTTGGAGGGGAATCAGCTCTTCTAAAATACACTTTTGCCCCAGGCTAATGTGGCCTGTACTGAACCTAACAAAACCTCATCTCCGTCCTGCAATACTAACTGAAGGTATCTTTGCTATTGATTGATGTGTTCCGGCTGCCGGCCTGTGTGCTACTGAATGTTTCGTGGGGAAAAGGGCTGATGAATTAGTGATGAAAACAAAACCACAGGAACCCCTTTAATCAATAAACTATGTCTGAGAAAAGGAGGTGGAAAAGAATCAGGAGTAGAAGAAGAAGGCAGACAGGGAGGAGGCAGAGTAAGAGCCAGCGGGGCTGAAGCGTGAAATGAAAATGGAGAACGAAGTGCAGAAATAGAGATGTCTATACATCTGTAATTTATCCTCGGTTTTCAATACCTCATCTCTGTTCCCTCGTCTCATTACTCCATATAATACCATTTGTCACACTGACATATGTCTGCGATTCTGCTCAGTTCCTGCCATGATCACCAGCCACCCCAACACCACCATGGCGAGGAAGGGCCAGACCAAGGAGCTGAACTGCACAGCGCGGGGCGAGCAGCCCATCATCATCCGCTGGGAGAGAGGAGACACCGTCATCGATGCTGAAAGAAACCCCCGTTACTCCATAACCATCAACAAGAAGGGGGACGAAGTCATCTCTACTCTTAAGGTCAGATACAGAATACAACACCCAGCAGACCCTGAACTTAGCAAAATGCCCTCACACCTGAAGAATATACAGAAAAGAGTAATGGAAATAAGTTATTTGGTTAAAAAAAAAAAAAAAACATAGTAATTTTGTCTTAACCCTTGTGTTTTCCTCCCGTCGACCATGCACTAGTTGTCCTCCCGGGTCAAAATTGACCCGGTCTGTTTTGCCAGTTTATAAAGCATGAAGTATAAATTATCACCAAAAATCTTCTTAACAACTTCTTTCCAACATATTACCAATGATTTTACACTTATTTTTTTTATATATGGTCAAAAAAACGCATTTAAATCAAATTATACCTAATTTCTGAGTTAAAAAAAGATGAAATTATGAATTATTTTGACTAACAGTTGAGATCAATGGGAACATATGTTGATGGTTTATCACAGACAAGTTAAGTTTACAAGTCAAAGTTTAGTGAAAATACTGTTTTGAAACTATTTCAATTTTTTTAATGGCAGCCAATAATCACACTTGTTGTCCTCCCGGGTCAAAATTGACCCGGTCTGTTTTGGTTATTAATAAAGCATAAAGTATGAATTATCAACCAATTCTATTTTACACATTCTTAACAACTTCATTCCAACTCATTACCACTAGTTTTACACTTATTTTTGGAATTTATGGTGAATAAACTTCATTTACATGAAATAATACCTAATTTTAGGGGTAAAATAAGCATAAATTATGAATTATTTTCATTATAGTTAAGATCAGATGAACCTATGTTTGTGGATAATCACTGACTGGTATAT
This sequence comes from Perca flavescens, assembly GCF_004354835.1. Classification (NCBI taxonomy): domain Eukaryota; kingdom Metazoa; phylum Chordata; class Actinopteri; order Perciformes; family Percidae; genus Perca; species Perca flavescens. The sequence goes on from NC_041343.1 coordinate 13,059,842, forward strand.
GGTAGTGATTAGTCAGGATTTGGTTTTGAAACCATTTTATTATTTTGAATGGCAGCCAATAATCACACCTGGTGTCTTCCTGGGCAAAACGTGACCTGAACTGCTTTACGTATTTATAAAGCCTAGGCAATTATAATTAATCACTCAAATCTGTGTTATAAATTTTATTCAACTTCATTCCAATTCATCTCAACTAGTTTTACACTTATTCTGTTCTATTTATGGTCAACAGACCTCATTTACATAAAATTATACCTACCTTCTGAGTAAAATCAGTTGAGATCTGAGATATTGAGAAAGTTGTGTTTGGATTAATGGCTGGTATGTGACAATTATTATATTCCCAGGTTAAAATTAACGAATGCAATTGTATTCACAAACAAAGCAGAGCTACCAAAAAGGAAAAAAATAATTTACTGAAAGTTTACTTGGCCCCTTTTAGGAAAAGACACATCAAAGGTGTTATAACAACAAGTTTACAAAACTGTAGTTTGAAGTTGTGTCTGTATGTTTGTATTTGTGTGTGTGTGTGTGTGTGTGTGTGTGTGTGTGTGTGTGTGTGTGTGTGTGTGTGTGTGTGTGTGTACTGTAAGTGTGTGCGTGTGTGTGTGTGTGTGTGTGTGTGTGTGTGTGCAAGCATGTGCACGCATGTGTGTGTGTTCATCTCCTGAAAATCATAATGATCCATTGTCCAATTTCAGTATGTTGTGAGTGTGTGTGTGTGTGTGTGAATGCATGTGCGCGCACACACGGGTACATGTGCATGTTTGTTGTCCGTGTGTGTGTGTGTGTTTGGGTGCATTTCCATGTGCTGGAAAGTACAATAATGTGATCAATTACATGAGGTAGTTCTCAGCTGCTGTTTGTATGAATGTGTGCGTTTGTGGGGGTGGGGGGTGGGGGGTGTATGTGTGTGGGGGTGTTTGTGTGTCTCCGCATGTGCATTCATGTACGTGTGTGTGTGTGTTCATCTGCTGTTGAGCGCAAAAGTGCCCCATTGCACCACCGGGTCAAAATTGACCCGGGAAGAACACAAATGGAATAAAATTAAATAAAACACCCAAAATTCTATGAAAGCAGTGATCATTAATTTTACTTGGAAAGAATTTAATTGGGAACCACCCATGCTATTTTTGGTTAATTTGGTTGAAAGAAACACATATTTCTGATAAAGAAACTTTGAAAACGGGTCAAATTTGACCCAAAGACGACACGGGTTAAAATAAATTCTGCCTGGTTTTTGTCTGTGAAATAAGATTGTGCATTTTTCAAAACAAGGCTACATACGGCAGTTCAAAGCACTAATGCTACATAATGTAATGTATATAATGGAAATTTTGCATTATTGCTGGGAGTTAGAGAAGATCAATGTGGCACATTGTAACCTTTTCCTGTTTGTGTTGATGCTGATAGCTGAACCCAGCCGAGCGAGGAGATTCTGTCTTCTTCTCCTGCCACGCCATCAACTCCTATGGAGAGGGTCGAGGGCTCATCCAACTTACTGTGCAAGGTATCTCTACCACATGCTGTTCACATTTCAAAATCTTCTTTAATTTAATGAAACATTAGGCCTCATCACAACAGCAATAGCTGTGGCTATGTAAACAGTCCAGTGGGGAAATGTTCTCACCTCCTCTCTCCCTGTCTCTCACACACAGAACCACCAGATCCCCCTGAACTGGAAGTAAGGGAGGTGAAGGACAGGAGCATGAACCTGCGCTGGATCCAAAGGTTTGATGGAAACAGCATCATTACAAGCTATGACATCGAGTACAAGAACAAGTCAGGTATGTATCCTAAATTTAAATATGTTTGTCAGATTTTCTTTAAAGATAAGCATCTTAAAAATCTATTTTTTGTTTGTATTTGACAGACTCCTGGGATCACATGTATACAACCAGAAACATCTCACCCACCAACAACCAGGCCAACATTGTAGAGTTGCACCCAGCTTGTGTTTACAGCATTCGAATGTACTCCTACAACAAGATAGGCCGCAGCCTTCCCAGCAAAGAGCTCACAATCAGTACTGAGGAAGCACGTAAGTGATTGTTTTTTTTCCTATAGAAATCACTTTTGTCTGTTTTTTTTCTCTGTCTGCCTTACTTTTTCTCTGTATGGAAGAGGGCTAAGAATATTGACAGTAACACTTTATTTGACATCTTCCATCAACAGCGCCTGACGGGCCACCGATGGATGTAATCCTCCAACCGATGACATCTCAGAGCATACGGGTTACATGGAGGGTAAAATCACTATTATTGTATCATTATATATATTATTATACCCAGGGAACACATACCTCTGTCTGCAAAACTGTTCATTCAAATGTTAATACTGTCCTGAAAAATTAATTTATGTCCTGTATGTCTTAACCTACATTTTTTAGGCAAGCCTAAATGTTTATTTTATTAATACACTGCATTGTGATAAGCTTAATAATTATTGTATTATTAAGCTAGATTTAAGGCTTAGACATGCAAATGTTTAAGCTTTTGCTGTTCATAGTGCCTTATGAGTGGCAAGCACATACACAAACTGACTAGTTCGTCAACAAATGACAAACGAGGCCATGGTGAAGGTATCCGTTACAGTTATGCAAACAGAGCTCAAAACATCCAAACTGCCAGAAAGCACATTGTGATCCCCCTTAATATCACAGAAGAAACAGAAAAAATGGATACATCATAATAAAATGTATGTAAATAAAATATAAAAAACTGTACATATTACTGCCAATTTCCAAAATAACTCACCAGTGATTTTAATGCAGCTAAACGAGGTTTAAGTTTGACATGCTTGACTTTAATATTAACTGTTGTCACCACATTTCTTTCAGGCTCCTAAGAAGGAGCTACAGAATGGGGTGATCCGAGGCTACCAGATCGGTTACAGAGAGAATGGTCCAGGCAGCAACGGCCAGTACAGCATAGTGGAGATGAAAGCTACAGGGGACAGTGAAGTGTACACCTTGGACAACCTAAAGAAGTATGCCCAGTACGGGGTAGTGGTCCAGGCCTTCAACAGAGCCGGGACGGGTCCATCCAGTACTGAGATCAACGCCACCACGTTGGAAGATGGTAGGAGAGCCAGGAGAGAGGGATGGATGAAAATGTACATGGCAAGATTAAGGATAAGGGAGTGTAGACTGAGAGAGTGGGCTGTTGTGTAGGAGAGAGTGTGGGACGACATGAGGGAGAGAAATTCAAAGATCCATAAAACATATCTCTTTGACTTGTCAAAAATAAATAGAAAATATAGTCAAATGCAGCAACAGGATGGCAGACACATTAACCCTAGCTAACATATATATATATATATATATATATATATATATATATATATATATATATATATATATATATATATATATATATAGTCACACATGCACTCACACGTACTCAAATGAAATGGTAGAAATGAATTTACAGCACATCCCCCATTCTTCTTTTGACTTTAATTAGCACCTTCATTAGGCTGGTAGAGTGCGAGAGAGGAACAAGGAATCCCATTACTCTCTAAATGTCTGCCCACTCTGCCTCTCCTTTATCTTCCTCCCATTGGTTCCCCTCTCTTCCTCCTCATGCTCCCTCTGTCTATTTTATCTTTTTATTTCATATATTTTTGTGACACTGCTGATCCTCTGAATTTTTAGACAGAAATATATGGACAGTAATGACAGACACCCTGATCATGGTAACAGTAATAGTGATACTGTAGGTATTATGAAGCTGCTCCTACAGCCGCAATTACCTTAAAGACGAACATTGTCTTCCTTCAGATTCTATCCTCCACCTCTCAGCTCACCCCGCCCTGCTCATCTGCATTTTAACTCGTTAAGGTGCAGTTGTACGTTGCTCTCCCTCAGTGCTTTTCCTCCCTTCCACCGAACCCCCTCTACACCTCCTCTCTTTCTCCCCGCCGCGCTCTAAAAGCTAGCACTGAACAAGGAGCTTTTGAGATCTAATATGAGCTTTTTTGACTGATTTGTTTCAGCAGAGATTGCCTGTGGGTTGTAGTAGTTGTAGAGTAGTCATTAATTATCTACACTTCAGTTGCCATGCTAGATCAGTCAGGTCTTCTTAGCGACAGCAATAACCAAGGATTTTTGACTAGTAGAAATCATTAAAAGAACCTTAAAGCTCATATATTTGAAACACGCAGCACTAATACTCGCCCCCTGCTCTTTCCAGTGCCCAGTGAGCCTCCGCAGAACGTGCGAGCCATCTCTGTGACGTCGGACGAGGCGGTGATCACGTGGTCAGAGCCTCCACGGCTGACGCTGCACGGTGTGCTGAAAGGCTACCGGGTTGTGTTTTGGTCCCTCTTCCCTGACGGAGGTGGGTGCTGTGGGGGCCAGGCCCAGTGGCCAATGCAGAGTAATTATCACCTATCTCATTCTAAACTTCACCAAACCCACCGTCTGTCCGTCCCACCCACCTACCAGTGTTGTGAGTCATAATGTGTTAATGTGTGTCCGCACCTTTCTCACAAAGCACTTCCTGTTCCTGTGTGTCTTTGAATTTGTCCATATTTGCCCTTTTTTCTTTGTGTCTAGCTTCGAGAGTTTACTCAAAATACTAAGATTTTATTGAATTTTTACTATTGTGTAATTGAGAGTGTCCTAACCAGTTGTATTACTGTGTGGTTTGGTAATCTCACTCAAAAAGAGAAGAAGGCTTTGAATAAAGTGGTTCGCTCAGCCAGCAGAATTATTGGCTGCACTTTTCCGCTCCTGGAGTTCACATATAAAGCTAGACTATTGAATCGAGCTTTACAACTGGCTAATGATGCCTCAGGTCATCCAGCAGGGGCTTTCTTTGAGATGCTTCCCTCAGGGAGAAGGTATCGTTCTGCCAAATGTTCTACTGATCGCCATTTACACAGTTTCTTTCCACAAGCTGTGATTGCTTTGAACAAAGCATCTTAAACTAGGCACTTTAAATTTATGTATGGATTTCATTGTACAGCATTTTTATATTGAGCATTTTTAATATTGAGGCTTCATGTGGCTTTGTTTGTCTGTTTTTATGTTGTGTCCTCTGATGTGATGTGTTGACTTTGCACTTTGAGCTACTTGCACATTTTTTCCAATGCAGATTACACTGCAAATGGCTAATAAAGTGAATCTGAATCTGAATCTTAGATTTTTAACACCATCAATATTGATGGGATGAGATTACAGTTACAGTAGTTGAGTGTGTTTGTGCTCCTATGTCTGTTCCACCCTGAGTCCTAAAAAATTAAGGTGAAATTCAACTAATTTGCATTAGTGAATATGTTTTGTGGGAAATGACATCCGTATAATGGCAACAAAAGATCAAATAACATTTTTATGGTTTGTTTAGTTGATTAGTTGATTTAATGGACAGATCTGTAAAACTGAGTTTCTCCACATAGAATCATGCAAAAACACCACTTGAAATCTTGTGTTAACCAATAAGTCATTCAGCATGAAAAAGCATAAAAATTACTAATCGACTAAAGAAAGCCGAAACGAGGGGGCCGCCCTAATATTTAGGCTAATAAAGACTGTGGAGCGAGACAGGACGCGTTGACTTTTTAAATATTTAACCAAAACAACAAAGCTTTTCTTAACCTTAACAAAGTGATTTAGTAGCTTTTAAACTGTGTGTGGGACACAAAACAAAAATCCTGCTTTAAAGTTTTGTGCTTGGTATAACCAACCATCCACTTTAACGTCCTCTTTACAACTGCTGCCTTGCAATCCAGGCAGTCATCACATTTCCTCCAAAACATATTTAGCAAAGCAATTTAGTGATTGTTATGTTCCCTCCCTTTTCTAACTGTCATTGGCTTCAATGGCTTTCCTGCAAGAGCTGGCAGTTTGGGAGGGTTAATTGGCTAATGAGCTGATACCTGGGTAGGTCTCAATCTAGTCCTCAAGCTAGGCCTCAACCAAGGCCTACACAGGTATCAGCCCATTAGCCAATTAACCCTCCCAAACTACCAGCTCCTGCAGGAAAGCCACTGAAGCCAATGGCGGTTAGAGAAGGGAACGTAACATAGTATATTAATGTAGATAACCAGCAGTACTTTTTAAAACTGTTTTTCCGTCCTGTTCTCCTCAGAATGGGGAGAGATGCAGAATATCACCACCACACGTGAACAGGTGGAGCTGCGAGGGCTGGAGAAGTTCACCAACTACAGTGTACAGGTGCTGGCCTACACACAAGCTGGAGACGGGGTCCGTAGTAATGTCCTGTATATCCAAACCCGCGAGGACCGTGAGTATACACGCAGGGAGAAGCTCTAAAGAAAAAGATTTCAGCATTTAACTTATTTGTCAATATATTTTAGTACAGAAAAATCCAAACAGAGGAAAGCATGAACTTTACTTGCACAGTGTATGGGGTGATGGTAAAGGAAGTAGGGGGATAGGAGGGGGATATATAAAAAAAAAATAAAAAGAGTGCTAGGCTGTATCTCAAACCCAAGACAAAAGCTCATTTATGCTGGGAAGCTCCATTAGCAGTGCTAATGAGAATTAAGAGGCTTTGGGTCCACGGCTCAGGACTAAGGGGAGGGCTGTCGGAGGACACTGGGGGGAGATGAGGGGTGCTCCCACGAAGCATATACCATCCAGGAGTCAGCCATCAGCCTGGGCCCGCATCCCTTCCACCAGCCCTCTTGCCACAGGCATAGGGATTAACTCCTCTTGGATTAGAGAGAATTAATTTTCTGCTTACACCATTGGAGGCGGGATTACAGCCAGATCCATGTCTCTTTATAAAGGAGGAGGGTGGAGGGGCCTGGGGGTTGAAGATGGAAAGATAGTAAGATGATCACACAACCTGACAAAACAAATAAGGCATCCAAAAAAAGACAATAGAAATGCCATATCCAAGAATTGATTTTTCTCAGCCAATTTAAATTAGACTACTACACTTGCATGTCCTGTGTATTTGGTTGAGTGTCTTAGCCCTTTACTATAACATCCTCCTCTGATTGGCACAGTAATGCATAATATATTCATGTAGGTGGGGATAATCACTGAACACCATTGTGCCTCGCTTCCTCGTCATGCCACAGGCCATGCTGGTTGTGGAAAAGAGAGAGTCTGTATGTGTGCCTGAAGTCCTGGGCAGATTTTGGGCACCAGATGGGACTTAACTCAACCCCCCCCACTGCGACTCCAACTTTGACAAGGAGGTCCAGTTATGATAATGACTGCCTCTTCTGCCCCTCCCCAACACCACCACCACCACCATCATCATCACTCCCCCAGGAACTGCACCTATCATTCTTGCCATTCTTTCATACTTTTAATACCTCCCTTGCTACATCTATCCTAGTTTTATTTTTTATTTTTATCCCTGCTCATGTTATGTGCAAAATGAAGGAGTCCGAGTGCATGGGCTGGTTGAATGACTGGATCAGGGGGCCTCACATAAAAGAAAAAAGAATTGGGGGGGGGGTTGGGTTTAGAGAGCTGGGTCTAACACTGCGGTAGCCACCTTCTGTAGGCTCCAGATGAGGCCCACTGTCAAGTGCAAGTCATATTTATGGTGGGGATTGAATAGGCTTGACACTGTGAACCCCGGACTGTAGGGCCAATGTGACAAAAGCATTGTTTACCTTTCACAGTATGCACAGTCTTTATGTGTTTTTTTTTTTTTGAAGTGTGCATCCATTTTAAACCCTTCTTACGCCTCTTAGATGGCAATGAGAGTATTAAGGGGTGTCCAGTGTCAAGCTTAAGTGGCTAGCAGAGGATCAGACACTAGTGTCTAATCTGTTTGTGGGTTTGAGAGTTAAGAGAATGATGGGTGTCACAGAGTCAGAACTGCTGACCAATGTCTGAATGAACATATGTCGCTGCCGTTCACCCAAAGGGAGTTCTTCCAAGTCCTTCCCAGAGCGGCTTAGTGCAGGATAAGACTAGCAATCTGCAAACAAGCCAGCTCACTTTAATAGGCATCCAACACCCAACATGTGCACGCACACACAAAAACACACACTGGAAGCACACACGTGCCCGCTTTGCTGATGTTCCTATGTGTTTTCTATAGTTCCTGGTCCACCGGCTGGCATCAAGGCAGTTCCCTCCTCTCCGAGTAGTGTGGTTGTATCCTGGTTGCCTCCTCACAAACCAAACGGTGTTATCCGCAAGTACACCATCTACTGCTCCAGTCCGGGGTCTGGGCAGCCGGTAAGTCCTTCCTTTGTGGATGTGAGTCATGAGGGGCCAGTAGAAAATGTTTCTAGGTGATTGAGAAGCAAGGAATTTGTAAACTTGATAAAAATCTTCCAATGGAAATAATTCATTTGTAACCACTATTATTAATTGAACCTGTAGAGTGTGTGTGTGTGTGTGTGTCTTTGCAAGTGTCTCTCTTTCACCGTATTTGCACCATCGCTTTATTTCCTGCCCTCCCAGATGAACAGATGAGGTTGTCTTGGCAACGTGATGAGACGTAGATATGCAAATGAAGCAGAGAACAAGCTCACACATGCACACTGCCGCATCAGACGCACACATGCACACACAAACACAGACATCACATTTCAATATTTTCTATTTATACACAGGTTTGCGGAATTTCAGTTGTGGTTAGATCATGTGCACACAAACACCAGTACACAGTGAAATCTTATATCAGGATAAGAATCTCACTTTCTTATTATTCACAAATACTCCTCCCTCTCTGTGCATGAGTGCCATGTAAATGAGCACAGGCAGGGAGGAGAGAGGCAGGAAGCGAGGGTGGGGGAAAGGAGGTTGAGAGAGAAAGAGAAACACCATTAGAGGTAGGGAGAGACCAAGGGGGAAATGAGAGAAAAATAGAGTGATGAGGGAGAGAGTGAGAGACAGGCTGGGAAGAAGGGAGGAGCAGAGGAGGGTATCAGTCACATCGAGATGAGAGTGCTTTTGTCCGTCTTTTCATTATCTCCTTGTATCACTCCCTGGATCACCACAACACCGCCGCTATGCTGGAGGAATGTTCGAACGCACCCCCCACACACACACACACACACACACACACACACACACACACACACACACACACACACACACACACACGTCCTCCCTCCCTCCCTCCGTCCCTCCATCCTCTCCTCTTCACTGAGCTAGACGGAGGGGGATAGAGGGAAAAGCAAATGGTGAAGGAACTGAAGATGAACACTGAGAGATGAACAGATTAAAGAGATAGAACAGAGGATCGACTTGAGAGACAACAGTGTTTTTGTGTGCGCGTTGGCATGTGTGTTTGCGTGCCTGCAGGTGTATGTGTGAACATGTTCTCAAAGATCTGTTTGTAGGAAAAACTGGAACACATAATTTAATTTTTCTTAACCCACTTATGAGGTGAAATAATTGAATTTATATGGACTAGTAGAGTGATCTGCTCTATTCTTTGTTGTTAGAAAAACAAAGGGAAAAAACTAACGGGGAAATCATGCACTCAATCTTGATGCATGTTTTTATTTCACTTATTTATCTTACTGTTTATCTTAATTAATACTTAATTGTACAGTAGAAGTTCTAAAACACTGTTACAAATCTCATAACCTTAAATGCAATTTCATTTCTATGGTGTAGCACAACACTTAATTTGTCCTGCAAAAGGCGGTCACTCACTCAAAACATTGAACTTGTGTGGCAAAGGTAAATTAATAAATCAACGAGCGAATTGAACCAAAATAACATTTCCCTTTATCATCGTTCAGTCAAGACAGTCGAAATTCTTTCCTGCCTGAATTCACAGGGTAATCTACATGAACAAAGAGGTGGAGTGAGTCATGAGTTACTCATAGCTGGGAAAGTCCTTCAATATCAATATATCCCTATTAGAACCAGCAAGTACAAACAAGAGAAATAACAACTTAGAAAACATCTGGATGCTTAAATTCAATTAAGCAATGAGGAAATTCATGTGGAATACGAATACACATCAGAGTTAAACAATGTTTAAGGTGAAACAAAGACTTCAAAATTAATTCTAAAAAGAAACGGCGTGCAACCAGAAGCATTTGGGAACATCCATTATTGTATTTCTATGTAAAATTTAGTCTACGTAGAAATAATAATGGTCAATATAACATACAGGAATTTCACATGTCTAAAAAAATTCCAAAAGAAAATCTGTTACTACACTGACTTATGTCAGTCAGAGCAAGCTGTGCTGATATGTTGATCTATAGAGTTTAAAATGTTAGAAGTAAGACCTATTGGCAGAATATTCACTTCTTTTTTTTTACAAGAAAATGAAGACTGTTATTTAATACCCATTTGAGATGTTTAACCTGCAACACTTCTCTAGTCTCGTAGAGTTTTGAGTACAAGAGCTGCCACCAAGCCCGTTGTGTCACTGTGTTATCACAGTTTGCTAACATGACATTGCGTGCCCTCTCTCCCAGGCCCCCAGTGAGTACGAGGCCAACCCAGAGATGCTCTTCTATCGTATCACGCACCTTACCCGTGGTAAACAATACCACATCTGGTCTGCAGCCGTGACAACTGCCGGCCGAGGCAACATCAGCTCAAAGGTCACAGTGGAGCCTGCTGGGAAAGGTGGGTCCTCCGGGCGATCCTGTAGCGGAGTAGAAGGGAAGAGAGATTCCTGTAAAGGTTATGAGGGAGAGCGCTCTAAAAAATGGCTATGAAACGGCGACATGATCTCCCGTACACAGATCACTTTCCTCACTCTCTCTCCTTTTCTCCCTGTCTGCTCTCTGTTATTGATTGACAGCTGTAGTATTGATTGAGTAGCAACTATGTTGCGAGAAACGCTGTTGTTAATTATGTGGTGATGAACAGGGCCTATCCAGTAAAATGACCCTTGGGGAGAGAGGTAGCAGGCTAGAATCAATAGAGGGGAGGATCTATGGAGAAAAGAGACTGAAACTAAGAGGGTAGAGGAGGGGCTACGCTAAAACACTTCGCTACTGCTTTTTACTCTCAGCAGTGAGTAAAGTAGGCAAACTGAGAGTAAAGCAAACAAATAACAGACGGGGAAGTACGAAGAAAGACATCTTTGTGAGAGAGATGCCAAAGCAGTTTTTGTTTTGCCGTGGTGTATCTAGCATCCGTGTGTCAGTATGTGTCAAAGACACTTTATTTTTTGTGTGTGTAGTCCCAGCTAAGATCCTGTCCTTTGGGGGCACGGTGACCACACCCTGGATGAAGGAAGTGCGTCTGCCCTGCAGCTCAGTGGGAGAACCTGCCCCCACAATTAAATGGACCAAAGACAGGTCAGAGATAATCTTATACCACTTAATATGTCAGCGCCATGACTCACTCAGACCAATACTGCTGCATGTGAGAGAAAAAAATAACTTAAGTTATGGGATGAGATTAACATAAGTAACCTGTCTGTACTTTTCTAGCGAGGACTCCGCCATTCCGGTGACAGCTGATAGTCAACGGCAGATCTTATCCAACGGCACACTGGTGCTACGTTCAGTCAAAGCAGAGGATTCTGGGTACTACACCTGCACGGCCACTAACACCCTGGGCTTTGACACCATTATAGTCAATCTAGTGGTGCAAGGTGAGAAGAAACAGAAGAAGTACATGTATTTGAGTGGAATTTGCAGGTGGAGGGCGTGTTTGCTTTGTGATGTTGTGATGATGATGTTGTTGAGTCACTGTCTCTGTGTGTACATCCAGTTCCTCCTGATCAGCCTCGTCTGACCGTCTCCACTACCTCAACCTCTTCTATCACCCTGGCTTGGATCCCCGGGGACAATGGGGGAAGCTCCATCAGAGGTAAGACTTTCTGTGAACAGAGAAGCAGCTGCCCACCATGCAGCTGTCTCATAGAAAATCTCATGGAGCTTCTAACTGATTTTGTGACTGATCTTTTTCAATGTGCTTCCCCCTCTTACTGTCAGTTGTACTAAATAACAGTGTAAACCATGTTTCTGTGCAAGAAGTAGTCAAAGTAGAGCTGAATCTAGCTGACTGTTGCCCCCTGGTGTCCAACAGATGTAGTAGTAGCAGCAGCAGCAAGTCTTAGATTCTTTGGGATTTACAGCAGTTGTTCTAAATGACTTGTGTTGTGTGATTCTGCAGGATTTGTGCTGCAGTATTCTGTGGATAACACAGAGGAATGGAGGGATGTGTTCATCAGCTCCAGTGAGCGTTCCTTCAGGCTGGACAATCTGCGCTGTGGAACCTGGTACAAGGTCAAGCTGGCCGCCAAGAACAGCGTGGGCTCAGGGCGCATCAGTGAGATCATTGAGGCTAAGACACATGGAAGAGGTGAGCTGTGGAAGCAAAAGTGTTGTACAGTACATGTGAGTGAAGCAGGAAACTCTGGGGCCTCAAAAGTTGTCTTGTAGGTTGCTTTTTGTTTTTGTCTCTTGCTGTTCCGTCCTATTTCATTTTGTTTGTTTTAAGGCAAAATGACTGCAAAAGAAATGTGGAGGGAATTTGTTTGTGTTCATGTAAAATAGTACCAATAATGATAGTGTTTTTCCCAGATTAAAAGATCACAAATATATATACAGACATATTATATTGCTTTGTTGGCATTGCCACCCTCCTTTCTAACCTCCTGTTGTTCTGTGTCTTTGCCACTCTTCTCTACAGAACCAGTGTTCAATAAGGATCAGCCGCTGCTCACCCACATCAACTCCACTCATGCCGGGCTCAACCTGCAGGGCTGGACCAGCGGCGGCTGCCCCATCACTGACATGATGCTGGACTTTAGGCCCAAGGGTACCTGGGCGTGGCAGAGTCTCAAAGCCAACTCCACCACTCAGCTCTTCCTCAGTGAGCTGCGTGAGGCCACCTGGTACGAGCTCAAAATGAAGGCATGCAACAGTGCTGGGTGTGGCAACCAGAGCTCACAGTTTGCCACCACCGACTATGATGGCAGTAAGTTTATCCTACATCTTTTCTGAGTGCCTCTCGCACTGAATTTTCTGTATTCAATATTTTCCTTCTTCTCTCCGCAGGTACAATTCCTCCCATTAAATCAGCTCGTGGAGAAGGGGATGATGTGAAGAAGCTGTTCTCCATCGGCTCCCCCGTCATCCTGGTTACTCTTGGTGTTGCTTTGCTCTTCATTATCCGCAAGAAACGCAAGGAGAAGAGGCTTAAACGACTTAGAGGTGAGAGAGAAAGAAGGCAATCGCTGTTATTGTGTGTGCGTGTGTGTGTAATGGATTATTGTAACATAGAGTGACTAGTTGAAACTATTATCTTCACAGCCAACTGTAATCTAATTAAGATGTTGTCTGCTTATAGATGCTAAGAGCCTCGCAGAGATGCTTATCAGGTAAGAGCCAGCTTTTATGGGCATTAATTATGACTAGGAGGTAATATTTCAGATATGTTTGGACAACCTTATAAGAGTGACTATGTGTGTATACATGTTTGTGTGCAGCAAGAACAATCGCAGTATAGACACTCCAGTAAAGGGCCCTCCTCAAGGACCAAGGCTCCACATTGACATCCCACGTGTTCAGCTACTCATTGAGGACAAGGAAGGCATCAAACAGATAGGCATGTGGCTGTACTCGACTACACCAACTATCATTTATCACTGTAATTTTCTAGTAGCTTATATTTTTTTGTCTCACTGTTGTTCCTCCTCATCTATTTCTTGCAACAGGGGAGGACAAGGCTGCAGTGCCAGTGACAGACACTGAGTTTAGCCAATCAGTGAATCCGCAGAACTTCTGTACAGGCGTGTCTCTGCACCACCAGGCCCTTATCCAGAACTCGGGGCCTTTGATTGACATGTCAGACATCCGCCCAGGCACCAGTGAGTTTGTTTTTCTTTTCAAATTAAGATGTTTTTTGCGTTACATTCTACAGCTCCTAAAGTGGCAGAACATGAATAAGGTTGAGCAGATAAACGCAAGTGAAAGCTTTGATCTCATATTGAGTTGCACCTTAACCACTTCAGACAGTAAAGACAGTATCTTCTTCACAATCAATACACAGTCTTCGTACTACCAAGTTCTCTGATCACTGTGACCTCTCTCAGACCCCGTGTCCAGGAAGAGTATAAAATCAGCCCACAGCTCCAGGAACAGATATTCCAGCCAGTGGACACTGAGCCGACCGAGTCAGAGCCAGTCGACGGCCTCGGCGCGAACTCTGACCTCAGACTGGCGGACGATGGGCTCTCACGGCATCACTGCCACGGAGAGTGACAGCTACAGCGCCAGCCTCTCGCAAGACACAGGTGGGTCAATCCCAGCTAGCACCACTAATACTATTGTTTTTTTTACACCAAGAGCAGTTCTTTTATGAAAATAATAAAGTATTTTTTCGTCAAATTCAAGCCCAATCCAGCAGCATATGAACACTATATACACCATGACATGCAAGTCAAATTACCAAATGTAAGACTGGAGAAAATATAGTGCATCTTTAACCTCCTTACCTAACTCTGCCTTCCCAAATATCTTGACTTCAGTGTTTTTATGTCCTAGTTAAGCCTTTGACTACTAACACTATGGGCCCTATCTTGCACTCAGCACAATTGACTTTGTACACAGACGCACAGCGGACTTTTCCCTCCACAGATGCACGTCGATAAATTAGGGAATATATTTGCGCTCCCGGAGGCGGTTCAGCGAAAAGAGGAGGCGTGTTCAGGCACAAACGTTCCCTGGTGCTATTTTGCAATTTCAGAAAACAATTCCGCCACAGACCAGGAAAAACCTGGTCTAAAGTCAGTGGCGCTAGTCTAAAGTCGGTGGCGCGTTATTTAGATGCTATTTTAGGGGAGCATGCTTGGCCATAATGTAGCGTGTGCACAACGCGCATACACTTTGCTTCTCTCATCTACACGGACGCAGCAGTTCCCATTTTTGCAAACCATACATAATTACAAAGAAAAATATTACTGAAAATGCGCTTCAGGTGTTTGGATAGGTCAGGAGGCACTTTACAGTACAGTCCTCAAAAAGTCGCAGCATTCTTTGTGGCTTGTTGTGTTTTACACAAAATTACCATGAATCATGACATAAATGAGGAAATATTAGAGGATTTAAGGAGACGTGATGTTGAACTACAGCGGGATTGGACACTCCGGCGGGATCTGGTCCGGGAGTGGCAACGCGATCCTGGTGGAGCGGGTGGAGGGAGATGGAGTGGGGGGGAGGAGGAAGGGGCACAACAGGTGCAGGTGGTGCGTTTGGAGGCCCACGCTCCATGGCTGCAGCAATCCTCTCCAGACTTGAGGAGATGCGCCCGAGAGGCCGCAGCAACATCGCCACCCGGTCAAGACGGGCATTTATTACTTTGCCGCATCCCGGACAGCTCCCGCTGGCGTCTGCCAGGCAAATCCGCCGTCATAATAGCAATCCACCACGGAACAAGCGCGCCTGCTCTTAAAGGGAACGTGAGATGACGCTCTGATTGGTTTATTGCACGTGATACCCAAACCACACCTAGCTACTTCAGACCAACCCGTTTTAGATTTGCGTTGGGCGCAAGAGTCATTTATCCCGCCGGTATAATAGCAACAGCGGCCGAGATCCGCCCACAAAGCTACTCGCGTTTCACGTTTGATACTTGTGTTTCAGATCGTTAAAATAGGGCATTATAAGTACTACCTGTAACACTTTCACAAAGTAACAAGGTACTGTTAAAAAAAGGGGGTGGAACAAGCAGATAACAAAATGACTATGTAACAGTAATGTCATTGCATCTAGATACAAATTTACAAAAAAAATATGGTTTTAGAAATCTTAAACCATGAACTCCCAACCAACAGCTTTCTCTAAAACACAGACTAAAGTTTACTGTGAGTCCAAAGGTCTGTCTGTACATCCTTTTTCTGAATAAAAAGATGATATTATTATTATTTACATCAATCAAACTGTTGCCAAAATTATTATATTAAATATACAATGTATGTTTTCCAGATAAGGGTCGCAACAGCATGGTGTCGACAGAGAGCGCCTCGTCCACCTATGAGGAGCTGGCGAGGGCCTACGAGCACGCCAAGCTGGAGGAGCACCTGCAGCATGCCAAGTTCACCATTACAGAGTGTTTCATCTCCGATAGCTCATCTGACCAAATGACCACAGGTACCAATGACCCGGCAGACAGCATGACCTCCCTCAGCACGCCGTCTGAACCAGGCATCTGCCGCTTCACTGCCTCACCGCCCAAACCACAGGACTACGACCGTGGTAAAAACGTGGCTGTGCCCATTCCCCACCGCGCTAACAAAAGTAAGTACGAAAAGATGCATGAATACCTGCTTTTTCTTGATTTATTGTTTTTGATAAGGAATTTTGTACTGCATTCACCTGTAGTGCTACATATTGACACTCAACATAGACCACAGATTCTTGCTTTTTCTACCTTTTTTATATATTTTTATTTTTTTAAATTGTGACCCAGCGGTACCCGAGCGAAGCCAGAGATTCCTAAACCAAAAGTAGGAATTTAAATCAAGGACAGAGACAAAAGGCCTAGAATAGAGATATATTACCAAAACAAATGCAGTACAAACACATAGTGGGGATAAACTGGACTGTGTGAGAAAGTCTTCATTACACAATTACTCTGCAGATAAATAGATAAATCCCAGTTAAGGCCAGAAAATGACACTAACACTATGAATGATTCAAATTGAATCAAAAACTATTTTATACTGCTAAATAATTACCTGCAGACAGTTGGCTAGGAGGACTAAAGCTACACAAGGTTGATGTGCTATATGTCTCCAAGGCTCAGTTTCTTGCTGCACACATGGAGGATCCTTATCAAAACCCCCAAGGCATGTGTTAGAACACAGGCATATAGGCATGTATTAATATAGGAAATAATGCATTTTAACTTTAAACTCTTCTCTCTCTTCTCTCAGGTGAATTCTGCAACCTTCCCCTCTACATGAAGACAGACCCATTCTTCCGCAAACAAGGGGAGCTGCATGACCCGTGCCCAGCTGTGCCACCGCGGGAAGCCTCAATCCGCAGCCTGACGCAGCGGGCGTATCACACCCAGGGCCGTCACAAGACTCTAGACCCTGCCAAGCAGCAGGTCCTGACGCTGGGCCATTCTGGGCTGAGCAGCTTGGGTGCGAGCTCGGGCACTGCCACCTTGCCCCAAAGGACTCTCACCATGCCCAGCTCCAACACTGCAGCAACAGCTTCCACTTCCAGCACGAGCAGCAACCCCACCAACAGTAACAAGGTGGGGGGCTCCAGAGACTCGCTGCTAGAGAGCAGCTCCTCTGCACTGGGCAGACTGCAGAAACAGAGTGTGGGGGCCTACTCCAAGTCATACACACTGGTGTAGTCCCTTCTCTTGCACAGACTTGCATTGCTGTCCCACTCCTCAGCCAGCCCCAATCTGTTGCTCTTCAGTCTGGGCCAGAAAGGGCATGCAACCATCTTTCTTAAACCCAACTAATGGTGAAATGCCCAGCATTCTGTCTAATTTTCCTCGGGATAGATGTTCTCCAAGACAGAGACCCAGCTATCCTATACTTTTCATGTTCACCTGGGACTCTATAAAAGACTTACTAACTCCAACTAACAGTTCCAGCCGGCTGGTGCTCAGCTCCGCTCCGAGTAGCACAGCAAAAAAAACAGGAAGCAATTCTGTGGTCATTTGGAAATATTGACTGTAATTGAGGAGCTGAAAGCTCTGTGTTTATGATGATGAAGACGATGATAGCCAGTATGAAGCTGTGTGGCCATCCTGTCTCTCATATGCGCACACACATACTGTTCTCCATAGTTTGAGTATTATTGTCAATTTGCAGGACTTCCAGTTAAGTTCCCTATTCTTACTGTATCTTTCACCCTCTGTGTCTCTTAAAGTCCCAAATAGCTATTGGCAGAATTTCTCTTAATGGTGATTCCAAAAGAAATGATTCAGGTTCACTTCCAAGACGGATAAAAATTCTATCACATTAATGTTCTCCACACATCTCTCTCCAGCTGAACAGTGTCTAACTTTTGAATCAAATCACGACAACCCAAATGAACCATATACGTTCTCACATTACAAAAATAGAGAATATTTGGTATTATAAAGAATTTACATATATATTTCTATGTAGGTATATTATTGACATTTAAGTGAAATTATGACAAAGTATAAATTGTATGTACTACAATAGTGTAGTAGTATATACAGCAATTTAATGTTAATGTCAAATTTAAGAACGAGACAATCGCTCAATCATGAAAGTTAAAAAAGAGAAATTTAAAAAAAGGTTGGACTAAAGAAAGGAAAAAAGTTTAGTATATATACGGTATGTTCTGTATGTTACTGTATGTAGACTGACTAAGAGAGTGTTTCGTTCCTGTACGGACAGAGAGTGGCCCTTTTCTAGCCCCATGTTGAGATGGGAGAAGCAAGATAGGCTACTAAGTTCCAGTTCCTGAAAAAGGCAGGCTGGCTGGGTGAACAAATAGTAACCTACCTGGTTTGCTGTGTGTGTTCGGTGGAAACAATTATGGCAGAAAGCCTATAGTATTAAGTCCGCTAATGAGAATATAGGCTCTTTGACACTATTGAGCTTGTCGAGAGCCTGAGTTAATTGGTAAATACAATGGCATCAGTATCACAGAGGTTCCACAAATAAGTTGTATGTTGGGAGGAGGATCGGTGCAAAGTGGTTGCAGACTTGAGTTATAACACAGAATTAAGGCTCCAGTAACACATCCTACCAACTTCCCAGCCTGCCTTGGCGATTTTTCACTCTTCAAAGAAACTGATAACTAGCTGAAAGAATCCCAGTCATGATGTGAATGAAGTAAAATAATATAATGTTGAGCAATGTTATATGTCAGGGAGTTCAGTTTTGAAAATGATATAATGTTCACTCAATTGATATCTTTGTTGTTGCCCTGTCTGAAGTACTGTATATGTCCCGCTTTCTTTAACTCCATACCCCTCCATTTTACACTGATGTACATTCACACAAGAAACTATTGGAATGTCTTTTTGAAGCATCTCCATGATAGCGTTTTGTGGTTTATGTTTATTTATCCATTTGCTTTGTTTTGTTTGTTTAGGGGAGGGGTTATCTGTTGGTTTATTGATTTTGATTCATAATATTCATTTAAATTTGTTTGGGGTTTTGTCAAAATGTTGGTTCCAGAGGCCAAACAGTACTTAGGTATGTGGCTTAAACCAATTCAGCCAAGTGAAATCAGGGACTCGTAGCTCTTTTGGTCACACAAACTACTGTTGTGTGTATATACTGGACTGGAGTCGGTCTGCATGCCTGAAGCATTCTGGCTCCTGTCCTTTTGCCCCGTTCAGATAAATTAAAGTAAAATTCACCGCCCTAAACATACTAGATCCATCATCTCTACCTTTTCAGTGTTGTTTATAGATTAAGTCTTGTACATAAAACACAGTTTTGTATGAAGAGCTATTTTCGTCAGAATAAATCAGGGGACACATCAGGGTTGAATGCCCCAATTTCAAAATTGAAATAGTATCAAAAATAAAATATTTTACTTCTGAAATGGGCAAAAAAAAAAACATTTTTCTTTCCCTTTGTTTTTGATACTAATTTGTTGAATTTTTATTCTTTTTTTAAAGGTCTTTTGATGTTGTCATTTGTCCTATTTACTTTTTTATTATTTTGTATTTTGTTCATCCTCAAAAAGTCATTGCATGCTTGCTAAAAGGGAAAAATTGAAGGAAAAAATGTATGAAAATCAAAAACAAAACAAACAAAAAAAATGTTGAGGGTATCCCAAACATTTGTTTGAGTTGCTTGTTATAGCAATTGCTTGTGTTCAAAAGTACATTTTCTATGAAAAGAAAGCAAAAACTAAAAAGATCATTCTAACACCTTGTGCAATAAAGCTATCTTTCATACGTCACGGCCTCTGTCATTCTCAACAGGTTTGTTTGCATATCATCTGAAAATGTTTGAAAAAATAAAGCAGCATTTCATGCTGGCATGATCATGAGAAGAGATGAGATGGGGGTAAAGTGCTACAATAGAGAAACATTCCCTCAGAGGAGTGTGTAACTTGGATTGAGTGACCTCATTGGAGTGACCTGTGGCCGGTTGACATTACACCAAAACCAGCACTGAATCAAAGTCTAACTTTAATTATAAACATAATTTGAAAAAATAAATATTTATCCGGTCAATTAAAATGACTTAAAGGGTGTACTCCAATTTATTATTTTACTTTTATAAAGTTTGGGGGCTTGTGAGAAACAGATTTTGGTCAAAATTAAAGCAGCAGAGGCAGATATCTCCTGACTTGTAGTCCCTATTGAAGTCCTAAAAACACTGCATCCTACACTTCCCATAATGCAACTTTAATAGTGTCTTTCATTTTGACATTACCTGCCTCAAACCTCCATCTCTCAACACAACCAGTTTGTAACACGGGCTTTTCTGTGAAGCTCCTCCGGAGCCACAAAAGTCATTACACAACTGTTTTCAGAGGCAATACTGCTACTACTCCTTACTGACAAATAAATTGAACTTCATGCATAGTTAAGTGCCCCTCAGTAAATACAATAACGAAAAAGAGGATAGGCAAACTACATACTGTGGGCATATAGCCTATATTCTTACTGTGTTGTAAAGTAGGCACATAGAATCATCAGGTTATACATTGCAACACAATTTCCATTACTAACAATACTGATAACTCACAAAGGATAGCAAATGCAGGTCAGTAGGCTAATATTCTCTTTATGAGAGCTTTATGTGACAGTATCAATGAAAAGGCTAATAAGCTACAATTACAGTGGTATGCGTCATTCAGTCAAATGTGTTGCATAATGTTAGGAAACATCCCACATATCCATCCTCTCAGCCTGTGCTCAGGCTGCAGAACTTGTAGTAGTGCCACTGTACTGAATACACATCAAACAATCACATAAATTATACAAATTAATGCCAAAACCACATTCCTCTGAATGACACAAGAGATCAGTGAGATGTGCTATTCCATGTTTGAAAATATGTGTCATTATACAGTATAGGCAGTAAGCATAGATATGTACAGCAGCCTAGACCATGTGCTATACTTTGAGGCGATGGTGATGGTGGAGACTGAAGATGCACTGTAGCTCATATACGGCTCTGGTGTAAACTGTCTTAAAAAAGATTTGTGGCACCAGATTTGATTTCAGTAAGGCATCTGAACCATAGACTGTATATTACAGTCTATGATCTGAACATAGAGCAGTCATCACACAACTTGTGAGAATAAACCCAATAACCTCAGAGTTGAATGTGGAATGTAAGGAGTGGACAGGAAAGGGGAACAAACTTCACTTTTTAATCAAATTACACATGATAATCCAAAGTGAGTAGTGAGACGTGACCTCTTCTTACAGTAGCTCTACAGCTAAGCAGCCACAAGATGGCGTCGTAACATTATAATGTCTGGGCCGTCCACACAGGTTAACAGATACTGTGACAAAAGTGTTCTACCAAAAGAGTGCAGTCACTCACGACGGATATGCTGTAAATAATTGATGTTTTTCAGAGTCAGCTGCATCAGAGCCTAAATACTACAGCTTCTAGTTACTACATCAGAGGTCTTTCTGCATGCAATATGTATATGTATGTTCTTTATTAGAAGGATGCTTCATTGAGAGCAGAGTTAAAAAATAAGCATGGCCCTCTTGATTATCTTTTGGGAGCAGCAGCCATATATTCATGCCTTGTTGGGTTTGTTTAGCAAGTTGTCAATCAGGAAAATAGTTTAAAGCACACTCCACTACTCCACAGTGAAAAATGTGGATAATAATAGCCTGTATTTTGTCAGATGACAGCAAAGTGCAGCTCGGCTTTTCAAAAAACTGTCATTCATAGATTTTCACATAATACTGAAAATCTTAACCAACAAAACTATATTGATTCGCCGGGCTCCATTGTTGTGACCATATTAATTTTGCCGCTATTGTGTGGCTTCGTAAACTACAATCAGAAAAAGCACTTTCAACAATGAAGTTCCAATTTCAACATTGAGGCTCGCAAATTGTGACACTAATGCATCGAGGTACCTCTCAAATTGTAAAAGGCTCAATAAAAGACACAAACACATGCACCACAAGAGAGCGGAGGACAATTTTACAAGATTTAATTTATTAACTATTATACAGTTCACATAAGGCCTTCATCTTCAAACACTATTCTCAGTCAGACAAATCCCATGGTTTGCTCTTGGTGCACAGTACATAAACTTTCACGTTTCAGCTATTTCACTTTAGTATTTTTGTTTTTGTACTAATTTCCTGTTTTAAAACAGGGGGAAGCTTTCATCCTTCTCCCTTGGTGCGTTTTTTTTTTTTTTTTTAAATCATGCACTAAACTTATGTGGCCTTGAACCATTCACAAAAATTGTAAAAATTGACTTTCAATCATTGAAATACACACTAGAAATGTTTTCTACCATTGACTAACGGGTGGTGTTCCCCAACATACAAATAAACAACCATTATAGAGTAGTATGCACTCAATTTCTGCTCATTGAACGGCACATTTGCCAAGGTTGTGTCAGAAGTCAAGTGATGCGGTAAGATTATATACTCCCAGGAATCGTGTTATAGTGGGACAGTTGCTTGGTTGGTTCTGTGCCAGTCTTAATGTTACAGCTTACAGCTCTGAGCAGTTTGAGAAGAGCCCTCAGCTTAGTCCTCACACATAAAACGACTCCAAAAGTACCAGTAGGTGATGATCCCAAATACTACGCCAACCAATGATCTAGCTAGTCTAGCCATCGTTGCAACCAAGAACCATACCAGAGCCACAATCATCCAGAACGTCAGTGTCTGGTGGTCCATTTTTACTTGTGCCCATTGAAAAGACAGTGTTTCCTCTCATAACTTTAATGGTTAAAATGATCAGGTCTTCATTAACCGTGCAACCACTGAAAATCAGCTGATTGTTTTCCATGAAAAGCTAGGACAATATGCCAGCACAAAACTAATTCACTAGAGCAAGTAAATGGCCGGTGGTGCTTCTGAAATGTGTCCCATCCACCAATATTTAACTTATACTGGTCATTGTATTGTATAGCAGGACTAGCAGTAACGTTGAAAATACGAACCCTTCTGAGTAAAAGGTCCTTAATATTAGATGAATACAAAGAGCTTGGTTTGATAGACAGCGACAGCAACACATCCAGCAACCTATCATATTTCAAGCGTTTGGTTTCAATAGACACCATGATGGCAATGTAGAGTTGTGTTATGGTACGATTACATTACACATTCAAAAATGGCAAAAACTTCTCCTTCACTTGACTGATGAAAGGTAAAGTCTTCTCTGATATTATATTGGTCTAATTAAACCAAACTTCCCTAAACATCCACTCTGATCAACCAACAGCTAGAAATAGGACAAACTCTAAAAGTAAACTATTTTTCACATGGCTGGATGAATGACGAATAAGAGTAGATTCAGATTTCCCATCAACCTAAAATGGGACGTCTGGATCAACTTAAAGAACGCAAGTTTTTACAAAAGGACCTTGTTTCACAAGCCTGCACCGATGCCACATTCAGCCACTAAAACAAATATGGACAATTAATCTAGTGGCATTTCTTCAAATTGAACACTACACTATCACAAAGTGCTTCAGATAAGTTTGTGGATACAAAAACAAGTTTGATGTAAACAAAGTTTGATCTGCCAGAGCTCTGTAGAGGCAATGGGTATGGCTGTTTGAGCTGTGAAATTAAAAACACACAAGAAAACAGTATGACAACAACAACAAAAAATAACCCTTTTGAGGGAAAAACAACAGTGATCATTAAAGTGCATCCCTGGATGTGTAACCTCCAACCCTCCCCTCTTCCCTTCCCTCCCCATGCTGACCGCTCAAGTAGAGCCAATGAGAGAAACCCCAAAGGCAGACAGAGGAACCTCGGCTATATGGAGCAAACTGCTGCCCAAAGGACCTACAGAGGAACAGTCTAAAAATCCAGTGGCAGTACTTTCATGAGAGAAAACAAAACAAAACAAAACAAACAAACAGTTTTACACATATAAAAACATGGTAGCCACAAATCAATTCTTCCAGCTTGGCATAGAGGTTTCATTTTCTTGGTAGTGTAGGATAAGTGGTGAGGGTTGAAAGAAGAGAGGCTTGCTGTGACAGCAACCTCTGTCCTCCTCTTCTGACCAGATGTTAAATATCAGCCAATCAGGGGCTTAGAGGGCAGAGGAAGAGTCACTGATAACTGTAGCCTGCCCTGATGCACACGAGTATGGATACAAATGGCAGGTTAGGGAAGATTCTCATACTTCCTATCTGCTCTCTTCAGAACGTAGGTAGTCCATGATCAAAAATGTAGTGTGCAAGTGCACTTTTTTTTTTTCCTTTCTTTTTTAGTGTCTTGGTGATAAGGTCCAGCATCATCGTGGGCACACGTGGTTTGACTGTCTCTCACAGTGTCTCTTGTTCGGCAGGGGAATGGTGGGAATGGGGGTGCTGGTGGAGGGGAGGGAGCAGAGACTGCAGGGGAGACTGGGGGGTGGTGGGCGGGGACTGCTGCAGGGGGCTGAAGTGTGTGGTGGTGTGGGGAGGAGAGGAGCGGTAACAAGAGTAGGCAGAGCTCCCGCTGAGGGTGGTGGTGGGTGAGGCAGGGAGGCCGGCGAGGCCGGTGGGGGAGTCGAGGAGGGGCTGGTTGTAAAAGAAGAACGCACACTGGTGGATGAAGCTCTCGATGATTGTCTGGTAGGTGCGTGTGGCAGTCAGGGCATCCATAGTGGTGAAGTCTGGCCTCATGAGGGTAGGCCAGAAGCAGATGGACAAGTTTTCACTGGTCATCAAGTTCACCCTGTTCAGCTGGCTCACCCTGGAAAAAACACACAAACCGACAACAAATTATTAACACTCATCATACAGTGCAGAACAAACAGATGGGTGTCTACCACAGAAGACTAACAAAGCCATGAAAGTGATTTAAACAGTGGAAAGGGAACTTACTTGTGTAAGTGGCTCACTACATATTTGAAGACATCATAATTCTCCCTGGGGAACCTCCTCAGTACATCCTTCATGGTATATAGCCTCTGTTCTCGGTCATTGATTTCTGCACACACAGAGAGAAGTTACCATTAAAACTAAGACCTCATCATCGCACACAGTAAGTTGAAACCAAAATGTCTTTTTAAACTACCATGAAAATGATTATTGTCAACATTAAAAACAGAGAAAAAACCGGTCTGCCAAAAACCTTCCCTACCCTCTTCCCTCCTAAAGAAACAATCTTTTTTTATGTTCTTGTGAAGACCCTCCCAGCCCAGCAGTGTTTGCTTACTGAAAGCATCCAATAGGTCCACCTGCAGAGCACAAGGCACCAGGGGCTCAGGCAGCTCAGAGAAGAAGCTTTTGAGGGCTCCAGCCACAGTGTTTATGGAGAAGTCTTTCTCCACTAGGTCTAATCCGTGGTCTGCACAAGGAGAATGAGAGAGTTAAAAGGGATCAGAGAAAATAAGTCCATCAGTAGTAGCTGTCATCAGCACTGAACAATCACTTGCATGTCACGGTCATTTGGTAACTCTCGGTTTATGTTTTGATTTGGCAGACACATAATTGCATGTCAAACAGCTGGTTCAAACAAGTCTGATGATCAGCTCACCCTGTTCAAACTGCCTCTGCATGCTTTCCATCTCTGACTTGTTGCCGCTCACGCGGTACAAACCCTCTGTATTCAGGCCTGAGGAAAAAAAGAGCGCAGCAGAGAAAAGGGGAAAGACGTGGGGGGGCACAGTGGGAAATGAGCAAAGCACAAACACTTCATTAGCCCCATTGCAAACAGACATGACGATACAGACGCTGGCAGTTTCTCGGGGAGTACTTGACTGAATAAACCCTTGTATTACTTTCTCATCACAATAGGGTCATGAACAGGTGCACTGGTTTAGCAGTTCTAACAATAAGCATTTTATTAGGTGACATTCATTTCATAAAATATGTATACCTGTAGTGATAGTAGTGTCTCACTGATAAATGACCATCATCCGTATTTCTCAGAATAAAACATTAAAGCAGATTTGTATACGTCACATGTACAGCAGCCC
This sequence comes from Perca flavescens, assembly GCF_004354835.1. Lineage (NCBI taxonomy): Eukaryota > Metazoa > Chordata > Actinopteri > Perciformes > Percidae > Perca > Perca flavescens. Next base: position 13,085,815 of record NC_041343.1, read on the forward strand.
AACGTGGGTAAAAGACACAACGACGTACCAGTGGTCTCAATGAAGCGGACACATTTGTCGATGAAGAGTGGGATAGGTCGGTCTGGGGATACCACATTCACTAAGGGTACTCCGAAGTAATTGCTCTCCGGGGGCTTGGGGATAGCTGGACGGGGCTTTGGTCTTGTTTTCTGTGAAAAAGGAAAGACAAAAAGGACTCGAGTGTTTTGAACAGGGACAATTATGTGGATAGAGGCACTCGTTGAATTCTAACAACATGTGTTGTTCTCCATCAGCAGCAAATCAAGAGTTCCTCACATTCAGTCACAAGCTTAATCTAAATCCTCCCCAAGACATTACCAGTTTAAAACATGCTCACTCAACAGTGACCTCCACATATTGTATACCGTTTCTAATATCGCGATCATACCAATATAAATGAATGTGATTTTTCACAAGGGTAATATGTACGAAATCAGTTAAAAAAAAACAAGTAATTCACTAATCAACAACAACTTCTGTAGGGCACTATGAACAACTAAATATAAAAGAGCTACTTTTTTTCTGAATTAAATACAGAAAAAGGTGGTATAATACACACCTTGGCCGTTCGCCGCAGGCTCTTCAGAATGTTCCTCTTTTTTGGGTCTTCAATCTCCTCATTAACAAGACTTTCGCCTTTCAGGGTCCCAAAGTCATCCTCCTTGGACTTTGGAAGAGCTCCCATCTCGTCATCGCTGCCTATGAAGCTTGTGCGGAAGCTGCTGAACTTGCCAAGCCGCTTGGAGCGGTCCCGGTAAAGACGAGGCTTCACCCCCGCTGCTGAGAACTTCCTCCTTCGCTCCAGAGAGCTGCTGTCTGCTTCGCTGTCTGAGCCATTTCCATTGGAGTGCATCCTGTTAGAGTTGCGGATGGTGATGATTTTGCCTTGTGTGCTGTCATGTGGCACTGAGTAGATGATCTCTTCGTTGCTAGGGCGGGGTTTTGAAACAGCGTCAATGGGTTCAGCATAGTCTGAGGGATCGTAGCCCACATCCCCACCAGGAACCCAGGTAACAGCGGAGGGTAGGGAGCGACGATGACCCAGTGTATCGATATATGGGTTACGGCTAACCTTCCGGAAGTCAAAAGTGACACCCGGTTTAACTCTGACTTGGGGGGGCACTTTGTTGTTCAGTTTGTTCTCAAAGTCTCTGATCTCAGAGATGACAGAGATGTCACTGGAATCTAAGTCAGGCAGGTTGAAGCCCCCGCTATGAGAAGTGAGCGTGCCATCATAGTACGGTGGCGACGGCTCTACGTCATCCTCTGAATCCAGGTACATGGTGACAGGACTAGGAGAACTGCAGCGTGGAGAGTACACGTTTTCATTGGTGCATGCTTCGGCAACGTTATCATACATGTGTGTGGCCTCCACAATGTTGCGTTTCTCTACAACCTCCATCAGAAAAGAATGGAACATTTCTATCCTGTGCAGGCCTCCCACCACCCCCCCTGATCCACAAACCACACTATTAAAACGACCCTCAATCTCATGGGCTAGCTCCTCCCCCTGGATCAGCTGTTCACAGGCATAGTCACTGTCAGTGAGCTCTGCCTTGCTATCTCCCACTGCTAACAGCTGAACTGGGATGATGTCCTGAACCTCACACAAGAATGCACACAGGGTCTCCAGGGAGGCTTTTCGGGAGACCGAGTACACCGCAATGTAGCCGTGTACTAACCTGCTCTTCCGCAAAGTGAAGGAGGCATGGTACGAGAGCAGAGAGAGCTCTATGGCTAGCTTGTGGCCACCAATTGTCTGCTCCAGCAATACAGAGGTGCCACTATTAGACATGGGCCTGCAGTGCTGATGCATTAGGAAAGGGGACAGGAGCTGCTCAACGTCATAGGAGTCTCCACACATTAAGCACATGACGATGCGTAGGTCTGCCTCTGGCACCGGCTGATGAGGAGAGTCTCGGAGACCTGGAGGCTCAGGGAGGAGGGGTGGGGAGCTGCTACTAAAGGATGTGCTCCTCCTAATATCCAGAAGGCCCCTCAGCACCTGGTTGATTTGAGTCTCATTGACAGTATGGCCATAGCCCACACCAGGGGAGGCAGGGTCTAAAAAGCTACACTGCAGCCTCCTTGCAACCTGCTGTCCCTGTGTTATTAGGTTTAAGGCAGTTTCTCCACTTATGTCCACATATGATCCTACGCCTCTTTTAGTGACTAAAAGTAGTGATGTTGGCAGCTGGGCTAGCTGGCTATCCCTTCGACCTAGAGTTGACTCCCTAAGTCGCTCAAGGCTTTCAATCACATAGGAGAGGGAGTCCTTTGAATTATACAGACACAGACATCCGTGAGGGGTGAAAGTGGGGGTGTGGAAGGAATTTACTGGAAGACGTACATTTCCCTCGATAGGGCGCAGCGTCAATTCATACATCTTTCCGTCCAACACATACCAGTCATCATTTGTGCAGAGAGCCCTAATCTCATTGGCAAACTCTCTGGCCAGTCCATCCTTCCCTAGTATGACAAGGTTAATTCTGTCAGCCTTGGTGTCCCCAAAATGAGCTTTCACATCAAAAAAAGGGTAACATGTGGGGAAACGTGAAACTAAGAGTTGCTCAATCTTAGAGTCTCCACAGTGAGGACTGCTAGGGCAGGTCTCCTTGGTAGGGTGATAGACGAAGTGGATATGCTTTAATACCAGAGCATCTCTTTCAGCTGGAAGCTTTTGTAGCGCCTTGAACCTCTGTTCCTCTCCTAAAACTTCCTGAATTGCCCCCATTTTCTCCTTGCTTGGCTTGGCATCCACCTCAAGCTCATAAAAAAGCTCAGAGTACTCCAGTAAGAGCTCCTGGAAGTCTTCTTTAGCATGGTCAATCACCTCCTTCTGATGGCGGTTGTACAGGTCCAAGTACTCTGGCTCCTCAAGCCACTGGTAGAACTCTTCATTCATGATGAAGCTGCGGGCCTCCTCCCAGGGTCTTCCAGGTGTGACAAAGGGAGAGGAAGCTAACTTATGTTTAAACTCCAGCCTTATTTCTGCCCGTCTGCACTCATTACGCAGATGTTCCAGGTGGGCATTAAATATGTCCTCTGCTTCATCAGTCTCCAGTAGGTCTGAAGGGATTCGCTCATCTTCCATGTTATCAATGTGAGATGTATCCTCCCACGGGGAGTCCTCCAGAACAACAAACCAGTGGGCAAAGTGCTGCTTGGACTCTAGGACCTTCTGTACCCCAGACCAGCTCAACTGATCTATCTCATCCAGGTCAGGCACTAAAGAACTAAGTGCTAAAGGAAGAGTGCTTAAGTATATTTTGCGGCGCCTCTCAATATGTTCTTGCTTCAGACGGTAGACGTGCTGTTGAAAAAGCTTCTTGCATTTAGCCGTTCCCTCCAAGAAGACATATTCTTTGTACTCAGGGGAGGTGTTCATGCGTCGACTGGTGTTTAACCAGGTTTCATTATGATTCTTCACTATGCGGTTGATTAGCCATTCATAGCGATCCTTGGCAGAAGCTATCTGCTGACTCTGTAGCTTTAGGGCTTCAAAGTAAGGTATGATCTTGGGCTTGCCCCTGCCCTTATCAATAAGTTGAACCAAAGTGAGGAAGGCAAGGTCCACATTTATATTTGAGCGTGCAGATGTCTCAACTACTGGTAGACTCTTTTTTGTGATGGCAAAGGTATGTGCATCTTTGATGTAGCGTTCAACTCCTTCATCGCATTTGGTGAGGACCAGCACAATGGGCTTCTTAGTCTTGCTAAGGTGACCATACAGGTTTGTGACAAATTTCAGCTGGTCATCAAAGTTGCGGTTCATACCCCGGCTGACGTCAACACAAAGCAGGAAGCCATCAACCTGCAGCTTTCCCTCTGGCATTTGTTTTTGCTCAAAGTCCTGCTCCAGGCCGAGCTGATCTGTACAGAAGTACATAAGCTTCTCTGCTGAAGCCAGCTTGGTTGTGGCTGCCCGTTTGATATAGGGCTGCATAGCAGTGCTACGGTGTGGCTGAAATGTCTGATCATCAATGAATTCAGTTTGCTCCACAACATGCATCCTGCACTCAGGCCCCTCCTCCAGAACCCGTGACACCTCCCCCCAAAACAGAAAGTGATCATTATTAACCACTCGACCCCCAAAGTCACTGGTGCTCAACACTGATGTGTGGTCCAGGTAGAAGTCATCAGCACTAGGCCGCACAAACCTATTAGACAAGCAGGACTTGCCAACCCCACATTGTCCCTTCTCTTTCTCTGTTCCTGATAAACCCACCACAATGAGGTTGTAAATGGGTGACCGGGCATCTTGCTTTTTCGCCATCATAGTCTGCTGACACTCATCCTGCCATACACAGGCACTGTGTAAAGGAGTTCACTTGAATATTTGTCCATAAAGTTGCTGATCCACAGAGGAGATCAGATTTCCCTTTCTTCTGCTGGGCTTCGATTTTAATAAATAGTGATATGAGCAGAGGGTTCTTTCATTTGCTCCTTATATGAATCAGATCCTGTCAAAAAACAACAAAAAACAACAAAGAAATCAGACAAACTGGGCAATCAACAGCAATACATTGTGTGATCTCTTATAATAAGTTAATGTGAGAATGACAAGAGGCACACCTTATTCCATTTTGTGCCCATTTCATCTGTATACCAAATAACCGGTTACTAGGTTCTAGGTTCTAGGTTGATCATGACTATGGCCTTGATCATGTATAAGGTCTGATGATTTGTCAAAAGGAATAATCTGTAATATGTGTGAAATCACTGCATTCTTTTTATCACTGTGTTCACCAAGTTGCTACTAAACACTGCCGTAATTTTTGACATCATATCAAGCCACCAGCAAAAGCATAATGAAGACAGTGTTACAGGACAGCAGCAGTCAATATATCTCCTGACAGGGGCCACAGATTTAAGTTGTACATCCTATGACGAAAGTAAAGTAAATACAATTTTGAAGTAGGAAGCACACTGATTTTTGCTAATATTTTAAATTGTCAGGCAGATGTATTATCCATTCTAGGGCTACCAATATTATTCTCCTGGTTAAATAAATCTGCTAATTATTTTCTCAAATCACTTAGTTTAAAACGTCCACAAAAAAAAAAAGAGACTAAAATAACACCCATTAAGTTTTCCCTGATCAAAGAGTGAACCCTCCTGTTCTGTCTGACCAACAGTCCTAACCCCCCATAGAAAACCATAAAATATTTATGTGAGAAATTTGACCAGTTCCTGGCATTTTCGCTTAAATATTACTTCACTTTAAATATTACTCATTACATATTATTATTATTACAATTATCAAATTGTTGCCAATAAATCGTATCAACGTATTGATTATTCAACTCATTTCAGGCCTGGTCCACTCATCTCAAGGTAATTTCATATAATAGTATCAAACCAGGATCAAAATGGTTACATTAATCCTACCAGAAAACATGTTGGGAGTGGTTCTCTCTACAAGGCAAATGTCAGCTGATCAGTGACTAAGGTGACAAACATGGGCATATTGTTGGCACCTTGAAGTCTTTCAACCGAAATCAAACAACAGCTATCAGCCCAATCTTCACAGACAAAACGGTGAATGAATAGGAGAACTATTAACAGAGAGCCAGACACATGTAATCTCTGCCAAAGGAAACATAACCAACCCGTTAAGACACTTTATGTTAATAGGCCTGTGTCCATTATTATAGCATTGATCAATGCCTCCATTATAACAACACTGATGCTATTCTGAAATAATAGTCGGCTCATAATTTCTATAGATGGACAAAAATGACCAACTGCAGAATTGTACTTATGTGTAATGTGATTTACTGGAGTCAAACGCCATGACAAGTGGAATTATATGCTTAGAATTGAATGAATAACCAGTGACATGTAGGGGCCACGCATTAGAAACAAACAGCTCCTGCTAGGGTCAACAGCAAACATGGGCAGTCCACACCGCTCAGCTGAGCTAGGCCTGATCCCCAAAAATGAACGGACTTTCTTTGCGTATTTAAAAACAACCAAACTGCTGCTGTCTGTCGGCATCAAAACTCAGTTTACTAAAGCGCACCTTCAAGCAATTCCACTTCCATACGGTAACCTACTTACTTAGATAAGATTTAGTAACGTTATATGTTTTGCATCGGATTAAGAGTTAACACGGGCTTCAGGGTGCACAGAGAGGGACTGACCACGCCAGGCCTGCTGTCTACATAATGAAATTGCACAGCCGAAATCTGGGATATCCTACCTTACACACATATGTTTAAAGGGCATTTACAGTATCTACCCAGCTGTCTAGGGTGTAGCACTCGACTCACAAGGAAATAGCCCATAAAGAAGAGGATAGAGCATGTAGTACATACCATCGCATTTCTCCCCTTTCTCCTCTTGCATCTGTCAGGCCAGCTTGCCGCAGCCCTTGCCGCCTGATGTGCATAAGCAAGCATAAAGCCGCAGAATACACTATGTCGTCTCAATTCCCAGATTATACTGCTAATATCACAACTTGTGCGATGGAGTAATTTTTATTTTAAATGTCCATTACCCATGCCTGGATTCTCTTGTTTAGCATCACTATCTGCGTTACAATTAAACACGGGGAAGGAATAAATTTAAATATCCCAAATTACAGAGCAATCCAATTGTGTTCTTGCGAGGGTTTTTCCTCATGAGAAATCCAGGCGTATACAAATCTGCTTAGCCGTCTTCTTCTCGGTTCACCACGTTGCTTTTCCAATCATTATTCTATCCATTGTTGTGCCCACATAACGCTGGGCCGGGGTCGCGCACACGAGACAACGGTGAGTTTGTTGCAATCGCCGAGAGGTTTCGTCTGAAATAGGTTTCCACTGCAACATAAATTGTTTATGTCCTTATCAATTTATGAGCAGACTGCGTGTGTGAAAGTGGTATTTCTGCCAGCTTTCCGATAATGGCGGCGGCCCTCCTCCCCGGACCTAGTTCTCCTCTTCTTTTCTTTGGGAAAAGGGAGCTGTGGAGACAGAAGCATCGGAGAGAGGGACTCACCCAGCGGCGCCCTCACACAACTGCAGAAGGTTGGTTCTCTGCTGCGAGCTCACCCTACTGCCTCTGCGGGGCTCGTTACTCGACAGTAATCGATTTCTCAGCATTCAGTCCATATTTGAAAAAGTAGTATTAACAAACTTTGTGTTCCATACAGAGAGAGCAGCCATTTGTTACTGAAACGTTCACCAGGGGAAAGTAGGCTACCCTACAGGTTCCAGGACTCTGTTTTCATTGGGTTAAACCAAGTAGGCCTAGCCTTAAAGACTTGATGTGACCTCTGCCTCAGTGTAATCCCTGTGATTTTTATAACGTAAGGCTATTTTGCAATAGCTAACAATTAACTAACTACAATAGTAACTAATCTTACTGTAGCCTACACCATAAAGTGTAATAAAGTAAATTGATTTACTTAGGCTATTTAATTGTTAAAACTATTTCTTTAACATAAAGTGGCAATCCTTGAGATGTCAGGACTGGTTGATTTTTTATTTTTTATTTCTATTTAAGTGAAAGCAATGGAATTGTGCTGACAGTTTAGTAGTCTAGAGCATAGAATATAATCTTCTATGGTCTGGAGTTTTGTATGTGCTTCAAGTTTTTTTTAGAAGCGTTCATATATCCATTGTTGTGTGGAGAAAAACTATAATAGGTTTTTTTTCTGCATGGAAGATGTCACGCCAGATAGTTTGTATTAGCCTACTGCAAATATTGCAATATTCATAAAAAAAAAAAAGCTACGCTACTGAGCATCAATTTAGGTCTAAGTTCTTACTTGCCAGACTAGGTCCAGTTAGTGTTGTGCAATACTAGCGTGCGCATTCTGTGGATCAGCAATACCAGTCTGTAATTTTGAATTATGAAAATGCATAAATCACAACAAAATAACAGTTAGAGGAAAATTAGACTGCATAGGGACTTTGAGAGTTCCCCAGATCCAAAGCAAAGGAGGAAAAAGAATATCACTTTAGAAATGATTTTCCAAAACATCTAGATGAGTGCAGGCAACCACGTAGTCCTATAGGCTACTCATAAGTTGGCCTGTACAAGGTCACAGTGGGCTACTATAACACACTACCATTCAATAGGCTACCTTGAACAGTGTCTGGCATCCGTCATCTGCATCATCTGATTACTGATGATTAACTTTAGCGTTGCCGCCTCCTAGCGGATTTATGGGCTATAAACTATACATTAATTGTTCTATCACCTTTGTAGTGCAGGCAAATGCGGTCGCAGTTTTTACTTTCTGTAAAGCTTTTTTTTTCTTCTAGTAAGTACGTTTGCTGGGTTGTATCCGTCTGGGTCAGCGGTTCATTCATTTAGTCTAGGCTGCTGGGAAAAGGGAGTAAGCCTGGCAATGCATTGTACAATCTACGAGCTTTCACCGTCAGCTGTACAAGTAACCGAACATTGTGGCCACCGCCAGACTGCTATTGGAGAGGGATATGGGAGAGAGTGTTCACTGCTGTACTTTAGTGAGTCTGTTAATGCACTCTGATTATTGAGGAAGACCAGGTAGGCACATTTGTATTTGTTTATTATGGTATATTAGATATGCATACTGTACATTGTGTTTGTATGCATGTGTATTCTTGTGACGTGTAATATGCATATTTTCCTGTCATGCTTGTACCCTCATTTCGGTTAAATGGATTAAAGCATTAATATTAATATCCTTTGCTTAAATGAAAGTAGAATTGTCACAGTGTAAAAATACTATTACGGAGGAAATCCTGCATGCAGATGGAGCTCTGTTTTTGGTTTTAAGAAAAGACAATGGACATTTTAATCTGTTACAGTCATCAAACTCATTAGAATACATCTTCTGGGAACCCAATGTAATGGCAATCCATCCCTTTCACAAAAATAGAGGCATAGGAGCCAGTTCAGTGTAATTACTATTACTACCACTAGGCAGAGCCCTACACCTTCCTATAATTCAACACTTTAAGAGGAGTTGACTAGCTCGTGTGTTATTGTCCCAGTGATCATGCAAGGAAAGTATTGACCTGACCTCATCCTCATCGTGACTGTGGTTATTATTATAAAGAGAAAACACATTTAAGATTACTACTTCCAACAATAGATATTTGTTCCTTTTGTGTGTTTGTTTTAAAATTCCTGCAACACATACTGAACAAATGTGTTTCCACAGCTTGTCCTGTAGATTCATGCGGTTTTGTTTTACATCTTGATCAATTTAGTAGCCCTTGTGGTGTAACAGGGATCTGGGGGATGACAGGCAGTAGAGGTGAGAATGGGGTGAAGGAGACGGCAGATGGGTGCTGAGAGAGCACAGTGGAGATGGATAGGTGACAAAAGGTGTCTCTACCAAGGACAAAACAAACTGTTAGCGAAGCTAGATTAGGTAACCCAAACAGCATTCAAAAATATTATTATTTATTTTAGTTGACATAATAGCTCTACACTGAAGCATGCATAATGCAACAAAACAGTTCAAGCATCGTAAGGAAAGAAAAAAGAGAGCTAGATGTAAAATATCTAAAACCTGCCATCTCATTTATGTGTGTGTGTGTGTGTGTGTGTGTGTGTGTGTGTGTGTGTGTGTGTGTGTGTGTGTGTGTGTGTGTGTGTGTGTGTGTGTGTGTGTGTGTGTGTGTGTGTGTGTAAGAAAGTAGAGAGAGAAACAACTCATTTTCCACCCCGCCCAAATAAGTCATCTTTCCTCGGTGATTCATTGTTATTTTGAAACGGAAAACCTTTGCAATTTAAATACAAAATGAGGTAAAAGGATCACTATACCTCAGCCTTAAACACTGCACACAGGCAGTTTCAGGAGGATTATTCTAGGATTTGTTGAATTTGTTCCATAATATGTCAGATGTTCAGAATTAGTTTTTGAGTTTTTAATGTACTTAACTGAAATTGAAGTCAGGCATAGGGTTGTATTGTCAAAAACATTTTTTATTTTTTTTATTTCAGTGGCTGGTATTTATCCCGAAGTAGATGAAGTGACAGTTGAGGTGGGTAGTAAGTGTGTGTACTCCTGAGAGGAAGTTGGTTTAAATCAAACCACTCAGTTCAACCATCCATATTTTAATAGCAGTTACACTTTTGGCAAGTGCTAGATTCCAGTTTATCACGCATAACACATTGGGTTTTCTGCATTTTAAACTGGAGGGAAACCATTTAAAGTAGCTAGATGGAGGTCCACATGCAGGAGATAAAAAAAATACTTAACTGAGCTCAAACAAATGGGCACGAAGGAAGACCCTGAACATCAGGAAACTGCTAGGGAAGGAAATCCTACTTACAGGAACTGCTAAACAAAGAAGGAACCCTTACTGAAAATAGTGCAGGAGGATACATTGCAAGCTCAGGTGGTGAAAATAAACACTACTGTGAAACTGTAGTTTTTTTTTCTGGTTGACTTTAGTGTCTCTTTTATTTCATATGCAGTAAGATGTGCCAGATGCTGTTATGTGTGCAGAGTAGAGACACCAGATGTGTTAGGAGAGCACCCTCATGTTTTTTCACATTACATTTACTATGTCTTGGATGCCCTTCAAAAGTAAGTCACAAATTGCACATCTGCTGTATATTCTGTCTGAGACATCTGGGCATGATTTTGACCTCAGAAATCTTCAAGTTGACCTTTCTGATGACTCCAAAAGATTATATGGGGTATAAGAAGTACCCAAATACTGTAGATTTGTAAACAGAAACAGAGGTTTCTATAACCCCTATCAGAGCTATAGATGTGTAGTGCATTCCAAAATTGTGTTCTAATTTTATAATTTAATTTTAGACAATTGCTGTGTGAATAAATTATGGATCCGTCCAGAAATGCTCAAGGCTCTGGGTGTGGAGGGGCTGTCCTGGTTGACACGCCTTTTCAACATTGCGTGGAAGTCTGGGACGGTGCCAAAGGAGTGGCAGACTGGGGTGGTGGTTCCCCTTTTTAAAAAGGGGGACCAGAGGGTGTGTGCCAATTATAGGGGTATCACACTTCTCAGCCTCCCTGGTAAAGTCTACTCCAAGGTGCTGGAAAGGAGGGTTCGGCCAATAGTCGAACCTCGGGTTGAGGAGGAACAATGCGGATTCCGTCCTGGTCGTGGAACAACGGACCAGCTCTTCACTCTCGCAAGGATCCTGGAGGGAGCCTGGGAGTATGCCCAACCGGTCTACATGTGTTTTGTGGATTTGGAGAAGGCGTATGACCGGGTCCCCCGGGAGATACTGTGGGAGGTGCTGCGGGAGTATGGGGTGAGGGGGTCTCTTCTCAGGGCCATCCAATCTCTGTACAACCAAAGCGAGAGCTGTGTCCGGGTTCTCGGTAGTAAGTCGGACTCGTTTCAGGTGAGGGTTGGCCTCCGCCAGGGCTGCGCTTTGTCACCAATCCTGTTTGTAGTATTTATGGACAGGATATCGAGGCGTAGTCGGGGTGGGGAGGGGTTGCAGTTTGGTGGGCTGGGGATCTCATCGCTGCTCTTTGCAGATGATGTGGTCCTGATGGCATCATCGGCCTGCGACCTTCAGCACTCACTGGATCGGTTCGCAACCGAATGTGAAGCGGTTGGGATGAGGATCAGCACCTCTAAATCTGAGGCCATGGTTCTCAGCAGGAAACCGATGGAATGCCTTCTCCAGGTAGGGAATGAGTCCTTACCCCAAGTGAAGGAGTTCAAGTACCTTGGGGTTGTGTTCGCGAGTGAAGGGACAATGGAGCGGGAGATTGGTCGGAGAATCGGCGCAGCGGGTGCGGTATTGCATTCAATCTATCGCACCGTTGTGACGAAAAGAGAGCTTAGCCAGAAGGCAAAGCTCTCGATCTACCGGTCAGTTTTCGTTCCTACCCTCACCTATGGTCATGAAGGCTGGGTCATGACCGAAAGAACGAGATCCAGGGTACAAGCGGCTGAAATGGGTTTCCTCAGGAGGGTGGCTGGCGTCTCCCTTAGAGATAGGGTGAGAAGCTCACTCATCCGTGAGGAGCTCGGAGTAGAGCCGCTGCTCCTTTGCGTCGAAAGGAGCCAGTTGAGGTGGTTCGGGCATCTGGTAAGGATGCCCCCTGGGCGCCTCCCTAGGGAGGTGTTCCAGGCACGTCCAGCTGGGAGGAGGCCTCGGGGAAGACCCAGGACTAGGTGGAGGGATTATATCTCCAACCTGGCCTGGGAACGCCTCGATCCCCAGTCGGAGCTGGTTAATGTTGCTCGGGAAAGGGAAGTTTGGGGTCCCCTGCTGGAGCTGCTCCCCCCGCGACCCGACACCGGATAAGCGGACGAAGATGGATGGATGGATGGATGAATAAATTATGGGCACCACTGTTCAGTGGTGGAGGAGCTTTTTTTCCATGTGACCCTGGTAGTTCACTTGTTGTAGGCAGTAGCTGCTGGGGAAGTCTTCTTTGCTAAATTTGATCAAAGAGAGGGTCCAGACTCAAGGCAAGGCCCATATGACATATGACACCCAGTTGAGGCAAACCAGGACCTGAAACCTGTAAGTGGAGCTCACTAGTGAGCACCTGGTGGCCAATCATGGACGCATGATGCTCCTGTGAACATTAACTCTTATTCAACATACTGTACTCATATTATACAAAAATATTTGCTACCAACAGTAGGCACAATTATTTAGCATGCATTAATTTTCACATGTTAACATCAGACTCATGTGAAACCAAACTGTGCATCCTAAAGTGAACAGACCACATAAGTGATGGTCCAGAATTTTCCCTCCAACTAAATGATCAACTACCATCTCATTGTACAAGTTTCTTTTGATTTTTGTGCTCTATACAAAATTGACCTGCAGTGACTAATCTTTTGAGGTATGCTGGTGTGAATAGAGCACATACTGTACAATTGAATGGAATGAGGTAACTAAACTCAGGGGCATAGAGGCAAAGTTCAAGTGAGGAAACATGGTGTGAAAGCCCCTTGAGGCAAATTTCTGTCATAAATCTGTATCTATAGATATAGATATAAATATATATATAGTCTAGGGTAGACTATATATAGTAAAAGAGGCAAAGCACCAAAATGAAGTTTTTAGTGACACCAACTGGCACAACGCATGGGGAATCTTTTCCTCTTTGCTTTAAGAACATTTGCGACAGCCAGAGATTGAGAAAAAGAGCAAGAGGCTCTCCCCATCTGGGTAACATTATTCAGATTCCTCAGCGTTGGATATTTGATGATGCTGGCAAAGAAAAGGGAGTGAGGCGTGGAGAGAGTGAGGAAAAATGGGGTAAGAGCAAACACAAGGGGAGAGAGGGAGACCAGAAGAGGGTGCTGTTCTCTCACAGAGACAATGTGGCCTTGACAGCACTCCCCAAAAATGCCTAGAACAGGAGGGAACGTAAGAAGTGAGGAATCTGATGGTCCATGCAGACAGCCCATTTTATGTAAAATTTATGTATTAGGCTATGTTGTACTTGTTGCATTATGAATTACTTGGAAAACCAACCAGTTGGGGAATATGACAGCTCAGACTAATATCATATTGATAACAAACTTTAAAATATCTGCAGAGTGATGTTATGATGATGATGGAAGTTATTTTGTCAACAGTGGAAGACAGCCACGAGGAGACAAGCAGTCTTGCTGTTAAAACACTTCCATAACTCACATCCCATGTGAATCTGTCTCAGCTTGTGGGAGAAAAGGGAGGGCTCAAACTAAACAGGGAGGGAGGGAAAGAAAGAATGCAATGAGATCTCATCATGTGATTTGTTTTTCCCTTTTTATATAGCTGCACAGTGATTACATGTTTGCAGTTTGGGGTTCTTAACAAAATTTTCCAAACCCTCTTGGCTCTCTGTTTCTCTGGATCTTCCCAGCAGCTTACTTTCCCTTGACTTTTTTTTTGTCCAGTTGTGTGACGTGTGAGTGGAGTTCCTGCCCCTGTTCCTTGCAATATAGTTTAGAGGGAAGGAGAGGGACTCACGGAGAGGCGGACATGTACTTGACCTGTCAAAGGGAAGTTTAATTCAAGGTATAAACAAGAGGTGCTGTTTGTGTTTTGGCCAAAGTGTGTATCGTTTGTCCTCACAGGGGAGCCAGACGAGGAGGAGGAAAGACCTGGAGAAAGAGACTAAAGCTGAGAGAAAGTGAGAAAGTAACTGACGTGGGGCGGGGGGAGAAGAAGATAAGTTGCCTAATTCTGTCACCCACTGGCAAAGGTGGATGACAAGTTACAGTTGAGGAGTCTGTCACGGGAGGAGGAGCACCTGGGGGGGGACCACCAATTCAGCCTTCTTCTTCCAACAACAACAGGACAGGATGAGGTACCAAGGCAGGGTAAGATCCTGACTACTATGATGCTCCTTGTTGTGTTTTCATGTTTAGTGCTGCTCACTGACTGCATTTTATGTGTGTGCATTATCTGTGCTTACACAGTGAAGCACAAGATCCCATCAACCAATTCACTGTCTCACTCATGGAGGGGAAAGCAAAACAGAACAATGAGTCACTTTGAGATTTTTTTTTTCTCCCATGTATGAGTCAGTGTGTATTTTGGTTTTTGTAAAAGATTTAACCCAAGCAGCCCAAAGAAGATAAAGTTTGTATTTTTCCACCATATGCATTACTAGCACATCAGTGGTAGAGAGCCAGCTGTGGTACCAGAGCAGCTCGCCCTGGGACAGAGTGGTGGGGCATGCCTTATAAGGAAGACAATTCGAATGTAGTCGGCCCAGCAGAGCTTAGTCATGGGGCCTGGAGCCAAGACCCAATGCTGGGTTAGCCTCCTCACTGGTTGTCACTGTGGCTGCACCCACAAACCTGCAGATTTCACTGAAGCTCCCTGGTACTTAGAGTCAAATCCCCCATAAAGCACTCAAGCGCTGCTGGGAGCCTGTCAGTTAGATCAGACTCTCTCTGCTGTAACAACTGAGCCTCAGGTCAGTTCACTGACAACAAAGCTGCATGGATTATTGCATTCTGGTTATATCTACATCCCAGACCTGTGGCCTTGAAAGTATCTCGGCCACAGTGTCTCCATAAAAATTATTTTTATTTCATTCAAGATTTCCTCAACCCCCGCGGTAGAGGTAGAGATGTTTTGGATGAGGCTTCTCGTCATTAAAATTGAATTAGTTCCACGTGTAAAAGTTTATAAAAGTTTAAAAAAATATAACTCATGACTGCTGAGATATTCTTGAAAACAACACTTGCTGTGTTTTTGAGTAAAAAAACAAACAAGTGAGGATACCAAGATTTTCACACAAATTTGGATGCGTTCAGACATTGCAAAGGTGGACACTGCCTAGACGCGGCCAGCACAGCACATCACAGATGAACATAAGCGACATGAGATCGGAGGATTATGGAATGAAAGATCCATGCAAAAAGAGTCCATTACAATTCAGAGGCAGGTAGTGCTGGTCAGCGTCATCCACCATGAAAGGTTGATGTGTATGCTGAACACATGGAGGTGTTTTCTAAGATTCATAAAAATGTGCAAGCCCACCTTGAGCTACAGTATGTTCCTTGATATGTGATAAGCCCGCAACCACATGCACTGACGAAATTTTTTTTTGAGTGCAATTCAAGTCACTACATTGAGAGGTATATTTATCCCCATAGCCTCGATACATAAACCACATTTCATTTTAAGTTACCACTGTCAAAGAGATGGGGAATGTTGCAATTAGCCACAACTGCACCTTCATGGCACCCCCCCCCCCCCGTCCCCCCTTTCAGGTTTTGTGAATCCAACTTCTTGTTGACCCTGCATGCAAAAACAGATATCGTCAGTGTTGGATATGAAAGCATGCAGAGCTGCTGACACAAAGCATAGAAACATTTAGTGGCATCCACTGAACGCCTGCCCTAAACCTGACCCTAACATTCCTTAGTTGTATCCTTTGGAAAATCTGACTGTGAACTGTAATTGCTATCTGTAGGAAGTCCACCTGCTGGAGTGGGAGAACAATACTCCAAGGTGAAGCAGAGAGGAGGGGCTGCTGTGGAAGTGTCCAATGACTTTCCTTTGCTCTCCCTTCTTGGCTATCTTCCACTGTTGTCCTCTTGTTTTTGTAAGGATTTTCCTGCATCCAGTGCTCACAGATAATGACCTTTTACCAGCATTAACCAACCAAACGAGACCCTTGAGAGGCTCCTGCATTCAAGAAAAACAGAAGTCCTGTGGAAGTCTAGCCCCTTTGTTCCACTTTCTGCTTGTTTTTTTTATATAAATGTGTAAAGAAAAACAGCTGGGCTTCTCACATAAATGTTTCTTTGATACTGAAGATAGAGTGCAGCTTGTTTGGATGGGGTGTAGTGCATTGATTACACACTGAATTGTGTGTCTGGATATTTATCATCAGTAAGTATTGACTGCCGAGTTTGATCTCTTTATATGACTTTGCATGTGGTTGTGTGTAATATCTTACCTAAGTGCATATCTGAGATTTTCACTCTGCCTCTCTACTTCTGACTGGTCATTATTTCTTGTCTGCAATCTACAATGTTTGCAATCACAGTGGTGTTGACATG
Organism: Perca flavescens; assembly: GCF_004354835.1. Lineage (NCBI taxonomy): Eukaryota > Metazoa > Chordata > Actinopteri > Perciformes > Percidae > Perca > Perca flavescens. The sequence continues at coordinate 13,102,281 of NC_041343.1, forward strand.
TACACACACTTTCTATGTGGCATCGGTTAAATCCCGTCTGTGTGTAATGTACATACATCATAACGCACTGTCTAACTATTGTATAATAGAGGAGTCTGTCCTGTCTGTTTATCATTTGGATTCCTTAAATGTCTTTGTTGTTTAATCTTGGCAAGACTTGGTGGAACTGTTCTCACTTTGTGTGTTTACAGTTGTTCTGGCGATGTTGTTAGTAAGTTTTGAGAAATTTGAAATATGTCTCTCTTCATACATAGATTCTATCTTGTAATATAATGATGTGGCAATTATTGTAATATTGAGCGCCAGATGTTAATTCTTTCATAACTGGGTGAATGTATTATCATCAGATGAAATGGAATTAGGCCTTTTGTGCCCTCTGCTGGTCAACAGGGTGTAATTGCATCTATTGGAAGGTTAACAGAAGTAACAGAAATCTTCTCTCTGCAGTACTGCTGAACTGTGTTCCTCCTTGTCTCTCTTCCTGTAGGAGGTGGACGTTGAAGGAAGAGTGCGTCTGGTGATGGAGAGCGCCCTGACCGCCCGGGACAGGGTCGGGGTGCAGGACTTTGTCTTGCTGGAAAACTACAACAGTGAGGCAGCCTTCATAGAGAACCTACGGAGACGCTTCGGAGAAAATCTCATCTATGTAATAAAGCCAATTTCCTTCATATCTTCCAAAACATTCCAGTTGATGTGATGAAACAAATCTACATGTGTTCTAATATTTTGCCTCAGACGTATATTGGCTCAGTGTTGGTGTCGGTGAACCCTTACAAAGAGCTGGAGATTTACTCCAAGCAGCAGATGGAACGCTACAGAGGGGTCAGCTTCTATGAGATATCGCCGCACATGTGAGTCACTTCATGGTCCTCAGACATTTATTTATCAAAGTCCTCCACTTTCCTCTGCTGTCAACTGCCCAGCTAATAATCACATGGCATGCTGAGAACCATGCAATCAAACGGATTTTATTGAGGCATGCATGAGATATTCAGTGATATTCTGGATATGTGTATATTATATGCTTTAGTACTATTTTTATAGCTCATAAATATACTGTATAATGGTGCATAACTTAAAAAAATAAAAATGTCAACAGCAAAAAATATAATGTAATAATAATGTAATGTTTACAAATAAATGTAATAATATAACGCATGTAAACAACTGACTAACAAAAAAAGCCATTCCATTTGATTCATTTAAATGAAGTTGTTGTTAGCGTGACTCTGTTCCACCACCATGTTTCCCTCAGCTACGCCGTGTCAGACAACACTTACCGGGCCATGCGGACCGAAAGGAAGGACCAGTGTATTCTGATATCAGGTGAGAGTGGAGCAGGTAAAACAGAGGCGTCCAAGAAGATCCTCCTCTACTACGCCGTCACCTGCCCCACTAATGATCACATGGCTACCCTAGGTGACCGCCTACTGCAGTCGAACCCTGTTCTGGAGGTATTTAAACTGTCCAACCTGAACAGCCGCTATTTGTCTTCCACAATATGTAGTGTTATCTGTCGGATCTGAGAAATCAGAATGACCTTTGCACATGTTTTATTTGTAAATACTTTTAATGTTTTTTCCTGACTGATGATTTTTATTATGCTATTGTTGCTCTTAATTTCACTTCCTCCATCTAATTTCCTGCCTTTTTTTGCTTTGCGCAGGCATTTGGCAACGCCAAAACACTTAGGAATGACAACTCCAGCCGCTTTGGAAAATACATGGATGTCCAGTTTGACTTTAGGGTACACACTCTCACTTTCTATAGAAATCATATATGCTTACACCATACTAATATTCGCATTAAGTTGAGTTATATCCTTGATAAAAGCTCAAACACTTAAACATCTAGGGTGCTTTTAACCATTTTAACTGTTTTCTGTAACTCCTCCTAGGGGGCACCAGTGGGCGGTCACATCCTGAACTACCTGCTGGAGAAATCCCGTGTAGTGCACCAGAACCACGGTGAGAGGAACTTCCACATCTTCTATCAGCTTCTGGATGGAGGAGACAACGACCTGCTTACCACGCTGGACCTGGAAAGAAACCCTCAGCACTACCATTATCTGGTAAAGGTGTGTGTGGTGTTTTGTTTTAAAACTGAGGCCCATGCAATTGTACCATCAGTTGTTATGTAATATTGAATTGTCTTGTTCAGGGCAACTGTCCCAGACTCAGCTCCGTCAGTGACAAGAACAATTGGAAAGTTGTGATGAAGGCCCTGTCTGTTATTGGCTTCACCGAGGAAGAAGTGCAGGTCCGTAGCAATCCAATCCATTGCGAGCGATGTTCTTACAATTTGCATTATACTGGGAATATTATTTTCTGTGCAGTTTAATAGTGAATCTATATTTTTTTTTTTTACCCCAAAACATTTTGTATCATTTGCAAAGGCTTTTTTTTTTTTTAAAGGTTTTGAATCCTGCGTTGTTTACATCAACTTGTTGCCTCAAGCCTTCTTTGGTGACCAATTAAATATGAGCATTATTTTGAAAAATACTTAAAATGTATCTGGTTTTAATTGTGTATGAAGGAAAATATTCTCAGTGACTGTCCAGTCTCTCATTTAGTTAAATAACAGATAGTACATCTGTGTGGTTGTTGTTAACTGTCTTTCCTGTCTGACATCAGAAATTGCTGAATATCATCGCCAGTGTTCTCCATCTGGGTAACACTCAGTTTGGGGAAGAAGAGGAAGGAGAAACTTATATCACCACTGAGACTCAGATAACAAATCTTGCGAAGGTCAGAACAGTCCCACTGGTATTATTGGGTGTTCAAATATGCAAAAAGGCTTAGCTGAGAGCAGATGTGTTGTTTTCCAGCTGCTGGGTGTTGATGGCTCAGCCCTCGGGGAGGCACTCACTCACAAGAAGCTCACTGCCAAAGGAGAGGAGGTGATAGCCTTTTTGTCCTTGTTTCTCATGTTTTCACTTGTTTGGTGTGTACTGTGAGAATTCATCATTTTGTGTCATGGTTGCGTGCTTGTGCATTACAGATGATCAGCCCACTAGATTTTGAGCAGGCAGTGTCTGCCCGTGATGCCTTAGCCAAGGCCGTGTATGGTCGGACCTTCACTTGGTTGGTGGAGAAGATCAATCAGTCGCTGGCTCTCAAGGTGCAGTAACAGTTCAGATAACAACCCAAAAACAACAGTGGCAATTTCATCATCATAGAGCACCTTACCTGCCCTGTCACTGCAAGCGTCTCATGCTTATACATCCCTTAGTACATTTATGTGGATTTTTTATTTAGTATCTTTTCTTTTATTGTCCATATTATTCATGTGGATTTGTTATTTTTATTGTTATTTGTTATTTTATCATCCTGTTTATGATGTATGTTTATGTTGTGTGTGATGTCTTTAAGCTACTAGGACCTTGAATTTCCCCTTGGCGATCAATAAAGTATCTATCTATCTATCTATCTATCTATCTATCTATCTATCTATCTATCTATCTATCTATCTATCTATCTATCATGTTGTGGGGCTGTTGTGTTTTACCATTGATTGCATGCTGTTGACTTTATACGTTATGCAGGATGAAATCTACCACAGCGGTAAGGGCTGCTCAGTTATAGGGCTTCTTGATATCTATGGCTTTGAGGTCCTACAGCACAATAGGTATGGGTTATATTAATTTCCATTTTTCTGTCCTTTCTTAATCTGCTTCACAGTCTCTTAACCAAATTCTTCAGTAATTGTCTCTAATGCACATACCTTTTGTACACACTGTAACTCTAGCATGCTTTTGGCCTAAGTGTTCCCTTTTATTTCTCCTGACAGTTTTGAGCAGTTCTGCATCAACTATTGCAACGAGAAGCTTCAGCAGCTGTTTATTGAGCTCACCCTGAGATCTGAGCAGGAGGAGTATGAGACAGAAGGAATTGCAGTGAGTCAGTTGTTGTTGGGTTCTGAAAGCAAATATGTTTGATATATATATATATATATATATATATATATATATATATATATATATATATATATATATATATATATATATATATATATATATATATATATATATATATATATATATACAGTACAGGCCAAAAGTTTGGACACCCCTTCTCATTCAATGTGTTTCTTTATTTTCATGACTATTTACATTGTAGATTCTCACTGAAGGCATCAAAACTATGAATGAACACATATGGAATTATGTACTTAACAAAAAAGTGTGAAATAACTGAAAACATGTCTTATATTTTAGATTATTCAAAGTAGCCACCCTTTGCTTTTTTTGATAACTCTGCAAACCCTTGGTGTTCTCTCAATGAGCTTCATGAGGTAGTCACCTGAAATGGTTTTCACTTCACAGGTGTGCTTTGTCAGGGTTAATTAGTGGAATGTTTTCCCTTATTAATAAAAAAGCAAAGTGTGGCTACTTTAAAGAATCTAAAATATAAGACATGTTTTCAGTTATTTCACACTTTTTTGTTAAGTACATAATTCCATATGTGTTCATTCATAGTTTTGATGCCTTCAGTGAGAAACTACAATGTAAATAGTCATGAAAATAAAAAGGAAACGCATTGAATGAGAAAGTGTGTCCAAACTTTTGGCCTGTGCTGTATATATATATATATATATATATATATATATATATATATATATATATATATATATATGTATATGTATGTCCATGCAACATTGCAACATTGTTCTCCCTACCTCTAATTTCAGTGGGAGACGGTGCAATACTTTGACAACAAGATCATTTGTGACCTGATAGAGGAAAAGCACAAAGGCATCATCTCCATTCTGGTGCGCATGGCAACTACCACGTACATTGTGTTGTCTTACCCTCATTGTAGGTACAGTTAAATAGTGTGACTGTTTTTTTTCTCAGGACGAGGAGTGTCTGAGACCTGGAGAGACCTGTGATTTCTCCTTTTTAGAGAAATTGGAAGACACACTGGGCGGCCATCCCCATTTTGTCACGTAAGCATCATGTTATATCCAATATTATTTTGACAATACATTGACTCTCCTAACTACAGCTTGTTATATCAGCAGTCCTGTGTGTGTGTGTGTGTGTGTGTGTGTGTGTGTGTGTGTGTGTGTGTGTGTGTGTGTGTGTGTGTGTGTCTTTCAGTCACAAGTTGGCAAATGGAAAAACTCGCAGGGTAATGAGTAGGGAGGAGTTCAGGCTGCTGCATTATGCTGGAGAGGTCAACTACAATATCAATGGTAATCTGTAGTTTATCACTAGATTAACCAGTTGGTTATTTTTTATCCATGCAATTCATTCTACATTTATTTCCGAGCATGACCCACAACCCGCTGATTCCTTAATGACAAGCTACCGTGTTATTGTTTATGTCCTTTCAGGTTTCCTAGATAAGAACAATGATTTGCTGAACAGGAACCTGAAAGAGGTGAGTCTAATGAAAATGGACAAGGTAGAGTCTCAGCACAACCTTTGAACACCTCTTTGTCTAGTGCCATTGCTTGAGGGGAAAGGAAGAGGGGGACGTACTGTGTTGACATGTGGTTGTGTGGTTTGGTCTCTGTTCAGGTCATGTGCCAGTCAGACAACCAGATCATAAGTCACTGCTTCCGCAGAGAGGAAGTGATAGACCAGAAACGCCCAGAGATGGTGAGAATGAGTGTCTCTCTCTCTCTCTCCTCTCTCTCTCTCTCTCTCTCTCTCTCTCTCTCTCTCTCTCTCTCTCTCTCTCTCTCTCTCTCTCTCTCTCTCTCTCTCTCTCTCTCTCTCTCAAAGTAGTCAAAAGTATTTCTGTGGTATATAGTCATATAAAGTAGTGTACAAACATTTTTTTAAAAACCCAAACACATGCACACAAATATACAGAGAATTTCCCATAGTTTCATGTTCTTTTTAATTTTTTATTTGTCCCTTAGGCAGCCACTCAGTTTAAAAACAGCCTGACGAAACTTATGGAGATCCTCATGTCTAAAGAGCCATCCTACGTGCGCTGTATCAAACCTAATGATGCCAAGCAGCCAGGTACACTTTTACATCTTGTAATTGAATTGAAAATAAAAAAATAAAAATCTAATTTCCACACAGTTATTGGAACAACGTATTCATGACATGCTGAACACTCCTTGAAATAATAATGTTCTCACACACTGATCAGTTTAATTGATTTAATTTAATGTATTACCCCCGCCTTTTTCACTGGCGGGGGTTAGTGTTGGTGTTAATATTATCTTTGTTGTGACTATTATTGCCATTGTTCATCACACCCCCAACCGGCACTGGCAGACACCGCCTACCAAGAGCCTGGGTCTGTCCGAGGTTTCTTCCTAAAAGGAGTTTTTCCTCGCCACTGTCGCACTAAATGCTTGCTCTTGGGGGAATTACTGGAATTGTTGTGTCTTTGTAAATTATAGAGTGTGGTCTAGACCTACTCTATCTGTAAAGTGTCCTGAGATAACTCTTGTTATGATTTGATACTATAAATAAAATTGAATTGAATTGAATTGAATAAAACTCAACAATTTCTGCAGACGTTTCACAATAAAAGTCTCCCAGGGAAGGGAATACATAATGCCCTCTGAGGCATTTTAATGTGAAAGAGATTGATGAAGTGTTGTGTTTAACACAATACAATCAGAAAACATAAGGTTTATTATCAAAAAATCAAAAATAACCTATAAAAGAAGGAAAATTTGAAATAAAGGCAGTTTATAATATTTGATGTAAATATTTTTACATACATTTTTTTTTACTTACCATATGTAATCTAGTGTATAGTATATGCTATACTATAGTATAGTCAGTGTTTTACTGTCACAAGTAAATAAGATCTCTCCCTGCAGGAAGGTTTGATGAAGTTCTGGTCAGACACCAGGTGAAGTACCTGGGCCTGATGGAAAACCTGAGGGTCAGGAGAGCTGGCTTTGCCTATCGACGTCGCTTTGAAGCCTTCCTGCAGAGGTGACGGAGCTTCTCTTTGAATGGCTTTTGTTCTATTTGCTCTATGTTCAGCCTACTGTCAATATAATTATGTACAAATGGCTTTAGGTATAAGCCCCTGTGTCCTGAGACGTGGCCCAATTGGCATGGCAGACTGGCAGATGGTGTCTCGGCACTGGTCAACCACCTAGGCTACAAAGCAGAGGAGTACAAACTGGGCAGGTAATGTGTGGTTGGGTAACGGTGATCTGTAAGTAGCTTAGTGGGTATCATCATCAAAATGGCATTGTGCCGTCGTGTTGGTCACACATTGCTTTGTCTACTTCCTGCAGGTCAAAAATCTTCATCCGTTTCCCAAAAACTCTCTTCACCACTGAGGATGCACTTGAAGCAAAAAAACCAGACATAGGTAAGTAACACAACATAGCCTGCTAAAGCACATCATATGTATTCAGTAGGACAACTCCTACGCTGAACTATGCATCAGCATCCACAGCAACACCTTGGTGAAGGCATAAATCCACCTCTGCTCTCTTTGATTTGTTGCGTTACAGCTTTGACCTTGCAGACGTCATGGAGAGGCTACAGGGAGAGAGCCAAGTACCAACGCATCAGACGCGCAGGTCAGAGCACCTCCCACTGTTGGCTCGCTCACAGTTTCCTGCCTCTCCTTTACAGAACAGTCTCACTGTGTCCCTAAAACTGAAATGCATACAGACATAACTACTCACAAAAATGATAAAGTTTATTATGTTTGTATATTTTAAATGCATTTAAATTTAGCCTTGCAAACACACTTTGGTTTGAGTGCCTTTCTAGGTAGGGTTTTACTCTCACTTTCATGTTGATTTTGGATATCTTCCATTGTCATATTGGGACTATGTGCTTTGTTAAATGTTTGCGATATATAAAAATACTTTTGCTTTGGCCATCAAAGTTTGGTCTACATTCCAGCTCATGTGTTTGGCAGTATATGCTTTTGTGTAGTTTTTCCTAATCTAAATTTTTCAACAAATCTATTTGGGCCTAAGCTGTCTTTCTGTACTATACTAACCTTGGCATGTTCACTTTGACTGAGTATAAACGTTATCTTGGTGTTAATATAAGCATGTATGTGTATGTGTAGTGATTGTGATCCAGTCTGGGTGGCGAGGGATGAAAGCACGCAGGAGGGCTAAGAGGCGTCGACAGGCTGCTGAGTTAATACGCAGGTGCTTCATTGATACTTTGTTACTGTTTCTGGATGTATTTTTGTAACTGCATGTACAGTTAATTTCCTTGCTTGTATGTGTCTTTTTGTTCAGGTTTATAAAGGGCTTCATCTACCGCCATGAGGAATACTGCCCTGAGAATGAGTATTTCCTGGATCATGTGCGCTACTCCTTCCTCAAGAATCTACGTAAAAACCTGCCCAAGAGCGTTTTGGACAAAAACTGGCCGACACCTCCACTCTCCCTCATTGAGGTACACACAGAGGGTCATTTTGCTGACTTGCATCATTACAAACTGATACAAGAATGAATAAGTAGTAGAAGTAAGTAAGAATATGCAGAGTTATTAATGCAAATTCTGCGTTGTCAATTCCACGGTGCCCTGCAGGCCTCTGAGCATCTGCGGAGGATGCACATGAGAAACATGGTCATGAAGTATTGCAGGAGGGTCCAACCTGAATGGAAGAAGCAGGTACACGTACTGTACTACAGAAGGCAAGGCCTTACTTTCTTTTTAAAGAAAGACATCTGGTTAATTGCTCATCTTGCTTAATTTTCCTTTCTTCCCTCTAGATGATGCAGAAGGTTGTAGCCAGTGAGATCTTCAAGGATCAGAAAGACAGCTACCCTCAGGGTGTTGGAAGGCTGTTTTTGGACTCCAGGCTGGGTACGTGTTGATACATGCATTTTAATTACCACTGTACTAATTAACACCATACAGAATATGTAATAACATTTACAGAGGCATTCCCATTGCTTTATATAGAACGTGAGCAAATCAATCTCAAAGTCATCCAGACCCTCGCCAATGACAAAGTGCAGGTGGGATGGACTTTTTTTTTTAATCCTATGCGATGATTATAAAAGTGCTACATAACTTTTTTTTCAGCTGCCTCACAGTAACGGGTCTCCTTGTGCTTCTCAGTACGGTGTTTCAGTCGTAAAGCATGACAGGAGGGGTTTCAAGCCTCGCTCTCGCCAGCTGCTCCTCACTAACACCTTTGCTGTGCTGGTGGACCGGACCAAGCTCAAACAGAGGATTGACTACACCGCTCTGAGAGGTGAAAACCAGCGCTGAGTTGGGAAGGGGGTGCAATTTGAGAAAAAGTATTATGTTATCTATATTTAGCAATGACCTGGAATCCATGATCATTGCTCGGCTCGTTTTCATTTCTCTTGTTTTGTTATTGCTAAGGAGTAGTTATTACAGTTTTTACAGTTTTCACATAAAGTTTATTTTTCTTTGAGCTTCAGCAGTCATTACACCTCTCAATCGCTGTATGTTACCTGTGCACTTCTCCAGAAATATCCATGGCAACCAAGTAGTGTGTGTGTCCAATCTCTTGTTTCTCTAAGAAAGATGCTTTTAACTGAGAGGATGACCATTTATGATTAAACCAAATCAGGAGATGGGGAGATAGCTTTCAGCTTTTTACTGACTCAAGAGCGTGGCTAATGTTACTGATTCATTCATTGTGATTGTGTTCTTTAGTTCAGTAAGTACAAGCCAGGTTTTTTTCTTTAAACAGGTATCTCTGTGAGCTCCCTCAGCGATGGGATGTTTGTTCTGCACCTGCCCAATGAGGACAATAAGCAGAAGGTACAGTAAGACACCGAGCAGTCATCTAGATTGTTGACTAGTTCGCGACCACTCTAAATACAGCTGTGTCTCCCTTAGGGCGATTTGGTCCTACACTGCAACCATGTGATCGAGCTGGTGACAAAACTAGCCATGATGGCCAGCAAAGTCAACTATGTCAACATCAGCCCGGGCAGGTGAGGCTTCTCTTATTGCTTCTCTGTTGTGGTCATTGGCAACCGTATCAACAGTACTCATCTCTCTATCCCGTCTTTTCATCATTATTATTATTATTAGTATTAGGTTTGCTATGGCTCGAGGCAAAGAGGGAATCATTGATTTCGTCAGGGGTTCAGAGCTAAAGGTTACCAAAGGCAAGCGAGGACATCTGCTAGTGGTGAGTCAGCCGCTGTTCTGGTGTCATGTGTGGAGTCTGCAGGGAGAAAGGGGTTTTTATAATATTAAAAACATTTCGGCCAGCTGACTGTGTCTCTCACTCTGCAGACTGCCCCGCGGATCAACTCCACATGAAGAAACCGAAAAACAGCAACCAGACAAACGCTAATCCTTTTAGCTAACTGGAGGATTGCCACTCAGAAGTTGTGTTAGTTTGTAGTTTGTTTGCCGACACGATGCTTCCACAAGCACACACGACATACTCAACTGAAGGAAGATCCCTTATTAATTCATATGCATCATCATTATTACAAGAATGTATTTACAGTTTTTTACAATCACTTTGCTACTAATTTCAGAACCTTGACGTCATTTTTCAAAACTCTAGACACAAAACTCACAACCAATGATCAAAATACACATTTTTCAAAACTCTAACACTTTTTTCAATTGCTTGGATACAATACACATAAACAAAAGATCATTTGTTCATTTAACAAAGATCACTTGTTCAATATGACACAACTTAACATCAAAGTACTACTATTTCAAAAAGCAATTCACACATTACATTTCAGATGATTGTCTATTCATTCCATTACAATCATCTAACTATCAATCCATACAACTACTCAAAATGATAAGTAACTGTTGCATTACTCTTAATACATGGTTGTATGGAAACAGACAAACAATATTCCATGTTTAGATCATGAAAGTTTCAAGATACAGAGATTCTTTGTCACCAGTTAGCGTGGAGCATGAACCAATTAGAATACAGTATCTATGGATGTAATATTTCATCATCATTCTTTACTGTACTGTACTACTGTTTACCAGACACTGTTTCTATGGTCCCATGTACCAACTTTTCAGACTATTTACAGTATTGACAGTATTGCACTGTATGGATTCAGGCCCTTGGAATTGCTTGTCCAATTCTTCCAACTTGCTACTGATGATTGAGATACATCATTTACAGTCGTGAAAAAATTAGGACACCCATGCTAAAGTTGACTAAAAAGAGGAATAAAAAAAATCATCTTTTGCAAATTGATCTTACAGTAATGCCTTTATTAAAAAAAAATGAGGAAAAATCCAAACTTTAAGGACACCAATTTTCTTTGTGAATGAATAATGTATCGTAGATAAATAAATGTTCTTCCTTAAATTACAGGGGGCATAAATAAGTACACCCATATGTTAAATTCCCATAAAGGCCGGCAGATTTTTATTTTTAAAAGCCAGTTATTTCATGGATCCAGGATACTATGCATCTTGATAAAGTTCCCTTGGCCTTTGGCATTAAAATAGCCCCCCCACATCATCACATACCCTTCACCATACCCCCACATCATCACATACCCTTCACCATACCCCCACATAGTCACATACCCTTCACCATACCTAGAGATTGGCATGGGGTACTTTCCATAAAATCATCTCTATATGCAAATGAAACCATCTATTAGACTAACTAAGAAATAAAACCATGCCAATCTCTAGGTATGGTGTATATATATATATATATATATATATATATGTGTGTTTGTGTGTGTGTGTGTGTGTGTGTATATATATATATGTGTGTGTGTGTGTGTGTGTGTGTGTGTTGTCGTTGCAAATGAGAATTTGTTCTCAATCAACTTACCTGGATAAATATATATATATATATATATATATATATATATATATATATATAATGTGTATATATATATATATATATATATATATATATATATATATATATATACCACATTGGTCTGTAGTATTCTCTCTACTACTGCAGTACTTTTACAGGGATGTATTTACTTGTAGTACCATAATGAAACATGTATCACATATTTTGTACTACAATATTTAATGATTGTACGAACGATGACCCAGTGAAACTATGGGTAGCTTGTGTGTGGGTGATCTAAAGTAATGTTTCAATGGTATTTCACAATATATTTGTTTTTTGAACCAGTGATTGTGCAAGTGCAAGACTTCTTTAGAGATATGAATGCACAATCCAATGTTTTGAACATTGGACAGTCTGTGTTACAAGTGATAACTGTTTTGAGTTTTGTGTCTAGAGTTTTGAAAAATCACATCAAGGTTCTGAAATTAGTAGCAAAGTGATTGTAAAAACTGCAATGTTGCAGTAATGACTGATCCTTTTTTTTTTAAAGAGTTGAAAATCATAACATGAAGTCGTCACTGTTTTAAATGCTTCATCGCTTTATTGACAGTCATACATAAATATATTTTCACTTGTATCAAATATAATAATGTTAAACACTGTATCTCTATATTGTAAGAGAAATAAAATAAAGTACTTTGAAATAAATAACATGTTAATAAATATGTGAATAAATAGTAAATATATCTTTGGAAAGTCCAGGAGACTGAGGGCTTGGGGGAAAAACAGGATGTTGGTAAGTGTCTCTGTTGTGGGAGCTTACAGTTAGAGGTGAGACAGAAACTGTGGGAAATACCCAAGAAAAAGAAATAATTGTGACTGGCTCAAATGAGAGCTCCATGTAAAGTCTGACAACACCACTAAAGCAGTGATTAAAGTTAAAACTGTTATTCCAATTAGGGTGGTGACATCAGTTCAGCCTTTTCTTCCTTTTTGTGTGTGTGTGTGTGTGTGTGTGTGTGTGTGTGTGTGTGTGTGTGTGTGTGTGTGTGTGAGCGTGTCATAAGTGTGTTTTTGAAGCCAGTAGGAGGAAGTCTCTTGCCAGCTTAGTGAGGTAAAGGTCTAGATCCCTCAGAATGATGTATCCCTCCATTCGGCTGTCCCATACTGTTTTTGATCTGGTTTGTGGGCTCAAGGCTGTAGGAGAGGTTGGCTTCGTCCAAGAGCTCTTCATGTAACTCATCTGGAGAAAAAAAAAAAAACTATTTTTATCAGTCACTTCCTCTAAAGTCTTTGCAGTGGGCTACAAAAGGGGATATGTGAGTGAATTTTTGTGAGAAGATTGTAGATACCTGACTGCTGACTTGGCTCATCAGGTCCCTCAGGTCCAGCTGAATGTACCTAATGCTCTGAGGTAAAGTGGGGCCAAACGCCCGCACCACCATATGCTCTTTCTCCTCCTTCTCCAGCTGTTTTCTCTTCCATTCCAGCATATTCCAAAAGGCTTGCATGTCCCAGAAAGCAGCATGCAGCCGTTCCCAGTCCTGAACGCACAAGAGGCAGCCACATGATTACATAATCAAAATGTTGCACAACCCCCTTTCTGTGCTTGAAGTTGTAAAAGGGGAATTCCACTCAAATTTTAAAAAAATTTACATTCTGCAAAAGCAGAAGGTTTCGTTTTTTTCCCCTCATAATTGAAAGAAAATCTCAAAAGAAAAGGAAAAGAAATTATCAGTAAAAAATGTAGACTGTGTTTTGCAGAATACCAACCAAGACAGTAATGAGAAGAATTTCTATAGAATTGAAATTTTTGAAACACTCAAGAAGATACTAACCGTCAGCTTTAACCAGCTGTAGAAATCTGTAGAAAGCAATGGCAGGTCCTTCAACTGCCGGCTTCTGTCCTCAAAATGCTTGTTTCCCAACTGCTGCTCCTTCTATTAAAGTCAACATGGTAACCATTAAATAATTGTATTTAAGAAAAGCTAATGATGGCTGTGTATAAGGCTCACAGCAATAAGATGGTCAGTTAGGAGAGCAGGGAGTAGTTTTCAGTACTCACATATTTCCTCTGCAGATGCTGGACACGGGTTCGGGTGATCCTCGTGAGACGAAAGGAGTGGTTATATGTCTTCTTCTGGACTGGAGAAGGAGAAGAGGACTCCACACAGTGGATTACACAGCAAAGGAAGATGAGAGCCCGCCACCAAACAGTCATCTGAAACAGAGATATGAGATATACAGTATATTATCTACTGTTTACAGTTCATCATCTTTAATGATTGCAATCCAAGTGCCATTACATCACATTCAGGTATAATGGAGAGCTGTCTACAACACACACACACACACACACACACACAAAAGGGGGACCTACAGTACCACATTCAACACAAACTACAGCATTCCCGTTAAATACACTGATACATTTTATGGGAACTTAACTTGCCAGTGTTCATACTTAGTGACCAAAAGGAAGTCCATTAATATTTCTGAAAGAAAATCCACCCACACATCCTCCACACACGACATCCTCATACGTGCTTTCTTTCTTATATAATTCAGTAACACAAGTTGGAATAGTTGCACATGCATGGAAGCAGAAGTCTTGGATCCTCTAGTCTGATGGTTTCAGTGTGGAAGGAAGTGTTCAGCATATTGTCCCCTTTTAATTCCATGACCTTGCACCCTAAAATGTCTTTGTAAGGTCTTTAATCCTGGCACTACAGATTACAGACTTTACTGGCACACCTCATCTCTGCTGGCTGCTGTTGCAATTAAGATGCATCAGGGTTGCATCAGGTGTTGTTGGGGCAACACAGTATTCTTGATGAGTCAACATATTTCTCATTCACTGTAACAAGAGTGTGTTCTCTAATGATCTCCCAGTTTAATAACTTTTCTGCTGTTTATTTGTGTAAACAGCAGACAAATAAACAGCAGAAAAGTTATTAAACTGAGTGGATACTACACGTTATCAAGCATACAGAAACACTGCAACTTTCTGACATCTTTTTAACTTGATTTTGACATGACAGTGTGTAAAATAAAATGTTACCTACTGTACAAAGGATCCATTTTACATATGCATTGCCGTAAACGTGTGCATATGTGTCAAGGCATACAAGGCATGTGTCGATACAATTGCCTGATGTGTTTTTTTGTACATATGCTCAAATGGTGATACAGTAAACAATTAAAAACATGAATATATATATATATATATATATATATATATATATATATATATATATATATATTTATATATATATATAAATACCACCAAACTAATGTCTTAAGTATCTATATTTTTAAGTTGGGCTTACCTTGGAGCAGCAGTGAACAAAGCAAGATACTTTCATACTATAGTGAGGCTCATGTACTCTTTATATATTTGTCATGTTGCTTTCGGTTTCTGACAGATCTGGAGTTTTTTCTTTTTTTCCTCTCTCTCTCTCTCTCTCTCTCTCTCTCTCTCTCCCTCTCTCTCCTTCGAACTCTCTCTGTTTCAGCATCTTTGTGGTCACCGATATGATTCAGGCAGAAGTGAGGTATAGGTTGGATTTTTTTTTCTATGTGGGGAATGAGTGTTTTCAGGAGCACTGATGTACTATTTAGGTAGCTAGTCTATAATACCTATTATTTAAAGTAATATTTTGAACTTTCTACTCACTCATTTTGTGATTATGGCCTTGCGGTTTTATGTACAGAGTGTGGCTGTGTATGCAAGATGCATCACCTTTTTATTACCAGGATATTTAAAGTTAAATGTCAGACAGACAGACAAACATAAGGAATGAAAGTAAATGGGAATCTGAGTCTAAAATCTTCAGTGTAAACCGTATGCCACTTTTAATGTATTATTGCTCTGCATGCTGATATCTTGTTTTAATAACTGCTTTGATTTATATTATTTAAGGGTGACATTCTCTGGTATAATTACAACAATGTGTATTAATGTGCACTTAAACAATAAATATATAAACTGCTTTATTCCTGCAGTTTCATTTCAAGATGAATTAACTATGACACAGAAAGCGACGAGCTGATAAATACTACTAAGATCTGAAACGTTTTTCAAGTGTTCAGTCTTGACTGTGCTTCTAAAGGGAATATTTGAAGAGTCTCATGATGTAGATGACTAATGACTGACACAGTTTCACTGAATCTCACAAAAAAGAGAAAAGCACAGAAAAAGGCCCCTATCATAATTATCATAATCCCCGGCAATTTCTATTCCACTTTATTTTAATGTCTTAATTTACATCTATATATCCTACCACGTCCCCACTTGTTTTATTACTTGTAACGTTGGCTTTCGAGTATGTTATATGTAGCTTAGACCTAGAGGGGACAGAGCCTTTGTCATCTTAATGGATACTTTTATTGGAGCCCTTATCACAATTTTGTCTTTATTTCCTGCATTTTATTTCACTGGCATTGTTTTCAATATCTTTATTTGAAATATATAGTTTGTTCTATTTGCATTTTTGTCATTGTTTTTTTAATGTGCTGCCTCTGTAGCTTGTTTGTTAAATAGTTATCTTCAAATAGAGATAATAATGATATTTTTATTTGTGTCATATGTAATATATGTGTTTCTCTGGTTCTGGGGAAGACAAAAGCTGAGGCATCACTGCTGTCATTTAAAGTCATCGTTATGAGGGACATAATAAAGACTAAACCTTGTCAGTGTCACGGCCACTGCTGACTTTTAGGTTATTTTATTTCTGTTTTCATGCCATATCACTAACTGTCGCTCCCTCCATTCCATTGTTCCATTGATTCATTGTTCATCTGCCTGTTTGAACCTTTTTGACATAAGATTTCCCTGCTTGCCCTTAATCAGATTTGTTTGCATGGTCTCCTGGTTTTAAATCTTGCATGCCTTAAACTAAGTAAAGATGAACTTTCCTGTTACATTGACTGCTTGTGTTGTGCTTTTTTGGGTTCTGCCACTCATCCAGAGTCATTACAATCATAACATCTACATGCCATTTGCTGTAGATTTGACTGTAGATTTCCATATGGCCTTTGGTCACATCACTCTGCATTATTTAATAGGATCTGCCATGTTCTTTTTAAAGTAAATAAAGTGTTGGTAGTATCATTTGAAGTGTTATTGAAAGTATATGTTTTTGGTTTTCCTCATAGCTCAGAAACAGCTCTTCCAGAAAATTGCGCAACCATGAAGAGGTTGATAGTTCTTTGGACGTAAATTCCCAACCAGAGATAAATCACCCAACATTCAAATGAATGACAACTGGGGGGGATGTTCTGTCAACAAGTTGAAAATTAAACAAAATTTGTTGATTCAAGATTGTATTCAGTGATCAGCGAACTAAAAATGTGTACAGCGCCAGTACAGGTGTTTATTTATCTGGCGTAATTTTGTTTCGTGTACAAAATACAGGTCTGCTGATCTTCTTTAACAATGCTGCATTAAATAATAACTTTTGAATGATCTGGTCTTTTTTCTTCATTTCAGCCTCTTGTTTCTTTTTTTCTTATGTTAAACAGCTATTTTCATACATTTGATTCTGTATTTATTGTTTATTTCATATTAATGTTCAACAAGTGTGATTGTTTATGTATGCACCAACCACCCCTGCACATTCCTTGTAAGTACTTGCTTGGCAATAAACCTGATTCTGATTAATTTCCATTTCTGTTTTTTACATTCCAGCACATAAATGTCATAGATTCGAGTGATCTATAATTAGAATGTATGGCTTGATTGTCACTTTTTAGGCCGCACTTGTGCATATTTGTTTATTTCACCCATAATTAGATTAAAGAAAACTTGCCGTTCTTGAGTAATGAAGCAGTCTCTTCCTTTACCTACACTTACCAAACCACAGGTGCACATAGTCAAAGGCATGGATTCTCTGAGGATGGGATTTATCTAATGAAAGAGTGTCACTGGCCACACCTGATAGAATGGGATGGGCCAGGTAAAAGAATGTTTTGGAAATGTTAAAATGAACAGCTTATTCTAAAACTTTGTTTCATAATCACTATTCAAAGTTATATATATATATATATATATATATATATATATATATATATATATATATATATATATATATATATATATATATACAGTACAGGCCAAAAGTTTGGACACACCTCTTCTCATTCAAATGCGTTTGCTTTTATTTTCATGACTATTTACATTGTAGATTGTCACTGAAGGCATCAAAACTATGAATGAACACATATGGAATTATGTACTTAACAAAAAAGTGTGAAATAACTGAAAACATGTCTTATATTTTAGATTCTTCAAAGTAGTCACCCTTTGCTTTTTTATTAATAAGGGAAAACATTCCAGTAATTAACCCTGAAAAAGCACACCTGTGAAGTGAAAACCATTTCAGGTGACTACCTCATGAAGCTCATTGAGAGAACACCAAGGGTTTGCAGAGTTATCAAAAAAAGCAAAGGGTGGCTATTTTGAGGAATCTAAAATATAAGACATGTTTTCAGTTATTTTACACTTATTTGTTAAGTACATAATTCCATATGTGTTCATTCATAGTTTTGATACATTCAGTGAGAATTTACAATGTAAATAGTCATGAAAATAAAGAAACACATTGAATGAGAAGGTGTGTCCAAACTTTTGGCCTGTACTGTATATATATATATATATATATATATATATATATATATATATATATATATATATATATATATATATATATATATGTGGTTTCTAATATACATTTTAGAAACCACACATGAGAAAAGATCATTTTAGGAGCTTCCATTAGGAAAAGGTGACAAAAAGAGTAGGGGTTATTTTTCTGGATTTAATAGGTGACCAAATATATGAGACAAAATATGCATACCTCATTGTGGTGTCAAGAAAAGTTACAGTGTGACTGGGACAAACAGACAGGGTAAAGAACCAACCCAAGACATTCATGATCCAATTTATTACATTCACATACATCATGTGACTTTTTCATTGATACATTTTCTAGGTAAGTAATAATTAGTAAATAAGAATGTATTGCCCCAAAGTATTGTGCATAGATAAAGTGTTTAATCAAATTGGATGGCCATGCTCGCACGAGGTACCAGAAACCCAATATGTTCAGGTTCTATCCCCTAACAAAAGCGCTATCCTGTCCCTAACCACTCAGCTGCTACCCAGAGCATGTCTTGCCAAGAAAAGCAGTGGGATTCATAACACCACATAATCCACAGACACCAACGCTATTTACCTCATTGTCATTAGATTCATTACTGTTATACTGATATATGATGAAGTCGGATGGTCATCACTGAAATCCAATAGGCATCACATCAGCATACTTGTGTCTTTATTTATAAGGCTTTGGTATCTACATTGCCAAGATATATTCAACATCCTTATTGAGTACAAAGTGAACAACCATGACACCATCTCACAGGATATATAGGTTAATTTTAAAACTTCCTTGTACCAACTCTGAACTGGGGAAATACTGGTTTACAGTAGTATGCATCTCATTTCTAGAATGAAAATGTAATTTGAGACATTAAATCCTCTGAGGGACTTTAAAGTGTGCGTGTGCGATGACTGCTTCATGTGACTGAATTGTCTTGTGATGTTGTATATATGTAATTTGTTTTAAGGTCTCTGTAACAAATACATCTTAGCTATCAAATTATGTTGTGGTTGATAATATGATGCTGCCATTATTAGTCATCATTAGATGTAAAAAAGGCCACATTACATGAGGAAATAGGAATTTATAGAAACTCTGGGACAATAAACCTTGGGTCAGTGGGTGAGTTACAGACAAAAACAAGCTGACTTCCTCTTAAAGTTTTTTTTAATTGTCACAATATTGTCAGTAAGACGGGTGCTTAAGGAGAAGGGCTTCCCTCATTTTCATAACCCCCTCCCCCGTATTCCCCATATACAGTAATATGAAATTTCCCTTGTGGCACGAACAATTTACTCTATCTATTTTCAGTCTCATTCATTTGTGGTTTCAGGCATCCCTTTTAGTTTTGTTATGTATTTCCTTCCCATTTTGAGACTTCTTCAATAAATAGTAGGAAGCTAATGCTATACTGAAGCCCAGTTCTCTTATTCAGATTATGGTAAATGAAGTATAATCACATGTTGCCAAAGGCTTTTACTATAACTATGACGAAAAAATGCTGTGCTGTGATTAACAGAAAGTAAAAATGCTGTTGTGATAAAGGGGCTATTTCGCAAAAATTGCTAGTCTATAAAGTCGATAAAGCCTTCAGAAATCCTAATGCTGATTAACAATGCATAACAAATGTAGTTAACATTTAGGAAATAATTAAATTCTAATACAACAATAATTGCCTGTCTTCCTAGGGTGTGTTTACCTGTTAATAGAACAAGTCAATTGATTAAAAAACAACACACCAAACTGACCAATTTGCTTTTATAGATGGCAAATTGATTAGACCACCACCATACATTATAACTGCAACTTGAAGCTGGGGAAAGTTATGGAAAATCAAAAATGTCTAAATGAAAGTTTGATTTCATTCATATATATATATATATATATATATATATATATATATATACAGTATATCTCAATATTTAAATCACTCTGCTTTTGTGAAGAAACCAGAGCTAATGCACAGTAACATTTAAGTAACCGAATGAACTAAAATGGCAAAACACACACACACACACACACACATACACACACACACACACACAAACACACACACACACACACACACACACGTTTTATTCCATTTTATATACCAAGATTAATGTTGTCTTTACATAGATATTTCAAATGAACATATCATTATGAAGACATAATATTGAAGAAAAAAAATTCATTTCAATGGAAACTTAATTTTTTGCTTCTTTTTCATTTATATAAATGCAGCATTTTAGATTCCAGTAAAGATCCTGCTCACTAACATAAACTATGGACTAAAGAATACAAAGTTAAAATGTTCTACATATATTTTTAGTTATAGACTGCGTTAACATCTGAGGTCATGTCAGGCCAACAGAGCTGCAGCACACATGAGATACTGTAAACCAGTTACTGCTGTTTTTCACCTGTCTGACAGCATGCACTGAGCTGTTTGCTTGAAAGCACGGACACAACAGGGACATTTTGATGTGCAGAAGAACAAAAGACAGCTGCATGAATGTGTAGTTGTGACAGCAACACAGTTTTGATCTGGCTCACTCGTGCAGTTGACCTGGTAAAAACTCTGCAGGCTTTCTATTTAGTTTGGATCTCTTTTATAAAAGAAAGGGTGAGGTTGTTTTAGGAGGCCTGTACACAGCTTCATAATGTTTTTTTTTGTGTTTGTTCACTATGACATTGTGCATACATCTGACTGTTTTTCTTCATAGTTTATGTCTATTGTATTTTTGAATAGACAAGTGCTACAATGTATATGTAATGTAAACACAAAGCATTTTTTTTGTTCATTAAAAACACAAGTTTTGTTCAGGAATCCAAGATATAAAGGTTTAATCTGGATTTTGCACAGTTGCTGATAATTATATTTAGTCCACATGAAACAATGCTTTCGCCTTTGGTGTTTTTTTAGGAAATAATAAAGGGATGTCTGGTGTTTCCATATTTATTTATCTAAATTGTAATCTGCACTTTGCATTTACATGCACAACATACATTTTTTTAATGAAGTCAGTTAGCAGATGGTAAAAACATTTTCCTGTGGCATTCACCTAAGCTCTAGCTAGCCATAAAGATCATTAAACTGATTTATTAAGTAAACACATTGAATCAAGGTTGATGGGATTTGATTCCACTCCTGAAAAGATTGACTTTTGACAAAAAAGAAAATGACAGGTAATGACATAAGATGTTCATTCTAAAATTAAGAGCACCATAAATTGAAATCAAATTAAATTGATAAGTGAGTCAAGTCACCCTTGACTCAGAAATGTGTTTTGCTTATTGTTACTTCGCTTGGACGTTTGACCTCCACCCTATGAGCTGAGTTTAAGCTTAAAAAAAGGTAATTGTACTTGTAACATTTGATATTCTAAGCAGAGTATTTTAGATGTCTTTAAATGGGACCTGCAGCCATCCTGCATCCATACAACTAACTTTGAGTGAGGAGGAAGTAGCTTATTGAACCTAAGGTGACATGAAATGTGGGTCCATTGCCATTATGGAACAGAAATTGATCATTCAAAGTGAGGTTTCATTGTTGGACAGACACAGGCTGCATCCATGTCAATCTAGGCTTTTTTTTTTTTTTTTTTTTTAAGAGAAAAAAAAAAGTAGCAGTAGGTCTACAGTGCGTACTTCTTAACCATATCATCACTGTAAATGGTAAGCTGTTATCACTCGCTGTACAATTAAATAAATCTAAAAAACCTTATTTAAAGATGCTTAAAAAGCTCTATTTCGCTCCAAGAGCCTTGATTAACCTCCACAATCATCCCTACTCGACCTCTGGTTTACATACGACCCTCTGAAAGGCGCAGAGATAAACAATGCTCAAAAACATGTGAGGACAGCTGCACAATCACAAAAGAAAAGATATCCTAAAATATTTTTTATTGGGTCACCACCAGCTGGGTCTAATTTGTTTAGACAGCTTGATGTTTGAAGTCCTGGGTCTTTTTACGCAATACCTATTGACTAGACCGGATTTTATCCCTATAAAAGCAGCCGTAACTTCACTGAAAGGTAGATGCGCTTAAAGGGTTGTTTTTGCCATCTCGAACTGTATTTTGTGACTCCCTCTGGACCAGGAAAATGTATGCAGCTTTTACGCTCTTCGTCTTCATCTGCTTGACTGCCACCACCCATGCAGATCACCATCAGCCTTGTCGTAAGATCTTGTAGTTCCATCATTTTGGTTATTGTTGTATTGGTTTAAAATGTGTCTAATGTCTTCTATCTTGTTATCAGCATGCGTAAGACCCATCTAACTGACACTGTTGTCTTTCAGATGCACCCAATATGACAGGATTCATGACTGCCGTGAGTTCTTCAAATTTGTCTTTCAAGACCAATAGTCCTCCTTGTACTTTTTAAAGCATTTTAAAATATAGCATTAAACCTATTCTCTTTCTCTCTGAATGTATGTTGTTGAATGACACCAGTTAAGCCTTAAGGGTGAAGTGAAAGCATTTGGTGCATTCACTTATGACTCAATGGGCAAGAAACTACGGTTCAGATCAAACGAGAGCCACCCCGTCAACACATCCGTAGGTTTGGATGTGCTGATGTTTTTCGATAAGGTAACTGATTTCTTTCCTTTTTATAAGTGACAGTTCACTTGATGCTGTTTTTCACCTTGACATTTAAATCTCTGTCTACATCTGGCAGGGGATATTCTATGAGATTGACCTCAAAAACCAGAGCTGTGAGAAAAAAACATTGCAATGCACCCAGCACCCTCTAGATATCCCCGATGATGCAACGTTCATGACTACAGTAAACACTGGGAATCCATCCATTGAAGGGGAGGGATTAAAAATCAATGCATGGACAGGATCAATGCCAGACAAGAAAGGTGAGAGAGATGCTATAAAATAATACATATAATAATAATAATAATAATAATAATAATAATAATAATAATAATAATAATAATAATAATAATAGTAATAATATGTGACAGAGTTTATTATGACTTGAATTTGTTTCCATCTTTCTTTATTTCAGGCAAGTACTACATGGCTGTTACCATGGAATGTTTGCCTGTGAGCACATTCTACTTCTATGAGTCCTCATCATTCCTTTTCAGGTTGGGGAATTATTTTGAAATGCTAGGGGCAAATGACACATATTGATGCGACTTTCTAGTATCTGTTAGCACCACAGGTTATAATGAATGTCGTCGAAATAATCTCCATGTCATTTTCTCACAGCCTCACGGAGATTGACACCGAGATCAAGGATCCTGATCTCCTCATGGTGCCCTCCATTTGTCTGGGACAGCCTTTGGAGGCGACACCTGAAGGGACCGTCCATAGCTTCCTCAACGAGTTCATGTAGATGACACCTTGCCAGCAGAAAATCCAACCCCCTATCCAAGTGTGGCCTGCCAGAACCTTAGACTTTTCTTTGCTTTTCATGTGTGACTCAAGTTTTTCGTGTGGCACTGAACTACATCACATCTGTTTCCATCTTCCACTCCCCTATGAAAATATGGCTTTGAATGGATCATCCTGTATACATACACTTTGATGTGAAGGAAAGAGATGGCCTGGATTATAGAATTAGTCATAATTACTAACAGTTTGGTGGCTTTTTAAGTTGGTACTGCTTACAAAACCTGTAAGATATGCTTAATGGAACAATAAAATGTCAAAGCTGTCAATGGTGTGAAGAGACATTCTTTTATCCAATGTTATTTCCTATTGAGTGTTTTGACTTGACTTTGTATACAACTTTTGAACGCGCATGTTTTGCATCAAGAAACAGCAAACTTTTTCAGAGCTGTATGGTCGGATTAATGCACGAGGGGGCCCTGGGGCAAAAACATAGGTTTGGGCCCCAATTGACTCCCTGTTCCTTTTATCTGTGCATTCTGTAAATATCCATCAAGGAAAGTGTACTACACATGGAAGATTAATTATGTTCTGTCCAGCAATCCAGTAGCAATTAGGTTTTGGTAATTTGATTTGATTAAGTGTTTTTTAAGTGAATTCAAATCAATCAATATACAGTAGGCCTATGTTATAGCCTATAGGTTAAAATATACATGTTCCAGGCCCTTTATAAAAGTTGCTCTAAAAGTACTGACAGTATACAAATAATACAATAAATTAAATTGTAGTAGCCTACATCATCAGTTTATGTGACCTCACTGTTGGAAGAATGCATT
The DNA here is from genome assembly GCF_004354835.1 of Perca flavescens. Classification (NCBI taxonomy): domain Eukaryota; kingdom Metazoa; phylum Chordata; class Actinopteri; order Perciformes; family Percidae; genus Perca; species Perca flavescens. The sequence continues at coordinate 13,126,811 of NC_041343.1, forward strand.
GTAACGCTAGCTAACATTGATTTAACATTGGCGCCATCTACTGGATCATTTGCACTAATTGTTTTATATGCTTGATGTCAAGTCCCGCCTTCCCGCGCAGGCTGCAGCGAGATGCTCCTCGGCTTGTCAGGAAGAGATGAGAGTGGATAGGAATCAATCATCACCAGCTTCGGAAACCTCTGTAGTTGCGTTTGTAGCTCAGAAGTATACAACTGTGCGTGTCAGAACTGTTGTGGGATAACTTGATTTAGCCATACCTGCCAACACTCCCGTTTTTCCCGGTTTTCTCCCGTTTTTTAGCCCTATTTCCCGGACCTCTCCAGGTTTGTTATTTCTCCCGGGAAACTCCTGTAATTTTCAGGGCCAAAACTCCTTTTTAAATAATCGGACCAATATTTCTCTAATGTTGACCAGTTGCCAGATATTTTATGAAACGCATCCTATTCACACAATCCACACCCGTTTGTCACCTCAACCTGGCAACCCAGTTGCGCAGTTGATCTCTGTGCAAGTTTCGTGGACAATTCAGTCTGACCCGAAAGCGAGCTGATAAAAATGACAGGTGAATAGCTGTAAATTTTAACAGTGTTGGGCACAACAATGTACATGCATCTTACCTATTCATACACTTAACAGTACACCCAGTACACAGTACACAGTGCGTGTGTGTGTGTGTGTGTGTGTGTGAGAGTCGGCAGTCGGAGCGCTCTCTGTCAAGATGCAGAGACGTCAGATATGCTCGAGCTTATGCGCTTTCGGGTACCGAAATTTGGCACCGTTTGATTTAAAGTGAATCCGTCCTCGGTAATACCGACAATATTTTTTATTTTGAATGCGTTCTGCAGAGAAGGGAGACTGGTGTTATTCACGGTTTAGAATGAAAGGGAGGAAACAGGACAGAGTAACACGGCGGATATCGTTCATATACATTTTTTTAAAGACCTAGTTAAGGCGGCCGCCCGTCTTGCTTGGGCGGCCGCCTAAGCTGCAAAGTGTTGCGGGAAACCCTGAGATTTATTGCCAAAAAGCATTGTTACCACTGAGAAATAATCTACCAAACACAAATTTCCTTACTTTTTGTGCTAAGAATATATGATCAATACTTACACTTTATTAATCTTGTAGGAATTCGCTGTTTCTCCAAAATCTCTAACGTTAGCTGCACTGAAATGTCAGGTGCAGGCAGGCACTAAGCTGTCACTCAAAAATACTCCAAAACTCATTAGCCAATGGGGACGCTCCCCTGTAAAACCCGCCCACGTGAGAGCTTTGTGTCAGAATTGCAAACAAAGACTTTGGAAGCGCAAACAAGAAAGCTGGGAGCAAAACTGCAAACGTGATGGAGAGAGCAAAAAACTGATCATTGAGAGAAAGAAGCAGAGGGAATTATAAACAAAAGGACATATCAAATGAATAAAAGACCATTATTTTACGACTACACAAAGTTTAAAGTGTTACCTTTGAAGTGACAATTTTTTTGCTTGACTTAGTGTTTTTTGTTTGATACTTGAGAAGTTTTGCCTGGAATTAAAGACACAAAAATAATCCCATACATCCATACAAATAACTTTGAGTGAGGAGGAAGTAGTTTATTGAACCTAAGGTGACATGAATGCCATTATGGAACAGAACTTCATCATTCAAAGTGAGGTTTTTAAGTCTCACAGACACAGGCTGCATCCATGTCAATCTAGGCTTTTTTCTTAGCAGAAAAAAAAGCTGACTGAGATCTACATGGAGAAGTATGCACCAAATAAACCACTTTGAATTTTTACTGTTTTCATGAATACAAAAGTTGGGTGACCCTCCCTCCTAGACTAAAACATATTGGGTGACCCTCCCCTCAACAAAGAATAAAAAGACATGACCCTCCCCTATTTTCCTCCGGTCGTCCATTCCATAAAGGAATCAAATGGTCCCTAAAATATTTTTGTATTGGATCACCACCAGCTGGGTCTAATTTATTTAGACAGCTTGATGTTTGAAGTCCTGGGTCCTTTTACGCAATACCTATTGACTAAACTGGACTATATCCCTATAAAAGCAGCAGTAACTTCAGTGAAGGGTTGTTTTTGCCATCTCGAACTGTATTTTGTGACTCCCTCTGGACCAGGAAAATGTATGCAGCTTTTACGCTCTTCGTCTTCATCTGCTTGACTGCCACCACCCATGCAGATCACCATCAGCCTTGTCGAAAGACCTTGTAGTTCCATCATTTTGGTTATTGTTATATTGGTTTAAAATGTGTCCAATGTCTTCTATCTTGTTATCAGCATGCGTAAGACCCATCTAACTGACACTGTTGTCTTTCAGATGCACCCAATATGACAGGATTCATGAATGTGGGGAGTTCTTCAAATTTGTCTTTCAAGACCAATAGTCCTCCTTGTACTGTTTAAAGCAATTTAAAATATAACATTAAACCTATTCTCTTTTTCTCTGAATGTATGTTGTTGAATGACACCAGTTAAGCATTAAGGGTGAATTGAAAGCATTTGGTGCATTCACTTATGACTCAATGGGCAAGAAACTACGGTTCAGATCAAACGAGAGCCACCCCGTCAACACATCCGTAGGTTTGGATGTGCTGATGTTTTTCAATAAGGTAACTGATTTCTTTCCTTTTTATAAGTGACAGTTCACTTGATGCTGTTTTTCACCTTGACATTTAAATCTCTGTCTACATCTGGCAGGAGATATTCTATGAGATTGACAGCAAAAACCAGAGCTGTGAGAAAAAAACATTGCAATGCACCCAGCACCCTCTAGATATCCCCGATGATGCAACGTTCATGACTACAGTAAACACTGGGAATCCATCCATTGAAGGGGAGGGATTAAAAATCAATGCATGGACAGGAACAATGCCAGACAAGAAAGGTGAGAGATGCTATAAAATAATACATATAATAATAATAATAATAATAATAATAATAATAATAATAATAATAATAATAATAATAATAATAATAATATGTGACAGAGTTCATTATGACTTGAATTTTTTTTCATCTTTCTCTATTTTCAGGCTGGTACTCCATGGCTGTAACCATGGGATGTTTGCCTGTGAGCACATTCTACTTCTATGAGTCCTCATCATTCCTTTTCAGGTTGGGGAATTATTTTGAAATGCTAGGGGCAAATGACACATATTGATGCGACTTTCTAGTATCTGTTAGCGCCACAGGTTATAATGAATGTCGTCATTTGTGTATCATTTTCTCACAGCCTCATGGATATTGACAACAAGATCAAGGATCCTGATCTCCTCATGGTGCCCTCCATTTGTCTGGGACAGCCTTTGGAGGAGACACCTGAAGGGACCGTCCATAGCATTCCTCAACAAGTTCATGTAGATGATACCTTGCCAGCAGAAAATTCAACCCCCTATCCAAGTGTGGCCTGCCAGAACCTTAGACTTTTCACAATGTATGTTACAAGACAGTTTAACAAATATTGCTATGGGCAACTCCTGGCAGCTTTTTATATTTCTTTGAGTAGACAATTGATAAGTCAGACTTATTCTTATGAGTCATTTGTGCTGAAACAAGAAACCATGCATTTGGGGTAAAGACCATTCATTAGGGGCTTAACAAAACAAACATAGGCTACGATATGGGAGCTTTTGTTGATTTGATCATCAGATGATTTACTAATATAACTGGATGGCATAATTTACTTATAAGTTCGAGAAATGTGGTCAAATATATTAGGGTTATTATATTATGTGTGAGTGTATGTAAATATATTTTTGTGAAGAGTATGTATGTGTATATACATGTAGGTTTGAATGTCGATATATATCTGTATGGATTGTACATTAAAAAACACCAAATTGCATATAGTTACATGGGAGTGTTCCACAGTACTAAGGGTCAGGAAGGGAAGTTTAAAAAATAAAAATAATAATAGTGACAATAATTAATTACTGAGCTACGGAAAAAAGGGGTAGGATTAAATAAGTGTATAGGCCTACTTCTTCCTACTCCTTTTCAGACATGTCTATGTTGGTTAATGTTTCTTATTGTTTATTAAATGTTTTGCTGATTTAACTTATCTGTACACTTCTTTGATGTTTTGTTTGGTTTATTTTTGATATGTCTGAAATAAATTTCTTCATTCATTCTTCATTCATAATCAATAATCAATCTAATTCCAATCTGGGCTAACACAGGAGTTAATGTATGTCAAATTGAAATTAGAGTCAAGTTTTAAGTTAACACACAACTTCTTCCAAAGTGTTCACTTGTTCTAGGTCTTTATGTAATCTGTAGCCTACTTTTCTTTGGATTACCTGTGAATTTAGTCTAACATGTTTATATTTTCATATTGTTACATATTTTTAAAATACAAATGCATTTGTGATACACAATCTAGTGAGTTACAGTACCTCTCTCCACACACAGAGACATGCAGATTGATTTCAGGCTTGGCTGTTTTTGCTTGAAGTGGATATTGTCCAATACAGTGAGTCAATAAGCTTGACAAACGAGAGAAAAGTCAGAAGCTCGAGAGCACTAACAGACATGATGTGGCCCCTTCTGAGCAATTCACGGAGCCACCGACAGGTGGTGTGTGTGCTACATGCATAACAACGAAAATACAAACTGTACCTTGCTATGTTAGCCACCAAGAAGCTTCTTAACGTTAGCTTGCAAACAAACTGTTATTTTTGAGTTTTGGGAAATGACAGTTTGTGCAGGAAAATAACGATATCACCCTCTTTGCAAAGTCCGCAACGTTGGGATTATTTGATTTCAGTCCGTCTTTGATTTAAAACGAGGTAAGTAAGTTGTAAAATGGCGGATAGCTAACGTTAACATCCAGGGAGTTTGTCATTGATGCTGCTATAACGTTACTGGCTAGCTGATCAGGCACTTGACATTAGTGTTGTCGGGGGTAATTGACATAAAAATACGACTTTCAGAATAAATTAAAATGAACGTGATGAATAATGGTGAGGTAGCCATTCCAGCTGGTGTACAGTAGCTAGTGGTCCCGTTGGGCAGCTAGCTAGCTATAGCTAACGGTAATGCTTTCCAAACTAGCAACTAATCTGATGCTGAAAAATTATCAAACTAATTCTAAAGTGAATCCTAATCCCAAAGTAAGTTGCTCGGTACGAATAAAGTGGCCAAGGAGAGGGTCTAAAGGTAACTAGATAATGTATCGGCTAACATCTCAATCAGTAGCTAAGGTTAGCTCCCATTAGCCAGAGAGCTGTGCGGCACGGCCGTTTTAGCAAAGACAGCTCGTCAGGAAGAGATGAGAGTGGATAGGAATCAATCATCACCAGCTTCGGAAACCTCTGTAGTTGCGTTTGTAGCTCGGAAGTATACAACTGCGCGTGTCAGAACTGTTGTGGGATAACTTGATTTAGCTATATTCGAAGTAAGATTAGAGTTAACCACCACATAAATCTGGAAAATACTTGTGGGGATATTACGTTAACGTTACTTATCCAAGCAAGTAACGAACGTTATATCGAGGCACTCAAAACCAGTGCGCTTCCTGTTTATGGTCCATGAAGTCCGATGTCAGGCCCCTCGTCTGTTCAGGACAAGGACAACCATGTCATGTTTACACCGCATTTTGGTATTGCCCGTTACAGTTCTAGTGTGCTTGTGTTGTGTAAACACGCCCCCACAGATTTCCCTTATCTGCTGTAACAGCTTATTTGCCGAGTTGTGAAGCATCGGCATCTGCATACCTTACGTTATTTGTCTGGTTGAACCACATAACCGTACAAAAAATAATTATATCAGGTTAATGTACTTAAGTCGAAAAACTAATTAATTCCCTACCCTCGCCCTACCTGCAAAAAAGTAGGCCTATGTGCGGTGAGACAGGCAGTCCACACCACACCGTCCTACAGGTAGCCTACTGTTGGAGGAGCTGGGTTTCTTTTTAAAGACATTGACAATCACATGACTGGAGAATGTCAGTCAGCACAGGGAATTTGTTAAACTAAAAGAAAATAGTTTTTTTCTATCTTTTCCAGGCCCATGCATGCAAGTGCAGGGTTCCACTTAAACACTACACACTTTCTCCTAGTTTGGAAGACCGCATACCCAAGCCAGTCAGTAGCCTACAGTGTGGTTGAAAATAATAGGCTACTGTAATGGGCCCAGAAAATGGGCCTTATGAATCATGTCTGCAGCTATATGCATGCTGGCATTCGCTCATTTGTGTCAGCCAGCAGGAACTTAAGTTGTAGATTTAGCTTCAGTTCTTCAGTACTGGTGTCATACTGCTCTGTCATATAACCACCTGGCCAATGGTAGATGGGCAATTTGCCTTTAGAAAACCATCTGCTTGTCTTGCTCAGTAGAATTAATGTTCAACTTTGGGTCAAGAGGTCTAACAGTAACAGACATTAACTCCCTGTGAGTGTGGCTACCAAGTTAAACACTACACAAAATCACTTTCTAATATCCCCCATTCTTATCATTTGACTTAACGAGAGGAAGCAAAAAAAGCATGATTTTGATAAGGCCATTAAATTAATTTTCACTGCCCAGCTGCAAATTCTCCCACAGTCACAGTCCACCCTCAAAAACATGTATAAATACATAAAATTGTCATCTAGTGATGTAGCACATTTTGGGTATTTTTATTTGATGAATGAAAAACTGTTATTAAACAAACTATTATTAGTCATCATAATGTGTATTAACTAATTGATTACCATCAGCACTAGGTAGTAATACACCATAACAAACTGGAGGATGACAACAGTGATTGACAATGAAAATGCGTTATCTGTATTTCCAAATGTGCAGTTTTTATGTTAATATAAATAACTGATTTTCAAGCCCTGGATTAGCTGCACAGTTGGAGATAGAAGTAGGATTTAGGAGTTCTCAGTGTGTAAAATTGTAGAACAGAGAGTGGAAGAAACTGACAAAAGCACCCCCATTAAGGCTGTAACAAAAGCCTGGATGTTGAGGAGAGCTCTGAACGATTCAGAAGATGTGTGATTTAAAGTAGGGCTGCAGCTAATGATTGTTTTCTTCGTCAATCAGTTAAGATTATTACATTAATTGTTCTGTCTACAGAATCTCAGAAAATATTGGAAAAAAGGATGACATATTCAGATTGCTTTTTTTGTTTGGCCAATTGTCCAAAAATGAGAGAAGTAGCAAATATTCGCGTTTGAGAAGCTGAAACCAGAAAATATCAAAATTGGTGCTAAAATTTCTGTCTGTAGGCCTTTTTCAGCCTTTTTCACAGCAGACATTTTGACATACTGTAGTAGGCAAAGCACAGATGTCACTAATAACACTAACAATGGCTCTGTTCTATTCATGTGTCCCAGTAGGCCATGGCAGTGTGACAGTGAGCCAAAATGAACAATACCAGCACCCTGAAACTGAAACAGCTAAAAGTAATTCAACCATTATTAATTTTATTATTAAGCCTACACCTCTGCTTTTTCAGGCTTTCCCAATGTTTAATAAGCTATAAATACACCAATCATGTCTGTTTGGCCTTAAGAATAAACATGCATTACGGTGAAAAACATTGGTTAACAGGGTTCTATTTAAGGTGTAAATGTAGCTTAGCTAGCAGAACAAAAAGTGGTGAGTTCATGAGCAAAAATTCACAATCTAGTGTATATATGGGGGAAAATCAGTCACTTACATTGACATTTTACATTACAATTTCAAGTAGCTAGACTACTACTGGCGTTCAACGACTTGGACTCACCAACTAGTTGTTTAAAAAATATTTCTTGTGTACACAACTTGTAGAGATATGCTATCAGTGTAATTATAGCTGAGACCCAGAAAATGCTGTCATATTGTCTTGGCTTTAATCAAACATAATATCTCTGCATGGTAATCATCATGGCATATACACTGGTTTCATGTAACTGAGGTGTTTGAGTGGTTCATTGCCAGGCTGGTGCATCTTAGGTGAGCCTGATGTGCCAATAGAAACAAACATGTTCTCTTCATCCCTGGTCTTGAGTGTTAGATGGGGTCTTGTATAACATGTAGAGCTGGATGATAAGGACAAAATCAAACATCACAATCATTTTTGACCCTATACCTCAATATCAATATTGTGGTGGTATTGGTTGGCAATCAGTGCTTCACAAAATATTTACACAATGAGATTTTTGATAAATAATCATCAGTAATGTAGATATAATGACTAAGTGGGTAAAAGCAAATAATAGAACAGCCAGAACAGTCTGGTAAGTTCAGAAAATTACATCACTTTACTGTAATGTAGCCTTTAAAACCAGGAAAAGACAACACGTTATCTTCATATTACAATATCAAAAATGTAAGAAGATATCTAGCCTCATATATCGATGTTGATATAATATTGATATATTACCCAGCCCTAATAAGATGTACTGGGATTTGTTTGTGAGGTATTGCAGCTAGTGTCTGTGTCGTCATTCATCAACAAACTTTTCTCACATGGCTTATTTTCCAGGTGCAGATACCTTCTTGCTTGGGGTCCAGAGCAGTAGAAGCACCCACTCAAGCAGATCCAGAAAATGTTAAAGAAATGATAGCAGCGCAGGATTTGCACACAGAGTTTCAATTTCCTCAGTAAGCAGAGCATCACAGATATGAATTCTCAAATTAAACTTGCATTTGAATGTTTCTTTTGTGTGTGTATGGATGTACACTGTCATGTTATTCTAGGAACTTAAATGTTATTTTTGAAATCTGTTTAGTGGTTGTAATGACTTCATCTGTTGTGCACAGAGAGGCAGAATCTCAGTTGTCTTCAGATACTGACTTTGATGATCCTGATGGCAAACATGCAAAGACAGGAAAGGGCATGGTATGTTTTTCAAACCTTTGATCTTCATTTATTCCTTTTCCATATCTGCCCATGTGTAATCAGGGTCACAGGGAGGCTATAAACTATTCAGTCTAAACTACTGCACATTTAATGATCATGAACTGTGCTCAGAGTTAAAACACAATAACACACTTTCATCTTTCATTTTATAGGGGTGGGAATCTCTTGGCACCTTTCGATTCCGATTCAGAGGCTAACGATTGGATTCTAAACCGATTATTGATGCATCTCGATGCAACAATTTTTTATGTACATTTCCATGCGTAATTTAAAAAAATATACTACATATACAGTAAATCTGAGTTTGCTACTCAGAGTTTGCTCACTTCCTAGACAAAGCACCTAGACAAAGCTTAGATTTTGACATACATTTGTCACACACAAGTTTTAATGAAATGTTTTGTCTACTGAGGTTTTTATTTTGTAGTCATTCCATGCTTAAGCCTTAAACATGCTTGTGAAAGTCACCTTCTCTCACAGTAATCTTCCATGTCAGAGGCTCGGTCGTGTTTAAAGGTGGAGAATTGGCTTCTCAGAACATGAAGGTGTCAGATGTAATGTGATAAAGTAGATGAACAGCCTATATGTTTTTTGCTTAATTATTTGATTCTTATTAGATCATGTGTATATATACAAAATTACATTTCTTTTCTTCTTTTTGGCCATTTTTGTGTTTTTTTTTCTGCACTCTTGCCTAAACTCTAAGTTGTTGTCCATTATCCCATCCTCTTTTCTGATTTGTACTTGTCTGGAGACAGTAACCTTTAAATAAAAATCAACACATTTATAAAAAAATATTATTATTAACTTATCTGAATCGAGCATTGAATCGTTGTAGAGAGAATCGCGATGCATCTAAGAATCAATGATTTTTCCCACCCCTATCATTTAATATTTTTCTCCCTAACAGGCAGCCAAGAAGGGGAAGAAGGCGTTTGGAGACAAGGCCAAAGGTGGGGGAGCAGGGAGGACCCCCGGTCTTGGCAGGGTGAATGGCCATCATCAGGAGAACGGGATGGAGAATATGACCCTGTTCGAGGTGGTTAAAACGGGGAAGAGTGCCACACAGGTGGGTGTTGTAGTTTCTTCTCATCTTCTTCTTATTGTTTTGTTGTGAAAATATTTTAACTGGGGTGGTAGCTGTGGGTTCTTTTTTTTTTTTTTTCGATGGAATTGTATTGGGGCAGCACCATCATCCCGAACATGCAGTGATATTTTAAGATTTTTTTCCAAAGTTGTATTTGTCATGGTCATTTATTTATTTTCTAGTCTGTTGTTGATGACTGGATCGAGGCATACAAACATGACAGGGACATTGCTCTCTTGGACTTAATCAACTTCTTCATTCAGTGCTCGGGCTGTAAAGGTAAGTATTTGATATGATGTGTCTAAATATGTAGCAGGTCGGGTGCCTGAAAGTAAATACATGCTGAACTTTGCTGACATTTTGTAACTCTTTACACAGGTGCTGTGAGTCCAGAGATGTTCAGACATATGCAGAACTCTGAAATTATCCGAAAAATGACGGAGGAGTTTGACGAGGTGATGCAGGCTGTTTTTACATTGATTTACAGTACTTATGCTTAAATCAAAGAAGACTCTAACCATAAATCTGTGCAGTTTTTAGATGCCAACATGTGACAAACATAAAGGGAAATAAACAGTATGAATCGACAGTGATCCTCCTGACCTGAATCTGATTTTCTCCCTGCTATCATCAAACAGGACAGCGGGGACTATCCGTTAACTATGTCAGGACCACAGTGGAAGAAATTCAGGATAAGCTTCTGTGACTTCATTGCGGTTCTGGTGCGTCAGTGTCAGTACAGCATCATCTACGATGAGTATATGATGGACACAGTCATCTCACTGCTCACCGGCCTGTCTGACTCACAGGTCAGGGCGTTTAGACATACAAGCACACTAGCAGGTTAGTTTTAATATGCACATTTTCACTTTGGTGTTCTGCATTTCTGCTCCCTGCCTGTCCGCACACTCACGGCGTTATTGTGCAGAAGCTGTATCTGAATTTCGTCATTTCCTGCAGCCATGAAGTTGATGACAGCCCTGGTGAATGTTGCTCTCAACCTTAGCATCAATATGGACAACACTCAGAGACAGTATGAGGCGGAGAGGAACAAGGTTGTTGCAAAAAGGGCCAATGATAGGTTGGAGCTCCTGTTACAGAAGCGTAAAGAGGTGAGAAGAAATATAAGTTGTCTAACACTTGTATCATTCCAAAGCATTTGGAATGTATTCAATGTTTCTCTCAAATACCAAGTCTGTTTGTTCTGTGCATATCATAGTTCCATTAATGACATTAGCTGCATTCATCCACACTGTACATTTTATGTCTATGCCATCTATTTATTCTTCTCTGCATGCTAAACTGCACTTTGTTGAACTAGTAGTTACTGTGTGCAATGACAATAACATTTAAGAGTCTAATCCAAATATATAGTAGACCTCATGCATTTATCCCTCATACAAACAGATTTCTTCTTATGTGGCCTGTACAAGTGATTGAAGAGAATTTGTGGCGTTTACCAATTTTTACGTATTTAGAATTTTCTTTTAGGTGCATACAGAATTTACAAGTGGTCCAGACCTGTCATACGAATCATGAACAGATAGTCTGCCTTTCTCCAAAGGGAAAAAAACATGTCACATCTGACCTGAAATAACAATTAATCTAAATTAACTTTGAGTTTACTAAGTAACTTTAGTTACTGGAGTAACTAAAATAAAATATATAACTAAGATAATGCTGTCCAGTTTAATCCTCTGTTGCACCAACGGTGTAATATCACCTCCTGTAGGCTATGAAATCTCATTGTTTTGGTTATTTTCATGCATTTAAAAAGTATCACTTTCTGTTTATCTTTCAGCTTCAAGAAAATCAAGATGAAATTGAAAACATGATGAATGCAATTTTCAAAGGAGTGTTTGTTCACAGATATCGGTATGTGAATCCTTGATTGATTTGTATGTTGACTGAGAGATTTTACTGAGGAGCCTCTAATCATACTTGAGTCTTATCGCAACAAGCAGGGACTTTTCAATGTTCATTGTTGGCTTTCTGGCGCCCTCTAGTGTGAAATTAATGTCAACACCAATATTTGTCTATATAATTTTAGTTTGACACCCAACAGCTCTGCTGTGTTAACACAAGGGCATGTTATATTATGTTACTGACTAATTTAAATCAGTTATCTTCTATTTGCCAGTGATGCCATTGCTGAGATCCGAGCTGTTTGTATTGAGGAGATTGGAGTGTGGATGAAGCTGTACAGTGACGCCTTCCTCAATGACAGCTACCTGAAGTATGTTGGCTGGACAATGCATGACAAGGTGAGACTGTGTATGAACAAATTAACCGTAACTTGAGAAAAGCTGATGAAGTGAAAAAAAACATGTCCAGATATATTTACCAAATTTACACTAACTTCTAACCTCAGTTTAAATCAAAGTAGCCTTTGAGTCAAACTTCTTGCAGTCACTTCAGAATACAAGCCATACGTAGTCCTCTTTGCTGGAATATTTTTGCTGGGAGAAGCAGCTACTGGTAGTGTTGTATTTCAATCAAACAGGATGGTAACATCACAAAAGGTCCCCGTTTGTCCTTTTCTCCAGCACCACTGGGGCTCGGTGCTTGTGCTCCGTTGTTGTTTGAAGATAAGATTATGACATACAATGTTTTTACAATCTAAATCATGAAGAGAAGTGCATCCATATCAGCATAAGACCAGCAGGTCCCATAACTTTTGGAGGACTTCATGTTATTGGGTCCATATCACCTTTTTATCAAAATCTGATCAATTATTTTGGTTGTGGCAAAGGAATGGAAAAAAACAGAACATTATATAATTACATTGTGTCTATAGGGGTACATAATAATAAACCGGTTTAATTGGGATAATGGCAAAGTAACCCTTAAGTTTTGGCATTCAAATATGATCAATAATTTATGTGTTTCTAATGTGACTGCAGCAAGGTGAGGTGCGGCTAAAGTGCCTGACTGCCCTACAAGGTCTGTTCTACAGCAGAGAGCTCGGCGCACGACTGGAGCTCTTCACAAGTCGCTTCAAGGTGAGCCAGCAGCAGCAACACTTCAGTGCTAGTTAGTCTTGTGCGTCATAAAAATGTGTAAGTATACAGGCTTTTCACTAATTGCACCTTTTATATAAAGAGTAATAACATGATTATGACTTCAGTATACCCATGCATGATATGACAACTAATGTTCTGGAGATCATCTAGCAAAAATACTGTATCTAAAAGCTACTCTCATTGACAGGACCGAATTGTATCGATGACTCTGGACAAGGAATATGATGTTGCAGTGCAAGCCATTAAACTTCTGACGCTTGTCTTGCAGTGAGTAACCTCCCCTCCTCTTGAATGACACTCTGCATTTGATCTTGTCTTATGAAGTCGCATAATATGAAAAGACATAATACTCATTAAAGTCAACACGATAAACATTTTTTTACAGATTGGGATTTCATTTATTTTGTCTCAAATAAGAGACATTACCCTTGTCCATTAGTTTCATCATTTTTGTTTATAGCTGAGGTGACTGTTACTGGGTTTGAAATGGGGAGAATATGACTGTAGTTTATATGTTTTTCCCTTAAAGCTTCCGTAAACAAACCATTTCACACATTTAATTCTAAATGCTCATCTTTGATTGCCTAAGAATGTGGGCATTTCATTTCACAGGAGTAGTGATGAGGTTCTGACAGCAGAGGACTGTGAAAGCATATACCATCTGGTTTACTCAGCACATCGACCCATCGCTGTTTCAGCAGGAGAATTTCTCTTTAAGAAGTGAGTTTTTTTCTTTTGAAATTTTGTAACTGATAATAGATGTGGCTATCATATTTTCAACACATTTATGTTAGGTCACATTACACGGTTTAAGTGCCAGAAGTGTTGCAGAAGAGGCTTGTTTATGGTCAGATTGGATTCGCATTAGCCTACATTAGATTCCAAAGTTCATCTTGTTTTACAGCAAAAACAGAAGTGCAAAGAATTGGTGTGCCTGCCAAGTTAGTAACTGTGTGAGATCATGTTAAATATATTAAAGTAGAAACAATATTATGCATTTGGAGGTATGTTGAATCCATCATACAACCCCTTCAAGAGATCATCTAAACAATGTATCCCTATAGAAATAGTGGGATAATAATGGGAAAATCCTGTTAAATCACAAAATCTAGTACTATGTGACTCCTGGCCTTTATGTCTGTGACACCCTATGTTTGTCCCACCTCATAGCTTTCCCAAAGGGACTGCAGGCAGAGCAGTTGTTTATTTCACCTGGCTTTTCGAGGCATTTTTAACAGCCTTTTGTATTGTGCTGATTGAAGGCTCTTCAGCCATCGAGATCCTGAGGAGGAGGGATTACCCAGGAGGGGCAGGCAGAGCCTCAATGGCAGCCTTATCAAGACTACTGTCTTCTTCTTCTTGGAGAGTGAGGTAACCAGGCCTTTGTGTCTCACTCCTGGATGTTAACCCTGTGCTCACTGTAATACATATGTTTTTTGTAAGAAATCTGTTCTAGTTTTGAGTGTTATGATCTCATTTTAGTTTTGGATGAGATAATTCCAATTCTTTTAATCAAATGTATGTTTTCAATTTTATTCTATAAGATTTATCATTTGATGTTTTACAGCTCCATGAACATGGGGCCTACTTGGTGGATAGCTTGTGGGATTGTGCGTCAGAGCTGCTGAAAGACTGGGAGACTATGATCAGCCTGCTGCTGGATGAGCCCATGTCAGGAGAGGAGGGTAAAGATCCATTCTTTCAGACAATTACTGGCTCAGATGTTTAGCTTCAGTATGAGGAAAGGAAACCTTCCTTAAAGGTATCATTGTATATAGTTCTACTCTTTTTTCTTCTTCTTTTCTTTGCTTGGTATTCAGGTAGTTGGGCAAGTATTTTCATTATATTGTCAGTAATCGTCTGTGTCTGTGATTTGTAGCCCTGACTGATCGCCAGGAGACGGCTCTGGTTGAGATCATGCTCTGTGCCATTCGGCAGGCTTGTGAATGTCACCCTCCAGTAGGCAGAGGCACAGGGAAGAGGGTGAGCGTCAGGTCGTCATGCTCGACATACAGTAGAGAGGATAATTTGTGTCTCTTGAATGATTTCATGTTATAAACATTGTTTGGTTTTTGTGCATGGAAAAGGTCCTGTCTGCCAAGGAAAAGAAAACACAGCTGGATGATCGGACACGGATCACAGAGATGTTTGCAGTTGCATTACCTCTGTTATTGGCAAAGGTGATTACTTGTGTTCTGCACTACAGCCACCAGCTGTCAGAGTTGGTTTAATTCCCAACCATTCAACCTAAATGCTTTCTCTTTTCTTGTCCCCCAGTACTGCGTCGATATTGATAAGGTGACGAATTTGCTACAAATACCAAAGTACTTTGATCTTGACATCTACACAACTGGCCGGTTAGAAAAGGTTTGTCAATTTTTACATCTGTTCTAGATTATGCAACTTGTAAATTGCAAGCAGTGTCAGTTAAACAATGTTATGTGCTTTCATGTTCTCATTAAGCATTTGGATGCCTTGTTGCGGCAAATCTGGGAGGTCCAGGATAAGCACACAGACACTGAGGTCCTGGAGGCTTGCTCTACCACCTACCATGCTCTCTGCAACGAAGAGTTCACCATCTTCAACCGCGTGGACATCGCTCGCTCCCAGCTTCTCGATGAGCTTGTAGACAAGTTCAATAGACTCCTGGAGGACTTCCTGGAAGAGGTGTGTGTTTTAAGATTTATCTTTGCATTGATTGTTTGAAAGCATGTTCGCAGGTGCAGAGGCAGGGGTGAATGTCACAGGTTTAATCTCTTGTTTGTCAGGGTGAAGAACCAGATGAGGATGATGCCTACCAAGTTCTATCTACACTAAAGAAAATCAGCGCTTTCCACAAGTAAAGCAGTCAACATGTTTTCTCATGATTTCAATTTATTGTTACTAATTAAAGACATTTTTTTTTCAAAGTTGACGGGAAGACAACACAAGGGTTAAGTTGAGTTTTAGTTTTCTTTTATGAGGTAAGATGTGGTTAATACAATTTGCATGCATCATGTTATTATGTATTATTTATCATTTGTGTTTTTCTTTTTGCTTCCAGTGCACATGACCTCTCTAAGTGGGATCTCTTCACCAGCAACTACAGGCTACTCAACACAGGCCTGCAGAATGGGGATATGCCTGAACAGGTACTAGCAGAGTATTCTCTAACTTTGTCAGTAATACCCTTTTTCCACCAAATTAGCATGTAAATACAGATTTTTTTAAACACAGGTAAACCCGTTAAAAATAGGCAATAAAATTCTTTCTTATTGCCAGTAAGACAAGTATGCCTGTCTTTTTTTTTCTGGTGTGTCACGTTCTACGTCAAAAACACTCTGGAAAAGGTGTTAACTTTTCCTACTACAGCTCTACGATACAGTGCACAAAACCATTGATAAATACCCAAAAAAATGCAAAACCAACAATTTCAGTCAATCAGTGTGTAAACACTTAAGTATCCATGGTCGGCTTTCTGCAGAAAGTTTATTTCTTGAAAATCATGTAAACAAGGAAATTGGTTTCTGTAATTAGGGTAGGGGATTACAGAAATCTTGCCCATGGGTAACATGGTTTCTAATCAACTTTTTACATGAAAAAAAGGTGCAGACAGGGAAAGTCACAGAGCAGAAAGGAGAGATAATCACATGGAGCATTGCATTCTTGTATTTAAAATGATCCCATCCAAAGTCCGACTGAAACTAACACAAAGTAGCCAAAGTAGTAGAAGTCTAAATAAGTTTGTCTCCACCATGGAACTATTCTTTAAATTCACACATATTTGTGTTGTGAGGAAGCAGCGTGTTCTGTAACTAATACCGTTAAAATAAGCAAGCAGTAAGGTTGGGATAGGGGAGAAATATAACATTTATAAGCAGATTACCTGCGTAACTGAATTTCTCTGAGTAACCTGGTTACTTAAGTACATGTAAATGCATGGACTGTGTGGAACAGTATGGCTCATCTGATCTCCTTGCCTTCCCCCCAGATTGTGATTCATGCAATGCAGTGCACCCATTACATCATCCTGTGGCATCTTGCGAAGGTTTCAGACGGCAGTTCATTAAAGGTATTTACATATTGGTCATAACGCATTTTTAGGTATACTTGGCAAAATAAGTGTATAAGGAAAGGTATAAAAAGGATATCAGTTAAAACAAACCAAACATGTTTATACAGTTGTCAAATAGCTACATTATCACAGTCAGTTTAAAAGTGGTCTACCTTCTAATGTGCAAGACCGCTAACAGCCATTTACTACATTATTAAAAGAATATTAACACTGAATTCTTTAAAGAGATTTGGGTTTTGGATTGCATCTGCTAAGTGGTATTCCCTGGTACATCGAGTTTTAAAGTACTTTTTACACATTTTTTACTTTATACTTAAAAAATGTAGCAAGAAAGTTATGGTTTTTCTCCAAAGACTTGTTCCAAAGATTTTGGCACTAATTGATTGTCTACTTGAACATTTGCTCCTTTTAGGCTGATATGGTGACCTTGAGAAAGCAAATGAGAGCTTTCTGCTTGATGTGTCAGCGTTACCTAAACAGCATCAACAACGCAGTTAAAGAACAGGTGGGTTTATGTCGATAGGACTGTTCTTTTATTCCTGACTTCTCTACATGGCCGTTTTTCAATACTACTGAAAGTGTTCATCAATGCTGAAGTGTTGTGTTTATTCCAGGCCTTCACCATACTATGTGATCTGCTAATGATCTTCAGTCACCAAATTATGTCTTCAGGCCGGGAACAACTGGAGCCTCTGGTCTATACGCCAGACTCCTCTTTGCAGGCAGATCTGCTCAACTTCATTCTGGATCAAGTGTTCATTGATCAGGATGATGACAACAACAGCACAGGTCAGAGTCGGTCAGCATTGTGTGTCAACCAACCACACTCAAATTTGAAAAATGAGTAGGCATGTACTGTTTATGATTTCTTTTTGTAAATATTTGTAATATTTTGTATTTTCCAGACGGACAGCAAGACGAAGAAGCCAGTAAAATTGAGGCTCTGCATAAGCGAAGAAATCTTCTAGCTGCCTATTGCAAATTAATCATTTACAATGTGGTGGAAATGAACACCGCAGCAGATATATTTAAACAGTATATGAGGGTAGGTTTAAATCCCTTTTTTATCACTTATAAGGAATTCTTCTTACCCTGCTCTTCTTAATAACAGTATTCCTTCTCTTTTTTCTTAGTATTACAATGACTATGGAGATATCATCAAGGACACATTGAGTAAAACAAGGCAAATCGACAAAGTACAATGTGCAAAGACACTCGTATTGAGCCTGCAAGCGGTAAGATTCTTTGCCCAGGTTGAGACTCGATCATTTGTAAAAAGATATCATTTATTGTTGCCTTTTCATTTTTGTAGATCCATGAGTAGATGCCAGCAAATCTTCCACAAAATCTAAAACATTTACTGACTTTAATAGTAATCTATGAGGCATCACCTTTACAAAAGCTTGCTCCACTGTGCCATGTAAACAGAGGAAGATGGGGGTCTTCTTCAAACTGAATTATAATAAAATATAAATTTGGATACAGCTGGTTTAAGTTACAGCAGATCACAGGTGCATTTATTCCAGGATTTAGACTTCTCAGTCTGTGAAAATACCTTAACAAAATGTTGAAAAAGTGTATTTCTGTTGTTACCTTTCATAGTTATTCAATGAGATGTTGTCTGAACTTGGCTTCATTGTCGACCGCTCAACATCAGCCTTCTGTGGCATAAAAGAGCTCGCCCGACGCTTCTCGTTGACTTTTGGCTTGGATCAGTTGAAGACCAGGGAGGCTATTGCCATGTTACATAAGTAAGTAACAGTCCTGAACCAGGGCCTTGTGGTTTACAGCTTTGCATGCAACTCAGTTCTTACACTGTGTTTTTTAATACGCAAGGCAAATCATTATTTCCCTCTGTATTTTAGGGATGGAATTGAGTTTGCTTTTAAGGAACCCAGTCCCCAAGGACAGGGGAGTCCACCTCTCAATCTAGCTTTTTTGGATATCCTGAGCGAGTTCTCCAGCAAACTAATTCGGCAGGACAGAAGATCAGTGTAAGTTGTAGCCACAAGACGTGTGTTGTGGTTTATGTTTGTGTTGAGCATGAAGCTGACAAGGAACAAAACTGACTGTTGTTTTCTGATACTTCTACAGTCACATGTACCTGGAGCGATTCATGACTGTTCAGATGGCCCTGCAGCGAGAGGACTGCTGGTTGCCCCTCATCTCATACAGGAACTCCTTGCAGGCTGGAGGGGACGATGACACCATGTCTGTCATCAGTGGGATCAGCAGTCGAGGGTCCACCAGGAGTAAGAAGTCAAAGCCTGCCACTTCTACCAAAAGGAAATTGCCTGAAGGTGAGCATTTTTTTAAATCATTTTACTATTCTATTAGATTAAGATTGACTTGTGTACTATATGAGCTGCAAATGTGTATTTCAACAATTTGTCAGTCACTGGGGAACATTGATCATCTGAGTAAACTCTGAAAATACAAGAAGTTGTGTTGTTTAATACATTATTTTCTGTAGCAGAAGAAAACAGCTGCAGCAGCAGTGATGCAGTTTGGATGAACCGTGAGCAGAATGTGCAGACGCCGGTGATGATGCATTCTCCCCACCTCACCTCTACTGTACTGAGGGATCCAAAGAAGATGAGGCCAGAGGACAGCTACACGACTGCATTCACCATGCCAACAGAGCAGCATTCCCATCAGCCTGTGCCTCCCCAGCAGCAGCCACACCATCACCACCAGGCTGCCATTGACTACAAGTACAAAAACCTTTCTACGTACCTATTCCTTTACCTTACCTTGAAATGAATATTTGCAAATGTTGCTGCGGTTTACAGCATCTCGTGCTACGTTTGTACTACAGGAATTATGAGGTCACGTTAAATACTGAACTCTGTCCCCACAGTACCCAGGTTACTTGGATGCTGACACAGAGGCAACAAGCCGAGGCCCGTCAGCAGCAGGAGCGAGTTAGCATGCACTATGCCAAGATGAGGAATCACATGCAGCAAGCGATGTAAGATGGCACTCCTCTTCAGAGTGCATTAAATAGGTTTGAATTGTGGAGCAACCCCAGGAAATGTAACCGTTTTTTAAAAATAACATCCAGACAGTAATACACAGTATGTTTAAAAGCACAATCTCCTAACAAGTGTCTATGTGTACTCCTCAGTCGTCGAGGCTCAGGCCTGATGGAGGATGATGAGGAGCCAATAGTGGAGGATGTGATGATGTCATCAGAGGACCGCTTGGAGGATATCAATGAGGGCATGGATTTTGACACAATCGACATCGATTTGGTAATTTAAAGCTGCAATCCTTTTTTGGCTAATTGGGGGCAAAAGAAACAATATGGCAAACTTGTTAACAAACTGTTGCTTATTTACACATTCACCAGTGACGAAGCAACATTATCATTCATTTAGGGTTGTGTTTGTGTCCACACAGTGAATGTAAGTCCAGTATTCACTCTCTTTAAGCTCTGTTTTTGGTCTCTACCAACTCCTGAGGGAAATATCCGGCTCTAAATGCTCCACTATTTTTACCAGCTAGTCCCTGACTGTGTCTGTCAGTTGTTTGGTGCTGACCAGCTCGTTTAGTGGGCTTTTAGAACTTTTTCTCTCAAAACAGCTGCTTTCTGCGGTTGAAAACGATTTCATGGGAGTGGTGAAAGGGAAAGTAAACTTGTGGGCCTAAAAGCTAAACAATAAACTGAAACTCACTATAAAGCTCCATAAAGTTGAGGGGAGTTGCAGATTCAGGTGATAAGTATCTGTTGGTTCATGACTATGAGCGACCCATTTCACATTGTCATTCAATACATTGTTATAATGAAAATATTGATTATAGCCACACTTATAGCCACTGCTCATGTGGATTCCCAGTACCAATACAGACCGTGCCTTATTTACGGTAAATCAGTCTGTATGACCCGGTCATGCTTTACTGGGAGCAAATTTTCCGAGCCAGTTTCCTCCAAATAACTAAAGTGTTGGTGCTTCCCTGTGGTACCAAATATTAGAATTTGCATATCAGTATAATTGTCAGCATTTGATTGCCACAGTTAGAGTTACAGACTATGAGCTTCAAATAGCCTTTTTGTTGTCTCTTATTTCAATTACATTTTGTGATGCATTGTTCTGACTGAGCTGTTATTTTTCAGCCCGCTTCAAAGAATCGCCGAGAAAGAACTGAACTAAAGCCAGACTACTTTGATCCGTCTTCCATCATGGATGATTCTGTAAGGATTTTCCACTTCCTATAATGCCATTTGCTTCTTCTTTTTATTTAATAGGTAAATGTGAGTGGCCATGTTTGCTCATCATTTTTAGGTCTGTTTTCTTGAGTTAACTCGATTTTCTCATGATCATGAATCATTATTAAAGGATGTGTAGTTATGAATATAATTTGTTATCCATACATTTGAATATTACAAGTTGGAGTATCCAATACTTACCTGATGTTGGCTTTAAAGGTGGCACTGAAACATTTGTAGCTTTCTCCATCATGGAGGACGGCAGCGATAGACAGAATTTACAGCATTTACAATGGATTCCTACGGCAACCCTAATAGCAAAAAGGCATCAACATTTCTATAGAAATGTCTATAAAAACCCTGTACTAGTTCTTTCTCAATCCTATATTATCCTATATTCACAGTTGACATTAACTTCAATTTCTGAATGTCAAAACTATAATATGTCTTCTCTTCTTTCTCGGCAATACATTTTGCCAGAACATTGTTTTTCCTGTTTATAAGATTGTAGATTTCTTAATAACTTTTTTGTATGTCTTTAGGTTCTCAATGTTTCAATGTTCTAAAAACAAATTGGAGGCATCAAGGAGAATGTGATATCAAAATCCTTGGAAGATAAGAGGGATGACAGTTCTCTGTGAAGATCAGAATGGAGTGAAATGGTTTGCTATAAATGGTGACACCAATGTTTGCCTCTTTAACACTTTGTTAAAACTTAGAGCGAGAGCTTGAATTTGAATTTGATTCTGACATTTTCACACACAGGACTTTTGTCATACTGCAGCAGAAATGTTTGTTTTGGTTCAGTTACCCTAAAAACAACTTGATGTTAACTTAGTTCACGACATGTGGCAGGTGCATGGTGAGGGGACAATAACAGACTGAAATTCAAATTAATATATACCTTTAAACTTTTTCATAAGTAGACAAGAATTGTCTGATGTAAATACAAAATGGCCAATATACAGGAGGGGTAAACACAATTTCATGAACACCAGTGGATAGAAATATATAATAGCCCTGCAAGATAATACTACCTTTGTGATGCTTGAAGTGTTCAGTTGTTGTTGAACACTATGATGACACTGCACTTTGTCACAGAGGTATTAATTCAAGTCAATGATAATTTTACAGCCATATTTTTTTCAGAAGTTATCATAGGCTCCAATCAATGTCTCTCTGACGCAATCTGAACAGAAATTGAACATCATAAGCTTTATAAAAACAGCATTTATTGCAGGGTTATTAAATTGGACTGCGTAACATTATAAAGGTGTCAGTGATATTGCATTTACCTACTGTACTTTTAAACTGTAGACTTTGGCATGGCATGTAGCCATATATCGAAACATGTATACAGTAAAGTATAATGTGAACTGGCGTCTCATACTGTTCAAAGGCCTTGCCAGAAATGATATACGACATTCTCAGATTTCCTTGTGATGGTATTTTTTAGAAATGTATGTGTTCTGCTTTTATACCTTATAGATGACTTTGATTTATAGATATTTTGTAATGACAATCAAATGTAAATTAATGGTTTCTAATCATGTTATTTCACGTAGATGCTGAAATAATCCTTTTTAATGAAAATGATTATGTTACTAAAGATATGGCCAGCCGTTTGTATTTTGTTTTCATCACTCTATTACAAATGGGTGCAAAAATAATGCATTAACCAAATGTAGTAATTTGACAAATTCATGGCTGCATCTAAAAATATGTTTTAATATTGGGAGCATTCAGTGTCATACATTAAATTTTGACTCAACCTTAAACATGTATCTCTCCTATATCATGACTATTTTTCTCCACTGTATATTATCTAATAATATCCAAGAAATGCCATAGTATCTTTAAAAAAAAAGGATTTGAAAAATGGTTGAGAAAGGTGTGTGCTGTTTGTTTTGTTTCCAGTTTGCAAGTGTGCAAAGGATTTTTTCAAATAGCCAATTTATTTGATGAGCCACTGTTGGGTGTATAAGAGTTATAGAATTATTCTAAATTATAAAGTTTTAGAATTCTTTAGTCAACTATCATAGTATCAGAATTGTATATTATACAAGTACAGATGTGTAATATATTGTGAATCAGTGCTTATTTTACATTTGCAGTTTCTGTTTGCTTGGAATTTTAGGGAAAGGTTAAATAGAATGTAACTATTTAAAGTAACTACTAATTTGCAAGTATGCGTACAGTATATTGTTTTTTTTAAATGGATTGTTGCCATATTTCTTTACCTCTGTGTGTACTGGCCTGGTTGGCAGATTCAGATTTGATTGAAAATTGTGTATTCATATTGTAGTTAGAAACAAATCCCTAATATCCTCAGAATCTCACTATAAACTGGAGAAACAGATCACATGGTCTTGAATATTACCATATACAGTACATACTGACTATTTATATTAGGCAGATGAGAAAAATACATCTTAGAATTGCTTGTAAATTTACATTAATCCTTTCATTTTGAATCATTTCTGTTTTGCATTAAACTGCTGAAAATGTGCATACATCTGTATGTTTACACATATTTAAATATTTGTGTATATTAAATTTGTGTTTTTATTCTGTGTCCCATTGTATCCTTTAAGAGTTGTATATGTCTAAAGCTGTAACGTGACCCGATAATGATGATCTGAATGTACTAATGAACAGTTGAAGGATGTATAGCAATAATGTCTTTGTTCTAGTTAATCCGTCTTAAAATATTTTAGGTAACTGACAACATTAAGCTGTGTTTCACAAATGTAATATTTTCTCTAACAATATAATTTAATGTGACACAAGTGCAGTTCGGATTTTGGAAACCCTGGCTGTACCTGTACTATAATTTGTTACATTTAAGTAACTACACACACAGAAAAGTAGTTTTGGTTCGCAATTCTGTTATTTAAGTCAAATGTAGTGTTACTTGTTATAATTATCATTTTAACGTAGTTTGACTAAACTGAGCCCTAATGTGCACTTAAATGGTACCATTTCCACTCATGGAACACTAGCTAAGTTCCGTAATAACAAAGCATTCAGAGACAGCCTCAGTGTCCCACCATGCAACAGTGAGCTAGCAGCAGCAGCTAACCACCACATTTGACCCTGCGTGTGCCATGATGAATTAGACATCCGGGCTGTGCGTATGGAAGATGGCGACACTTATCCTCCCTGGTGAATGGATCAAAAACTGGGAAAAATCAGGAAAACACGAGTTGTGAGTAGATCTGAACTTCAACACAGTGTCAGAGGTTACAGTGGTTTAACAGTTGTTGGCTAACATAAGCTAACTAGTAAGAAAAGTACGTAGCTAGCATTGCAACTTAAGGCCAGTCTTTCAAGTGTGTTCGCTAGGGCTAACGTAAGCGGCAACGTTAGCAAGCTAAAAAAAAAAAACATTTCAAGTGGCCTGCTAACGTTAATTAACGGCGCTTTTTGAAAAAATAAATATTTTAAATAGTTGGCATTAGGGCCGATTAGGCAGTGAATACAGTCGACCGTTTTAGTAAACCGTTGTTTAGAGTCGAAGCGTTACCTCAATTTAAATAGCTAACGTTACTTGCATGCTAGCAATATGGCTAGCTTACGCTCCCACTAACCATTCTAGCTATCATTTGTAAACACGGTGGCTATCAAAGCTAAGCTAGTTAGCTAGCATTCATGTAGCTTACCCCATGGATGTAATAGAACGGCTTTCCCCTCCAGGTGCATTGATATACTTCAGCTTCTTAATTGAAGTAGCTAGCTACATTTGATGTTAAAATTCAGTTAGTTTGTTAACGTTAGTTAGCCAACGTTAGAACCTAGTAACGTTAGCAGTAACGTTAACAAATAGTAACGTAACAGTAACGTTAATTGTAGCTAATCAAATGGAGGGAAACGACTGATCATGACATAACGTCATAGCAAGTTAGCTACGACATCAATTGTTCTATATCTAGCTAGCTATGTCTGTGACGTTGACTGCCTTGTTGGGCTTTTAATTACCTAGGCATGGCAGCATAAAAAATAATCTATTTCATGATGTTGTTCAATAAAAGTTATCTTCTGATACATACAAAAACATTGGGTGACGAGACTACAGTAAGATCGAGTAGATAAAGGGCTGTCAAAATTGTCCAAAAACGAGGTTTGAATATTCCTTCTAAAAAACCGATAGGTTTGAATACTTTCAAATATCAATATTTGTGCATTATGTCCATAAGAGGGTAAACCAATATGATAGGGAGACATAATTACTTGTATAGATATATTTATTTCAACATAAACGTATTTTAATCTACATACCTACACTTTACAAAATAAACTAATAAAATAATATCCTATGTAATGTAAAACAATAAAACACCATAGACCTTTCTCCCTCTCTCTAGAGCTGTGCAGTAGGCAGGACATGACGCAAATTATACATATCCGGTTTGTAATTTGGTCATAAACAATCAACAGTCACGCTCTGTGGTGCTCTGGATTCTTGGCATTTCTTTAAACCAATCACAATCCTCATGGGCGGCACTAAGTGCTGCCCGGAGCCCCGGTGCGGCTGCAAAATAGCCTCGGGAAGGAACTTGTTTTAGTGGAACATGTACGTTCAAAAGTTGTTTAAGTCGTGCAACAGAAAACTCAGACTGGACAGATAGTCTAGCTAACTGTCTGGATTTACCCTGCAGAGATCTGAGGAGCAATTAACCACAGTCATCATAAATCCACCGACACAAAGGAAAGAAATTCCAACACAAAGGAAGCGTTTGGAAAATCCGTCCGGAAAAAAGGACATACAGCAGAATTTCCAGCGGCAACAGGACAATCCCGGAAGTGGCAGGTCGAGGATATAGACTAACGTAAAGCTAACCTGTGGGTTAGCTAACTAATTGACAGTGGTTTAGCTACATGTTACATTTCTGGAATAAAATTAAATGCGCTTGGTGCTAACTGACAATTTCTGGACAGCGGCCATCAACTTTACTGGCACAGCATCAAATCCGCTAACCTGACCTTAGGCAGCACCATAGAAGTTCACCCTAACAACATCTAAACCTAGAAAAATCTAAACCTTGGCCAGAATGGGTTTGTTAGCTTTATTATTCTATTCTTGGAGAAAACGTTGTGTGAAGATTTTCACTCATTTTATTGAGCGCAGCCATTACTTACAAGCGGAGACACAATAGGCTCATCCACAAGGCTAACTACAATTACCCTGCATACTTAAGTAAGGTCTGTAGTGAAATGCACCAGTTCAAACTACTCAATTCTTAGTCAGGTACTTAAAACTACCTTAACTGGTAGCTCTTTTACAGAAACTTGTTTCAGATAATTGCAACAAATTAGCAAGTCAAGTCACAGTGCCAAATCATAGCAGAAGTTATCTCATTAAACTTTTTATATAGCGCAGGTCTAGACCATACTCTTTAATTTACAGAGACCCAACAAGCGCTGGTGACAACAGAACCGGGCTCTAGGTGGCCTTGACCATTTAGGTAATACGTTCCTATTGAGATAAAAACTCATACATGTTTTCAAAAGATACATAATATTCCCCTTCTGCATGTCTCTGACTCTGGTACACATCCCCCCCCTTTGCCATGACTGCAAAACATTTTATTTATTTAACTCAGTCTCAGCTGCTGGGCAGAGCTGAGAAGTCCATTCAGTGTGTATATATATATATATATATATATATATATATATATATATATATATATATATATATATATATATATATATATAATAAATAAATGTTTTGTTAAAGAAATACTTATTTCCCTACACTCAAAAGCGCTAAATACTTGATTTATAGTGTGTCTCTGTTTGAGCAGCACAGTGGTAAATCCTCAAGTTAGGTGGTCATGGTTAAAGGCCCCATGCTAGCAAGCTCTACAGACACCCTGTCTCTTCAAGGATGCCATCCTGTGCAGTAACATCATGGGGGGCAGCAAGTGAAAGGGCAATTTCCATGCGCTAATAATCGAGGTGTCACATTTTTATTACGTAACCATTTATCAGGTCAAATGTGTTTTCTTCACAAGCCATCTAAAATGTGAACATTTGGATCTGTATGTCTCCGATATCAATTTGTGCTATGGAATTTAGACAGAGAGGCTGGGGTGTAAAATTGTTTCAGTGTAGGGTTGGGCAAACAACCAGCCTAACCCAACCGCCCAACCCTAATTCAGTGCTGTACCTATTTGAAGAATGAAAATGGTCTTTTAGCCTCAAATGAATATCAACCAAATTGTATTTGACCTCAGGGCCCTGACACTTCTCTGACTGACCATTGCATGTACAGTACTTCTCGCAGTGCTTCTAGCATCCTAAGTTAAAGACATTGAGGCGGCACGAAGTATCAGATCAGTCTGCCTTTGTCAGCGCTAGCTCTTTGAGTTGAGCTGTCAACTGGGGACAGCCCTGATTGAGGAGTTTTAATATATGGGAGTTATAATATATCCAAGGTTTCCCCTCCAAAAGTCTAATTTCATCTGGGATATTGTAAATGGGGCATGGTGTTGGCATAGTGTTAAATGCATAACCCAGTTACAGTAATATTAGTGTGCAGGAAATTTTAACCAATGAAGATCTGCGTTTGCATTGTTTTTTGTGAATTAATTTAATAAGCTGTATTGAGCAACGCTAGAGTGAGTTTTAAAGGCTATGGATTGTCATATTTAAGTAGTCTAACTGACCAGAATTGTGTCTCTTTATTTCATAGTGTACAACTCTGCAAAGAACTTACAGAAAAAACAGATCATGGACATGACATTAGAGGTAAGTTGAAATATGAGAATGACCTCACTTCTGTTATAGACTCGTTTTTGTTTGCTTATCAATATATTTAAACTTCCCTGTTGTACACACAGCCACACATCCATCATGGGAATTGTGGTAGTTTGGAAGTAGGAAATATTTTGAAATGATGCGCTAAACTTAGAACAAAATGGGTAAAATATATCACACCAAAAGAAACCCTTTTGTAGTCAGTTTACAGCAGTTTAGTTAAGGATGGCAAAAGCAGTGATAACTGTGTTTTTATTGATGTAATGACATGAAGAAATTGGCAATCTATCAGTGGGCACACAGGTAATTATAATATGGCACTTATATTTGTAAATCATTTTACCATTTATTATGTTATTGGAAAATGCATCCATTAAACAGATAATCATTCATCCACAACATGCTGTTTTTGTACATGCCAGAGGGGAACGACTAAACACTTAAGCATAACTAAATACATTTAAAAATCCTTTAAACAATATCCTTTCAGTTAAATAAGTATTAATTGCAGGGATAAATGACCTGGTAACTTGGCTGTTTTTCCTGTAAATTTTAGTTTCAGATACCTTTTTCATATGACAGTTTTAGTCAATCGGTGATATATTATAACAAATATTTTGGGTAAGTGATCAAAACACAGACATGCATGAAAAGGAAGTTGCTTTACATTGCATTAGTTAGTAGTAGTAGTAGTTATCTATTAGTGGTCCTAGCCCTCATGCACATCTGATCCCTACCGCCTGTCTGATAAAGTACAGTGACTGTGCCTCAATGCCATTCAGAATTTTTGGCTAGACTTGCAAAGAGGAATAGAGAAAAGTTGCAGCGTCCTATTGTTCAAAGCTAACACAGACCTATCCACTTCTGTGTCGTTTCGCATTTAACAACTGAGTCTTTTCCTTTCAGTCCATTCAGTTAAAGTTGAACTGTGTGTTGTGTCTTGTCTATTTACCCCTCCAGACATACAGGCCGCCTTATACGAGATCTGCTGGCAAGTTGTACATGGGAACCTGAAGTTGGAGCTTGTTGCCAGCGTCCTTGGGGACATGATGGTACAAGTGCTTTAAAACCATATTAAACACATAGTTACATAAATACATAAGTGTCTATACTGTATATTTAAAGAGACAAAGCTTTTATCCCTTGTTCATTATTTTCATCATGGTGACTGCACAGAAATTGCAGTACCTTATTTCTTTTTTCTTTTTCTTTTTTTTTTTTTTTTTTTTTTTGGCACATTGGTTCAGAATTTCTGTCTGTACATTTTCTGTTAACTTTCTCTTCTTTCAGGAACTCCGAGATGACATGCCATCAATTTTAGCAGATGTTTTCAGTATACTAGGTACATTTTATTTTAATTTTAAACATTAAATGTTGTTGTATCTGAATTATTGCATAAAGTAAGTGAAATATGGTATGCAATGTTATAATATAGCTTTTAGTTTTTAGAAAACGTGACATATTTTTACATATTTTTTGTTTTTTTATTATATTTTTCACAGATTTAGAGACTGGTGCACTGGAAGAAAAAAACAAACGTGAACATTACACACAACTGGTGGGAGCATGTTTGGTAAGAATACTATTTCTGTAACATCAAATGATTTTACATAACAGACACTTCATGCACTTAGAATAGAATACAAAGGCTACCTGAAGAAAGCTATTTTGTTTCTTAAAAAACGAGAGATTGTCTGACCTAGTGTTTCACTTAATTGTAACTGTTGCAGCACAGTATGTTCTCAAAAATTGTCAATTCCTGATTGTGTGATAGAGTAGTTAGTATATAGAATTTTAGAAGTTTATAACACTGTCTATTGATGTCATAGTTGCATTACTGATTTTGATACCCAGGTCTGCAATAAACCACTAAAACAAATTTTTTTTATTTCAGTTTTTTGTTCCTGAGGCCATCCTGAAAGAGAGGCTGGATCCAGAAACCCTTGAATCTCTAGGACTTATAAAACAAGCCCATCAGTTCAATCAGAAGATTGTAAAAATCAAGACTAAACTATTGTAAGTAGAGTGCACAGTTTAGTAGAGATGTAGACATACTTTAATAGAAAAGGTGCGTTTGATTTGTGTAATCTTGTATTTCTTCTCAGTTACAAGCAGCAGAAGTTTAACTTGCTAAGGGAGGAAAATGAGGGCTATGCCAAACTTATCACAGAGCTTGGCCAAGACCTCTCAGGCAACATCACCAGCCACCTTGTCCTGGAGAGCATCAAGTCCCTCATAGGTACCTAACAAAAGTATTTTTCAGGGTTACTGCATTGAATGTGGTGCTACTATGTCTTTAGCTACAGCCTTGCAAATCCTTCATCAACAGTCTTGTTGAATGTGCTTGCCATGTTTTTTGTAAATTGACAATAAGGGATTGGATGATTAGGAGAATATACAAAAGGGGATTGTATCACTGTCACATCTGATTCACATTCCCACCCCCCCAAAACCTACTCTATTATGCTGCTATTTATACAGGGCTTTGCATGGCCAGGTACCTAATATAGGGTAAAACGTCTGTCCCCATATACTACCTGCCAGTCTCTTAACACCAAAGAATGCCAGTCGCCTCGCCCATACTTGAAGCTAGAGTTGGCAGGACTTTGGCCTCAGTAGCACAGAGGCTTTGGAATAACCTGTTTCCGTTAATTAAAGACATACTAGTGTGGACACGTTTTTTTCTATATTCTTCTTTTCTAATTCTATATTCTTCAAATTATATTTTATATATAATCTAGTATATAGATGTATGTATCTACTATAATATCTACGGTTTACTGACCGATCAGTTATTTTCCCCAATTGCCTGCTTAGTCCTCCTATTTCTTCTGCCTGCAGGATGTTTCAACTTGGACCCTAATCGTGTTTTGGACATCATCCTGGAGGTGTACGAGAGTCGATCTGACCAAGATGAGTTCTTCCTGTCTCTCATCAAGTCCTACATGTGTGAGCCACTCACCCTTTGCCACATCCTGGGCTTTAAGTTCAAATTCTACCAGGTGAGAATTACAAGAATGGGTAATTAATGGTTCTGAAAGCTTGAATGTATCCAATAGTATAAGCTGCGTGTATATTTTAAAATGAATCCTCATAATTTTATATTGTGATTTTAAGAGCTTTTTACCAAGCCCATTGCAACATATCTTAAATGGCAGAAAACAACCCCAAACTATAATTATAGCATGAGTCATATTTCATTTCGATGATAATTTATTTGTGTCTTTTTTTCAGGAGCCCAATGAGGAAACCCCCAAGTCACTTTACCACATTGCTGCTGCCCTGCTTCACCATAACCTGATAGAGCTGGAAGATCTCTACGTACATGTAAGGAAAAGAAAGTCCAGCTACATGTCACGTTAAAAGAGATTCCCAATTAATTTACAAATGTCAGTCAGAATTTTGGAATAGGAGTTTTTTAAACCTTAAGCTAAAAGCTGTAATCCTGTGATGTCTTCAGAATGATTTATGTGACAAGTATATTCAAAATGTTTTTTTCACCTACATCATCATCGTCCAAGACCGAAAACTCAGCTCTTTAGTTGCCTCTCTGTCATTCCAGCTTATGCCAGTAGATGCCACCATTATAGAGGAACACAAACGAGATATCTCAGAGGCCAAGCAGATTGCTCGCAAGCTGGTCATGGTTGTGTTGCCCTCAGAGAAAAGTGAAGACAAAGACAAGGAGAAAGAAAAGGAGGAGGAGAAGAATGAAAAGGTATCAACTTATTTGTAAATACAAGCCTGTTCTGGAGGAATGCTTTCAGTCTGGATGGATGTTCGTCATTGGATTCATTTTTTTATTTTATTTTTAAACCATTTCTGCTTCACCTGAAGTCAAGTTAACCTTTAGGGGAACTTTGTGAGTTGTTGACACAGAATCCTATTTAAATGAAAAATTCACATCCAATTGTCTGAACATTTAAGGTTTGTTAGTAAGGTGGAAAATATGGGAAATTACACCTACAGTAACCAACTTCTAATCAAATGACGAGTATGTGAATAGTACAATCTACATTTTCTGTCCAAATTGTCTCAGATACTACAATATTATTTACCTTTAGAAAATATATCATGTTGTCAGTCTTCAAAACATGATATAGATCTATAGATGGGAATGTTTAGTTTTTATAAAATCCATCACTTTGGATTGTGACAGCAGCTGTGGTGATTATTTTTTTTTTGTCTCTGCTCTAACTGAACGTGTTACTGAACGTTGGCGTGTTTAATAATACACAGACACTCAGTTACTGCTCTTTACTGTCCCCACAGCCACCTGATAACCAGAAGCTTGGGCTGTTGGAAGCGCTGCTTAGAATTGGAGACTGGCACAACGCCCTAAGTATTATGGACCAGATGCCGTCCTTCTATGCTACTTCTCACAAGGCCATTGCACTGGCACTCTGCCAGCTTGTGCACCTGACTGTGGAACCTCTTTACAGAAGGTGCTGATTTCTTCACTTGCCCACGATGTGTAGTCATACCAAAAAACATTTACAATTACCTCCTTATTACACACCTTGAAGTGACTACTTTAACTCCTGCCTCTTGCCAATATTTCATGTATAGAAGTTAAAAAATAATAAATAACCAAGCCAAAAAAGAAAAGAAAACACAGGCTCTGACACACTGTTCTGTTCCTCACAGGGCTGGCCTCCCGAAAGGGGCAAGGGGATGTGTGATGCATCCACTGAGGAGCAAGCGAGCCCCTCGGCCTGCAGAGAGCTTCGAGGACCTACGCAGGGACACATTCAGCATGATCTGCTACCTAGGTCCTCACCTCTCTCATGACCCTATCCTCTTCGCCAAGATTGTGCGTCTGGGCAAGTCCTTCATGAAAGAGGTACAAAACTGTCACCACTCAGTGTTTCCCACACATAGACTAATTTGTGGCAGTGCGCCATACAATCAACACCGGCCGCTACATATTGCGTTTCGTTATTATTAGGGGTGGTACGGTTCATGAAAAAAAAACATCCGAACCACTCGGTTCGCTTGTCTCGGTTCGGAGCATGTGTGCGTCGCACAGTTCGCCAGTACACTGCTAATGTGCACTAACCGTAGTGCCCACTTTTGACACCTATGTTAAAACACTTACTGGAAATGACGACGGGGGTGAGTGTGACGAATGCAACACATGGCAGCTGATTGGACGAACGTGTCACGTGGGTCTTGCTGCTCCCGAATTTCAAAACGGACTCTAATGGCGTCTCGTTCTGAGTACGATCTTGTATTTTACGAAAATAGTTCACTGAAACGTGTTTCTGAAAACACTTTAAGCGAGAAATAGGCCATACAGTTGACCATAAAACTTGCCGGTCTTTTTTTTTTTTTTTTTTTTTTTTTTTTTTAAATCGACAAAGGTCAGTTAAAAAGATTTTCGTCAGATTTTGAGAGGCACCGAGCCGACTCAAGTGGCGTGTGGAGTGCTGCTGCTGCAGGTCACGTCACATGCAGAAATGTCAAGTGGGAGAGATAAGGAAGGCTGCCCGGAGTTGGAGGATGCTTCATTGTCGTATATAGTCTGGTGTGGGAACATTTTGGATTTCATGTTACCTATGACAGCGGAAATAAAACAATAGATATAACTGCCACTGTGTGCATGTATTGTGCAACATGCATTCAATATGCTAATTTTTATCTATCTATCTATCTATCTATCTATCTATCTATCTATCTATCTATCTATCTATCCATCTATCCATCCCACGCACCACAAATTTTGCTTTCTAATCTGTGGGAATCTGTGGGAAACACTGCCACTACATTACTACAACTGCACTACAGTGTTATTCTTTTTTTGACTTATATTTGATGTCCTTTGATTCTCAGTACCAAAGTGATGGCAGACCTGATGTCAAAGACAAAATGGTAATAACTGTCTTTTATAACAAAGAAATGGATCTGCCAGTTTATCTCTGTAGTATATGTTACCATGAGGACCTTATTAATGTTAATTGTATGTTCTTCGCAGGAAACATTATTGAGTTGTTTCCTGAGCATTGCAGATCAGGTCCTACTCCCTTCTCTTTCTCTGATGGAGTGTAATGCTTGCATGTCTGAGGAACTCTGGGGTCTCTTTAAACTCTTTCCCTACCAGCACAGGTGAGATGCGCACACACACACACACACACACTCCTGCTCTCACTACATGTGACATTGAGTTGTTTAAGGGCGCCTGGGTAGCTGACCTGGTAGAGCACGCGCCCATATACAGAGGCTCAAGAAATAAAGGCCTAAAATGCCACAAAAAAAGGATTTTTATTATTATTTAGCAAACCATTTTTTCTGCTCCTGTATAATGTCAGAATTCTATTTTTAGAGTCTTTGTTTAATACTTAGGCACATGAACAATGACACTCCTGAAGGTTTTGTTGTACTTTAGTTGTCTGTCTTGTCACAGCTAATAATGCAACTTCTTCAGTTACTGAACATCTTAGCACTTTGTAGATTATTTCACTTTCTTGTACAGCAAATGCTGCTGACACTGTCAAAGGAAGGATTTTATATGAAGTGCAACTGGACAAGTAGTGTAGTCAATTTATGCTTTGCTGTGTTGGTGTATTGTACACCAACACAGCAAAGTGTGCAAAGTGTGCTGAATTTGTTGATGCATATTAAGGGCTTTTTAAATATTCCTTGACATGGTTTGCTCCAAATATGACACACAACAAATGACTTGATCTGATTTTCAAGAGCAAGTAAACTGTTAAAGAGCAGTCCTTTTTTATTAAACTGAATGGCTGACTGCAAATGAGGTAGAAATGAACCCTTTTGTTATCTGGCAAATAGTCAAACACACATAACAGCAGTTTAGCATAATGCTATACTATTCAAGTACTGCTTTGAATTGAACATGTTTGGTTTGGTTTTTTGTTTCTGAATGTTGCGTAGCTAAAGTGTAAATTATGCTTTCTCTATCGATGTTCCCTCAGGTACCGGTTATATGGACAGTGGAAGAATGAGACATATACCAGCCATCCACTGTTGGTTAAGGTCAAAGCTCAGACTGTGGAAAGGGCCAAATACATAATGAAGTAAGTCATTTAGCAGATCCCAGTGTTATATTACAATGCAACCATCTGTCTTTATGTAGCTTTGGTTGACTTTTACTGTGTCTCTGATCCAAACACCAGTTCAGTACTTGTCTTTGTAGGCTGCATGCTTTCAATTGTGTATGTGGTTATTTAAAATCTGTAGCTAATCAGTTTCCCAGCTAATTCAGTCCTGTTCTGTTCAGCAGACTGTTGCGTTTACTTGGAAAAGATAAAGTAAACCTTGGGAAGCCCTTCCCATTCATTTCAGTTGCCAAGCACATTTCTGAGATATTTCTCGGTCTTTAAGTCTTTTGCTTTTGAAATATACTGCTCTATGTTTAGCCTGCATCACACACAACCTCCCCATCATCTATGATAGGTCACTTCAGATGGTGGAGTCTTCAGATACTGAAACTTACTAATAACGCAAAGATGCAGAGATTTGTTAATTTTTAGTTTTATTTACCTGCCGTCTCAAACTGAGCTGTATTGAAAGGACCGTTTTTAAAACGGACAGCACAATAATTAAAAATGGGACCTTTTTTGTGCTGCTTAAGTAATAATTCTTCAGTAAAATAATTAAATGACACTCCTTTTATCTTACACTGACAACCATAAGAACATTTTTAAATTGCTATGAAGCTTACAGTTTTGACAGTCTTTGCCTACAGCACTATTTGCATTGTCTTGTTTTTAATCTGCTGTTTCCCATCTTTTTTTTCCTTCCCTAGGCGGTTGACCAAAGAGAATGTGAAACAATCTGGAAGGCAGATTGGAAAACTGAGCCATAGCAATCCCACCATCCTCTTTGATTATGTAAGTGTATTTTGCTGGGATTTTTTATTCTACTTAAGTTCCATTTTGAATGATGTCACCAAACTCCAAAGACAAATTCATTACAAATGTTGCAGTAGAAAATAAACGGTGTTCTACAGCATATACCAATTATATATATTGCGAGGGCATGGGAGGGCGCAATATAGCATCTGATCGGAGAATTGCTTTTACTTAGTGCTCCGCCTATGTATCGTGCATTCATGAATCAAAGTAAAAGCCACTTGGTAAAAACTGATAGATTAGCACTGTATTCCTGCTGCACTAACAAAAGCAATCACAAAGTACCGTGCTGTGAAATATCTTTACACACTTAAGCATAAGATTTTTCTCTTTAATTTAGTATTCTTCTTCTTTAAAAGTGTTAATGTCACATGTCTCCCACTGCTCTATGTTTGTAGTAGCTCTATACAATGCAATTACAATATGGAAGATGCACAAATGAACATTGTTTAATGTCAAGAATATTTGCACATAAAGTAATACCATGTACCATAATACCAATGTACCATGTTGAGTGGTGGCCACTTTTACTTACTTGATCTGCAGATATTGAAATGTGGATGCACACAGGATGACTTTAACTTATGTGTTTGGCCACTCAGTGGAGTGAACTGGTAGTATCAGGTCAGCTATAATGTTTAGTTGGTGATATTTAACCCTCCTCTGTATTGTTGTACATCAGATGCTGTCTCAGATCCAATGGTACGACAACCTAATCGTTCCAGTGGTGGACTCCTTGAAATACCTCACATCCCTCAACTATGATGTCTTGGCCTGTATCCTACACTGTTTCCTGTTTATTCAGTCAGCTAACAACTAGGGATGCACTGAACGTAGAAATTCTGTTTTAAAATAAGAATTTAGCCGATACCAATGTTTTGTTGTTCTTTTGTGACAAAAAAATCTTCATTATAAAAAATAACTGACCTGTCTTAAAGTCATTCATCTTTTCATTACACTATGTTTAAATGAGCCCACCTAAATAAAGCAAGCAAAAGGAAAGCAACCTTTTAATATATCCTTTCCCATGAAAAATAACTGCTTCAAAAACCTTTTTTAACCTGCTATACAACTAATGTTACCTGCTCAGTGACAATAATCTTTCTGTTTATGTCGCTGATCTTTCTCCGTCAATTTTCGTCTACAACGCAAAGATATTCAGTTTACTGTCATAGAGGAGTGAAGAAACTAGAAAATACTTACATTTAGGAAGCTGGAATCAGAATTTTTTTTAATCTATTTATTAATAGTTGGCAATTAATTGAAAAGCTGGCAACTAATTGATTCATCTTTGCTGCTCTAGTTGTGTCCAGTCAGTGGCTTCTTCTCCAAATCAGCAGCTGCAGTAGTGCATATGCTAGTGAACTAAAAAACAACTACACACAAACATTGGCGAATGCCATCTTATTGGTCAATACCAAGGTTTGCCGGTACCAATGTTCTGCCGATTAATCGCTTCATCCCTACTAACGACATGTGTATGAGTGTGTTGTTGGAAAGAGAGGGGTGTGAGTGTAAAGGAGGCTTCTTTACTTTTTCTATGTTGTTTCACTTAACTTTGTCTTCAGATTGCATCATTGAGGCTCTGGCAAATCCCGAGAAGGAGAAGATGAAACACGATGACACCACCATCTCCTCATGGCTTCAGAGTATGTGGCTTCACAGTTACTGTACAGCAGTTGCAACATTAATTTGCATGCAAAAGGAGAGAAACTGTTTGATGTTTTAATGAGTATCTAACATACACCTGTTCATCTTGTCAACCAAGGCCTGGCAAGCCTGTGTGGAGCCGTGTTCAGAAAATACCCAATTGAGTTGGCTGGCCTTCTTCAATATGTCACTAATCAGCTAAAAGCAGGAAAGAGGTAAGCCACTCCAAATGACAACAGGATGACTGGTTTACAGGATATGCTGAGTCCAAGCACCAGTGGGGCCTTGTTATCACTGCAAATCACATTACAATCTACAGTAATGAGTGTCTACACATTATTCTGCAAAATCGGTCTTAAAGGTGCAATATGTAATACTGACAGCTAGTGTTTAAAGTAGTTACTGCAGTACAAATTCAAAATACTGGAAAGAGTCGTTATTATTCTCCAGTTTGACAGTCAGTTATAACTGAAAAAGAACATAAAAAAATACTTTAACGTAGATTTTCTTTAGGGCTTTATTATGTGGTATCGGATTGGTGCATAAACTCCAGTACTTCCCGATACCAGCGTTTTAGGCAGTATCTGAGGCGATATCTTTATCGGAAAATCGTTATTATTTACCCTGGGCTTGTTACGTCTCTGGTCACGCAACCGTTAGAAACATGTAATGTTACAGCTGTAGCGCGCTTGGTTTATGTTTTTACAGGTATATCTGGCAACCCGGCCTGGCTGTCAAATTGGGCAGTTGATAACAACACACAAACAGAAATTCCGTCAAGCAACGGAAATTTCAAAAGGAGAAAATATTGGCATTAGCATCGTTGTCAGAAAAGATAGTATTTCAGCTTAGCATGTGTCCTTAATATCTGATGACGCATTTATTACAGTAAATATATTACATATTGGACCTTTAATACAGTAGTTGTTGGGTTTGACACACATTATTTGTCACATTATTCACATTGTCTTGAATATCATTAGGGCAGACAAACGTTGAAAATAAAAAAAATCATTTTAAGGAGATGTTGAACATTCTGCAATTATATTTTAAAAAGAGCACAAAGCATTTATTTTCCATGCCTGACTATTGTTTCACTCCTTATGCATCTTCTTATGTGTCTAAATGTGCTATTCTTTATATACGTCTCTCCTCTCCCGGCAGTTTTGACCTGTTGATCCTGAAAGAGGTGGTGCAGAAAATGGCTGGCATTGAGATCACAGATGAGATGACCTCAGAGCAGTTAGAGGCCATGACCGGAGGGGAGCAACTCAAAGCTGAGGTATATAGACTAAAGTACATTTAGCATTCCCTGATGCAGTCTCTTGAGCAAGATATGTATGACTACTTTGAGCAGTGCTGCACTTCAGGTCAGGTAATTTTCATTATGGATGTGACTTTGTCAACAGGGTGGCTACTTCGGCCAGATCAGGAACACTAAGAAGTCATCACAGCGTCTGAAGGATGCGCTGCTGGACCATGAATTGGCCTTGCCTCTGTGTTTACTCATGGCCCAGCAACGAAATGGTGTGGTTTTCTTAGAGGGTGGAGAGAAACACCTTAAACTTGTTGGCCACCTCTATGACCAGGTATGCACCCTCCCTCAATATAATCAACTTGATTTTTTTTTTTTTTGCAGTAAATAGTTATATGTCCCTGAATTTACACTCTACACAGCTCCTACAAGATAAATCTCTTTCTCTCTTTTCTGATATTATTTATATTCCTGCAGTGTCATGACACGTTGTTGCAGTTTGGTGGCTTTCTGGCCTCCAATCTTAGCACTGAAGACTACATTAAGCGGGTTCCCTCCATTGACATCCTTTGTAACCAGTTCCACACTCCACATGATGCTGCTTTCTTCCTGTCTCGGCCAATGTATGCCCATCAGATTTTGGTGAGTAGACTACTCCGTCAGAACCCCCATATGCATTAAGTCACATTTCTGTTACTGAGAGAGATTCTAGTCTGTATAATAAGTACAGTGGTAGGTATACATTTTTGCCAGGTGATTGATTGATAGATAGATAGATAGATAGATAGATAGATAGATAGAGAGAGAGAGATATATATATATATATATATATATATATATATATATATATATATATATAAATGATGTTTAGACCATTCTGCCTTTTCCCTCTTCTTCCTCATTTTAAAAATGTGAGCTCATGTTTGGCCTTTCTTAACTTTGACTTTCCTACCTAAAATGGAGCAAGTGACAGCAGTTTTCTTCTAAACAGACTACCTTCAAGTGCCTCAAGGCTGATCCCTTATGTGGAGCAAAAAGTTTAAAAATGTGAAGCCCCATTTTATATTAAAACAAATTATGTTACTAGGTCATTACTTGATTGTAGCCTCTCTATAACTGCATTTCCAAATTTTATAACACCTAACTTGTTGTGCTATTTGTATGAATGTATC
The DNA here is from genome assembly GCF_004354835.1 of Perca flavescens. Classification (NCBI taxonomy): domain Eukaryota; kingdom Metazoa; phylum Chordata; class Actinopteri; order Perciformes; family Percidae; genus Perca; species Perca flavescens. Next base: position 13,166,724 of record NC_041343.1, read on the forward strand.
ACTAAGAACCTATTTCAAATCAAGGGAGGAAAAAAGTTTTTTTGATTTGGAGAAAATGGAGCCCTTTATGCTCTCTTCACACAGTCCAAGTACGATGAGCTGAAGAAAACAGAGAAAGGCAACCGGCAGCAGCAGAAGGTACACAAGTATGTGGCAGCCTGTGAACAGGTGATGACACCAGTGCATGAGGCTGTAGTGTCCCTCCATCCAGCCAGGGTCTGGGACGATCTTCGCCCTCAGTTCTATGCCACCTTCTGGTCCCTCACCATGTATGACCTGGCCGTTCCACACTCTGCCTACGAGCGTGAGGTCAACAAGCTCAAGGTCCAGATCAAGGCCATTGAGGAGAACCCGGAGATAGTGAGTAGTTGCTCCACAGCTGTTGCTAAACCACATACACTTCCACCACTCATGACCATTTCAGAATAAACTGAAGCATTTATGCAGTGTGACTTACAGTAATTGCAGCAGTAGAGTCCCTGTACATTTAGATCACAAAAAGCAGCTAATGCAAAAGAGTGCAAGACTGACTGTATAAGAGATGTAAAAGAGTACAATCATAGGTTGCTGTTGGTGTTGTGTGTCTTCACAGTGTGACTATTTTTCCTTCCAATGTAGCCCTTGAATAAGAAAAAGAAGGAAAAGGAACGCTGCACTGCCCTGCAAGAAAAACTGCAGGAGGAGGAGAAGAAACAGCTGGAGCACGTCCAAAGGGTTCTACACCGTCTCAAACTTGAGAAAGACAACTGGTTGTTGGCAAGTAAGTATCCCAATTTACACTATTGATGCATCTTACATGTACATGCATCCACAATGTTGTGACTTCTCTGTTGAGAGAATTAAATAGTGCATCCATTGATTATGATTGATCTTTGAGAACTTCATAGCATTTCTAGACCAAAACATTTGCATACAGCCTCTACATGAATGGAATTAAGCTTTCAGAAGTATATTACAGATGGATTTTATATCTATCTCTATCTCTATCTCTATATCTCTCTCTCTCTCTCTCTCTCTCTCTCTCTCTCTCTCTCTCTCTCTCTCTCTCTCTCTCTCTCTCTCTCTCTCTCTCACAAGCAAAGAGAAATTCAGTTTCAGTCCAGACACAATACTACAACTGTACTAAAGTCGTCATATTGTATAATGTACTAAATGGGGACATCACGACAAAGCTGATCGGGTCATTGCAATACCCACAGCATCAATAAATCATTTGAGGTAAATCTAATGTCTAAATGTTAATTCTGTCTCTGTTACTAATATAACTTTAAATGCTTACTGACAGAATCCACAAAGAACGAAACAATAACAAAGTTCCTGCAGCTCTGTCTGTTCCCTCGCTGCATCTTCTCTTCCATCGACGCTGTGTATTGTGCCCGTTTTGTCGAGCTGGTCCACCAGCAGAAGACGCCCAACTTCTGCACCCTCCTGTGCTATGACAGGGTAAGACACTTGTATACATACATGCTCAGACTTTCATACACTTTAATTAATTAAACTACATTTCAACTGCAGTCTTCTTAAAGCTATAGTGATTTATAAGAAAAAGAATGAACATTAATAATGTGATTAATGAAAGGGGATATTGAAGGCCCTAATTTGGCCCAGTCAGCAGAACAGACGTATTAGAAAGTTCCATTAAAATAACACTAAAGTATAAATGTAAGTGTCAAAAATCCACTTTGTGCTTCAACAACCACTCAATTGCACCATCAAATTAAAGCCTGAATGGGAAGTTTTATAACTGCTGGCCTGTTAAGACCTTTTTTGTAAAATTCAGTCAGACAGACCCCTAATTAAGTGCAGCTTTGAGATATTGAGCATCACAGCTTTGACGTATCATTAGGCAAAATGTATGCATACCTTTTCCATATGCAATTGGAAATATACTTTGTTATTTAAGCAAATGCACTACATTATGTCACTCTGCAGGTGTTCTCCGCCATCATTTATACTGTGGCCAGCTGTACGGAGAATGAGTCTCACCGCTACGGACGCTTCCTCTCCTGCATGCTAGAGACAGTGACCCGTTGGCACAGCGACCGCGCAATCTATGAGAAGGTGTCTATGTGTTCTCTAAGCTTTTCACGTTGATAGAATTTTCTGATGTAAGATGAGCTGGGAATTAATCGGTCTCTTTTTATTGTGTGGTCATAGGAGTGCGTCAATTACCCAGGATTCCTGACCATCTTCAGAGCCACAGGCTTCGATGGCGGGAACAAAGCAGATCAACTGGATTATGAGAACTTCAGGCATGTGGTGCACAAATGGCACTACATGCTGACTAAAGTAAGCCATCCTTCCATATCATTGTTTTTCTTCTTGGAAATTCTGTCTAGATAATGGCAGTCAGAGCTCTGTGGAAGGTGTGTATTTCTCTATGACTATGTCCTCTGTCTCTGCTCCATCCAGGCTTCGGTTCACTGCCTAGAGACAGGAGATTACACCCACATCCGGAATATTCTCATCGTGCTCACCAAGATCCTGCCCTGCTATCCTAAGGTCCTAAACCTGGGCCAAGCGCTGGAGTGCCGTGTCCACAAGATCTGCCTCGAGGAGAAGGACAAGAGGCCAGACCTCTATGCCTTAGCAATGGGGTAACACAGCATTGTGTGCTGTCCAGCTCTTTGTGGAGCATACAGTTATATTATGGAAATAAATAAATTATAAATAGAATAAATAAATATTATTGTGGTAATAAAATGGAAAATGTGGAAAGATTGGAGTCCAGAAAAAAGAATAGTATGCATTACCTAAATTTAGATTTTTTTTTTTTTGTAAATACCTGTTCAGACACCAAGGAGTGGCAAGTGGTAACTGTAACACAGATGCTTGAGCTTTATTTTGACATAGGGATATTAAGACAGTCTGCTGAAGATTTAAAAAATTTGCAAGATGGCCAGTGCGTTATATTTTTAGCTCTAGATTGGACTTGAAAGGCAGTTAGTTTTTCTACATTGTCTATAATTCGGCCTTTGAGTGTTAATCAAGTGCCTGTTAAAAGGATAATCTTGTCCACTGATTCCTAATGCAATATTGAGTTTTTAAGCAACAGCATTTTGCAGTTCCAGTTGCATTTTTTCTCATCTGCTTGATGAGAAACTCATGTATTTCTAAAAACATTCAGGGACAAATCATTATCTTGGTGGAGGTCTGTACTTAAGTAGATACTGATCACCATCTATGAGTGTCAGTGGCTGTGTTTATTTATAGTATGCAAAGTACAGAGTATGCAGGTGTTTGTAATTTCAAGCAAATGCTGTGCTGCTCTCAATTACTTACATTTTCCTGTCTTGGTTTTAAAGTTTTGTACAATGTGTGACACTTGTTCCTTTTGAGGTTTTGTCTCTGCCTTGTGCAAACCCTTTATGCGTCTTACAGTTATTCAGGTCGGTTGAAAGGCCAGAAGGTGCATATGGTCCCCGAGAATGAGTTTCACCACAAAGAGCAGCCAGCACGCAGTGCCACACCTGCCAATCAACAGAACGGCCCAGGCAGCACAGGCAAGCCTGCCACCAGCACAAGCAAGACCGAGGAGGGGACGTCAGAGGATGGTGGTGAGTGATTGGAAGCAGCAAGACTGTTGTACATGAGAATTGTATTTAGTTCACAAGTAAGGAGCCAGATACTGTATAGTATTGTACCACATTTAGTTTCGATTTTGTTTTCATCTGTAGTGCCATTGCCACTGCTGAATCATTCTGTTTTTGATTTGTTGTTTCCTTACATCTGATTAATGGGGTTAGGCTTTTTTTGTAGCTGTTGTCTATCCCTAATATTATTCTCCTGAAAATATAAACAATAGGTTCAATGCCATGAAACTTAAACATTGGTGGTACAAATCCTAATATGCTGGTCAGTAATATTAATAAATCCTGTGCTCATACAGTTCTTGGTTTTTTATTATGCAGATCGGGGCAAGGATAAATCTCAGGGGACCACAAAGCCGGTGAACAAAGCCAACAGTGCAGCGGCCAAAGTGACCACCAGCAATGGGAACGGTGCTCTTAACAGGTAGGTATCTCAAGAGCTGCTATGACACAAAGTCATCTCAAAGCTTTATAAAAAAAAGCATCAAAACTCTGTCATTAGTGAAATTGTAAAACATTTTTGAATAAAGAATTTTGAAAATGAACAATTCATCCCTTTGCAGCACCAAAGCCATTAAAGAACGAGACGACAAAGAGAAAAGTGGGAAGGAGAAAAAAGAGAAAAAGGAAAAGACACCAGGCAGCACTCCTGAGACCAAGGCGGAGAACCGTCGGGAGAAGCAGAGAGACGAGAGAGCAGGGAAGGAGGAGCGGGTGGCACGTGAGGGTAAGGAGAAGACCCCCAAGGCAGACAGGGAGAAAGTGAAGGCTGAGGAGAAGAGCGGCAAAGACGACAAGGCCAAAGCCGGCAACGGGGAGCCCATGGAGCCGTCTAGGGATCGCGATGCCATCAAGGAGTCCAAGAGCAAGGAGAAAGGAGACAGAGGAGCTGTGGCCGGGTCCCTCAAGTCACCAGTTCCCAGATCGGAGTCAGCCGAATCGGAGAGGGGTACGAGTCTTTCTGGTTTTCTCTTAATACTGCTCTGTCAGTCCACATACACCGTCTATAAAAGTATCCACCCCCTGGGACTTTGTTGTGTTTTCTTGTTTTACAATATTGAATCACATGGATGTAATTATGATTTTAAAAATCCTGATGATCTGTTATTTTAACACATTTAATTTAATACATCAAAATGAATAGGAGTAGGAATTTTCTCGGCCCTTGCAACAAGTCTGTCAGTCACGAGTGGATAAATGGAAGCTTTTGGTGATGGTTGAATATGTAGCTCAATTAAACCCAAATTTCCCTCTTCTTGTCTTTACAGATCACAAAAGACGAAAGCTCGACAGTCACTCTTCTCCGTCCCACTCCTCGTCTGTTAAGGTTAGTATGGCTTGAGGATGGCAGTGCCAGTTTCTTCTCTATCTGCCGGAGTGTTCCCTGCCGTTGCACATTCCAGCAGCCCCGAAGATCACCAAGGAGTGTTGTCGTACATGCAGGCATGACGTCTGGAAATTCCAACCAAATCCATGGGAGTTGGAAAGCATTCCATGGACATCAGCATGATGTTTTGCAGAATTTGGAGAAAACCCCTCAAAGACTTAGCCAAGAGAATATTGTGTATATTGAGTATTTTCATATTGAAATATTTATCTATTTTCATATTAATGAAAGCAGTCAGTGTGCCTTTGGAAGAAATGTTTTTTTTTTTTTTTTTTTTTGGAGAATTTCTATATATCTTGAAGATTTTTTGAGAATAATCTCCACGTGAAGTGAAATGGCTTGCCAAATCAAGAGCTTGCGCCTTCTCCAATGGCAATTTTTTTAATTTATTTTTTGAACACCGAGAGCCGTGTTTTACTACTTGAAATGGTGTTCCAAGATTTTTTTTTTTTCCCGTTTTTGCAAGCTGAGAAGATATCCTGGTTAAAGTGATGTGAAGTATTTTACTTTCCCCTCAACGTCTGAGTCGGATGGTGTCCAGCCCACCACTCTGCTGTATGATCGCCTCTGCTGCAGCTGAGTCATCAGTCCTCCTTCTATCTCCGTTTGTTGAAACGGCCTGCACGCCACCTTCACATCACGGTGCGTGTCCAGTCAGACCAGCCGGCCCCTACAACGCCATCCCCACAAAGTACCAGCCATCGGCATCAACAGTCACACTACCTCCTGGCAAGCCACCAGCAACCAAGATCAACGGAGAAAGTGAATGTCACAGTTTTTAATCAGCCAAAAGTTCAGAGGAAAGTAAGCCCGCCCCTACAAAGAGAGAGAGTGAGGGAAAGAGTGGGCGAAGCCTGGATCGTCTGGAGCGTTGCCCAAACCTGGAAGCTTGTGATAGGTCTTTATTTTACCCTTCCACCAGAGAAATAGGCTCCCTGTGTCCTATCCATTCCTGAACTGTAAGTGACAGCAACAGTTACCTATGTAGGGATGCAGTCAAGCACATAATTGAGTGAATTGTCTTGCACACACAGGCACAGGCATACACATTACTTACAGCACTTGCACTTTAGATGTATTGAATACCAGCTGCGCTGTAGGGCTTTTATATGAAGCAGCCTGATATTGCAGACGTGTCTGTAGTCGTATGACGAGCAGTTATTTCATATATGCTCAGGGTTTTCTATTTTAAGTATTGACATTCCAGATGTTGAGCTTATGAACTCGCCTTTATGTAATAACCTTGTCAAAGCCTTAGTCCTTGAAGGTCAGAGGTCAAGGGAGAAGTATGCTGTTGGTCCGGCCGGCCCCGACTCCCCACCCCCACACCCCCACCCCTTCTTCCAACTCTCTACTGCTGTCTGACAACCTCCTTCCAAACCCCCCACCCCCTCCCAGCTCATCTGTCATCTCCATTCATCCCTACAGGACAATAGCAACGAACCCAAGGAGTCCACATCCAAGGTTTGAACTGAGTCTGCTACTCGTACCTTCTGTCACATTGTCGGTTTTCTTTGTTCAGGTGCCAAAAATGTGTACAGATGCTAACAACAGGAAAGAACTCATTTGAGATGTCTCCATCCCTCCATTTTTTTTAATATTCTCACACTGTAATAAGGGGTGGGGGGGGGGAATCGAAAATCATATGTATTGTGAATTTCTTTTGCGACAATTTTTAAAATCAATTCTTTTCCTTAGAATCAATAGTTTCTATTTATTTATTTATTTTTTTACCAATGAATCCCCTAAATAGTTTGTTTATACGGTACCGCTGACGGCGACTACAGCTTATCCGTTTCCAGCAAAACGGACAGAAAGCAGAATGCAGAAAATAATGTTATGTACTTCTTTACAAACAAAATATGTGATGTGCTTTCTTTTTAGAAAACAGTTGGTTTTTAGAAATGTCTCATATATTGTCTCTAGAAGTTTATTATTCAACTTTTTGTTTTTGTTAAAGAAGGAAAAGATATCGCAATACTTAATACTATTGAATCGCAATACTTCTAGATTTACAATAAATATAAATCACAATACAAATCAAATCGGTTCCCCTGGATCGTGAAAGAATTGAATCGGGACTAAAGCATATTGTCCCATCCTTAAAGGACAGTAGTAATGGATTCATCAATGCTGCACCAAATTGCAACTAAAACAATGAGTGAAAAGAAGCTAAAATGCTCCGTAGGGCTGCAGTTAGATAATCTCTGTGGCGTCTTCACTACAAACAACCCCTTTCACTTTACGCATAGTCACTTGATTGATTTGTAAGACAAAGAATATTGAGGAGCTTCGCTTTAAGGTTCATCTTTTGGCATATTTTACAGTTAATTTAGACACAATTTGAAAAAAACACAAAGGTATATCATAAACCCCAAACCGTTGTGGGTCTCTTCGGGTTATGTTCGTCACAACATTGAATCACATCGGATGTAATTAGATTTTTTGACACTGATTAACAAAAAAGTAAGATACATCTTAACTGACCTAAATTAAGAACAAATCATTTCAGTAGTGTGCATATCTGTACGCTACTGTTGATCAGTGTCAGTGTTAATGTCTTTGTGGTTCAGTGTTGTATGACTAAAGTCCTAGTGGGTTGGATACTTTAAAAACTGTCTTACATTTACAAGATGACTAAAATGTCTTATTAAAAAAACATCACAGTCACTGAACTGCATGTGCCTGCTTAGGACCATATTTATTGTTAGACATCACTTATTCCCACATTTTTTGCAAAAAGTAGTATACATGTCCTGTACGGTAACACTTTACTTAAAGTCCCCCTAATAACATAAACTATATAAAGAAATGTTATGTTATTACAGATGTGTTTCATTATATTGTCATTAATTATCTTTTTATCCACAAGCCTCCACTTTATATTCATTAATAATGTTTCCAACAATATTTTAGTATGTTATAAGCCATTTATGAAATGTCTATAAACTGCTCATAAATGCGAAATAGGGGGACTTGAACTAAGGTGTTGCCCACTGTTATGACATATACTATAATAGATTATGGACAACTGTCTTAAAGAATATTATGTGTTATTTTCAGCTTGAGCCATGAGTCAAAGACCATTGTGATATTTGTAAAATCATATTAGTTTGAAGACATGGAACTGCAGCGAGTGTTATGTTAAAGTTCGTGCTTTAATAGGCTTTATTTTTGTGTCAGTTAATTTGGTAAAGCTTTTGTCAGCTTCAACCACATTGGTTCCTTTTCCAAGTATTACAAATCTCAGTATTAGATATATTGTAGATATGTGAAATACAAATATAATCAGTCAATATTTGAACGGTTTAGGTCAACATGCAAGTAATTTCAGTAGTTGTTTTCACCCGTGTTACCAAAGTGGGTTATTTATTTGTAGCACAATAACTTTGTGTGATATTAACACTCGATATTAATTAATTAAATTAATATAAATTAATAAAATATTTGTTTCTCGTTCTGTTCAAATATAATTGTCTTTGCAGCACCACGCCAACTACAATTCAGTTTCCCGGTCCAAGAGCAGAGAGAGAGAGATGGAGAAGAAAGATTCAGACAACACACAAGGCCGATCCAAAGAGAAGAAGGAAGACAAGGATCGGAAAGACAAGAAAAGAGTCAGTATTTATAAAAAAAAAAGACCACTGCACATTGTGAAATGGGTTTTGGAAAGGTCATGCTTGTGAATTTACGTATGTGAAGTTTTTTTGTTTTTATATACCTCTTGTTCTAAAGTTAGCCAGTGTTCATATTAGTTGGACTAAGAGTAGCAACAAGTGATAGGTTCGTTTATTTTCATACATCCTGTGGTCAGGGTTTGCTGTTACTACCATTAACGTACTGTGTGTCCTGTTTCTCTTTTAGGACCATGCTGTCAATGACCGTGAGACGAGCCAAGAGTCCAAACGTAAAAAGGATGAGAATGGAATGAGTATGTTCGTTGTTGACAAATCCGAAGTATCCATTCGCCTAGCAATTACAGTGTAAACACAATATATAAAAACAATCTCAATCTTTTCTTCCCAGATTCCACCAAAAACAGCAAGAGTGCGAGTCCTTCCTGTGACTCCCCGCTTTCAGCTGAAAAAGAGAAGAGCAAAAGATCCAAATCTTCCAGTAAAGAGAAGGCCGAGTCTGTGAAACCTGAGCGAACATCCTCTGGAGGAAAAAAGGTCAACTTAGCTTGTCACCGTCCACCAGTGTCACACTGTGCCCTGATCTGTTTGCATGGCCTTTAATTCAAGAACTTGTCTGCTGATAAGTTTTCAATTTATACTTCTTTGTGTTGCTGTGCCACAGGAGTCCAGACATGACAAAGAGAAATCTGAAAAGAAAGAGAAGAGGGACAGCAGCGGAGGAAAGGAAGAGAAAAAGCAATATCCTTAAACGTAGAGTGACGGCTAAATCTAAATTCTGGGTGATCTGTGCCGTTTAGTTTAAATATTTAAAGGTATGGTCTTTCAAAATTGTAGTTTTTTTTGACTTCACTGCTTCACCTGATCAGTTGGAGTTACCTGCTTTGCTCAAGGCCACGTTTTTGGTCAGGGATGAAGTAGCTTTTTTTTTAAACTATGTAAACATTTGTGCACCAGCGTTTCCGTGTTTTAAGCACAGCTATTTGTTTCCATTATGAGAGAAGTACCTGCATTTTTATCATGTATATGTCACTAAATGACTGATGCAATAAATGTTGAGGAGCCAGCCAACAGGACTTGCTTGTAGACCTAATTAGTAATGTAACGTAATCACTAATCCTTAGCCTATAACCGACTTCTCTAATTTGAGCATTGTACTGTAGGCAAATTGCTGTCTGGCAGTTCCCAGCTAAACCGATGATTTGCTTTTTAACTAGGATCTCATAATTTCGATGGGATATTTTGAAGAGCCATTGTTTAAATATTATTGCTCACTCACTTTATAGCAGGCCATTATTGACACTTTACTGTTTAATACTCCTTCTCAGGAGTATTAATTAAGTTTGAGTCATTTCCTGGAATTGAAAAAAGGTATGATTATTTTGGGGTTCCTGATCATGTTAGTGTTGGATTGTACCCTTTTTAATATCACAGTTAGATGATGAAAAAGAAGCGGCCTGGATACTTCAAGGTTTGTCTCTGTTCAATGACAACAGATGTTTGTTGACTATCAATAATTCAGTACTTGTCAGCCTTTTTAGTCTTTAAATAATTTCCCTTAACAATCATACTCATAAATCCTCTGACAAGCACAGATAATGTGCACTCATCGGTGAAGGTAAGGCACTTTCAACTTCTTTGTAAACGGCTCTCAATACAACATCCCTGTGGTCAGTATTTCATGTACTTTCTCTCCTCTGATCCACAGCAGAACTGGAGAAGCTTTGTTTTTATCTGCAAGACATCTGCAACTTCATCTGTGCTATGTTATTAACCCGTGCTCTCATTTCTGCCTGTGTTGTTTTGCTGTAAATTCCCCTCCCAAGTGTTGTTAGCTGTAGTTATCTCAACTTAAAGATCACCTCATTATTTTTCGGTTTCAGTATACAGTAAACCAGCTGAAATGGTTTTTTTTTATTATTATTCAGTATGGGCACAATGTGCTGCTCTTATCAAAATGTTATTCTAATTAGAAAAGTGGTTACTGTATGAAATGATCTCGTGGTAACAGGGTCATGGATTCAATAATCTCATGCTTGAAACTTTGTATTTTTTGTACGTTGTCATGCTTAGCTTTTTGCTCATTTCATTGGCGTTAACATGCTTTCCATACTCACTTACCTCATATCCTTTTGAGATACTTAGATACTTTTATTTATTTATCTCCACCTTTTTAATCTGAGTAAGACAGTAAACTAGGATGTGAGGAAAATGATACAAAGGACCAGTTTGTATATTGTGTACAATAATAAAGAGGGTAACATGAAATTCACATCATGTTATTTCTTCTTTTTTTCCCGGTGTCCCTTACAGTCCTTTTGTGATTTTGTGTTAATCAGGTTTTTACATAATTTATAAAAATGCCAGTTCAATCTTGATTCAAATGTAGAATTGTAAAGAAAAATCAGACAAAAAAATGCTGAACCTCTGTACTCCAAATACCACTGTTTCGAAATGATTTTTGGAGATTTTATCTGCTGTACTCAATGAGTGTAAGCTTTTCTTTTAAAAAAAAAAAAAAAAAAATAAATAATAGTTTTCCTAGTGTGTTACTTTGATATTGTCTCTTACCTTCCTTTCTTTCCTTCTCCGCAAACAGCTGGTTATCCACGAAATAGTTACTTAGCAACTGTAGAAACTCTTTGTACCTGTAACGGTTTGGATGGTTTACATTTTCTTTGCCGGTTGACCCAGAACACTGCCAGACATTTAGCTGATGAGTCTTACAGGCCTAGCTTGACAAAATTATGTTTACCCTCTCTTTACTCTAAATCAACTTTGTTTAATGGTCAAAATGATTTCTGCTGTCTTCACCTTCCTGATGTCCCCTAAGATGATATAGCTGTGACACTTTTTCTTATGGGTCCCAAAGTTTCCTAAAAATGTCTAGAAATGGACTGTAAGTCACAGGAACGTTTCTGGGGCGAAAACTAATTTGGTAATTGTAGGGACGATGGACAAATGGATGCACTTCCAGTTTATTCCAATTAATTGCTTGCAAAACCTATAGAGTCTTAAGGTCGGTACTCGGCAGGTAGGCATTCAAATGTAAAATGCTTCTATAGGGAAGCATGCAATTGGGCAAAGGTTGAGAATAAAGCTTCCTATAATCAATGTTTCTTTTTTTTAATTAATATGCCATTAGGATTTTAGTAGTTTTTAGGAAAAATTCCTCGGAAAATCCACACCTGCTTATAAATTCTCACTCAGAGTGTTCCCTGCAAGTTGTATCAAATTACATAGTTTGTTTCAGAAAACGTCTTAGAAAATGTTATAATTTACTCGGAAATGATTGGACTTGTATAATAAAGTGTTAACAAACACTATTTTCCTAACGTGGAAACCCATATATGCTATGTGAAGAAATTGATGAAAAGTTAGAAATGAGAAAAAAAAAACCAGAGCAGGTATCTGCTCTTCCTGCAAGCTCTAACTGAAATGATGTTACGCACTGCAGATCCGCTGGTTACATTTCATTTTGCGCAACCAGCACCAGACTTGCAAAATAAACACATTTTTGCTTATGTGCACGTCAAACTTCCATTTTTATTAATTATTCTACACAGTTTATACTGAAAATCAACAGGCGTATCTTTCTGCCATTAACTAACTCCCTTATGTCATGAGCATCCGTTCCAACCAATTGTCTCCAAAACACCAGGTAACCGGGGCAACGTGGTCATCCTCTTGAGCATAGATATATACTCTTAAGCGTCAGGCAAAAGTGTCGCCTGGAGCTCCGCATTTATTATAACACAGGCAGATGTGACAGTGATGGTCAACACCATGCCATAGCACGTCCGGGTTAAATTCCTAATTTATTAGTGGATCATTACCAGGATCATGTGTATGTAGCAATGTGAAGATCAAACATTGTAAAGTCTACTTTCATTTAACTTATGGCACTACTGTTGGATTTAAGTCCAGGTGGTTCTTGTATGGATCATTGTGATAACAAATAAAGTGATGCACTATTGCACACGTAAAACATGGTGACCACCGGATCTTCACCATGTCCAAAAAAGTGAATTCCACTTTAAGAATCTGCTCTTGGCTGTATATTTAAGCTGCTGTATTCATATTTGAAACTCATTACATTTCCTCTGAGTAAAACTCTGCAGGATTCCCAAACGGTCGGTGAGTCATGACAGGGAAAAGGGGATGAAAGTAACAGATTTTTTCTTAACATATTTTTTTCTGATCTCACTCTGTATCCACGTGTGTGTCCGGTGCTCCTTATAATTTTGGCTTAGTAAGTCACAATTATGATTTACAATTGACCATGTCTAACTTTGCACTTATTTTTTTGGTGTAAATGGGCTTCCATACACCTTGACTCAAGATGATTTTATTTCTAGAGAGAAGTCCTGTTTGCCAACCCAACAGCCTGTCCGTGGACGTTATTATAGTAACTCTGTAATAAGACTTGTATGACCTGCAGCAGAACAAATTCTTCTGATTAATAAATGAGAGTAGATACATTTCTTCAGTGACAGTTCATGGTTCTTTTTACATGTAAAAACAGATAAAAGTCCAAAAGATGAATATAAACCTGCTTTTATTAAGGAAATGTAATAAAATCCTTTGTACATGACCTCTCCACTGAGGTTCATGTGTCCATACATGCAACTCCCATGGTTGAGGTACTGTTACAAATGAACTGGAAAAAATAAAAACCAAACTGGATCAAATGTTGTTATGGAACTATAAACTAAACCAGGGTCCATTTCGAGTTGCAGTTTGGTTTAACTATCACCAAATTCACATGCACTTTATCTGGGGAGTAAAGGATGAGAAAGTTTGATATATTAAACAAATGTAGGCGTACATGGTTTGTAGCATTTTTTCCTTCAGTTTATAAAAAGTTCACTTATACAAACAGACAAACATTTCATTTGTAGCTCTTTTCCTCAATGTACAGTGTACCTTCTGCATGATGCATACACACAGAAAGCTTATCACAACCAAAGAAGCTATGGTGTGTTATCATTAACCAAAAATGTCGAGATTCACAGCTGCAGATACTGCATTTACATGAGAACAGCTTCTAAGTGTGTACAAAGTGTGTAAACCATAAGCTCAGTTAAACCATTTGTATATGCTGTCACATAAAAAGGGGTCACTGTTAGAGACTCTAAAGGATTTATAATGCTTTTGATTTCAACAATATGGCACTAAGTGATTAAAAGCGGACCTCATTTCATCATCTCATAAAAAAACTTGTCTTGTTTCCAAATAGTGGCAGTTGATTTAAAACAAGCATCTAAGTGAATACAGTCAGTTGTGTACGATGTCCAACAGGCTTTGAAAATAACACCACCTAAGCAGTTTCAGATGACCTCTACTTTCACATTATTGACATTTTCTGAGTTAAAAATGGGGTACAATTTTGTCACTTTAATTGATGCTTAACCCTATTGATTGATGCTTGATCCTAAATCTTATGAAACTAAAAGTAGTCTTATAGTAAAACAAGAAAATGACTTTACTTCACTAAATATAACATTTATCCAACTTAAGATATCACCACAAAAATGTCTGTAAAGGATTCAAATGACCTAATAAGTACTCCAGGATGTTTCGATTGCAAATCATGGCTTTTTTCTTCTTCTTAAAAATAGAAAACAACGGAAATTACAACAGTTCAAATTGTCATATGAAGCAATGTTTTTGCCCTATAGTTCCACAGATTTTCTTTTTCAAGTGAATTCAATTTTAATTGCATTGTTATGACGCTAAAATGCTCCATAAGGCACTACAAGAGGCAAATCTCATGTTTCCAGAAGCAAAAGTCCTGTTGCGACATTGCCCTCTGTTAGTGTGACAGGCCTCACAACGCAGAATGAGCACTTGTTGACTTGTAGGCTTGTGTCCAAGCTGATGACAAAGAAGGCTGTTGCCTCCAGGATGCCAGCCTTGGGGTGTCGGGGTCACACACAGTGGCTGTTTCCATCCAGATGCACCAGTGGGAATCAACACGTTTCGCCGCTGCAGAAGAGATGTGCAAAGGATGAGGATCAAATGAAAAAGCTGCCGCTACACTGTTCATTTTTCATATTTGGCTCGTTCAACTCAAAAACATAAGTTCCCTTGCTGCCTTAGAAAGGCAAGTTGATGGAACTTAAGTTGAATAATTAGTTCAAAGTTATCTTGTGAGAAAACCAGCTGAGCTAAATAAGCTGAACTTGAGAGAACCAATTTAATAAACTCTAGATGTTTAAGGTCCCATATTGTAAAAAGTGAGATTTCCATGTATTTTTTTATTATTATAAAGCAGGTTGAGGTGCTATATAATTACTGTGAGAGTATCAAAATGCCCACTCCACAGAGCCCGTATTCAGAAACTGTGCCTTTAAACGAGCCATCAGGACCTCCATACAGTTGTGATGTCATAACTATTCTATATATATATGTAAAAGTGCTTCTACAGTGACAGTATGAGAAAAATAAAATGTTTAATGAAAATTAAAGCATGTAAACATGTTCTAGTAAAAACCCAAAATACAAGTATGAACTAAAAATGAGCATAAAATGGGTCCTTTAAGCTCAATAAACAATGTTCAATCACACTGACAGATGTCAGAATCAGATGAAATATGAGTGTACTGGGGTAGGGACTGAATTCAATACTAACCTTCATCATGGTCAGACAAACAATAACTTTTCCTACTAAACAGTGGGATTTCTGCAGTTTTTAAATCTCAAACAAGGCATGCTGGGAAGTCTGCTAATGTGCTGACCATGACCTCTCAGCATTCATGCAGCACAGCTGCATTCATTCAACTGAATGAAAAGACTTCAAGTCAGAACAACAAAAAAATACTTGAAATTAATGAATATTTACATGAAGGTAATGATAAAAGATGAGTGTATTCCACTAGATTTTGTTATATTTGACAGTGTTCTTTATGTTTAAACTGATACAGACATGGGAGCAACAATAAAGGACATACCCTCTAGATCTTAACACTCTCTGTCCCGTACACGTTGTAGCCTTCACGGTACGTGGCAAAATTCTGGGTGTTTGCCGGAGGGGCTGGCTTAAAGTTTTGAGCATTCTTTGCCAGCTTCAGTCTTTTGGTTTCTTGCCGTGATTTATAGCAGAACTCAATCAAAGCCACAGTCATAGCCAGGCCAAGCCCCCCGACCAGAATATAGAAGACTCCTGCCACGTTGCTTAGGCTTAATGCACTTGTCTTGTCCTGGGGGAGGTAAAGACCACCGTTAAGACTCTTTTAACTGGCACTCTGAGGCTGACCACAAAAAACATGTACACCCACACCAACACAATGTACATCCTACTGCTCTATGACTAAACAGGTACTCAGAGGAGGCTGCTAATTGTGTCTACAAAACCCTCTGAGATATAGATGCCTAATTCAGCCAATAACTGAGATAAATTGGTATAACTTATATGTGTCTAATTCCTCCTATCAAGTACTTTCTACCCTTAGGGCTGGGAAGGTGAATGTAGACAGAGTTGCTATCTATCCTGCTTTATGGTCACGTCTAGAGGAAGGCGGTCGTGGTCGTACAGGTCTACAGATTTAACCCTCAATTCACTATCATAGCTGCTTCAACACATTGCATTTGTACTATCAAAGTGGTAAGCTGTGGAGGGTGAATTGAACCATTTTGCTGCTATTAAAAACCAAACAGTGATATTGAAATTAATTTATGTGAGTATTACCATTTGCATTCTAAACCTTAGGGACAGTCCTAAATGCAGTCCTAAATGCAGTACATTAATTAAAGTTGTAAAAAAAAGTTCCTTACCCTTACTCTGACACTCCACTATAAGACGTGACTATTAAATACCATTTGACCACTTTGTGCTCAGGTGGTGTTTAAAGGTCAGTTTGGACTTTGTCAGAATAAGAATGCCTTTGTGAAACTAGCCGGACACATTGGAGTTAATATATGCAGTTTGCATACAAATGAATAACGTCAACGATAAACTAAATTTCAATAAAGGTTCGGATATCAAAATAGCAGTATAATGGTTTCAATTCTATGATTCAACTTTTCATAAATTTATGGTATGAATCAAAGTGTGGAATCATGCTGCAATTTTACAAATCTTGATATTGTCTACATACAGTAGTAATGGAGTCATGTTTATTTCATGAATTATGCTCAGAATGTAAAGAAAATAGACTATGTGTGAAGTAAATCTAGTTTTTAATGTTTTCTACGTGTTATTCTGCAAGTATTCAGATATATAAATATCATGTCCTGATGAACATGTCTGGGAGAATGTATGTTTTAGATGTTTGCATATGAACAGTTAGGTCAAAATGCATTTTTCAATCAGTATAAAAAGACCTGCAGCGACTGACCTTACTTCCAGAGTCCTTGGTTCCACATTCACCCTTATCGTACCACCATTTGTTTTTCAGCTTGTCTAAGATGCCTTGTTCACTGAGTTTCAATACTGCAAGGTTTACAGGAGTTCTTCGTGTGGGAAATAACATAAATAACATTTTATTATGTTATTTTATGTTATTAAACTTTAAACTACTTTATACTGTGCAAAGCAAAGCGATAGAGTAGGGTCCTGGCCAACACATCACAGATAGCAAGCAACACTACAGTATATATATACATGTGTGGAAATATATGACCTTTCATAATCCATGACTACCCTAGCATGCCAGACCCCACCTATATCGCTTTGAGTAATCGGCACACACTGATCACAAGAAGAGAAAAGATTTGAACTTGCAGAATAAAGCAGCTTCTGCATAGCTTTCACAGAATGAAAGAAAACAGAGGCAGTAATTGCTAAGGGCACATGTTTTTTTTTGCTATGGGCAGCCCTTTTGATGGTGGATCTAACAGGAACCCTTTCTTGACTAACAGACAAAACACAACAGTCCAATTTCATTAACAGCTATTAGAGGCTAATGTCTTACAAAATCACCCACACAGAGAAACGAGGTGTGACTGAATAGTTACAAGCCAGATGTGGTCAAGAAGTCTCTAAAGAACCAAATTGCTCATGAGGGGAGTCATACTTTGGGGTTTTGTTTTGCAAGACATTATGTTCAATTTCCTTGACTGATAGATTTCCAGGCTTATTTCCTTTCAGAAATAAGATCAGCGTTGTAATCCAACACCATCAAATATATTGTATTCACCACTGTGTTGTTTGTATGTTGAATAGAATACAAATTGTGTTTTCTGATTATTTATACAAAAGAAACAAACATTAAGAAATCATGCATGATGTTAAGTGACTGATGTGCAGTCATGTATTCCAGTCAGAGCTCTTTGAAAGGCAAAGTTATGGTGATTTTGTTTGATTGTTGAAAACTAGAAACTTAGATGCATGAATTGAAATGCAACAACAAACTATAATTCCTCTGGTGCAGCCTTATCAGTCTCATTACTGCATCTTCTGCTTTTTGACTTTTCTTGGCAGAGGTGCAGAGCGGAGCGAGAGATTTGAACACAAACTAAATGCTTAAATGCTTCAAGCTAGTAAATATGCTGTAATTCTATAGTTTGGACAATGACACATTGTGGATGTAATCTCTTGGTTCTTATGATGCATTTTAGAGGCACTATGAGGATACATTGCAAACAAAAAAAAGCTTTTAAGTGGAGTGTTTTCTTCTATTTGGGACCTACAACTAAAAAGCAACACTTTTTCATAATAATTCTGTTTAAGGGTACTGTATTCATCGCATTTAAAAGCACGTTTTAAAGGTATTATTGATGAGCATCTAATGATTTATAACGTGTTGTTGTCTCCATGTGACCCACGGAGTGACTGTCATCGACTCTGACCTTTGACCTCCCTGAACAGATAATCAAATTTGGCTACAGTAATAGTTTCTGTGTCAAATGTATACTCTTTGTTTCCCTCAGTTTAATAACTTTTAGTTACATAAAAATAACTATGGCTGGTTAAAGATTATGATTAGTTGTCATCTTATAATATCTACTCTTTCCCACAGCATTGTGGGTAGGATGATCTACTCTACTGAATTGCCTTTTCTCTTGTTATCATAAATTATAGCTACATCATTTCAGCTCTGAGAAAAAAAAGGGTGAACTGGAACACTCATCAGATAAAGACAGCAGACACACCACCAGGTGGTGGCCATGGACTTTAAAATAACACTGATGAGCACTTTCCAGGTTCAGTTTAGAAACACTTAAAGATTTCCCTGTTTCTTTTCTAATCTGAAAAACCTAAATAAAAACAGAATGTAATCCACATACAGTATATATTATATATTATGCATATAAACAGATTATAGCAGCAGCTGGATTGACACGTTTTGATGTTTGGTTATTAGATCATTGTATGTGGATGAAAATACTCTAAATTACATTTAGTCATTAAAGATTTAATATCTAAATTCAAAGAGTACAGCACTAAATACTATGCTGTCATCCCTGCTGGAGCCTTAAAGAGAAATCAAAGCGACTTCAGAGGTGAAAAAGACCACTTGTTAAAAACACTCAATGGCAGTAACAGAGAGAAAAAGAAAAAACTGTACATCTGTTCCCCTTCCGAGTCTCTAAGCAGCTGGGGTTTGTGATTTCTTTGTCCCAGGGACATAATATCCCAGTATTAAAGTATTTTTGCTCCATTGCCCGTTGCAGTTTATATTGGCGAATAACTCCACCTGTCATTTACTGTCAAAGAGAAAAACACTGTGAGCTGTCCCAAACCTCTGATGTAATAGCAGTTTACAGCTCCACAGAGAGTGAACTCAAACGCATAGAAAAGGTGATTTATCAAACCTGGGTTCACTCACATTCACAGTAATCTGAGAGCATTTACGCAATAAACAGCTTGAATTAAAGCAAAAACTAACAATAATAATAATGTGCTGCCACTAACTGAATTTCTACAGCACCATATTACAACAGATACAAAATGTTGGGAAATGTAGCGAGCAAAAACAAGTCGATTGTGAGTTGTAGTGACACTGGAACTGAACTCTTTAGTTTAATTAAGGGTCACAGTGCAGGCCCACTGAGCAAAACCTACAACTGATAGTAAGTCCCATACATGAGATACATATGTGCTTATGTAGAACTTCATCCCTTCAGTTTTCTATGGTTCATGCTTGATAGTTCATATAGTTTTGCATAAAAACTTATATTTCTTTTTATATTAATTAAACAATAAAATAATACTAAACATAATTACATAAATACATTTGAATACATCTTTATCATACATTTAGTTTTTTTAGTAGCCCACCTACCTGGCCAATATATGTATACATATATTTTTAGTTCTTTAATCTTTGGGTTTATATTCTTTTTATTCCTTGTATTCTTATTCTTATTTTCTTATTGTTATTCTTTTTGCACACAAGGCTTTCAACCCTGCATTTCACTGCACATATTGTATGAGTGTGTATGTGACAAATAAAACCTTTGCGTTTATTTGTAACTAATTCAATGTTTCCTTCTGCATACCGTTATCTTAAAAATTGAACTTTAATGGCTCAGGTCAATAGGGAGCTCACGTCCAGGAAAAAACAAACCTACACATTATTGTCATGTAGTCAGTAGTCGTTACCAGCACCAGCATACTGGATACAGCAGTTCACATCAGACACCTCGGCCTCTGTCTTCTCTCACTTCTGCCTTCTCTCTGGAGACTGATTATGCAAAGGTTCGTTAATTATGCATTCAGTTGACAAATCAGATTTCACATCATTTTCCCAGGGAAGCAGAAAGATGTATCTGATCTGAAGTGCCTTGATTCTCACGAGGACTAAAGCTCCTCAGAGGGCATACGTGGCATGTTTTAACACTACTTATTTTGAAAACTGGCTGACTTTAAAAATTACTTCCCTGAAATAGGTTTTCCATTGGATTAGACCTTCAAAAGAGTTGTCTGCTTGTTGGGTGAATGAATTTTCTTCAACATTTATAGTTTTTAAAATATTAAGCTTGTTTCTTTTTACATTTTACATTGAAAGGAGCAATCTTTAAATCCTCTTCAGGCTTCTTCTACTTGTAAATTCTACTGCTCCCACATACTTTCACCTACAGATGTCATTCACACTTTAACTATTCACAAAACCTTCAGCTATTAGAAAGTGATTCAGCGTTTTTATGTCTTTTACAGTTTTTGTGTTATCGTTTAAGTTTAGTGCTTCTTTAGGCTTTTTCTACATTTTTAAGGGCTGCTCAGTGTGGGCGATGTCACAGCTACAGTGCAGAGGAGAGAGAATGTCTTAAAACTTTCTCTTTAACTTGCTCTCACGGCCACAATTCTTACTTCTCATACACCATTCATATGTCAAAACGTAGATATACTTGTCTACTTTCAGCCAATTGCTTACTTAAGCAATAGGACTTATACATTTGGCTCAGTGAGCCTCCAAATGACAAGAGCCACAAGCATTCCTTAATTGACAGCCCTCCTTAAACAACCTCAACATTTCTGGATGTATCAGTTTTTCTAATCGCTGATATGCCCACATTTGTTTACTTTATCCACACGAATTATACGTCAAAATCTTCGCAAATGCTTTCTGGTGCTCACGGTGAGGTCATTATATTGATATCTGGTATTGTTTAGGCTTTTTTCAGGCTTCTTCAATGGGAAGTTTACCAGGGCTCTTTCAGTTAATCTCAGATGCTATATTATTACTTTTTTATCACTTTTTTCAACATACTATACTGTAACTTTTTTTATGGCTTTTATTCGACATACAGTGCTATTGTGGTTTTCAACATGAATTCTTTGGTGGCACACTGGCTTAGTGGTGAGCACTACTGCCAACATTCTACCAGCAAGTAGTCACCGGAAACTCATACCCAGTACAGGCTGGCCTTTTTCATGACGTATTATACATTGACTTTTTATCACTTTTTTGACATGCGAAACATAAACTAAGTGAAAGAGACAAATGTGCCAAAATCATAATCACTTCTCTCAGGGCTGATAGCTTAGGGCTAATGATTGGAATGCTGAAGGTTGAGTGTTTTGAGGTCCAATATACTAAATGAAAGAGATGAATATGCCAAAATCTTCAACTGATCTCTCAGATCAGATAGCTTAGAGTGATGAGTGAAATATTGGAAAACAGAAGGTTGAGTGTTCGAATCCTGTATGGTGCTTTTGGTTTCTAGATCTACATTACAGGAATATTAAATACAAATAAATAAAGACAAAAGTTGTGTTCCTGTCAGTCTCTCTCATCACATTTTTCGACATACTATTCTATGACTTTTTTTATCACCTTTGTCGACATGCTATACTATGACATTTTTATAATTTTTTTTGACATACTATACTATGACTTTTCGACATGCTATACTGTGACTTTTTTATCGCATTTTTCGACATACTATACTATGACTTTTTGATCACTTTTTTTGACATACTATACTATGACTTTTTCAACATGCTATACTATGACTTTTTTATTACTTTATTGACATGGTATACTATTACTTTTTTTCGATTTTTTCGACATACTATACTAATGACTTTTTTATCACTTTTCCCGACGTATTATACATTGACTTTTATCACATTTTCGTCATGCGAAAACATAAACTAAGTAAAAGAGACGAATATGCCAAAATTATAAATACTTCTCTCAGGTCAGATAGTGTAGGGTGATAAGAAACTGATTGGAAAACTGAAGGTTGAGTGTTCTAATCTTATATGTTGGAGGAGATTTTGAGGTCCAATATACTAAATGAAAGAGACAAATATTCCAAAATCTTCAACTGCTCCCTCAGGTCAGATAGCTTAGAGTGATAAGAGAAATATTGGAGGACAGAAGGTTGAGTGTTTAAATCATGTAGGGTGCTATTGGTTTCTAGATCTACATTACAAGAATTTTCAATAAAATTAGATAAAGACCAAAGTTGTGTAGACATACTATGATGTTTTTATCACTTTGTTCAACATACTATTCAATTCCTTTTTCAACATACTATACTATGATTTCTTTATGAACTTTTGACGACATACTATACTGGGACATTTTTATGATTTTTTATGGCATACTATACTATGACTTTATATGACATACTATACTATGAATTTTTTTATCACTTTTTTCAGCAACATACTATACTATGACTTTTTTGACATGCTATACTATAACTTCTTTATCGCTTTTTCGACATACTATACTATGACTTTTTTATGAACTTTTGACGACATACTATACTGTGACATTTTTATGATTTTTTATGGCATACTATACTATGACTTTTTTATGAACTTTTGACGACATACTATACTGTGATATTTTTATGATTTTTTATGGCATACTATACTATGACTTTTTACGACATACTATAGTATGACTATTTTATGACTTTTCAACATTATACTATGACCTTTGACTATTCTATGAGTTTTTTTGACATACTATACTTTGAGTTGTTTCAACATACCATACCATGATTTTTTCAAAATGTTATACTATAATTTTTAAACAATTTTTTCAACATACCATACTACTTTTTGGACATACTATACTTTGGCTTTTTTCCAAATGCTATACTATGACTTTTTTCGACATACAATACAATGTCTTTTTCATTACTTTTTTCGAAAAATTATACTGATTTTATCAGTTTTTTCAATATACTATAAATGTGATGACTTTTTTCAACATACTATACAATTACTTTTTTATCCCTTTTTTTGATAAACTATACTATGACTTTTTCATCACTTTTTTGACATACCTATACTATGATGTTTCGACATGCTATACTATGACTTTTCTTTTTTTGTCTTAAAATATTCCACTTTTGTTTATTACATTATTGGTATTATTCAACATTTCAATGAAATTTGTACTAATTAAAACCATGCCCATTTTCCAACTATTCTCATTACTTCACCTTCTTCTTACGCAATCCAGTTTAGCAATTTAGCTTTTCAGCATTCACAAGCACTTTCTGCAGGAAATGCATTTTCTAGTTGTTTTTTCTAAGCCTGGTTATCATCAACAACTTATAGGTTTATCACAATTTATGAATCCAATCTCTCATTAAGTCCAGTGGGTGGGTGGTATATCAAGGACACCTGTGCAATCTATTTCAATGCAATACAACAACTAGTGCTATAAATCTTACATTTGTGAAGTTTAATAATTAACAATGTTAAGGTTTTTTTAGGTTGTGTCAGAGCGGTATTGATTCACAAATACCAAACACTTATGGGACAAAATGAAGGTTGATGACTGGACTGTCAACCAGTCAGAAAGCATTGGTGGCAGACAACTAAGCAGAGTTAGCAAATTAATGCTTTTTTTCCTCTCGTTTAAAGGGAATAATTCAGATCACGTTGTTGACATTCTTAATGTTGTTGTATGCAGTCAGATAGAATAGATGTTTCTGTTGAGCAGGTTTTAAACATTTAAATCAGACCTCGTGCAGGGTTGTGTGAGCTCACCCCTACTCTTAACACTTAATACAAACGATTGTAAAACCAACATTCCAAATGCATTTATTTAGAATTTTTAAGATGGGACTACACCATTGTCTTTGTTAGACACAGAGGATCATGCTGGTATTCATCAGTAATATTCATATAACAGATTGGTGGAGTTGTGTGAAAGGAATTTACTTATCATATCTCAAGTAATCTTTTGGGGTCATAGTTTGTGTTGTTGTAGTAGCTTATGAGACCTGTAAGCTTCACAAAGATAGTATTTATTATTATGTTGGATTTGATGCATTGCACAGGAGTTTTATTGTGTCCACCCCCTGTACCTGAGTGTAGACTTCACCTCTGCGCCATCTGATTTAAGTCACATGAGAACTTTACCCTTCAGTCTGTCTGCAAAACAGAAAGAAGCATCTAAAAACACTCACGACATACACAAAATAATTCACATGAAAAAAAAAACATGCACAATTCTGACTCTCATGGCCAAATTAGGACATAAATCACATACTGTATATGATATCAAATAAAGCATCACACAGTATGAACCGGAATTAGTGTTTTAAATCATTTAGCTTTGATTAATGAAAGTAGATATGTGATTTAATGTTCTGTCTGGAGTTTTGTTTGGTTTTAGTAAAACATTTAAAATATCTCTACTGATTTGTATGTAATGTTATGCTGTGAATGTCATATTTTCTCAGTGGTAGTTACATACAATATATTTCCATCTCATTGTTGAATTACCCATACGTGCCTTTCTGAAAGTGAAATAAGGACAAAGAAATGTGGCAGTCAGACAGTGATAGTATTTCACTGATCATCTACTCTCTCTCTAACCAAGGGTTCGAGGCAAACTGCTAGCGAGAGAGGAGACAGCTTCTTTGTGTTATCCCGCCGGTAGTATCCATGTCCTGCTCACTCAGGAATGGATGACTAGAGTCAATAACAGCAAAGTTTGCCTTGTCTCTTCTCTCGCAATATGTCAAGTGTACTGTGGTCATGATGCAAGCTGAAGAGCAGAGGCAGAGATGGATCCACAGTTGAGGGCTGTCACTGCGCCCTGAAACAAAAAGATCAGGGGCCTCATTTATGGAAAGGTTGTACAACAGATTTGATTGAAAAAAATCCTCATCAGGAAAAAAGGCCCCAGCTCTTCTACAGAGCTGAGCCTCATGTGCACAGCCCTAAAATAGTGTAAGTAAGGATAAATAATGTGCACAGGCTTTATGATAATAATAATAATTGTCTTCTATATTTAACTCCTCTTCTTGGTTTTAAAACATTTAAAGTGAGACTATGTAACTTTTGAGAGAAGAAATAACACTTCTTCCTCTGACAAATGAAAAGTTAAATTCATAAGCGATACATCTTCGCCCTGCTTCAGTATTCACTTTGTGGCTACAGCCTCACTTGGTCCGCTATGACCAGGAATTAATGGTGACTAATTTTAAATTATACATATTGGAACTTAGCCTGACAAGCCAGACCCACATCCAGATGTAGGGTCTGGGAACTCACCATTGATGGAGCTCGATCCGAGGGGCGGGATAAACGGTTGTCTTTCAAATTCCCTCTGCACGTAATAGGATAGCGCTACAACCAGGCAGAGCAAAGAAGAAGGTAGCGGAGCTAGTTGATAGATTAAACTTTAATCTTTAGCCATATCCGGTCGGCAAAACTCCGAACACATCTTCCTTTTTTAAGAATGATTTCTGTGCCGTTCTTTGTTCTTTTATCAAAGAAAAGCTTAACTCCAAGTCTTCCAGAAGTCCGCTGTTCCCAGCAGCAGCAGCAGCCATAAGCCCCGCCCACCGACTCTATACACAATGTGATTGGCCTGACCAAAATTTGGTTTTTGCAGCTTGAAAATCAACGGAGAGTGCCTAGACCTAGCCTGGGTAAACCCTGACGAACTTCCGGCAAATTTGAGATTTGCTCTGCAGGTCAGTCTGGCGAAGAGCCCATTCAAACCCATTTCCAATGTCCTCAAAATTGAGGCACCAATCACAACCGCTGAGGCGGGCTTAACACCAATCACAACCGTTGAGGCGGGCTTTACGCGACAAGGATAGCGCAGCGACGGCGAGCAGCTTTTTGTTTACATTCAACATGACGGCTACCGAAGCCGTGCTTCACCAAGACCAGGGACCGGCAGGTCAGTCTGACATATGCCGATTTTATACCGGTCAATGCTGTAATTAACTGACAACATAAGTTATACGAGTTACAGTTCTCAAGGACGCACGCACACACGGACAGAGACACAGTCTCTTTTTCCTTTCTCTCAACTTCTCCGCCGTGTGTGGTGTGAAGTGCGTGTCCACGCTATTCTTGCACATGTAGGGAGCCTCGTGAATTAACCTGCAACATATCAGCTGTTTGGAAATTCTTCAGCGCGTGTGCAGAAGATAACAAGTTAGCAATATGCAACACCTGCAAGGAGAAAGTAGGGCGTGGAGGGACCACACCAAAAACCAAAATCACATTTATTTTGTTGGATGTGAAAAGCGTCACCCGTATCGTTGGTCTGATTGGTTGAAGGACTATCCAATGAGCCCAGAGGCATTTGAGTGGCGTCCGTTGGTGACGCCCCTTTGGAAATGAACTGTCAATGAACCTTTCCCAGACCCACTCTCAGTTACAGCTGAGAAGGGTCTGGTGTTAACCAGGCTAGCCTAGACCCCCCCTGGCTGCCAAATCAAAATTTGCTGCCACTAGGGGGAGTCTAGATTTCTAGGCTAATTGGAACTGACTTTGTCCTGTAATTGCCACTTGTGGCCAAAGTGGGCGCTGTTTAGCAAAAGTTGCATAGTCTCATTTTTAGGTCTGAATGCATTTTCAGCGTTGTGCTCAATATGAAAAAAAATTTGATGAGATGAAAATCAAATCCTCTTGTACAAATGGGGCCCCTGGTCATATCTTACACTCTAATACTGCAGGGTTTACCAGGTCAGGGTGGCCATGGATAGACTTTGACTGGCCTTAGATCAAGACCAACCAAAGGTTTCTGTCAGTCTTACGCTGGATTTCGATGAGAGGATGTTGGACAAAAAAGTTTGGACCGTTAGTTGTCACTCTGTCATTAGAATTCTCACGTTTGCCTGCGATGCTTAGTCCCCTCAAGACAACGCTGTTTCCCGTGCCTGCCCTAACGCCCAGGCGGCGGATTGGAGAGTGCATACATTGTTTGACTCAGAGGTATTAATCGTTGAATAAGATCAGATCTACGCTGTAATCCTTCTGGCATTAGTTTGAAGATACAAAGCTGCGATTTTCGCATGTAGATATAAAAAACAGAGGGAAAGAAGGTTTCTGTCTTTCATAACTACAGGCCAAAAATATAGAAACAACTATACTACTCTGTCACAAGCACAATATTAAGCACTTAATAATCTGATCTTCCTTTGTCTTACTTCTGCACTTTGCTTTATCTCACACTATTGAGCTTTTCCTCCTCCATTAGCCAAGTAAAGGGTTCCCAGTTGATCACAGTTGCAAATTATTAAAATGGATAGAGATAGAGAAATATTTGGGCCGAAAAGACTACAGTCAGTGACGACAGCCTTGCCGATTACTCTGTTCTAGGATACCCGACTTTGGTGACATTGAGGCTGACCTTAGAGTCACCTCCCCCGCTGCCGCACTCTCCCTTGTCGTACCACCATTTGTTTTTCAATTTGTCCAAGAGGCCTTGCTCATTCAGTTTTAACACTGCCAGGTTAACAGCATTTCTTGAAACGATAAAACATAACTTGTAAGAAAATGAACAGGTCCGTGAGAAATCTAATATAGAATATTAGTAAAAAATAGTGATAAATATCAATGGTTCATAAGGGGAGCACGGAAGGGACAAATTGGTTAAGAATTTCACTGGTGTGGAAGGGTAAGAAGCATTTGTTTTACAGCAAAGAAAATGTTAAATATTAGAGAGGTGGCATGGAGGGTTACATAGCTTGTAACTGAAGTGTGCGGGATGGGGACATTCTGTCATTGTTGAATTAGAAAGAAGAACATCCAACATGCAGCTTAACATTCATCACAATTGACAGACCAGCATTGTAACTAGCAAAAACGAAACATTTCAGTGTTGAATTAGAAGCAATGCAAAAGGGGACCACAGAAACCAGGAGGGAAGAGAGGTTGAAGGGCTAAACAAACAAGAATGGGGGAAGGTGACACGTTGACATTCAAATGGATTTACTGAGTGTGACTAATATACCATAACCTTAAGAGAAAGAAGAAACAGAGAAACAAACCAGATACATAGGACACAACAAAAAATGGCTGAACATTTTGATTAAACTCATAATACTGTTCACTCATTGATGCACTTGGAACAAAAAGGCGAATTAAGAAGTGAGGAAGAAGAGAATGGCAAAAGGAGACATCAGGGTAGGTGGAATACTATAACAACATGGAGGATATTGTTATATTATCCCACCCACCTTAATGCAGAGCCTTTAGGTGTGGCCACACCATAGCCCTTAGAGTCGAGGTTGCCGCCCACTTTCATGGTGTCACAGGGTTTCCGCTGCTCTATGTACTCGTTCATTGTGGATTCGAGTAGAAAGGCGAACTTGCCCTTCGACTTTCGTACCCTGGCAACCCCATCTGGTGTTGTCTTGGCAAACACTGATGGTTCAGCTGATTTCATGTATGACCACATTTTCTCATAAACTGCTATTTTGGAGCGCTGCATTTAAGGACAAAGAGAGAAGACAGAAACTGTTTAGTTATGAACTTAATTAAACATCGACAGCCATGAAAACATTCGTAACGAGCCGCTGTGGGTTTGAGTAAAAGGAAAAATTTGTCATTTTGGGAAATACACACATGAGAAGACTGATACAACTCTCCTCTAAGAGAGCAGTATCAATCTTCTTATGTACCCCACAGCAAGAAATAGAATACGTGTATTTTCCAAAATGTCAAACTGATCTTTAAAAGCAACATGGAAAATAACTGCTGCACTTCCTGGCCTCTTGTAAATCCGAGTGAATTCACCCTTTAAGCAAAAAAAAGTGCAGCTGAGGTAGTGGGCATTTTGCCAGCAGCCTGAAGTCTGACAATCTGGCAACTCAGCAGAAGCTAAATGCAGGCCATGTTTGGTATCAATATTAACAGATAGCAGTGACCTCCTGCTCCTCAGTTTGTGTCCCTACCAGCAGGTCACAGCTGGAGTCACAATCATCATTGTTTCATTTCTATTTAAATATTTAAAGTTATTGTGCTTATGCAGCATTTACATTTGTGCAATTATAGTGTGCAGCTTGATGATACGGTACGTAGTGATTGAAAATATTAACAGTACAACTGCAGGTTCTCCACTGAATGTTTAAGTGCAAAGACTTCACATCCACACACTCATGACTACAACACCCAAAGGCCAGCGTACATTCATGTAAAGTGCCTCGAGTCAATAACTATTCTTTTTTTATACCGTGGCTTACTATGGGATGATTTTGGCATTTTGATATATTTATTTTGGGGTAAGTTTATAAGTAATTATAAGTAATTTTTAAATAGTATTATTGTTTAATATGTTATACATGATAGCATCCTGTGCAGGTTGTTTTCTCTCTTCTTATCTCTTTTGAGTCCACTTTTTTTTTTTTAAAGCAGCTGACAGATTGTCTTCATCATTTTTCTCATACTCATGTAAACCTTCCAGTTCAAACAAGATTAAAATCGTGAGTGATCAGTCACTTATTATTGCGCAATTATTGTCATCTGTTCTAACATGATATTCATGTATCCACATGATGTTAAGCCAAATACTAATTCAAATAGTTTGTGTTATAATAATAATAAATTGAATTTATATAGCGCTTTTCATGGACTCAAAGTCGCTTAAAGTTTCATGGACTCAAAGTCGTTATGTGTTGTATGACAGTAATGGCGTTGTCTTTAACACATTTGACCCGTATACTCCGAGACTGACAGCTTCACCTCTGTGGCCCAGTCAGCTGCGAGCTGGAGCAGCTACAGACGTGCACAGCACAGCCCCGCTCTGACACTCAGTACGCTGCTAAAAATGGGCAGCGAGAGGCTGATTGCCGGTCACCGGGGAGCTAGAGTACCCAGCTGTCTACAACAGAGGGAAGAATAGAGAAGCTGCAGTAAACTGGGCCAATGTGACCTTCTGCTGAGCTCGGTGAGGGGGGAGCGCCTCAGAGGAAACTTTGGGTTGAAACTTTGCATATTCCTAAATGTATTCAAGGGGCTGCTTGTCAGGATTGTGATTTAGGGCATGACAGGCAGGTTCATAATCGCTCTGTCAAACAGGAAATAGAAGTGTGAACGAGCACCTGACGTCAGAACTCCAAAACTCTGGAGCAAGTTCTCAGAGAAAATCTGATTATTTTATTTTACATTTTATTTTCATTTATTGATGGTCCTATATATTTCTCATGTTTGTTCTTGCATGTTTAATTATCTGAGTTGTCCTTGCTAAGCGGGCACCAGGCTTATTTATCGTATTTGATATACAGAAATCAAGTGTGCGGGACTGGTTTTATCCAGATTGTATGTTCAGAAGTTGTGTGCGTCAGTACCACATCACATCTGGTCAGTGAAAGTAAAGGAAAACATCAGAGTGAATTGACAAACTATGTCAGCTCTGTGGTGTGTACGGCCATGTTGTGTAAACAATTCACCGGAGCTGTAATGGATTGTGGGCTCAGGCTGGTAAGTGAATCATTCTTGACATATGCACGATTACAGTTCAGTTGAGTGTTCATTTAAACACTCTTAACATGACAGTAATAGCTGAAGACAGGCCTGACCATAGTGTGAAAACAGTGATTCTTCTTCTGGGTTATATAAAGATGCATGCTTGTCAGGAGCAGGTTGGTCGCCTGTGTTAAAATCTGTACAGCTCCTCTTGCTGTCAGATTCATTATTCTCACTACAGCAGCTAAACAAAGACAGATTATTCAATAAATCAATTTTAATTAATGACTTGTGTAGCCACAACAGTCTTTTAACAGGGCACATGAGGAATGTGGGTTAACTGCCCCTCATCCATTCTGGAAATAAACTGGTCTAAACTCAAATTCTTCCAGCTGCCAGTTCATCTGTTAGAAACTGACTGAAGGGCTGAGAGTGATTCATGGCCCTCTGTGTGCGCTGTCATCCAGAAACAGAGACGACAGGCCACAAAAAGCACGTGCAATCTTTCTGGTAGTTTCTATTTTTATTTTTTTTATCTTATTCTTAGTTATGGACAAAAAACTAATTTGCTGTTTGTTCATGATCAGTGGACACAAATGAATGATGTTAGAAAATAATAGCGAAGCTCATTTAGCAGCACCACTGTAATTAAAGTTAGAATGATCACTAACACACTTCTATTTTGAAATAAAAAGGTAAACAAACTGCTTCTTACTCGTGCTCTCCTTTCCCACTTTTGCTAAAATTATTCACTGTCACCCCTTTCACTTCAGTATACTGTATACTATAGCTCACACAAACTGAATGATCCAAATAAATTGTCAGTCTCAGTGGCTTGTTGAAAGTACTTCTTGAAAATGTGGGTTAAATGTGAATTAAACAAATGAGGTTTACCATCTTAATAAGTGAGCTTTAAAAGGTGCTGGTATGCTGATTTTTTGGACTTTGGATGGAGCCCAGCTAGTTGTTTTCCCCCTGCTTCTATAGTCTAGTCTTCTAACCCCTTTGCAAAGCCCAGGTTTGAGAACAAAGCATGCTTTAAATCTTTTTTTGAAAACCAGAAAAGAATAAAAGTAAGTGTTTGAAAAACGGGTATGTTGGTTTTCATCGTATACGATGTGCATTAAGGAAGCTGTATGATCTTCAGATCACTGTAAAAGGTATTTACAGCTCTTAATAATCATTAACTTTGAATCACCAGATTTCAATGAGAATTGCTCAGAATAGCTTCCCTGCACTGACAATTTCAGTTCGGAGGAAGAAAGGCAGGAAGACTATTTGTCACTCAGGATGAAGTCACTACATGCCTGTCAATTATCTCCTCAGGAGCACCTCTGACAAATCACAGCCTGCCAAATACATTGTGGATTAGCACATCCACCGCCGCTTATGGAGCTGCTTTTAAATGTGATGATTCACCAGGAAGCCTCAACAATAATCAATGATGTAGTTGAATTTAATGTTTCTTCAACAGACATGTCAAATGGGGTATTTTAGGGCTGCTGCATGTGCCAATCACCTAAAGATATTCTTTCTTTACTTCATCATCTCTTTTATAACGTTAACACTACAAATGGAGAAGTCTGCTGAAAAGTTTCTATAATTAACTCATTTTCAACTTGAACATCAACGTGGGTATTTATGCAAACACGCAAGTGTAAGAAACATTAGTGTCCTGTTTAATATCACATCTGGTGTCTGTCCCTGCAGTCATTATAAAAGAACTTTAGTTTGAATTATTACACAATAAAAAAGGGGAGCGTCAACACAGCTATGTGACTCGGGATGTGCTGTATTAAATACATTTATTTTGTGATTTTAGAGAAAACTACATCTAATAACAAATGATTATCCTTCCCCTAGATGTTAACTAAATCCAGATCTTTGAAACAGTTAAAATGTTTTATAATCAGTGAGTTTCAACATGCTGCAGTTTGTTGGATTCTCTTTGCAAAATAAAATCTCTTCTGCACACAAGTAATGTTTTAAGCACTGCAGTGCAGGAGACAGTGAGTTAACAGATGACTTCCCACTGATCATGTTGATTGCTCCAAATCAATGCTTTTAGACCTGAGTTTAGCTTGGCACAGCAGACCATGCCACTCTGCTTGAATGCCTTTATAAATTGGTAGGGTCACAGAAACATTGCACATGCCTCCACTCGGTCACATCCCTGCAAAATCATTCCTCTGCACTATTACACACACTTTTCTCTTGAGACCTATGCATGCTTTTATTTGATTATGTTTGGACTGACTCTGTCTTAACAAGAAAGCCCTTTCCTGTTAGCTGTGAGTGTAAAATGGAGCAGATAACAAAACCTTATAGCCAGAAACAAGCTGTTCTACCTTTACTGCATTTAAGCATATTTACATAAGCTGTCTGTAAATCTAAGAGGAGATTGTAAAATGTGATTTTATAACTCCTGGTGGGCTAAGGCAGAGTCTGAAACCGACACACAGTGCCTTCCTGATCACTCCGGAGTCTAACAGAGACCACAGGGTTTGTATTTATCAAATGTCTCAGACCCACTTGGAGCACTCACACCAAGAGACCGACTAGGACTAAAAATAGATACGGCTCAGAGCCGGACACTGGATGTGAATGACATTTCAATTTCTGAGGAATAGGACGTCTTCTTAGAGATTGCTTTTTAGTGAAAGAAGTCCACAAATTGGAATTATAATGACATCTTGTAGTTCTTATTGGAAATGTTTTTTTTCTAAAGTTTCAAACACATAAACAGAACTGCCCTGATAATCAGACTGCACTGTCGTTTCACTTAATTCTTTATGAATTGCTGAACACATCAGAAATGTGGGCAACAATTCGGAGGCTGAGACAGAACAACATCCTCACAAACTGATGCAGAATTGCAAAAAATTATATGTTTTACAATGATTTAATAAGTTTCACTTATTAAAAAACCTACAACATTACACAATCTGTCACCTGCTTTTATGAATGGCCAACACTAAATGAAGTTGAATTATTAGTCTTTTTAAGGCTGCAGCTATATATATATATATATATATATATATTTTTTTTTTTTTTTTTTTTTTTTTTCATAAGACCTTGATTAATTATTCCGGTTGCCAGAAAGTGTAAAGAAACAAAGTGAGATTTGATAGAGAGAGAGAACCAAAGTTCATTTTGTGGACCAAATAGATTTAAAACCATAAGCCTAAAACCATAATTTAGTTTTGTGGTAGTCACAGAAGGACTGATGCTCTGCTCTGCATTTGGATAAAATATGAGCTCATCTTGGCTATCCAACATCTTTGAAATCAAACAAATGCATGCAATTATCCCTTAGCTGCTTACTCCTTTAGTAACTGTACCCCTGTTTTATGATTCACTGAATTAATCAAGTGTAGTCGTAGTGTAGGTACTTTGGAAGTGCTGTATCAGGGGAAAAACAATTTTAGACATTCTATTATTGATTATTCATTCAATTTTTTACCTGGCAGGTAATAAATCAAAACCCACAGGAAAGCTCCAGGGACTTATTCAGCTCTGAGCTTATTAACTACAGTTAGAGCAGCTCTTCTTATACAGTGCAACGACAGCATGGATGACAGCCAGTTGAGACACTCACCCTAAAGAACTCCTTAGTGGAGCCTGAGTCTAACGTCCCATAGGCAATCTCTGTCTGCTTGGCCAGGTCCTCGGCACTCTCGATGGGAGAAACCATCCTCTCCACGGTGAGGAAGGCAGCCAGGTTAGCCGTGTAGGAGGAGATGATGATGAGGGTGAAAAACCACCACACTCCTCCGACGATACGCCCGGACAGAGATCTGAGAGGAGGAAACAGAGCAGACAGAGAGACATAAGAGCAGCGTGCTCAAATCTACATAGGGAGGGGAAGAAGGATCATTTCCTGCTGTGTCTCCTGTGTTTGGCACGTTATCAGCCCAGAGGTTTAGCTCAGAACTATCTCCTTAATTTAAGGAATTTTATACTTTTGGAGAAAGTGTCCAGTTAACCCATTAAGTGATGATAACTACAATATTTTCTGCAAGTCCCTGGTACTCCAAGCTGTTTGCATAAATGCATTTAAGTGAAGTATCATTAACTAAGTATAGCTGCCTTTACAGCTGATTAATTCTTTAAAAGTAATAATAAGCCTCATTAACTCAATTTAACTGTCTACATTTAATGTTGGAGCTAATTCAGGTGAGCAACCATCCCAGGAAATGCTCAGCCACTCAGCAGCCTAAATCCAGCAGCCTGCAGAAGGATGCCAGACCTGTGAATCTGTTCAAGATTACTTGGGTTAATTCCATGGACAACACTGGCTTAAAGTAAGCCAGAGTACTGCTAGGTTGTGTAATTTTTTTTTGTCTCTAGTGAAATGAAGCAGGTCCTGGTCTTATTGGTGTTTCAGGTGTTGGTTTAAAGCTACAGCCATGTTTGGTGCAGATATTTGTTTGATATTATATTTTGATATTTGATATTCGTTTATACATTTGAGTTCATTTGTTGTAATGTAACGCTTGCAACCACAAATTTAGACCAGAGGGGACAGAACAAGTCTGAAGTAAAAGCACCATGAGACTCTGTCTGCTATTGAATTCAGAGTATGATGTGCCAAACCACTCCCTCAAACAGATACTCCCATCCTGTTCACTGGCCCAGATCAGCATAAAGGCTCTGACTTTAAATATGCGCCTTGAACAGCAACCCTGGATTCATATTTTTACATTTGACTATTCTCTCTGGTACTCTCTCCCCAACTTCCACGATCACACACATATTCCACCAAATGAGCTGCTGGCAGATGAATTCGCATTTCTTATTTCAAACGAGGATCCATTTGCACCGCATCATTGCATTGCAGCTGTACTGCTCTGGATTTCTTCTAATATATAGCTTATTTATGGATTTATGCTATCCTTGTGGCGCTTTCAAGTTGTAAATATTTTGTGTGTCCTTCAGCAATCAAAATCTACGCTATGTTGTGACTCCATCATCAAAGTTTCGGCGAAGCTCTTATTCTAGGCAGATTTTTTATTCAAGTTTTATCTGTGGATGGCTTATAATTGGGATAATTATCCAGAATGGCATCATATTAAGGTCAATGACCTTACTTGAGATGAGTTGGTTCAAACATGGTCGAGCCAGAGGCAAAGTTGTAGTCACAAAAAAGCACTAGAGATCAGTAGAGTAGGTGTGATTAAAGTGCAGAAATCAGATAATACACTTCCTCCTCTGGTGACTATAGTGGCTGTTTAGCAAAAATTATTGAATCAGCAGTTTCCATTCTAAAACTGCATGTACTTTGGAGCCAAAATAAGATCCCCAATTTGCTACTTAATTGATTGTTTACCTTTGATTTATTAAACTGTGTAGGCCCACAACTAACAAATTCCAGCTTTCCAGAAGATGCTTCCTCTATGCTTCTCAGTGGCATTGACTAGAGTTATGCTTAACTGTAGACCTGCATACCTGAATTTACAGTATGTTGAGCCTGTGCCATCAAAATCATAACTGTCAGCTGCAGAAGCCATCCATCTCAATCTGCTAATGGGACAACTTTCCAGGCTGACCTCCAATCCACAATATATAGACAATGAAAGAGTATTTACTGGCTTTCACACAGAAACTACACTGTATCAGACTATTATTATTATTATTATTACACTTTTTCTAAGTGGACACCAATAATGAAAGGGTTTTTCTTAATGTGTTTCCCAAAAAAAGAATAAAAACCAGCTTCTATACAACCTTCCAAAGTCCCAGATGAAAGGATGACGGAAGCAAGAATCCTTGAAGAGGTCAGGGACAGCACAACAGTGATGAGTAAAGAGATGAATGGATGAATAAATAAATAGAGGGGATGCCCATTCTATTGGGAAAATACATAATGGAATTATGGTGCTGATGATGTTTTTGCCCCACAAAATGCATTATATGCACCAATGAGATGACCGTAAAATGGGACATGCAGCAAAAACACGGTAGCCCTCCAAGAGTCATGAGAAATTCCAGCAGCTACTTTGAATGAAATGTAATGACCCCTGTGCATTTTACAGCCCTCAGCATGGTGGATATAAGTTATTTTGTGGATGCAAAGCATCACTGCCTGCATGCAGTTTTAAAACAAAAGCTTGTTTGCTCAGAGAAAGAAATGGGAGGAAAGTGCAGAGAAGTGAAGCGCGAAGTTATGTGGACAGCAGAAATCCAAAAGCTCAAAATAACCTATATGCACCATGGCAGGAAGGAGATCTATGTATGGGACTATAAAATGCAGAGAGATGACATGGACAACTGAGGGGTGGTGGAGAGTGAACACAACAACCAACCTTGGTGAGATATCGCATCCTTGCTGCATGAAGGCACCCAGGGAGAACCACAGGCTATTAAAAATCCCAAAGTCGTTTGGAGGGTCTGGGGGGCTCTGAGGGTCTTTGGCCTCATCATTCTCGTCCAGATGCCACTCGTAAGGGCTGAATCGGCTCACCAGGAAGAGCACCACACTCACGCCGATATAGGCAAAAACTATACACATCCAAATCTCATAGGCCAGTGGGTCCAGGAAGGAAAACACCCCAGGCTTGGACTTTTGAGGCTTCTTAATCATAATGGAGATGCCCAAGCTCATAAAGGGCTTAGAGAAGTCTATCACTTCTTCCCGTACCAACGTTATAGTTAGAGGAGCCACGGCTATGTCAGCTCTCTGTGAAAATGGGAACAGGCACACTGGGAGTTAGTCTTGCAGAACAAATAACCAACAAGTGTTACATATTAATTTAATAAAAGGAAATACTGATAAACCCTAAGTCAAACCAATAACCATGACTATACATAAGTCACACAATCTTAAATTCAAATATACATGCACAGGCACTCAGCTTTAGAGTGAATTCATGGAGTAAGGAGATTGGACATGGTGAAATGCGACAGCTTAGAATATACTGAATAGCCGATCTGTGATAATGCCTGTGAGAGGGATATCTGCCATTTCAAAATGAGTCACTCAGCATTTGTGTTGGCTAATGTCTTTGTCTTGATCCAAATCTCCTCCATGAATCAATGGAAGTCAGAGGTGGAGGAGCTTATGTAAGCAGTCCATGAAATGTGAATCAGCCTGTTAAAGTCACGTCCATCAGATCCTCTGCAATTGCCTGACAGGCTCGTCGATTAGTATCTCACTGCAGTGACAATTGTTTGCAGTGAGATGCTGGGTGGTATTGTAACTTAACTTAACTGGAAATATTTAACACAAAGGATTCATATAGATAAAGTTAGAAGGGGTCTCAGCCAAACGTGTACTATTCTGGATGCAATAAATAAGGCAGAGGCCTTGTCATGGCCATTTTACATCTCTTTCTGTCTAAGCTATCAATACTGGGAGGGCTGCATTAGAGCAACGTTTGCATGCAGATGTTTTTTAGATTCCAGTCTGCTGTGTAAGATTTTTTAACATTATTCATTCAGCAGCTGAGGTCTCATAAAAGATGCAAATCGTCTTGTTAAAGCCAGTTCAAGTGTGAGTGAGCCACGAGATGCATGATAAAAAGACTAAGTGATTTAACAGTTGAAGAAGGCTTTCCAAAACCCACTCGGCCCACTTTGATTAAAGTGTAACATATTTTAAACATCTATGTTTTAAATTGGGTGTTTTTTTCGCTTGGCTATCACCGTTTTGTTTTCATCAGGGAATCATTTAACAAGGCTTCTTCACCAACTGCTGCTATCTTTACTGCTTTAAGACAACAGCTTTAATCCCGTCCTCTGTTGATTGTGACATGGAGTAATTAACTAAGTTGAGAAGGGCCAGAGTGAAATTGATAAAGTTTGATATTTTAAGTGGACTAAAAATGGACTGAGTGACTTTTATAAAAACCTCTCTTACATTCAAATGTAAGATATAGGATACTTCAAGACATTTACTATGCTTCACAATAATATGAAAAAATCAGAGGGTGAAGTAACAGGAAATGATAAAAAAAAAATGAACAGTTAACCCTGCCCCCCTTATGAGTTACACAGGCGGACTGACACTTACCCCATAAACCAGTTCACCCACCATCCCGTTCCACGTCTTGGTCTCTGGATCTCTGGCGCCGTACTTCCCATCCGGGACTACTGACAGCTTATATCTTATCCCCACATGTTTAGCAATTTCAGAAGCTAAATCGACACAGTAGCCTTCATATCTGTCATTCCCATCCATCTGCATATAGTTTTTCTTGTACATCACATATGGAGCTTCCTGTTAATTAGACATAATTTTTAGTTCATTGTAAAGAAAGACGCACATTCACA
This sequence comes from Perca flavescens, assembly GCF_004354835.1. Taxonomy (NCBI): domain Eukaryota; kingdom Metazoa; phylum Chordata; class Actinopteri; order Perciformes; family Percidae; genus Perca; species Perca flavescens. The sequence goes on from NC_041343.1 coordinate 13,205,682, forward strand.
GTGGCCGGACCTCATGGATCACACAAGGCCGTGGTTGGTACTGTAAGCATGCACACATGCTGGGGTGACAAGCAAACAGATGTGGGGAATATAAAAAGACAAACAGAGCCAAGGTTAAAAGGATCTACACAGCATCAGTTACAGGCATGTTATAGGGGGACTCAGACTACAAAAGCGGGCCGCTGCCGGAGTTAAAAGGCCGACTGGGCCAGCGGGAGAAGCGAAGCATCTAACATATAAAGGAGGCAAAGCAGGATGTCAGGCCTCACTCATGCAAACCTAATCCGCAATCTAAATCTGTGGAAATGGGTGAAATGCGGGGGGGGGGTGCAAGTGCCTTGCATCAGCGTGGCACAAGGGGCAGGGACAAGCTGAATGGAGCACTTTTCCAGTTCATAAAGTAAACGTCAGTGACAGTAGAGCGATACATTAGAAACATGGAGATAGTTAATTCATCAAACAAATATTAAGCACAAAAACGTGTGAGCCACGTCAGAAGAGTAGTTGTATGACCGCATAAAAGGTCATACAGATTCTTTTCATTCGTTACTATCATGACAATAAAATAATCTGCTTGTTGTCTCGATTATGTCGTTTGACTATTCCACATTACCTCCGTGCCTTGGATTTAAATAAAATATCACGTATTTCCTCCAAAATACAAAACATGTTTGCCATCAAACCTCTTTTCGATGAACTATTGTCACCTTGAGGATTTTCATCAATGGTGATTTACGTTTTCATACGGCATGAACATGTTTTTTGACTAACAATAAAAGTCAGCTTTAGAGGAGAGTTACGTAATCCTTTCACAGTTTCACTCCTTGTTGTTCGAACTAGTCCCTCTTTACTTTCTTTTCCAGCCTGCAGTCATGTACAATGTTACAAAAAACAAAATGAAAGAGTCGCACCCTATAACAATAGGATGGCTTTTCATTAAATATGGCATTTCACTTTAAAGTTATGGAATGTAAGAAAAGCAACATGAAGTTAATGACATGACTGTGACGTATCTAAAATAACAGTTGTTCAAATTCAAAGTTATTCAAATCAAAGGCATGCCTGGCAGTGAGAAAATAATACAATGACACTACTCTTCTGTTTTCCCTTCCTCACTCACTTCCTCGCTATTATTGTATTTCCTGCCTGGTCATGAGGATAATGACACATTGAGATGAGAATGTATGACTATTACATTCTGAATTTGTCTAAGATGAAAACATAATAGGCAAAGTCAGAAGGAAGGAGAGGCCATGGTTTTAAATGTAAGATAAGGAGCACCTTATCTTACATTTAAAAATGGCTGATGATTACTAAGCTGTGATAACTGTCTGTAACTACTCTAACTAGCACTCTGTCTAACCCTGAGCCTGGCATACTGGGAGCACTGTTTTTTAGAGATACCTACAATAGATGTGTTAAAATTCAGTGCCAAAGTAAATTTGAACAAAGAGATAAACAGCCAAAGGTTGCAGCCTTTGGTTGTTTATGTCCTCCTTGTGTGCAGATCATTTCATGTCTCCAGTGAGACACATCTGATTTACCCAGGCGTCACTGACAGCTTACTTAATGAGAGGGAAACATGTTTACTTACGTATGCACTGAATGTGAATACGGTGGTGTCTATCTTTATAGGTATTATTATTACCAAAGCCGTTATTGTGATGTCACTACTACAACAGCCCACCGTAATATAAAAAAACTAAAATGCTTTGGCACCCACACGGATACAGTTGAAACACTCTTTGTGAATCGACTGTTTCAACATGTAGTGAGTGGATGGAAAGCAACTCAAAATAAAATAATTCTACCCTCCCAGGACAGATTGCAACAATGGACACCTTGACCTTGAGTGGCAGAAATCTTATGGTGAAACACTTAAAACCTGCTTGAAAGTGTACCATAATAGTAGTGACCACAATTGTTCGGTTTTCCACAGAAGAGGACTCGTTGGTGACTTGCTGATCCATTATAAATACAAATTTTTCGTACTCATTCCAGTAGCCGATCTAAAAAACGACACAAAGGTTCACAGTTATTACAAGAAGCAGAAAGACATTTTTGTTTGTTTTTTAAAGTGGAGCCTCCCAAGTACAGTATGTGTGAGTATGTCGGCTCTATCTCTACAGCCGGAGACTGACAGAGTGTTAGTTTTGCCTGATGTAGGATTTTATAAAAAGCTTGTAGTGGTGCTTCTCACTTCACCTGGGCTACACTTCAGCAGAGTAGGCGTAATCTATTCCTGGCTTAGCAAATGTTCTCTTACATAACAAGAAAGCAGCACCAATGGAGCACTCGAAGACTGATAACATTAATACAAGCAAGACAAACCTAATAGTCTAAATGTGCCTTATCTAGCCAATTCAGTAGGTTGTTTTACTGTTCTATTAATAATACACATAGCACACATGCAACACAAAACAAACTCTGGCCTGTGTCTACTGAACCTGAGATGATTCCAGTGGCTGCATTATGTTTATTTTTGTTACACTCTGAAATATTCAGCCAAGAACAAGTCAACGTCTCCCACTTCTGGTAGCTATGATGCACAATACTCACTCTGTTGTCACTGCAGATTGTCTCACACTGAGTTTAGATGTGCAGGCCACTGTGATGTGTGTTGCCTTGTGAGCTGAACTATATGGACAGTATGGGGGCACTTCCTTTTTGGTGCCATCTTTTGTGGGGACCTTGTCAGAGTTCAGGGTCAGGGAGCTAGCCACACTACAGCACTGTGTGTGTGCGTGTGTGGGATCATGTGGGTGCAGTGAGACACCCCCCGCTCCAGTGTGTGGAGATACATCATTGTAAAATTCTAACTGAAATGATTCCTTTTTTTGTTGTCAAAAATCATTGTCAAAGTGATTTTCAAATGTATTGTTAATAGTTTTTTTCAAATAGGAAGCAGGTCGATGCACGTGTTTGTGAACAGACTTACTCTGCTAACTTGAGCTTACAAGCTAATAAGGGAATAGACAGTGTTTTGTTAGTGGTATTGAAGAAAAGGACCAAAACATTCAGCATCTAAACTAACAGACATTGACAAGTGTTACCACTGTCAAGCTAAACAGCTAAATGATTTTTATGAGTGAGTGCACTTCCTCCCTGTTTGTTTGCTAGCTCTTTTAGAAAGCCAAGGCGCAAAACAAGACATTTGTCCACGCAGACAAAAGGGATGCAATGAAAGCTAATGTGTGCTGCGGCTCCCAGTTCTTAGCTCTTTTCTGTCTGTGTCTAACGTTGATATGTATTCAAACATAGTGTCAAATAAAATGTTTTTATTGGTTACATGACCACAAATATACATTTCCTCCCTTTTCGATACTGATTTCCTCAAAAGAGGACAAAGTTGTCCCATTTAGCAGCTTCATTATAGTGAGGTTTAATTGACAGTTTTACTGTGATGGTGGTTTAGGGCCGTGTCAGAGGATTTCCTTGGGAAAAAAACTTCAAAAAGTTACATTTAAATAAACACACATACATCATAATACAGTACACAAATATATCCGCTACTTATAATCTTGCAAAGCAAGCCCACAAATTACACTTTGCTTGTTGTCTGCCTACGCTCCATAGGCATTTGCCTAATGTGATTTCGATTAATTGACAGTTCATTCAGGCATCAGCATGAACCCTTCAGACACCTGATCGTACAGATGCAAAATTCGCTGGGCTGGCAGTGGTTTTAGTGTCAATTTATAAAGTTGGAAACACAAGACTGCTCTTTAGGAAACACCAAAGTTCTTCTAAATGATTGTCTTTAATCTGTGTCTGTATAAGAGCGAGGAAATATATAGGCCCTGCAGTAGCAGAGTAATGCCTTACTTTGAAGCTACAACATGTAGTTTAAATAGAGTTTTGAGCCATGTCATCATTGAAACTAGCGCTCCCCAGAGATGTAGATTGGTGTAGCTTCCATCTGTAGGGCTCGACTGATTCTCAGTGGATGTTTTCCAGATTCAATCTCAGAGCGCATATGAGCTCACATGATAGGGACTGGCAATATCTGTCCAAATCATAACCAACCTTACTACTCGTGTACTGCCAACATCCCAAGAGAAAGTAAAATCCCCATCACAGAGCTACTTGGAACTTGTCTGTATTTGTAGTGGATTCAAAACATACAGCTCTGGCATCTACAGTATACCATAGGCTAATCCTGCTTAGAGTATTTCATTACACATGAATTAAATCATGAACGATGTTTCCGAGGCTGTGGGCTCACTTACCTTCCTGGGGCCTCCAGACTTCATCTCGTACACATCAATTGTGTAATTAGATCGTCGACCAAATGTGTCAAACTGGATGTTTCCTGTCATACCTTGTACTTGGACCTGCCAAGCACCAAAAAGAGAATAATAACACACTCCTTACATACAGTAAGTGAGCAAACTCCAAATGAAAACATGCGACAAACGGTCTTGATACATGGCGTCCAAAGTTCTCTCCAGCGCCTTTTGGTTTCCCAGGTGTGTTGTCTGATAAATACGTATTTCCAATTGCATTGTGTTTTTATACTCCCATTCTATTGGAGAGGCAAATATTGTGGCAGGCAAATTTGGAGTGACAGTAGGGCTTGGTTTTGGACCAATCAGATCAATGTGGAGGGGTAGCAAGTCTAGGAAAATTGTGGAAAAATAGTGGACGTGACAGATTTTTAAAGCAAGGGAAACACTGCTTTTACTATTTACCGAGACAAAGAGATGAAGAGATTATATTTAAAAAATAATACTGTTCTGGAGCGACCTCTAGCTCACCCTGTTTAGTGTGCGCCCCATGTAGGCTGAGTCGTTTGCAGCAGCCCGGGTTTGAATCCTATATACATACATATATATATATATATATATATATATAAAGCAGAGCTGTTTATAGAGACAATGAACTCCCTCTGTCCTACCATTTTGAGGGCTCTCTCTATGTCGATGCCTTGGCTCCAGGGCACAGCAGGGTTGGCAAGGCAGTCGCCTGCACTCCCCCTGCGAGACACGTCCACTCGCTGGCGCCGAAGGTACCGGAAGGCCTCCGCGATCACGAGGATGGCATCGTGGGTCAGCGCTGATGTGTACTGAGACAAAGGCCACAAGAAACCCCAGTGATGCACCACTGACATCATTCAGGCAGACTGCACTGCTGTCAAAGCAAGGTTATAATCTCTGCAGTAGTACTTGATATATGTACACAGAGAGCAGTGCTACTGATGTAAAAAGAAGAAAAAATCTAAGCCTCGCATTGTGATTGACATAAAAAATTGCGCGAGTATTAAAGACGCCTCTATTCAAGGGCAAGCAGGTGACAAGTTATTTAAGCAGCGTCTCACAAAAAGGGGGGAGAGAAAAAGTGTCTTTGAAGATGTTAATAAAATGTAACTGCAGCATCGGCAGCTTTGCCTCACTGACCTTCAGTGGAGTGTTTTTGGCTTCTGGAAATTCTCTTTCATCCAGGCGCTCCCAGCGCTGGAGGAACTGCTGGACGATGGGGCTGTCTGGGTTGATGATCTGGAAGCCTGTGATGTTGGCTCCACCAGAAAAGACCCTGTCCAGGCTCATGTTGGAAAAACCCTGAGAGCAAAGAGCACAAGTTGGCTGGTAGTGGAACGAGAGATCATTAGCAGCAAAGTCAAAACTGCTTTAGCTTGCCCATCATTCGCTTATTACTTTGTTCTGTTTAACTGCTGCACTCAATTATCAGTCTAACATAACTACATATTAGGAAGTTTGACTATACGACAGAGTGCTGCATTTCTTAGCACTGCATTGCATCACACTGAGCAGTGTTGTTCTGGGCTTTGTTGGATTGTTTCATGTTGTGAGCTCTCACCAGGTTGGCAAGGATATAATGGTATCCTCTGCTGTTTTTTCCCGAGGTCACCACCTACAAGTCGCAGGAGGAGACACACAGTGAGTCACATTCACATCTTAAAACACAGAGAACATTTAGAGGACTGAGATTCAGCACTGACAAAGACCTTTAATAGTAGTTGGTAAAAAGAAAGGAATTAAAGGAAGACATTTTAAAACGACATTTTCTAAGGCGAGAGGGAGCGTGTGAGCACATTTGTGTGTGTTTGTATGAGATACACACAGAGAGAGAAGAAACTGTGATGACAGCACTTGTTTCTTTCCATTAACTTCAACATGTAAAATAAGGTCAAGGCTCTGGCAAACCTCCCTCTTCCTCTCTCTCTCTGTCTCTCTCTCTCTCTCTCGTTCTCTGCAGCTGCCTCTGCCTGCTCCACCCGTCTCAGTTGCACACTAGACTTAATTAAACCCAAAACGTTGTACAGCACCTGTCTAAGCGAGAGACACAGAGAGCTGCACTCGCTGATTTCTTTCAACTTCTTCAACAGCCAAACCTCTCCGTCTCACACTCTTTTGCACGCATTGCCTTTCTCTATCCATATCTCCCTCGATTCTGATTCTCCATCACAGAGTACGAAGCTTCAAAAAGATACTGTGGGGGTGGATAGTTGCTTTTTTTCTCTCTGTGTCTTTTCACTTTCTACACTCCCACACAGTTTTGATACAAGTGTACTCAGGCACTGAAATCAGCTAAATGTTGAATGTCCAGAGTGATAGTGATATCATGTTGGAGAGTTTTTTTAGAGGACCTGAATACAGATGAGAAATTTTACAACAGCACTAAAACAAGGACATGCATCCCTGTGGTATGTTTCTAAGGCTATTTCCATATTTTTCTTTTAGGCCTGGCGTACAACGCTTTCAGTGCATGCAGTCTCACACCTGTGCTTTCATTCACACCTGTGCACTTTAAACTCTTCTGCTTACTCCTGCCTTAATGTATCGTAATTGTCTCTAGAGAAGGAACGTCCTTGATGCTCCAAGGTTGGCCCTCTGATCGGCTTAAACACTCTGACAAATTTCCACAATAAATCCAATTACCTTTCTTGGAAATGCAAAATGATTTCATTGTGTTCGACATTTTGCACCTCCTACCGCCGACTCTGAAGGCCCCACACATCCTGCGTTTTCATCATAAATTCTTGGAAGCTTTTCTGCTTATTGTCTTGAAAAGCTTTTCATTTTCTATTCATCTGTTTGAGAGGGAGCCGCAGTGACCCAAGTTTAGCAACACAGCGAGCACTTAATGAAGCTGCAGCGCCTAGAGTGACTGGCTACAACCTCGTGTTTGTCACCAGCACGCTCAGGCAAAAAGCAACAAGACTTCCCACTTCTATATGAGCATCCAAAACTGACAACTCAACAGACTGACTGAAACTGTGTTTAGCTGTTCAAAAATAATCAACTGTAAACATTTATTGCTTCCTGTAGCTACGAGGCACACAAAAACCAATAAGACAGGATCTGCAGCCATGATTCAAATATTTACTATAATTAATGTGATGGTGTGATGTAAAGCAAACATATTTCAGCATCCAAATGGTCATATTGCTTCATTCACTGTTAGTTGTATATACTTATATTTTATATCTTCTTGTTGATAGATTTACCGCTTGGCTTTCTTTTCAAGACAACCTGAAGTGTTTTGACTTGAAAAAATGAAATTCCCCTGACAGTAGTCAACGGGTTGGCAGCAAGCACAAATACTGACAACTATTCTATAGTCAAGATATCTGGTTGGTTTGCATTGACACAATCAGTCAGTGAGCCAACACCAAACTACAAACTGTACAAGCTCAGATTGATATGCATACAGTACTGTACATTGTAGTGTATATAATTACTCACTTTGTTTCCATTGTGAACATCTAAAAACTATAATACTTCATACAAATATACCATGGAGTTACATACGATTTATCATATTGACAGCAGATTATAATCAGAAAACTTTGTATATTGTGGCAATATTCAGCTTCAGTAAAATAAATAAATATTAGCATAAATAGACTTCCCAACTACTTGGTTGAGAAGAATATTAGGCATGTACATCGTTCTGTTCATTAAACCCTCTGAAAAAAAAACTAAATCAGAAAAAAATGATTACCTTCAAAAACATAAACTAGCTACAGTACAGGCCAAAAGTTTGGACACAACTTCTCATTCAATGCGTTTCCTTTTTATTTTCATGACTATTTACATTGTAGATTCTCACTGAAGGCATCAAAACTATGAATGCACACATATGGAATTATGTACTTAACAAAAAAGTGTGAAATAACTGAAAACATGTCTTATATTTTAGATTCTTCAAAGTAGCCACCCTTTGCTTTTTTTATTAATAAGGGAACAAATTCCACTAATTAACCCTGACAAGGCACACCTGTGAAGTGAAAACGATTTCAGGTGACTACCTCATGAAGCTCATTGAGAGAACACCAAGGGTTTGCAGAGTTATCAAAAAAAGCAAAGGGTGGATACTTTGAAGAATTTAAAATATAAGACATGTTTTCAGTTTTTTCACACTTTTTTGTTAAGTACATAATTCCATATGTGTTCATTCATAGTTGTGATGCCTTCAGTGTGAATCTACAATGTAAATAGTCATGAAAATAAAGGAAACACATTGAATGAGAAGGTGTGTCCAAACTTTTGGCCTGTACTGTACATATCAAGAGCAATTTTTCTGCCACTACATGAGCTTGTAAAGGATTACTTCATTTGATTTGCTGTGGGATTTGCTCCATCCCTCTGTTGGCAGTGCTGTTCTGAAAGCATCTGGGAGTAACAAATGTTTTTTAAGGATCCTGATGCTCCAGTTTCATGGTTCCCTGGGATAATCACTTTTTGTAAGTATGTGAAACCACCTGGATCCTGGAAGATCCAGAACCTGCGGCCTGTAAATGAGAAGGAACCTGCAGCACTGATTTTACTGACTGGCTCATACATTTTGAATGCTCATTAAATGGAAAGGACAATTTAAGTCCCATGCCCTGTCCACTTTTTTCTACAGTTAATGTTCTCATCTGACACCAGTCCAAAGTGGATCTGTGATGAGTCCAAGAAGGCTGAATCATATATCTCCCAAAATGTTGTTGGTTTTTGATAGCTAATCAGTGTGCCCAAAAAATGTCATGTCCATATGACTGATATTTTCAATTAAAGGTACCCTGTGGAGTGATTGACCACTAGCAGCGCTATGGAGCAATGTTTTTAAGAATGAGTTTTTGACATACATTCATGCAAATGACATGACACACATTCCTGAACCCTCGTCCGCTGATCGACAATTGGTGCCGATAATGTACCAAGAAACATAGCAATGAGCCAGCTAAGGTAAGAAAGAAGACTGCAAGGTAGCAAACACAGATGTGAACAATTCAGGTTTTAAAATATGCAAAGAATTTGTCTTTGCAAATGTTTAATGAGGAAGAAAATTCAGTACATTAAGGAGTTAACAAAGTACACCTTTGTTAACCCTCTAGGACATACAACACTCCACAGATCATATTGAAAAGTAATTATGTTATGCTAAGCTAACTGGCTGCTGGCTGAAGCTTCATATTTAACAGACAGATATGAGAGTGGTATTGATCTTCTCATCTAACAACGGGCAAAATGTCAAACTTGTGTAACCTGATGCGTCAGATGGTTTATTACACAGAATAAATAGTCCTAAAACTCTGCAGACTCATGCACATCATCTTCCAACTCTCACCACCACAACACAATCAATCAAATCAATCTCAATTATCTTTATTTGTCCATCCTCAGGGCTCCTCGTGCCTGCCTGTCTGAACGGGCGGGTCTGTGCTGTGCCGTTTGAAGCAGGCCTGAGCCGGGCCCAAGCTGCGGGCTGATCAGCCTAAATATTCCTTGGGGAATGGACTCTAATTAAGCAGACTGGAGCCACAGTCCTTTGCAGAGCTGGATGTCTGCCCAAGTGCCTTCTAGAGGATTTGACTTTCTTCCCACAGATGGATGCTTCTCTTTGTTACAGTGACTTGTCATCTGTCTTCTTTAGAACTGGAACGGGCATCCTAAGGTTGATGACTGCCCCTTTTCACCAGTCAACAAATTATTGTTAAACTACTTGAAACAGGGCATAATGTGAGGAGGGATTTAACTGTCAAAGAAGTGTGTTAAAGAAAGACAATATAGCAGATGAAGGACATGGCTGTGTATCAGTTAAACATTGCTCCAAATGCTTTATTCTTCACCAGTCCTTACCACAAAAGCTAAATCTTTGAATAAATTGTACCTTGTTTTGAAACTACTGTTTAGCACATTATACACAATATATGTATTTTAGAGGGATTTTGATAAAACCTTGAAATAGTTGACTGTCCTTGCTCCTTGACTTTTTTAGCTCTGGGCATTAATATTTAAAATGTTCTTACATGTAAAAACATTACATTATTATTCTTTTTTGATTCGATACAATACAAGTGCTTAAACTATAATTTTTTTCATGGGTCTGTGTGCACTCTGATGGTTCTTCTGCTTTGAGCAGCCATCAGCTACACACGTTTGAACAGGTCTTCTCATTGAATGCCAGTTTCAACAAAATAAAAAATGTGTATGAAGTTGCAATGTCCTTACTATCCTTGTTGCAGTTGTGCATTTGCCAACTCTGCTGCTTACGCGTGTTTGATGTTGTTTTTCATTTTTGGTTGCTTTTAACACAGACTTCTCTAGGGACTGCTTTGGATGCCTGGGCTTACAAAGAAGACTACAAAAAATGTACTATTTTATAGTCAATGTTTTTTTTTTCAGTAGCCATGTTTTCCTGTTTATAATGGATGTAAAGGAAAAGGAAATGAAGGTCTACGCACACATAGTTGTCTAGTCGTTGTTGTTGTGGTTTATTTGCAGGAAATTATAGTCCATGCTGTTTTTTCACATTTTTATTTGTAGTTCAGGTTGAGGTTTCATATAGGTCTATGGTTAACTAGTAAGGAAAGCTCAGAAAACAAAGGGAACAAGGACAATGCCAGGGGCAACTTAATGTGAAGGTTCCTCTCTTATATTGTATGGTGTATTGTATGGTCCCTAATATGAATATTATACATTATCCATTGTTTTATAGAATATATTTTACTGCTCACTAGTTCACTCCATACTAATTGTGTCTTGTATACTTCTTCCTTTAAAATTATTAAACATACTCTGTGGAATTTTCATTTTAATGATTCCTTATATTCAAGTTTCTCACCGAAATGCAGTTATGGTATTTTCAAAGCCTTGCTAACACACTGAATGCATTTCCTACCTCCTAAAACATTAGCAAATCATTTTGAGTGTTTTGAAAACTGCAAAGTTTGTATCATTTACTTCATCTCCTCTTTCAATGATACATTGCTAACCTTAAAGGCACATTCCCACCCTCTGCACTCTGCACAAAAGTCGATTACATCACTCCCTTGTACTGTACTCACAATGTCATGCTAATGCTGGTGGAACATGAAATACAAACTATACTGTACAATGACCTCCTATGCAAAACACATTGTTCTACAGTGGTGCTAGTGGCCCAAACTGAACTGGTTAGCTTTTAATAAGCTACAAGGTACAATGTGGTTTGAGCAAATTTTTAAACCACATTTGTACAAGCACATATTCAGCATTCGGCATTCTGTCTCTGAACCGACTCAGCATTAGAGCCTACTCTTGTAAGTAAGTCGACCATTTTGGTCCAGACTGTGATATCTCAACAACTATTGGATGCATTGCAATGACATTTTGTACAGACATTCACGGTTCTCAGGGCATAAATCCTCATGACTTTGGTGATCCCCTGACTTTTCTCTGACCTCTAGCACCCCCACAAGGTTCACATTTCTGTTTTTAAATGAAATGTCTCAAAAAGTATTGCATGGAGTGCAGTGAATTTTTGTATGGACTTTAAGGCCCATGAAGGACAATTTCTAATGACTGTTGTTACCTCTTCATGTATCACCATCAGTAGGTCAACATTTTAATTGTTCAATACTTTTTTTTTATTTATGACCAAATTCCTGCAAAACTAATGACACTCCCATCAGCCTCCATTACAGTGGTTAAAGATTTACGGTTTACTGAACTGAGCTGAGGAATATGTCTTTATTTATAATTTTTTGTTTATTTTTGTGCACTTACTTTGGCCTATAAGACACTGATATGACCAATGTACTATGTGCTGTATCACTATGTGTACTGTATGTAACATAGAAGATCATGTTGGGACATTGAGGGAGGGGGGATGTCGCCATTCTGGGGGGTATTCTGGAGGGCTGGGTGGGGGGAAGTGGATGCTACTTGTTGTATTACTGTCTTTGAATTGTGTCATGCCCTTCTCTTTTGAAAATAAAAAATAATTGATCACAAAAAAGCATTAAGCTCAAAGCACCACTGTACCTGAGTAGTAGCCTCAAACAGCTACTGGATGGCTATAGACTCTTTTTTAAATAAACTATGTATTTTTTTATTTGTAAAAAATAAAAATCACCACTTAAGAGAAAATATTAATGCTACAAAAAACATTTGTTATGTCAGAGCCTTTAAATAAAATGCCCACGCAAAGCAACATACAAAACTACAATTCAAATACAGGATTAAATAGCATCCACACAGATGTAATCTCATCCCCAAGGCAGCATCTTGCTTTACTATCCAACTCACTGGGTTTGGAATTCCAGTGCACCTCTGGGTGTTCAGTACTTCTCATATTTCCCTGCACAGTATTAGACAGGGAGACTCACACTACATGGCTCAATTCCCACAAGCTCTCTTTTTTCTCTCTCAGACTCTTTCACTGTCTGTCCACTGTGCAGGAGGAGGCTGGAGGAGGCTGGAGGTGACTGGTCCTCTGGCAGCTATTAAAAATCCACTGTGCTTCTATTATTGATGAGAAGCCTTGAAGGTGTTTATCACTCTGTCTTTACTTTAGTGAAGGGATGAGAAGACTGATACTTTAAAAGGCGGTGAAAGAGCCAGCAGGGGAGTAAAAAAAACAAACAAAAACACAGCACATTTATCAACCCTGTTACAAGTGAAACTACCCTGACAAAAGTAATTAGCACAAAATGAATTATATCTGCATATGCATTCATTTAATGCAGTGGGTAAAGATAATAGCATAAAGGCAGGTATAAAAAGAACTACATTTTATTTACTATAGTGTTTATGAAGTGAAATCTTAAACACTGGTAAAAAAAATAAATCCTGTCCAGAATGGTTGCTTCCGGATGCCTGAGTGATCTCGGTTGTGTTAGCTCACTCCTGCCTTTGTGAGAGATCTTCCCTCAGGCTAGGAGGGTAGGCTATTTTTAGTAGGCTCATTGTTGTTGCTGTTATGGGACAGTGTGTCCTACTTACACTGGGAGCTGATATGACATTAAAGCAAGTGTTGATGTCACAGCTCTTATAAGGAATCGTTCTCGAGAGAGCGAGATAGAGAGAGAGAGAGAGAGACACACGCAGGCGTGTCTTGCTGTTCTTAAGCATCTGGAGAGACAGTCGTCTGACAGATGCTGCCTACAATGCCACCACTCGCATTAATCCACCACAGTAAAGAGATTATGATCGGATCGGCATGACGTGACGCCAAGTGACCGCCATTATCTGATTCGATAACTTGAATCTGATATAGAGGCAATTTGAGAACATTTGAAGAAACCCGGTGTATCAACGTGAAGGGCAGAGAAAAGCAAACTTCTTCTAATTAATGGAGATGTTCTGTGCTGTCACAAAAAATATTCCCCGGCGTCAGAGGAAATGAAGACAGATCGACAGTAAAGGTCAGAGTAAAACTCGTAAGGCTGGCAATAATGAAGATCATAATGTAGAGGGCAGAAGCCTTTACACACAAATATCTCAGCAAGGAACAGAAGGTTAAGATTAATGGTTTAAATGAGCACACACACAGAAAATACACCCTTGTGGGTTTTAATGTTTTTTGTAACATGTTACTCTGCTGAGCAGCTGCGTACAGTAGCTGCAATAACCCAAACTGAGGGGAAACAGATAACTTTGAGCTGTCAAATTCAAAGTCAAAGTCCTCATATTAAAACAACATCTGTCCTTTGTCACATGAACGAGAAAGCATGTCCAAACTTTTAACTGGTACTGTACATACATACATTTATACAGTATGAGCATTCCAACATCCCTCTACTGTATGTTTAAGGCTTGGTTTAGACAATTAAAATGGTTAAAGTTAGGAAAGATAGGCTTGAATAAGAGAACTGCAGTTTCCATTGTCAAACTCAAACAATTTATATGCCCAGCAATCCAAGAATTAAGTGACCAGTGCTATAATATTTCTGGCGAGATCAGTCTTGCATTTAACTAGTCTAGTGTAACTGATTATGATAGTAGTGTGTCGCAAAAATGGCTCCTCGGTTTTAGAGTCTATGAAGGATTTTTAAGGCCAATATCGATACGAATATTTGGTGATTTAAAAATCCGATATTCCAATATATCGGCCGATATATATATATATATATATATATATATATATATATATATATATATATTTTTTTTTTTTTTTTTTTTTTTTTTAAATCCAGAAACACATAACAAAACAAACAGATTTCCCTAACATTAGTTATTTGTAGTTATTTATGAGTCCTCACTAAAATAATATAATAATGCAGTTTAAAAATAAACTTATTTGTTTTATTGTCACAACAGAACAGAGGGACATCAAAATATATTACAGTTCTGATAAATAAAATGTATAGAAATACAAATTTAAGATATGAAACTTAAAGGGTTAAACATGAGTGTTGCCAACAGGGACGTTGTAGAGCGCCCTCTGGTGGACAAACTATGGAACGCCAACACTCATAACATGGTTGAAGGGTGTTTCGTCCATTTTTATTTTATTTTTTTAAATATTCATGTATCAGCCATTATAAATGCCGATACTGATAGTTTGGAAAATGCCTAATATCGGCCGATAAGATCGGCCCACCAATATATTGGTCTGGCTCTACTCGGTTTCAAGTCATACACAAAACTGTATAGTCTATAGATGTTGAGTGTCAGTGCTAGCTTCATTTTAAGGTTAGAAACATTTAGGTCAGAATCAGGTTTAGTAGTGTGTATATACTGTATATATGAAACATGGATACATTCACATAAATAAAACACATAAACATCACATTCACTCATTCATCTTACTATCACAAGCAGATACACAACTAAACCTTTTAGAATAGGATATTATCAACATCCATCTATCCAAATCAAATTCTATCCATTTGCTTGAAGCAAGTGTAGTCGACCACTGTTCAAAAGAAAAACAGATGAATAATCCAGGCATCTATTTTAATGCGCAAATTTTGAAAATCAATACTAACAATATTCTACACTTAATTTGAAAGGTAAATGAGACCACTTGTGCAACATAGCTTCTAATCCTCTAAATGAACACTAATGATCTTCTGAGTAAGTAAGCAAATTCCCAGTTAACCCTCATTTAATAAGTTTCTGACAATAAAGTATTCTCTACAGTGCAGCCACAGTGAGCAGCACGCATAAGCAAACACTGAATCTGAATCAAGACTCATGTGGGAAAACTGTGGCTGATGATCACCTAGGAAACAAGGATGAGGAGGCTGGTTAATTCCTCCACATGAATTAAGCCCAGGTGACCTCAAACAACGTGCGCACAGAAAACAACAAATAACAAGCCTTAATTGAGTGTACCCGTCTCGCCTGTTTTAACACGTCTTCTAAATGAAAATTTTGAGATCTGAGGCAATCATGATGCACTCCAAGTGTTTAGGGTAATAACAAAAAAGAAATAAAAAGTGGGGAGCAAACAAAGCCAGGAGAGTGCCTTATTTCACTGAGTGTGTAGATGGAGATGATGTTCAAGGCAAAAAGTGAGAAAAAGACGGTGTTTACTCCTTTGGAAAAACTGGAACATGCAGAGCCATGAGGCTGAATGCATTTTTAGGACAGGTATATAAGGAAATAAATGTGTTTCTCTCCAGATTTTCCCAAATAAAGCAGGGGACACTAGTAGTGTGTGTTGGCTCAATACCTGCTCCAGTATGGAGTTGATCCTGCCCACCTCACAGTCAATGAGAAAGCGTTTCTCTTGCCGGCGGTCCATCTCCTCGATGATGCGTCTGTACTCCGTAGGGTCCACAATGTTCCCCACCGAGCGAGCTGTCACCTGCCAGTTATTGGCTACAGCCGACTCCATGATGGCCTGGAGGATCGCAAAACCTGGAGGAGCAGAGAGAGAAGAGCTCCATCACACAAGTGTCTTTCTTTAGAGAACAGCAGCAGGTTAATGCTGTGCTGAAAATCTAAATTGCTGCGAGGGTATTCTGGCTTTCGACTATGGTTAGCAACATGTTTAATGTTTAAAACAGCTTATGACCAGCTTTTTATTAAAACTATTAACAAGCTCATGTTGCAGTAATGAAATGAAATGTTTATCTGAACAATAAAACCCCCTTGTAAGAAATAAAATAAAAGGAGACAGAAAATGTATAGCATGTAAAACAAGGTATTGTACCAAGTGGTGTTAGAATAAAACAGGTCTGATCTGTATCCATTTAAGTGCTATTCAAACAGTCGCTTTACAATTAAATGATTAAAAACAGTTGCTAGAGTAGATGGCTAGGGAAAATAATCTAAAGAATCTGTTGTGTGTTTTTAATCTAAATTTATACACGGAAAGAATGCTTTGAGACCTTCTCTATGAATTAAACATGAGCCCTATGTGCTTGCAATGAATGCATTTACATTGTATGTATATTTATATATAACCTCTGTCAGACTATTAATGACTCATTTTAGAGTAAATATATCATGATAAAAGTTTAAGAATAAGAAAACGTTGACCGACAAAGCAGATTCAGGAATAAAGTCGAGATGGAACAAGAGTCCACAGAGAGGTCGATATACCCACAAAAGATTAAGTTAAAGCTTTGGCACCCATAAGAAAGATAGAGAGGTTACAGAGCATAATTAACTAAACATTAACTGGGAAATGGAAATGTGTCCCATGCTGCCTTAGCAGTGGGTCACAGGAGGTCAACTCACTTATCTCTTTTCTTGCCTCACTGAGGAATTCAAACTTGCAAATTTAAGGGTCGAGCTAACACAAGCAGGGAGCAAAGACACGACAAAAAGACATGTAGCACATACATCAGCAAATGTAGTGAAATGGACTGCAGAAGAAGCAGTTCAGAGAGCACAATTGGCGTAACTCATTGCAGAGCTCACTGTGCCATGGGATGAATCAGTAGATGAGGTATATGAAAGGAAGATGATGAGCTAACAGTAACCTGGCTAAGTAGCGACACTGAAAGGCCACGATTCCCACGCAGGAATTTTGATGGTTCCACTGACATTTTACTAAAGGTGTTATGGGTACATGATGGGCCACAAAGGCAGTTTCAAAATCTGCAGAAAATAGAGACATCAGTGACTCTTGCTGAAAAGAAAAGAAAGCTTTTGCTGTATTTGTTTGAAAAAGTTAAGGTGAGGAAAGTCATTTGTGTTTTTTTTTTGACATTTTCTTTGGAAAAAACAAACAAACAAGACTTCTGTCTGGGAAATCAACAAGAACAGCCACCAGCCTGTCAATTTCCCTTCAGAAAGAACATGTTGGGGTCATTTTATGCACCTTTAATCATACAGCTTGTTCATAACGTTGTGTTTCTGCTAAGCTTTTATCCATTAATCTGATGATGTTACAGTATTAATCATAGGTGATATTATCAGCTACTGGGTGGCATTGGAAAATTTGGATATGTAGTTGGTGCAGTTAAAAGGAAGTGAAGGTGAACTGTCTGATTAAGCCAGAACGTCCTGCTGAGCTATTTGAAGCTTTCATGGAGCCGATTCAACAAAACATCTGTTATGTTAGGACACACACAGTGACACACACACACACACACACACACACACACACACACACACACACACACACACACTCTGTCCTATGAGCTAAGTGTCATATAGATGCTTACGACCACATATGAGATAATAAAAATCGTCGGTTTGGAAAACATCCTATTAATCTGTCTGGTTACTTTTTCAAAAGGACCTTTAAGAATTTACAGTCAACGCACTTTGTAACTATTTAAGTTATCAATCTTAATTCTGTACATTATGATAACACTACAGTAATAAACTAAACTCAGAAACTTTAATAAAGTTTCTGAATCTACAGCAATTTGTATCACAATGTTGCACCTGTCAGTCTAACGGGGATAAACCATAACTGTGTCAAAATAACACAACATCAGTTTTACATCAGTTCATTTCAAACTGTTATGTACAGTGTTATGAATATATCAGGTGCATTCAAACAAATAGGTTATGTATTTGTATTTACATTATGTTTATTCTTGTGAGTAATATGTATAAGATTAGTATAAACAGTGTTTGACTGATTGACAGAAAACAAGTCCCTGCCAAAAGCATGAGGCTGTGTGGCTTTTTAAAATGATCAATCGGATTTGTTTAGGTTTTTTGTAATTAGAGTTAAGTGAAATTTGTGTTTGTATTTGATTAGTCAAAGAACCAACGTACTGTATCTTGCACAATAGTTTTACTTTAGCAATATCTTGAAATCCTGAGATTAAAATGCTTGTTTTTAAAAAAAATCTCTGAAAACAAAAGCTGAAGTCTGGTGTCTAATGTCAATTTCAAACCTGTGTAGAATCTAAGCGACTTTACTTAAAATGACTGCAGCTCCATACCAATTTAGTAAATATATATTTATGACACTTAAAGAACTGAATAAATTACAGCTCCTAAGACAGATAATGACAACGTACATCATACATTTGCATATTTCCATTATCTAAAGAACGGTGCATAAAATATGTTGAGTGGTGGTGACAATGCAAGGTGTTGGGAGCTCATTACGTGCTGTATTGAAAGAAACTGAAAGAAAATGCTTTACCACAGCCAACACACGACAGCTGACTGGAATAAATGAGCAGAGCAAAGCAGTACCACATGCTGCGTTACATTACCCTTTTCCCCTTAGAGCAGGGATAAAACTGCTGATTCCATAAAATAAGAGATATTATTACGGGTGCTGAAAAAATCTGTTTAAAATGTGTTTATGTAAATACAAGTCAGCTGCAGAGCCGAGTCTTGAATGGAAGCTGGCATTACACGTTCTAAATGAGAACTGGTTCTCACTTTGTATCACAGTCAAGGGATGCACTACCTCCCTGCAGCACACACCAGCCTGCTCTTATATATCAAAACTGCTGAAGCTGTTATATCACATCCTGTATGTATACTTTTAATAGGTTATGCATATCAGTCAGTGCTTATTAATACTTTAGACAGAGCTCCAGTGGGTTACACAGTTATCCATGCATTATTTGTAAAGGGCTGGGTATTATAAAGCCTCCGTGAGGCCCTTAGACTGTTGAACATGCCCTTTTAATATTAGAGTTCCTCATTTTTTGAATAATTTAATTGTTACTGCTATTAGAGTTGAATTTTAAAGTCCTTCTCTACTAAAAAATGTGTTTTGCTTATTTTTACTTGGCTTGGATGTTTGAGCTTCACTGTGCGGAATAATTTGTGTTGAGTTTGACTCTAAAAGGCTGTTTCCACATTCATCTACTGAAGGAGAAAAGTTTCTTAATTCTGATTTTAGGACATGCATGTACGAGCATGCTTTTGTGACACCACAGCTAGTTTGGAAGCCGATCATGGTCCAGTATTCAACTTACACAAGTGTGATGTGGAACCCTGAAGCCGTAAAAGTAAAGTAGGAGACATCTTGTGTCCAGCAGTTAAACCTTCAGAAAAGTATTAATATTTGCATATTTGAAGTGGTGAAGTGAAGCAGCATGTGTAATGGAACTTTTTTGGTTGAAAAACTATATTAGACAATTAAAGCAGAGTATTTTTGAAATGTCTTAAATATGTCTGAAGGGGATCTCTGGAAGTGTTTCTCGAAACGTTTAAATGCTTGCAGGAACTGAATTATAGATGCTGTATCCTTTTGAATCAGTATGAAGCTCAATGGGAACAGCTGTCAAACATCACCTTAAAAATGTTAAATCTCTCTGGAGCAACAAAACACTTTATACGACTTATTTCACATATTCAGTAGTACTCCGCAACACCTGTAACTATTTGATGTGTAAAATTGGTGGAGCTCTCATTTAAAAAGCGATCCATTGTGAATACTGCCCATTTATCAAGAAGCAAGTTTCATGAGATGAGTTGAAAGTTGATGAGTTTCTTATGGTAACACCTATGCTAAAGTAGATGTAAAGCATAGCATAGTCCATTTGGCACCACTAGCAGGGCTTTAGCATTCATGTGCAAATAACCCAGAGTAAGTAGAAGACACTCCCTTTGTCAGGCAGCGCTGACCTGTACTTCTCACTGATGTGCATAATTTAAAGGGATACTTCACAGATTTAGCATTAAGCTTTGTATCAGCAGAAACACTGTAGTATTTTTGAATGACAGTGCTTCCCTCCCTCATGTCCCCATGAGATGAGAAATCTCTGTGTTGAGGGTCTGGAAAAAATCTTCCGATGACGTATTATGACGATTTTTGCGTCATTGGAAGATTTTTTGCCCAGAGGCAATGGACTACAGCCAGTAGTAGGAACTACTTCCGCATGTTTTCAACCAGCCCATAGGGGGTTGGACATCTTTTTCCGAAGATTGCCGAGGCAAAACAAGCGTCAGCCATCTTGAATCCTAGCTTACTGGGTTCTCAGCAGAAAACTTTTAGATAGATTTATTTATCCCAAAGGAAATTTTACAACAAGAATTATGTGCATTCATACTACCGCACACGTGTACCACCGGGATACATTGGTACAGATCAGAGAATATGCAGGACACTTTATTACAGACGGAATACTTGACACACTATGCAAGCTTTGCCCGCCGGCTATGGAGACCAGCGGTGTTGCTCGATGCATCTGGCCGGTAAAGGGACATAATCAGCGGGGAACGTTGAACGAGTGTACCGGTGGAAAACTAACACTAACCGGCCATCAATCCTGCTTGCAAGTGTCCGCTCATTAGACAACAAACTGGACTACATCCAACTTCAACAAAACTCCCAATGCGAGTTCAGAGACTGCTGTGTTTTTGTTGTTGTGGAAACATTGCTGTATCGGACTATCCAGCTACCAGGCCGGCTGCTCTGTTGCCAGGTAAGACTAGCTAGTCAAGGTGTGCTGTGTTAACTCGGACTGCCTGGTGCAGAAATGGGGTTTGTGGGGGAGTTTGTGACTGTAAAATGCCGACCCTTGTACATTCCAAGCAAATTTACGGCTGTGTTTATACTCTGGCTTGGGAGTATAGTAGCTAAAGCAGCAAAGCAAGTGCATTCTGTGATTTGGTGTCTTTCATCCACATGAGCCAAAAACACATTTTCTGGCTTTTCTCGGCCTAGAAGCCACCAATTTCTAAAGAAAATTCACATTTCTACTACATAAGTGAACCAATTTAGATATAAATATATATTCATCTTTCCAACGGTGAAATATCCCTTTAATCAGAAAAAAAATGAAAAAAATCATCTATTCACAGCAAAAGGAAAACCGGCTCTTCTCAACCGGCTCAACCATTCACTGGTGAGCAGCACTGATGGACATGTGAGCTGACATATTTCCAATAGAGCTCCTAAGTATTCAGAGCACAGCGACTCAGCTGACATGTCCGCCCTCCATTCCCCTGCTGGTGACCTTCACAGTGAAGTGCTAGGCAGACAGCACTCAGATCAGGTGTGGCCTTTAAAGACAAGTGGCTCTTGCTGGGCGCCACCACATCAGCCACTCAGGAGTCTAAGGAGGCAGAGGAGATGTGTGTCCACATGTCTGACACTCGGGGAGGTTAAGGAATTCAAAAGGCATGTTAGTGCGACTTTCCTGTCTAAGTGCATTGTGAAGAGGCTGATCATAGATTAGAAACTGCTGAGCTGACCTCAGACTGGCTGCGGCTATGCCAACATCCAGACGTTATCAGGTCAAACATGTTGTTGTTTTTATCAGTTTGAAGATATCAAAGCAAGAATCCTGCACACTGTATCTCTGGAGGGGGAATGAAAAGGCAGAGGCCGAGTGTCAGTATTCTGACACATAGTACTGAACACCATAAGCTGGGATATGCATGACATTTTGAAACATGTTAGTAGCTGCTTAAGAAAAAGGATTTTGGGGGATTTACAAATGATTTCCCTGAGAGTTTTATTTTCATTCCTTTTCTGTCACTAAACTAAGCTGGATATTTTGGATTTAAACATTTGTATGAGCTTGTGGATGTGAAGCTATTCAGTATGCTTACAATTACTGTGGAAATAAAAGTGTGAAGTTTGAAAGCCCTGAACTGAAGGAAGTATCTGAAAGTGACATTTAGTGTCCTCTAACTTCAATAACCACAAATGTAAAATTTGAATGTCAAAGGACATCCAAGGTCTCTTGGTGAATATCAACTCTGGTGTAATTTATCAGTTGGTGCACAAATGACAAAGTCATTTGGTCCAAGAGTTTTGGTTGACTTTGTAAACAGATGGTACATCTTACAACAGCCAGCAGGCAGAACAACCACCAAGGTCATTTTACAGAGTCAATTATTCAGCACTGTCCTGTAAAATAATACATATTCAAAATGAGGAGCATATTGTCACAATATATATATATATATATATATATACACACACACTGTAGCAGGGGAAACGATTCAAGTTGTCACACAAGTAAAATGTTTTACAAAGACAGCCTTGATGTCAGGCAAAACATACCATACTTAAATTTCAGTTTCTGCATCAGGCATGGATAACACAACTCCAAATGAATGCTAATGTTGCTGTGTCTCTACTTGATGTGCAAAAAGGCAACTGTTTGCTTAATACACTGGCCAAATTAATGTCTGTCAGTGTATCTGTCAGGTTTCTCTTCAGTAGCCATTAATTAATGCTACCTTAGTGGCCATAATCAGTATTTTTGTATTAACAATAGATCCCATAACTACTTGTATGTGAAAGGGGTCGCTAGTACTGATGAACCCACAGATAATTATTATCCAACTTAGCTCTACAGAATGTTTTAGCATCTTTCAGCTCATTGTTGTTTAAGTTATTGCAACATCTGTTTCCTCTGCGATTCATTCTGCACCAGTACTCAACTGGACAGATTGCGCTTTCATCAATTCAACTGAGATTATGTTCCATATTGTATTTCATGTTCAAGTCTACAATTTGCTTTGAAGTTTGTCCACAAAATGCACCTAAAGAAATGCCTAAAGATGATGGCAATTTTCAGAGCGAGCAACACAAAGCAGAATTGTCCTGAGTATGAGCTTAGCATCCCACACAGCACTGCCCAGGAGATCAGTATGTACTCTGATATGGTGTTCTTTGCAGCTCAGAGGATTGATTTTATAGAGGGGTTACAGCGCTATTGGGTTCAACTGCAAAAAAAACAAAACTTTGAAGGTTACTCACAGATAGCGTTGGAATAAACCATTTTCTAAATGGCATATTGTATCATTTTAGTTTTTCTTTACTTGACTTAAAATATGCTAAACATGTGCCAAGACCTAGATTTTTAAATCTTGTGGGAAAAAAATCTTTGATCAAATGTAGAATAATACATCTACAGAGAGTTATTTTCCTCTGTGACAGACAGATTTGGAAGACTGACTGAGGCTCTGCTGGCACCTGGCTGTGTGTTTCTTTTTGTCTGTCTTGGGCAGCGGCTCACATGACAGCTGAGCGTGGTGTGCAGTCTCAACTGTGACTCAGTCGTCCCTCCCCCTCTCTAAAGAAGGTGACCTCTTTAAAATTCTCTTGAAGGCATCTGAACTACGCCGTTGTCATGGGATGCCCAAAGCTGAGCGTGACACCAAAGGAGAGTCAGACAAAGCCAATGAACCTGCTTCAGAGAAATCTCCAAAAATCTCAAAGCTTATATGTGGCTCTGCAAAGAACACTGTTTTCAGTGGGCAATGCTTACAGAGCCGATGAAATAAGAAAGGATTAAAGCTGCCACATGACAGTAAAAAGACACTTTTGAGTACAATTAGCCTAACAACGCCTACTCCTAATGCAGACCAATGCAGATAACGGCTCCCTGTTCCAAATTAGCTGAACTGCAAAGAACCCTGCACCTCCACACCACTCACTCCAGCCAAATCCCTGATCAGAGCTAATCAAACTGATTATCTAATGACAGCTGCAAAGTTCCTAACAGAATGTTGAGCATTTCCTTCCTTATTTAATGTAAATTCTATTCACATTTCATTAAGTAGTTTGTGACCTTCTGTTGCACTTAAAGATAATTCAAATTCTGAATTCATAAAAAGATGAAGACAGACTGAAACACACACATAAAGCACAGATATTTCTATTTGAACCACAAACAGAGAAATGAAGCAGGCTGGCTTCTGCCCATCAGTGAGAGCTGCACTATCTGTCTGTTCTTTTTCAGCTCCCCTATAAAATAAATAAAAATAAAAAACACCCTCCCATCTCTTAAGCAAATAAAAATGGCGTTTTCTCTTGGGCAAAAGGGAAGCGCACATCACATCAATCTCTTTCATAATGCAAAAAGACTACTGTTGTAATGGCCTTGTGTTATCCTGAAAGCAAGTGTCCTGAAATAGATGAGAGACATTTGAGCAATACAGAGACAGGAGTTCAGGCATAAACAGAGCAGTGCAGCAGTGGGGTGCTCTATTAGTCACCTGGTTTCTTATATGGCCATGGAAAGTGGTGAGGTTAGAGCAGATTAGATATGACAAGCTGGATCTAACAGAAAAAAGAGGAGAGGGGGGTCCAAATGCACGGAGTAAAAAACATTCGGTACATCTGACAGCATGTCTGACAGTGCTTGGCCCCATGTGCCATTTGCTGTTTTCTGACGCAGGAGAGGCACAAAGGCTTTGCTGACTCCTCTGTTCCCTCCCTCACTCTTCGTCTCCATACAGCTTCATTTTCTTTTCTATTCATTTGAAGATTTGGCTATTTCTTTCCCTGTGAACAGCTGAGACAACAATGTTGAGCTGAGGGGAAAATCTTTACTTTAGTGGGAATAAACCTCTTGCTCCTGAACTGCTCGCTCCTGCGTTCTGTTTGAGCAGACAGGAGCGAATAGACATTTAAAATAAGAGCAGGATAAATGGAGTCACACCTTACAGACTTCACATAGATAATCAATGATTAAAATCATCTTATGTATTGATTTCTAATCTTTTTAGGTGGCAGCATTATGAGTAGAGAAGTGTGTGGGGGGGGAAGCATTGATAGTATGTTGTTAAGAGTAAAAGATATGGTAAACATGATGATGATGCTTCAGGCTGCCTATTGACAAGATTTCAAGATGCCTCAGGCCTCACATTAATTTTAAAGCATCCATGACAAACGCAAGTAAGTGATATTACAGCAAAAGCCTGGTTGTCTCTGTAAATGCATACATATATGTGCATACATTTTGGCAGACATTTGATACTGGGCTACAGCTCATTATACTGCCTCCTATGACCATACATCAGGGTGATTGAAAGAAAGTAGCTTCGGGCTATGATGTACAGATGACAAATTAAAACTACATTAGGTGTCTGTGTAAGTGCTGTAGGGTTGGAAAATATAACAATGCATTCTGGAAGACAACATACAAGCATGTATACAACTTATACAGTGGACCGCTTTATGGCAATACAGGTACTTTTGTTTGTCAGGTATTTCATTTGCTGTAGTAGTCAAAAACAGACATTCCTGTCTGCTTATTTTTTTCTAATGAATAACAGCATTAGTTCAGGCAGAGCAATGACGTCGCGCCTGTATTGGCGTATGGCATATCCTATATGCTTTACAATTGTTGGCTCATTCACAGCTCTGTGGCAAGCAACATCCAGTCATTTTCATGCAGGTGTACAGCACAGACATTATAAGTTGATACTTCTTACTCTTACTCTGCTGGTACAACTTCCTCCACCATCCCAACCTCATCCTTTGTTGATTTAACTTTTAAGATCTAACGATCTTGTATTTGTTTAATAAGCTGGGGTTAGCTCTCTAGGCAAAATCCCCATTGCTGCTTAGATTCTTTGATATCTCCCTCAAACAGGGATTTTTCCATCATATCTAACTATTTCGCTGGTCAATTCTTTGATGCAGGTGTCTCTGTTTGAATGAACAATTTCTCAATCATTTTCCAGTTTTATATCAATATAAAACAACATTGTGATATAAAATGACATATATCAAGATAGTGGATTTTAGCTATCACCCGCCCCAATCAGAAAGATGTTGGGCCAACACTGGATCTACTCTATACTAAAGGGATGACCACCTGCCAAAAGATGTTTCCTTATGGATGTTTTGATGTTGGTGGTAGAGAAAACTGTTTAACACGATGTTCCCATGGATGTTTATTTGTGTTGATATCTGGAGACTGTGATGGCAACAGCACATGATTCACATCACTGTCATACTCTAACCATGTATTCAGTGGCCCTCTATACCCTGTATGGAAGCATTTAGCATTTGTTACACTTCTCAACATATTTATTCAGGTTTATCGTTTAATTAATCACCCAAATACACAATGAAGTATGAATAGAAGATTATAGACGATTATATTCCATAATATAGCTTTATTATATAGCTTGCAGAATGGAAGGCATAGAAAGCTGAGTGATGTAGGAACTGTCCAAGGTCCTGAAACAATGATCTCTGCATCGAGACAAGTGCTCATTTTTGTTTACACTGGAATAGCGGTTGCTTTAAGCAAACTACCAGGAAGTTGTGTGAAAGGATGCAAAGCAAAAATGATCCAATGTTCCATTTTATGTCTACAATACCAGTGTGTTAATGCACTTGTGCGGTAATGGTTATTTGTTCATATATAGAGCTGCTCATGTAGAGCTTCCCAAAGGACAGACTAACTGTAATGAGGCCATGCCTTGCAACTCCCCTTTTCAAGCAAAGAACAATGATTTACAAAGTGATGCAACTGCTTAAAGTTATGTAATGTCTCTCTGAAGGTTGCTGTAGCTAAAGTAGTGTGTTACATTATCTGGGATGTTCCTTCGGCCAATCTGTTAAATGGAGAAAATGTTTGTTATTCTGCATAAATAATTCACATATGTAATTGCAGATACAATGGGCTTGATAATGCAGTGTGGAGCAGAAGGTCTGCAGAGTACTGTACAAGTTGTCTGATGTTGTTTTCAAGCTGCACTGCTTCTGCATGCATGGATGTGCATGGATCAATTGGTGCCATTTTGGGCGTCTGGCAGAGCGGAGTGAGTGCTTGATAACAGAGGAGGTTTGGTTCATGCAGAAATACAACAGCTAACACCTCAGCTGTATCTTCTCACCGAATGCACACCGCTCTTTGAAGTTTTCACCAATGACGTCACCGCACACAAACACACACACACACGCTTACAGCATCTAAATTGCATGCCTTTCCAAACACACTCCATTCCCAGCTGTAAACTAAAGGCAATCTGATTCCCACAGAGAATCTTCAATGTATTCAACACTGAGTCAGAGAAGATTCTCCAAAACATGGAGCCAAATAAACATGCTCTCCTTAAGAAAACAGAAAAAAAGACACTGTACTCTTTTGAGTGTTTTTACCAGTACACTTGACACAGTCTTGTCTAACCTTGGAAAATCTTTTTTTTTCAGCCACGTGCTTTCTCATCTGCATCTCTATGTTTTTCAGAATCCTTTGAAACCCATCTCACAGTACCTTTCAACCACTACTTGGCTATTCTGTTGTACATGTGTATCCAAGTTACGCTCTCCTTTGCTCTTTCTATGTTCTCTATGAGACATAATAGAGTCCTTGAACAGGGAGGGTAACAACTCTCTTGAAGCAGAGGAGTTTGGTTGATAAATCTCTGCCTCAGGTCCAATATTAGGGCCTGGGTGTAAAACTGTGTTTACCCAACAGGGGTGGGGTCAAGGTCTATTGATATATGTCCATCTCGAAGTGAAGGTGCAGTAAGGTAAGGTGTTCACAACTGCTTTGTGCTATTCGGACTCTCTCTCTCTCTCTCTCTCTCCCCCACTCTTTGTTAATGAACCTGTATGCCTGACTGCTGAGTGCAGCTCTTTAGCAGTGTGCAATTAATCAGACGTTTCCTTGCGGAGACGAAACCAACCAGACATTCAGCAGTAGGGCAGCGTGATTACACACCGAATGCAAATTCTCCACCATTCCGACCATCCCCATTTGTCAGAGGGGCAGGAGGATGCAGGAACAGCTGCAGTTAAGGTTGTTAGATAGAAGTCGTTCATTTTAATGGCAACAAAAAGAAATTAAGATTGAGTTTGCATTATCTAGAGTTCATGAATCAGGGGGACTGCATTAGACAGTGAGGATTAGATTACACAGTGAGATCGCTTTACTCAAGTATTGTACTTACAATTTTCCAAATGGAAACATTATTCTCTTTAATCGGCTACATTTATTTAACAGCTAAAGATACTTAAAGGTCCAGTGTGTAACATGTTTAGTTGTTCATTATCAAAATCTGTGTTGCCCGTTCACAAACTTGTCCTTTTTCGTGAATATTTACCACCACCATCAATTCCAAGTATTACTTTTGGCTTGAAATTTTACATTTGGGGTATATGCTCCATATTCATGCGCTATCTTGAAATACGTTAGCCGGTAAGGGACATACAGGATATACAGTACTGCTCCCCCTTTCGCATTTTCACTGTCACACAATAAACTCACAGGTGCTGCTAATGCTGCTAATGGGTATCGTAGCTTCCCGGCCGCGGCAAGATTGAAGAAGAAAACATGGAGGACCACACATATTCAAAATTTAAATTTCAGGAAAAGGAGTCTTCTTCTTCGCCCAGAAAAAGAAAAAAGATATTGAAAAAAGCAAGAGACCAGCTTTTTGAAGCATGAAGGCTACCATAGCTGTAATACGTACTTTGAACTGCGTGGTGCGAGAGACTTAATTGCGATATATGATGTCAACGCTAGATGGGAGAAATTCCTACACATTGGACTTTTAACAAATTAAGATTTTATTTACAAAACATATGATAAACTCAGTACAAAATTATGCATTAATGTGTTATTATAGATTAAAGATACTAGAGACTATGTAGCTTTAGCTGAACACTCTGGGCACAAGTGACAATTATGGGACAATTGTAAATGCTAAAACATATCCTTCTATAGTTAGCTAACACAAGCTATTGGTCATTCCAGACCAAGTAAGTCTGTGACAGCAAAACAACAGTGTGTTGAGTTCAACAAGGATGTGTTTTGCTGCTTATGAACTGACGAAGATTGTGTGGTTTTGTCAATTAAAAGTTCCACAGTCTCACTTTAAACTATCCAACACGATATTAAATAATTGAAATTTGCTCCACCTCAACGAGCTACAACATTAGAATGCTTTATACACCTTTAGGCATAATGTATGGATTATATTAATAATATTAACAATCCAAGAAAACACTGACAAGGGCATTGTTCTGCATAATGAGTACTTTCACCTTTGATACTTAAAGTACATTTTGCTATTAGAAGATGTATTTTTTCAATTTGGGACATTATTTGTTATAAAGCATCTTTAAATTGTTGTATTGGTTAAGGATATGAGTACTTATATTCAATGCTAAAAATAAAAAAACACAGTGACATTTCTTCTCAATCATAATACTATATGTGTCTCACTTTAGGAATGTAACAACATCAGCAAAGCAGATTAATAACCCTCCATTACTGCGATAGTCAGAATACCTACTGTAGAGGTCATCCTAGATGAGAGGACTAGGACCGAGATGCAAACAGTAATGCAATACAACGGTTCTCAAAATTCTCCTCTAAGACACACATTACAAGAAGAGATTTCATCTGTTGAGACTTGTGGAAATGTTTTTATTTTTTTTATTTTATGTTTCACAACAGCAGTTGGACTTTGTTCCTCTTAACATCAGTACAGTGTCTTTGTTATCTAAGTGCCAGCCTGTTGAGGGCATTAAAAGAACTGCCACTCAAGGCACATAGACAGTTATTTTAACACTAAGTCTCTGTGGTTTCTTCTTGGTTAAAAGCAGCTACAGTATTAGAATTACCAAAACACATTTATATACACAGGGTGTTACTGTAGCTGCTTTTAACCAAGAAGGATTGGTTAATTATTAAGATTATTTTGTAAATTGCCATCATTTTGACAAGGATTATTGTACTATAAAGTATTAATAACTGGCATGAATGGTATACTGTGGTACTCCTTGTAAAATATTTAAGCCATGTATGCACTTTGTAGTAAACTATGTAAATATGAAAAAACCTGGTACGGTCCTACTCTCAGTGGCCAGCTGGTAATGCCCAGATGTTTCTCGGTTCAAGAGGTCTTTTCTGCCAGCAGCCATTAGTCTGCTTAATGAGGACATTTCAGGAAATCCAGGATAAATAGGTGATGTTGCACTGCGGCAGATAAACATGTCGTTAATGACCCATGTGTGTGAAGGCGGAAAGTCTTTGTTGTGCTTTACTTGCATCTGTGTGGTTTCTTCAGTTTCCCCTTTTACTGTATATCAGTTAGGTCTGTCAAACAATGAATTCTTCCAATGAGCGTGGGCTGCCTGAAACAGACTGCTATTCTGTACGAAGCAGCTGCGGGAAACAAACTCTACTCTTTATTTGATCATCATTACGGAGAAGGCAGTTAAAGCAGTTTAAATCAGTACAATGCTGCTGTCAGAGGAGGGCATCTCCAACATGAAAGAGAAGCTGAACCTATTTGATGTCAATGCTATTTCCAATTTGAAATTCACATTGAAAATGACTATATTGTGTAGTTTATGCACAGGTACATTAAGTGGCATCTCTGGGCATTTTATTTTATATTACATATTATATTTATATCAAAATCCTCATACATATAGCGTTTTGATGGTAGTTATGCCTTAAGGCTATGATAATAAAAAAAATTATCTTTTTTTACAGTATGGTGATGAAAGGGAAGACAGAGTCCACTGTTTCATTTTAATGATTTTTCCAATTTCAAGCTGATTTAAAGATGCCTTTTCTTTTCTTCTCATAAGAGACTCTGTTCAGATGTGGAAAGTGTCTTGTCAATGGACAGGCATTATACATATCATTGTAAAACACCTCAACAGCCTATTACTGTCATATTGTCCCACAAACTATCAGCTGTCACTCACACGAGCATCTCTGAGCAAAGTCCCTCTCCGGCCTTAAATAGAGCCCTCTTCCTATTATGAATATTAAAGTGACATTTGGATGAGTGTTGGCTGTATTGCTCCAAAGCCTTGACGGGGAGGAGTGGGCTGGGACTGGCAGCCAAAATAGGATGGCTAAATAGCCTCTCAGCAAACACAAGCTGTGCAGCATTTGGGAATCCATCCTAAACTACAGTGTTTACACTGTGTCACACTGTAGAAATGGGAAGGGTATTACAGATGGTGGCCCGTCAGACTCGACACAGCAGGTGAGAGAGGCCAAAAAAGTCGAGAGCTCTAAGGGCCACATCAGGAAGCACTTCTGAGTTGATTGTGCCCAAGAGACGCTTTAAACTGCTTAATCATTGTGTCTCAACCACACAAGCTAACCAATTATCAGATTCTACAATCTGCCACCAAAACACAGAGACACATCGGCCAGCCAATGAAACCGAGGCCCCCTCCTGATTTACAAGCACTAACTGACTCCTTAATGAGGTCAAGCATATACTGTACATCACAATTATGGAAGTGTTGCTGTTGTCTTTGTTTGTTATAAGGGTTTCAAGAATATCTTACTTTCTGCATACATACATTTGTTAAAAAACTGACCCAAAAAAGTGTTTATGCAGATTTTAAAAAAATGCACAGAATGGCTCAGTGAGACTCAGTTTCATGACTGAGCCTTAGATTAGACACCCACCTGAATGGGACGGGAGATATATAAAGTGAGGCGGGGGGAGTGGAAAAAAAGGAGTGCACTTGTCCTAGAAATACCCGATGTCAGTTTAAAAATACTTGGAATGCACAGTTCTGAACAGTTTGGCACATTTACTAGCAGAGACTGCACCCAGAAAATCTCTACATCGAGTGATTTTCAATACAAGTAACAAACCCAAATGGAATCACGTCACACATATATTTGCTGATAAAAACCACACAGAGATTGTTGTGCTCTTTCTTAACTCAACCTCTCCAGATGCTGACCCTCAGAGGACGACAAAGACCCAAAGTCTGTAAATAGCTGGCCTACATGAGGGGAGCGGGAGGCCATGCTGAAGTTACAGTATGTTGTGTTCTGTCTTTATATAATCCAATTAGAGCTAAATGATAATCAGAGAGTTCAGAGGATTAGAGGCTCAGGCAGCTGGAGTCGTACTACGGCGGCAGATCAGCAGCACCTGTAGATGACTCATTCCTCGGAAGCAAGGAGCTATTGACTGCCTCTGAGAGAAGCATTCAGCCACATACTGTAGTGAAGCAATTTAGGATCATTACTGCCATAGATTAAAATGTATCAGACCACTTAGAATGAGGATTGGCGATGAAGGATTTACATATTAAAGACAGATCATATACACTGTATAATAACACCTCTGCATGAGCAGGGCTTGGCGTGCCAATTACTTTTTCCACTTTCTCTAGCAACGCAATGTTCTGCACTACTCATTGGTCGCCTACTGAAAGCCTGTGTTGTTTCCGTAGCTGAGTTTTTTGCTTTCCCAGTTGGCCAATCTTACCTCTGTCGGTGTCGTAAAGGTAGACAAACTTCTCCCACTTGTAATGGTCCAGCAGACTGAGAACAGCTCCTCGCAAACCAGGCCTCATCTGGATGACAAACTGCACGTCAGCGTCGATGGGGAAGCTGGGAGTAATGAAGGAGGTGTGCAGCGCCCCACAGAAGGAGGTCAACGTGTTCATGGACCTCCTGTCGTAGAAGCCGAGGATGGCGTAGACTCCCCGGGAGAACTGGGAGCAGACTGGTGGCAGAGACAGGGAGCAGGTTCAGGTCAGGGACAAGCAAAGAGTCAAAACAGAGTCATTTGTGATCAGCTATTCTTTTAGTCAGGAGGGATGCCAACAGCACAAACTGGCCTTTTAAACTAAGTTACGGTCAAAATATCATAACATGTTCAAAGTTAAAATTGCTGAGACCTTTAATGGCCAATGTAGGGGTAAAAACTTTAATGCAAGGTTGAGATGTGGGGGGATTCATGATGGCATTAATCTAGTGAGTGAAGCATCTGAATAAATGGGTGCCATGTGGGATGTCTGCTCCCCATGGCCAAGCTCTGCTGCCCAGTGCCCTTCAGTTCTCCTTGGTCTAAATGCAAATGCTTGGGTAATCATCTAGAAATAATGGGGAAATCAGTGCATTGGCCACAGCTCTTAATGGACAAATACTCTGAAACATGTGCATGCAAATGTGCAAGCGCCAGGCTGTGCTGCAGTATAAAAGATTTACAACAAGCCCTATCTGCTGCCATCTGCGGGCCTATGGAAATGAGCTCCGGCCATAAATGCTCAGTGCATCAGACACTTGGTCCTACAAGGCATTAACGATTTTATTTTATTTATACATAATAAATGGTTTTGATAACACCAAGCCGGACTGAATTAGTGATAAGACCCTTGTCTTAATGTTAGAAATAACTGAGGCAAATGTTGGTCAAACAAGTAGAGCTGCTGTGATATTTCTGACCCTCTGCTCAATGCAGATTCCAACACTGTTCACTGAAGCTGCTCAGTATCTCTAAGCAATGTTTAATTATGTTATTATCTAACTGATTGGATGTAATGAGGTGTCGTTTTTGGGGAATCTGTAGGCTGAAATCGAGTCACTCTGAGGGAAGTCACCCTGCAACATACTGTATGAATTTCTGGTAACATTTTAAAAGGAGGGTACAACACATGCTTAAAAGAGTCCTCCACTTATTTTGCAATTGCACTCCATGCCAGACTCACGATAGACAGAAAATTCATGCAGCAGAACCAGACTGATTGTCTTTTTATTCCAGTTTCGTCAAAACCTGGCGCCCACATTACCTACAATGCAACTCAACCACCGCCAGTTTGGCCTGAGATTAAGGTGTGTTATGCTATTAAGCAGAGATGAGGAACAGAGGTCTGGTAAGATCACTTCTTTCTAACTCCACACCATCAGAATGTTTTTTATTTTAATTTTTTACTTGTAGTCTTCAGCTCACACAACACATCGTCATACCTAAATGACTTTATAGGTTGATTTCCAAAGAATCCTAAAATGACATGACCGTTCCATTTACTGCCACATGGTGGTGATTGAATCACGTTACCGTAATCATGTGACCGTAATCGTGGGACGTGACGTAACGGCCCGTAGTTTCAGGGATTTGCAGCTGGAGGACATAACCTGACTTCACGGACGTCACATTATCGTGATAATTACAGCTTTGAGATGTCGCCGCATAAGACACTCAACTGTGGGTCGTTATGAGCTGCTTATATAATCGACCCATATGGCTGTTTTCTGGGTGAGGGTGGTGCTGACTCAAGTAACATCACTTGAGCTCCCTCTGAAACCACAAAAGATTTTATACAACCTTTTTCACATATGCAGTCGTACTCCTCAACACCTGCAAACAGACTTTGATGAGTAAAATCAGTGGAGTCGGTGAAAGAAATGATCAAGTCACATACTGTAACACTTCAATCATCAATTAATGAATGTTGATAGTTGAAGTAACGTCCTGATACTAAGTTACAAATTATTTATTGAACATTTACTGAATGAAAGTATTTGCAAATTTTTAGTTCATCATTACTTATTTAAGATTTCAATAAGTCCCCCTTTTGGGAAAAAATTGCATTGGCTAGGTGGAACTGCACTTTACATAAGACTCACACATTTATGTCTGCAAACACAATAAAATAATTTCACAGTTCTGTGATTTCTCCATGTGTTGGGGTTCAGTGCTGTATGTTTTTCAATGGCTGCTTCTGTTCAGCTGTCCTTTAAAACTCATTCATCAACACATCGATAGCTTGGTTCAATCATCTTTTTCTCAGTCATTTTATTATTCCCTCATCCTTATAATTTTCACAGCCTTCAACTTAACCCTTGTGTTGTCTTCCCGTCAACCTTTTTTTCGACGTTTTTGATGCCTTTTTTTCACAGTTTGTTTTTGCTTTTTTCTAGCGTTTTAAATTTCTTCTACACATTTTCAGCGCTTATTTCTACGTCCCATATTTTCTTATATAAAACAAAAATTGAAAACGGGTCAATGTGACCCGAAGTCAACACAAGGGTTAACTCACACACATCACATTGCTAATGTGTGTTGAAAGGCCAGTTTAGGTTTAAATACTAAAACACAGGCATCCACAGAAATAAAACATGCACCTGTTTAGTGTTACTGGTAAAAGATGATGCTGTATTTCAGGACAAAAATATTTCAGGGGCTGCTGCACCATTGTTTTTTATCTGAAGGACAATTTTTCAGCTTCATTTCAAGGACTGGATGGGCCTTTCGTAAACAGTTAGCTAAACCTCCCTTCATAAACAGAAAAATGTCAGAGCGGATGATCTTCTATTTAGTTTTGGATTCAGCATGCTTCACAGTAGCTCTTTCAGTGGATAACATTATTCAACAGAACACGGATCCCGCTCAAATTACAGATTCACAAATTCCGTCTGCAACACACAATGTACAGCTCATGTTATCCAAAAAGAATAGAGGGCAGCAATACAATTAACACTTCTCAGCTCATCTAATATCATCCTATTCTTTTGTCAAAATGGGAACAAGATCTTTTTGTTTGTCAAGGTTAAATAGACAGCATGTTCTCTTATATTTGGGCTCATGAAGCAGTAAACACAAGTCAACTACGGTAAAATCCCCTGATCACAGTCAGCAATGAAGATATGCATAATTTACTTTATTACAGAGGGGAAGTGGAACTGTGTTTTTTACACTGCGGGCTCTGTGCATTTCTGTTCAGAATACTAACACATGCTTTATATGCATGATTAACATCCAACTGGAATAATCCACCCCCTTTTCTCTTTCAGTCCATCTCACTTCCTCCATCATCTAACAAACACCCTGTTCTTCCTTTCATTGCTGTTGCTTTCTCCTATTCTCCCTCATCAATTTCTCTGCTTCTCTTAAGCTCTCGCCATCTCGTCAAACTTTACAAGTAGATTCCGCAGCTCCTGTAGCGCCAACACTGTCTTAAGTCTTCCCCAAACCTGGGGCTTTGTAGCTTTGAGGGTCTTCACGCAGACAGCTGCGGAATCATAAAACTGGCTGATGTCGGGATGAACTTGTGATGTATGTGCACAGCAGAGGCGTGTCTACAAAGTGAATTCTTAAAGCTATTGCTGAGGGGGAATTGCGGGAAGCTGCTGTCCTCGCCTGAAAAGGAAACACTGCACGCATGAAGAAATTTTAACTTTATGCATATAAGAAAGTGAAAATAAGGAAAAGGATAGAGGAGGACTCTCACTGAGATGAGGAGGGGGATTTTCTTGGACTGACATGTGAGAGCCTTAAGGTTTGAGGGAATTGGATACTGTACTTGGACAAAGTGAGGACAACAACTTTACTTTTTGTGACGATAACAAATAACCTGTTTATGTGTGTGCTGCTACCCGGTGGGAAGTTATTTTTCTACTGCTGTCTGAGAGGAGTGCCAGCAGCAATACTAGAGGACACGAGAGCAGGACTTCAGTTTGTTTTCCTGAGGGAGGTCATGTTGGTCTTAGCCACATGGGAATACCTGCCTTGTCCTAGGGTCAGATGTTCAGTAAGAGAAGAAGGCAGAGGACACGGCACAAACATGCAGCTGCTGTCCCAAAATTACCAACTTATTAAGGATGGGAGTCAAAGAGAAAGTAGAAACACTACCATGCAAACACATCCATTCAAAGCCTTACACAGTAAATACCCCATACACGTATATACACTATACTAACTATATTACATACGGCCTCTTACTGCCATTTGAATTACATTTGAATTACTTGCACCTTTCAACATCCAACAGCATGAATCATTAGTCTACAGAGATGCTAGCTGGTGCTACTGGTGCTTTGAGCAAATTACTAATGCTAGCATGCTAACATGACACTATCACAATGACAGTGCTAAAATGCTGATGGTAAGCAGGTGTAATGCTAACGATGATCATCATCTTAGTTTAGCATGTTAGCATGCTAACATTGGCTATTACTAAACAAAGACCTAAACCAAAGTTCTGATGGCGCTATATGAAGAGTCAGGGTATAGCCAAAGTTAACAGTTAATCCTGAGGCAGACATGAATTGTAATGGCAATCGATCCAATAGTTGTTGGACATTTCACTTAAAGGTGGCGCTAGAGGAAAAGTCATGGGATCATCAAAGTGATATGAATTCATCGTTTGGGAACCATTAATGTCTGTCCAAAATGTCATGGCAACCTATCAAGTAGATGTTGAGATATTTCAGTCTGAACCAAAGTAGTCAATCAACTGACAGTCATGATGACTGGATTTCACGCTGTCTAGTGCTGAACAGTTACTTTAAAGACACTGAATGTGAACACCGGAGAGGCTGAAAGCTTGGACAGGATCAACCTCACAAGCCTACAAGCAAGTAGGTAAGTAAACCCATTTAGCAATAACTTATCCCTTCAGTATGTGAAAGCAGGAGAACCATCTAACACACGGTGGTTGTAGCACAAGTTACAGCATCTATTTAAAGCTCCATTGTGTAATTATTTTAGTTGATTCTTGGCAAAAAACCCTTTGTTCTTTCACAAATATGTGCTCATTCATATGTAATTACTTCCAACAACTAATCAAAGTATTCTCGTAAGCGTAGACTCTGAAGCCATTCAGAATCATTCAGAATACATACGAGCGAGCCGCTCGAATGGCGGCAGCCATGTTGCGCCTCCATCTTTAAAATACATTAGCCAAAGAGGGACATACCTCCACCTTTCGCGCTTTTACACTCAGTGGCACTGTGACGAAAACCAGGGAGGGAGGGGGGAGAAGATTACTCGCAACTCACTGCCGGTAGATTTGAAAGCCTGTTGAAGATGGAGTATCACGCCTATTCTCTAGGACATGTAACGGAGTCGCCAAGGAAGTTAAAAAGAGAATTAAAACGACAACGTGACAGGCAAAGCAACAAGACCAAAGTTAATATTGGAGTGGCTTTTCCAAGATGGAAAGAGCTCATAATGAGCAAGGATTTTAAAAAGGGATGCCGAAGTTGCCTGCTTTCTTCTCAAAAGGTAATTCTATTTGTGTAAATTCAATGTTTTTATTGTTTTTATTTGGGTCTGTGTCGACCTCACTATAGTCAATCTTAGCTGTCTATTGGTTTTCTTCTGTAAATTAATCAAAATGTCAGACTGGTTCTTACATCAGGTTTTATATGAGACCATTAACCCCAGATAGCACATGTGGGTTAACCTCTGCATGATTTACAACTGTGGAAAGAACTATGAAGTGTAAATCAAGGTGATCCATGGTTCCCATCATGAAACACAGATTGTCTCTAACTTAACCCAGTTCACTAGACTACTTATGGCTTATTCCTGCCAAACCAACAATACTGACACATATATATATATATATATATATATATATATATATATATATAAAGCATAAAAGTAATGACGATCTCTTTCCACTTATGTTTGAAAGGGGATCTTCAAATGAGACAGCATTACTAGGCTGGATGGAGGATGCCAACTAATCTTGTAAATGTGTTGACTGACAGACACTCAGCAGATTCTGTGTTTCCTCGTGGAAACGAACTGAGCGGCTAAGCTGTGCCGTTTGTCTTCTGAATGATGATTTGCAGGGTCAGAACACACAGCCAACATCCCTCCCCTGTTATTCCAGGTAACATGCCTCCTTTGCATTGTGCCAGCAGCTGTTTAGTGTGTCAGCTGGACAGGGATGTTGTGGGAATATCTCAGGACTCTGTCTGTGTCTGACACCTGAGTGACAACACATTCCAGTGGGTCGCAGGTGTTTCCAAACATTTTCACAGCTGTATGTCACTGAGAACCAATTTTCACCCTCAATAATTCCGTTTCTGCTTTAACAGAGGCATGGAGGGGCTCAAGCCCTCCCAGGATGCACTGGGCAGCAGGCAAAGAGACATTGAAGAGGTTGGACAAACAGAGGTTGGATAAACACACATATAATCACCCACTTCTGGTGTTGTGGCTTGTGGGTGTTTGGTATGGTATTCATACATAGGAATCTTCTCTAAATTCCTTCTGATCTGCATGTCTTTGGACTGTAAAAGGGAAGCTCACAATGCAGAAAGCCCTAAATACTATATATATAATAACTATGATAAGTATATTTTAAGTTTTTATCCAAATATTGCCCTAAGGGTAACTTTCTAATGCAATTGTTGTGCACATGTATCAAAAAAATAAAGTGCACTCTATTTATAGGCAATGTCTCAGCACAAAGACATGAAAAGGGGAAAAGTCTGTAATTCAATTTAGCTCAGTACTAATGACAAGAATAAAGCAGCCAAGGTTTTGAATAAGCATGTCAAACAAAAGGCCAAGATTGAAAACATACATATTTTACGTTGCTTAACCTCTCTGTAAACAGGTCATTAGCGCATCTTCCATCCCTAACCATGGTTGATTTCTGTTTCCAAAGCATAAAATTAGATTTCTCTCCTCGTCAATCCTTTAAATCTTCCAATAACTTCCACATGAATCTATTACAGTGTTTGACCTTTAAGAATGCTGTAACTCTAAAGATTTGTTTCATTACATTTTAAATTTTTTTGCCTTCAAGCCTTTTTAAGATAGTAAGAATATGTAAGTTATGATGTGGGACAAACCTGAAAGCAAATATCAGTCATCCTATTTTCATTTCCATCACAAGGGTGCCCAGATAGCTCAGTTGGTAGAGCGGGCGCCCATAGAGGTTTACTCCTAAACGCAGCAGGCCCGGGTTCGACTCTAATCTGCAGCCCTGTGCTGTATGTCATTCCCCCCTCTCTCTCCTTTCATGTCTTCATCTGTCCTGTTAATAAAGGCCTAAAAATGCCCAAAAAATAATCTTTAAAAAAGAAAACTGCAACACAATTGTCAAAAATAAAATAGGAACTTCACTGACATACAATATATTTCACAATTCACTCTGGAGCATAACTCAGTGGTACTAAAATATACAATAGAATTGATTGTGAAATGGATTTTCAGATTGCATTCATTGTGCTACATGAACATTAAAATAGACATTTAAACTGGGCTGTGTTTACCATGTTTACCATCTGACTTAGTGTGTTAGCAGGCTATCATTTGCTACAGTAATTAGCATTTAACACACAGTACAGTTGAAGCTAATATAAATATGATTAGCTTTGCAATCAAATTTTATCAGAATCCATCCACTAGTTGTTGAGATATTTCAGTCAAAACCACAAATTTAAACCTGCAGCTGGCACTAGGGGAAACATTAGGGGATCACAAAACTAGAATTAGGATTCATCCTCTGGGCACCAGGAATGTCTGGACAAAATGTCAAGGCAATTCATCCAATAGTTATTGTGACATACAACATGGCTAATAAAAAAAGATTTTGCATTAGAAATGCATTATTATGTTTCTGAAATTGCACATGAGCCTTTAAGTAGTAAATCTTTACAGCATCTAAACTAGTTTGAGTTTAATAAGCCACACTCATTCTACTTAAAGGCTTGTTAAGATCTGCTTGTTCAATTTCACCATAAAATCACAGTAAATGTTTGTTTTGTGATGATAATATGACCTAAGGCAAAGTTTACTGCGTTTAAATGATCTCTGTGTTATGACATTTAAGTGTTCTTATATTTGTATCCGCATTACAGTCTGCATTGTTGTGCAATTCATCCC
This sequence comes from Perca flavescens, assembly GCF_004354835.1. Lineage (NCBI taxonomy): Eukaryota > Metazoa > Chordata > Actinopteri > Perciformes > Percidae > Perca > Perca flavescens. The sequence goes on from NC_041343.1 coordinate 13,246,385, forward strand.
AGTTGACCAACCACAGAGAAAGCAGAGGGCATATAGGGACCGAAGCCTGAGTAGGTGTTTCCTCCTCAGGCAGTGTGGTTGCATGTTGGCTGGAATTCCCTCTTCTCTACAGATTACAGCTTTGTGAAAGCACACATCTTCTTCCAGTGGGTTACCCCGAGCACATACTCATTATACGCAAAAAGCGGGGAAACACTCGTTGGATTAGCCCTAATCTGAGGAATACAACTGGATTCAACCCACATGCTAAAACAACATGACAGAAGGAAATCTACAGCAGCGATACACAGACATGGGCTTTGGTTATTGGAGTCCTGTATGGAAGAATACACTTTAATATTCACTGCACCGCAGTAAAAGCGCTGCTAACACTCCACCTACACATGCTTTGCATATACTGTAAAAACATCATCCAAGGAACACTATTACAAGAGACAGAGGAATAAAACACACTCAATTTAAAAAGGTTGGAATGCTGTAATGCTGCAGAAGACACTGAATAAAAAAGAAAAAAACAAAAAAAAGGAAAAAAAATTCTTTCACGTTATTCTGTGTAGTTCACAGCTTGTTGTCCTTGGATCATCTCAGGTAACATTTAGTTAATAACAGCAGAGCTCTCCGAGGCAGCCTCCATGAAGGACGTTGTGTAAGACTGCAACAAACTGCTACAGCATCACTGTAGCTTGTCAGTAGTGATCACTGTCGCTCGGTTACAGCGCTGACATGTACGCACATTCTGATTCAAAGGATGAAAGACTAACTGTACATCTCTAGTACAGTAGCTTGCCCCCAAATCTATTCAGTACTATTCAACCATTTTACAGCATTATGACCAGCCAGAGTTGAGCAACTGTGTAAGAAAAACAAGAAATAATATTCTTTCGTGCAAATAGCTGTAATCCTCCATCCATCCATCCATCTTCGTCCGCTTATCCGGTGTCGGGTCGCGGGGGGAGCAGCTCCAGCAGGGGACCCCAAAACTTCCCTTTCCCCTAATCCTGTTTGGCCAAATACATGTAGCATTTTGAACTTGACTGCCAGTGATGACTTCAGTCAACTAATACTTAAAAGCCTCTGTTGTAGTTATGGCCATTTCTTTAGCATCTGTATTCCCTTTTTCAAATAAAGCTGATGCATGTATGCTACATGCTGACCCATGAATGTTGTGTTGCCCCACAGCAATACACCCTAAAAGCTCTTGTTAAACTAAGGGTCAAAGCATGTATTCATGTCAGTGAAAGTATCAGAGAGCTGGCATTGCCTGCAAGTGAAATGACGCTTTAGGTAGATACAAATATTCTAAAGACATTCTAAAAGCTTTTATGTTTTTATTATGCTCCCCAATGAGAACGCCATGACAAATCTGAGGATGAGTACTTGTCAACTTGGGGCAAGTCATCCAAACTGACAGGACTCTGGCTGCAGTAGCAGTAGCTCAGATATTTTTAACAGTGCATCGTGATAAAAGGACATGCTTTTGGGTAAGTATCTATTTATGTTTAAATAAAACACAAACATACAAGATGTCTGGTTGTCCAAATATCTAAGCGGAGCTGGTGAATATGTTTTTCATGCTGAGCAAGTTTTAATAATTGAATTTAGGCACAGTGTTTTTTTTCCTCTGATTATCAGTGACCTCAGGGACTCTGATGCTACTATGTAAATAAATAACAGTTTCAATAACAATTTATTGTGTGTGTGTATACACATTTATTACCCCAGCCAAAGAGTGTGTATTAAGATAGACACTATCATGCAGAATGCTCTCCCTCAGGCCAAACAATTTGACAACCTTGTCTCTGGTGCTCATGCATCATTCATGACTTGTCGGGTTTAAATGAGTTCTCAAAGTTATGATAGATCCAAGGTTGTTATGTATTGTTTGGTTACGTTCCAGCATGTTCGTTTTACTACAGTAACGGCTGCAAAAATTGTGTAAAGCATTGCCAAACATTCACCTTCGATTTTACAATATTTCCAAAAACTGGTGAAGACATCCTCTGATGAGCTTTTTTTCTTCTTCTGAAATGATGGCTGTGTGTGAGCATTCATAAATACTTAAAGGAATATTTTGATATTTTGTGAAATATACGTTTTGCATTTAGAGATAGAGAAGAAGATCAATACCACTCTTGTGTTTGTACAGTAAATCTGAAGCTACCACCAAGTCCAAGACCAGGACTAGTCGAGACCGAGTCAAGACCGAGTCCAAAGAGGTTCAAGTCCAAGTCAAGGCCGAGTCCAAATGAGAGACAGTCAATACATTGACAGAGACTGTTTATAATTTATGTTACATGAGAGACAGTATAAGTATCTTATATTTTAAGATGATAATTTTTTTTAAAACTTATTACAGTATTCCGCCCCTTCCCAAAAGTTCTCCAACGGAAAGTTCCCAGATGGATATGCCGAGCAAATGCGAAGCAATCCATCTGGCGGAGTCAGGTTAGCCAAGTGTGCACCAGGCGACAAATCTCAATGCCTGTTCTAGATGGATTTTGAATTAAACTAATACCTGTATTCATCAATGGTTTTGTTTTGAAGGAGGGAGTTACTTTAGAACAAAAGCATATAGTGCTGGACTCGGCCGAGACCAACTAGAATATTTAGCGAGTGTAATGGCCGAGTCCGAGACAAGTCCGAGTCCAAATACCAACGAGTCTGAGACAACAGAAATGCGTCTTGAGGACTGAAGTACTACAGCCCTGCCGCCACCAGATGTTCATCTTAGTTTAGCACTAAGACTGGAAACAGGGGGAAACAGTTAGCCTGGCTCTTTCCAAAGGTAACAAAATCCACATGCCAGCACCTCTGAAGCTTACTAATTAACATGTTAAGTTTTCGCTGGTTGCCTGGTAACCTTACAGAGACGATAAGATACCAGGAAGTTATTGCGCCCAACCAAAATAATAGTCCGGCACATAATCCCCCTGTAATATAACAAAGTGGCGTTTTTGCATTCCGGTTTCTGTACAAATTGAACAAATAAGATACAACATGTTACTTAATGAATTTTAGAGGTGCTGGTAGGCAGATTATGTTATCTTTGGACAGAGCCAAGCTAGCTAGCAAGAAAGTGAATGTGTATTTCACAAAATTATATTGAACACTACACCATCAGAGCATGTAATATAGAATCCACAGCCAATTATGAACAATATGACTTTCACACCACACAAAGGTGATCCTTTCCCTTTCTTTTTTACTAAAAACATATCTTATCTTCAAGTTGTTAAAATTACACATTCAAAATTTGAATGTGCCGATGTGTGCTGCCTCTACTCTTTCCCCTGCCTGCACTGTTTCTATGCAAATAACAAGGCAAAGAATAATAGGACAGTTTTAGCTCATACCATCAGTGTCGTAGGAATACTCTTTCACATGCTAAATTTGCATATAAGCACTGGAAAAACTAAAATGTGCTTATTTGGACACATCTTATGAGTTTATTCACCACAGTCTTAATGATGTAGAAGAAGAAGAAGAAGAAGAAGAAGAAGAAGAAGAATAGGAGGAGGAGGAGGAGGAGATCTGGCTATATAAACTGGTCTCTGCTGCATTAGTAGGACTGTCCATTGCCTACACAGTGAAGTGCTCTAACATTAGCCTCTGTCTGAACTGCATCACATTAGTTGAGTCACAGCAGAGGGAGGATAGGTGGCTATAATAAACGCTCTAATGAGAAAAACACTGTCTCGGTGACATTTCATCAAATTAAAAGTTCATCTCTGGATAATTCTTTTCTGAGCAGATTCATGCTGCTGCCACTTTAGACAAGAGAAGTGAAAGAGGAATGTCTTTAAAAATGATGCAGTGAAGTTTCAGAAATTGAAATACATTTAAAAGCATTTTACACTCATGTAAATTAATGTGACACTTAATTATACATTGAGTAAATGCTCTGGAAATTAAAATAAAAACTCCCACAAAAAAAATCCCACATGCACTCAGCTTCTCTCCTTCCTCATTGTCTCTGCTGTCGCTTCCTGCCCTGACCTCAGTCTTAATGGATATAACCTTCCCATTTCTGCATTTAGGCACACAATCTGTCCTGGCCTGGGGCAATGTGTCCCATCAATACATCCTGCACCTTCACTCCAGCCAGCCACAAATCGGTGAGATAATAAACACATCAGCACAGTGAGGTTCTCTTTGTCGAAATCAATTTAATCAAGTTGCAATGACTGGAAATAGTTTGCCGTGGTGTATCATTGCCTGTTTACAGGTTTGTTTGTTTTTAACATTCATAGTTGCTATGCAAGCATCACACTGAAGATTCAGTGTATCTGGCCAGGGGAAGTTGGAGAACAGCCGTATATCAGTAGAGAGGGACTGAGATAGAGAAAATGAAAGCTTGGTAAGAATTGATTTTTACATACTGGAGCCACACACACACGCACACACACACACAATACTGCTGGAGTGTAGTAGCCTTCCACCTATTGATCCACACTGCCAATAACATAGTCATTTGCCATCAGGGATTTGTAACAATCATTATATACTGACCCGGCTGGAGGACAGCAGTGTTGTCCTGCTTTATTCCATTCAGGATCCATACAACAAAAGCTACAAATGAGTTCTGAGCAAAAAGTAATTCCTCTCATTTATACAATATACAAAAGTGGAAGTTTTGTGGGAAAGAATCCCAAAGATCACTAGAAATAAGAAGATTTAAAATCTCAGTCATTTGCTAATCTTATCAAAATTGACAATGTGAGCTGTGGGAAAGCAATGACTAGCCTGTCATTCTTGCCAGAATAGAAATGTGTCAAATCATAATCATCACATTCATTTGCTACATCAACACCTGCCAGGCAAGCAGGGGCATTATGCAATCCTGACTACTAAAATAGGAATAATGGAATTTGGTGCATTTTCAAGCAACGTCTTAGTCATAAACTGGCCTGGCTTGTCTGCATAATGAGCTGCTCTGCTTTGTCTTTTTCAACTGGGTAGCATCTAGCTTAGCTTGCATTAGCTTATCTCGCCAAAATGAATCCTCCTGATTATCTTGTTTTTATTCTTTTACTTTAGGAAGCTTCTTTTAAAAACAGTGGATCGAGGTTAAAAAAGAATTTGGGTCTGAATCTTTAATAGGTGCACAATCCCAAAATATACTGTGATGCTTTGTAATTCAACAGGCCAATATTTCCCCTGTTTAACTCCATGCATCTTTCAAATTCCATTCACCAACGTGTCGGAAGATGAAATGACAATAAATCCAAGCATTATCCTGTAGAATAAATGCATAGGACCGAAGACGAGCCTCGGGTTAAAGATCACTGGAGGGAAAACAGCTCATTGACACTGTCACAAGAAATGTTTCTGCTGGATGAGTAATTTTACATAATGGCTTGCTTTTGGCCTCCTTGAAATGAAAAACAGGCTAAAGTTGTAGAGTTTGTGCTTTATACCTGATCTTGACAAGCCAAGCATGTAATATTCATCTTTTCATCAGTGACAACTGCTGAAGTGCCCTTGAGCTAAGCATTGACCCCACAGCCGCCCTCAGTGTAATCACTCAGCAGCCGACAGTGGAAGGCTGTGGTCGAGCTACGCCAAGTGTGTCTGAGTGTGTAAACCTGCATCTCACTGCAACTTCTCCCCAAAGCTGCTGCCTCCTCCCTGCTACACTCACCATTGACTACATCCCCTTAACAGCATTTAGCATTTTTTTTTTTATCACAGCCAAGCCCTAGATGTACAAGGTACAATTGTGTTAAATTTTCTTTTCTTTTTTGGCCTTTTTCTGACTTCATTATATGGCAGGTAACAGAGTTTGGTGAGCCGCAGCTGATCCTTAAGCGTGAAGTGTGAAGTGCAGTTGGTGGGAAGAAGGATAACAAATTAATTCTCCCGGCAGAGCTTGGTGCCCTACATGGCAGAGGAGTGACTGGTAGACCAATTATGAAGCCATCTCACACTCCACAGCCCTTCCTATGAAATCCATCACGTTTGTAGAGATGACTACACAGATTACAGCATGTGAGAGGTGATACAGTAGGCTATTTATACATCAAAGGTGTAGTCAGAAGAATTTACGCCACTGTTCTGCCGGTATAACCTAATGTGATATTTTACATGGACCCAAATACATGGACAAATGGGAAACTGCCCAAAGATGGCTACTAAGATGCAATTGTATTTGACTAGTGCCGACAAATGACGAGTTCTGTTTTCATTTGACAGTAGAGAGACAGGAACGTTTAAGGAGAAAGACAAGATCAAATGCAACAATTTGCACACAACAACCAACTTAACCAGTAGCCACCCATCTATACACTTTGTAACTGGCAACCATTATCTGATGTCACAGCCAGATACTACAACAACCAGAATAGCAATGTTTGTTTTCCCCGCTTTCAAGTACAGTCATCTTAGTGCTGCTCCTCAGGGGCTCTGGAATTACTGAATTAATCAGTTTACAGAATCACAGTGTTTGGCCAATTACAGACCATCATGCTTCATCATCCAGCTGGTGAGTTTTGGATGGCATGACTGAGGAGTTTCTGAATTATGCTAGACACTTGGCAGGTGTGTTGTTTAAAAGCGTAACATTGATCCATTTTATTCAAACACCAATTTCTGCTCAAAAACATCTGAGTAATTTTTCCTATTGGCATACTGTGTGTGTGTGTGTGTGTGTGTGTGTGTGTGTGTGTGTGTGTGTGTGTGTGTGTGTGTGTGTGTGTGTATTAGACTCATTAATTCTGGATACAAAAAAACTGTGAAAAGCATGAGGTTTTCCTGTTAAAAAATTAATTCTGTGTTTGTGCAGGCAACACTCTTTTTAACCAGTACAATCTGTTCTACTCACAGGCGTGTGTGACAGAGAAGCTGTTGGAGGACTCCAGGTTGTCAACATTGTAATTGAGGTGGAAGGGTTTCTCCGTCGCATTCTGGTTGGTGTTATACAGCTGGACAGCAAACCTGAAGGCGCTGTGCTCCTGCACGGTAGAGCGCATGAACAGTCCACCTACAGGAACGAAAATGTCACATACCACAGCGATCTAATTAATTCCCATATATGAAGATTCACTTTTTACTCCCGTCGTCAGGGTATTACTTTTTTTTTTTACAGAGTGAGGGCAGTGCCGTAGTCTACAACTACGCATTATTGGACATATGATTGATCCTTTAATTTAAAGAAAGGACGCCAAGAAATGGATGTGTCACCACTCACAAAATAATGCACTGCAGATACGGAAACGTTTTCTCAATTTGGATCAACTCTATTTTTTACCAAACTGCCTACAAACACGCGCAGGATCCCACAACCTTCTGGCTGTATAGAAGTGAACTTGGTAGCTAATATGCGAATAATCAGTGCGACTTGCAGAGACGTGTCCTATTTAAATTATGTGACCAAATACATACAGTACGGTACGTAGTCAGAGTATCCCATTGAACTTACCAATGTTGATTTGGTTTGGAAACCCTGCCAGCGAGTCGCCCCAAAAATACAATAAAACAAGGACTGTCGCTATTCTGCGATGCCACATTTTTCTCCGAGAAGTGAAATCAACTCCTGGTCTGGATGTGACAGAGGGAAGGCGGGGAGAACCATGTACACGGGCTTGTACGCAAAGAAATCCACAAGATGCGGCGGGTCTCGCTCACTCACTGTGTGCACCCACGTTGAATGTGTGCCAGCGCAACTGCAGCGCCAGCCCTCTGCTGCTGGAAACCTAAAGCCAGTGTTTTATCTCAAAGATGGTGGTGGCGGAGGAGAGAGAAATCGGATCTCTTCTAGCCTACTGTGGATAAGGACCACTGAAATGGGGCAGAGACACAGAGAGAGATAGAGAGAGAGAGAGAGAGAGAGAGAGAGAGAGAGAGAGAGAGAGAGGGTGGGGGGACGTTTATCAAAGTTGGTCGACTGACGTTGAATTATAATAGCAGCTCCAGTCTTTCTCCTCACGTCACTGCAGAGTTGGTGTGAGGCGGTGTAGCCTCTGCTGGGTTTGGTGTTGGTGTGGTGCAAAGGCAGAGCAGTACACACCAGCATCTTAGTATATATACCATACTCCTGACTTGTATGTGTGTAAGCAATGTGTGTATACAGGCCATATAGGTCTGTCTGTCTGTCTGTCTGTTTATCTATCTATCTATCTATCTATCTATCTATCTATCTATCTATCTATCTATCCTTTTTCTCAAATACAGTACATCTTGTCGCCTTCCCTGTTGTGATCAGATGTGTAGCCACACTCATGCAGCAGCATTAGTCCTGCACACTAGCAGCATAATCTTAGGCTGTCCCCTGCAGGTGTTTGAGTGCAGAGACTGTACATGTGGGAGCTAATGCACTGATTTATCACTGTTTAATCACTGGTTGCCAAGTGGCCTCACTAATGCTATATAGTTGAATCCTAATTGACTTAAATGTGCTTTTGTTGCACTCATCCGAGAACCATCATGCTGCAGTTGTGGGTTTCTCAGTGGTAAAACTCTAAATGAAAAAACAACAACAGCGGCATTCAGTATTTTTTCTCAGACATTTCAACACTAACAATGTGCAATTGAATGCACGTAACTGATACATGGAAAAGAGGCCAGTTTCTGTGATAAAGATTAGTTCAGAGTATATGATTTTTACTGTTTGCATCTTTACAAAATCCAGGCACCGTGTCTGAGATGCCTGAAGTTATCATCATTATTAATTATGATACAATTAGTTGTTTGTCTTTAAAACTGGCTGAAAGTCCACAGGGGAGGGATCAGTGCAGACAGATGTTTGAGCGTGGGTTTGTGGTTTAACATGGTCCATCCAAATATTACACCATCAACATGACAAGGACGTTGTGCTCCCCCTGGCAATCAGACACAGGAGAGGAATGGGAATCACGGACAACATCAGTACACCGGCACCGCAGCACTCACGTCATCTCTATCACCTAACAAGTTGATGGCCAGGTAAACTGTGGCCTTAAAACCTAATGATGTCAGTGGATCTAAAACTCCAGTAATGGAGAATACAATTCTATTTGTGTGTGTGTGTGCGTGTGTGCGTGTGCGTGTGCGTGTGTGTGTGTTTGTGTGTGTGTGTCTTGGTGTTAACTTATTGTTATCCCTTTGGTTTTTCTATTGCTTCTCATTTAGGACACTGCCGCTAATGTCTGCAGCCTATACAAAATGCAGCATCTACAGTTTAACCAAATCACACTGGCAGAGTAAGTTTACAGCTGATTTTCAGTCTTTGACATTTCATGGTGCTTTTTATTATACTGTAATATGTCATTTAAATCACTTTCTGTACTCCACGCTGCAGCGCTGTACAGGAATGTGATTTAAATAGTTATTGAACTCCATTTCTTCAGGACAACCACTCTTCTGCCTGAAGTTTATTCTCTTTAATCAATTATCTATTTCAAGACAATGAAGTTAAATCGCTTTTTTTTCACTTCAGTATTGCTTACTCACTGTGGGCAACTCTTACATTCCATTAGACTAACTGAACAAATACAATATCAATCATGTTCACAAAGTGTGATTTGTTTGAACAGGGGTGTATGTGTGTATTATATATATATATATATATATATATATATATATATATATATGTGTGTGTGTGTGTGTGTGTGTGTCTGTGTGTGTGTGCTGGAGTGGTAGAAATCATTACTGCTTCCTATTTAAACTGCTGCAAAACCAGCACAGCAGAACAGCTACAGAGTCTATGCTTATTGATCTAGATGTGATTTAATGCTTGGCATACAACACTAATAGTTCACAGGACACAGTAGCGAGTAGAACAACTGCACTATAAGTGTAATTTCATGAACAAAAAAATGCATACACTGTTAGTATGTCGTTTGTTGATGTGAGTTCCCTGCCACTTGATGAATGATCCAATTAGGTTAATTTTAACATAAACTCTGATTTTTGAAATGAAATTCTTGCTAAACACAAGAAGTGTCGGTATAACTACAGTTAACTAAGTTCTCTATGTTGACGGCTGCCTTCGGAATCGCATACGAACATACTATTTATACCAAGTATGATGTAAAATTCAGTATGTAATGCGTTCCAACAGCATAGTATATGGATTTTGTGTACAAAAGAAATGCCCGAATGTGTACTAGCAAGTAGGAAGAAAGTAATGAACAATTTTCATTCAATGGTCGCTCAGATCAGTAACGTCGTAATCGATACAGTCACGTGATGCAGGGAAGGCGTATTGCTTGTAGTAAGCATATAGTAGGCAGTATGCAGTACATACAGATTGAGTATGTAGTATGCAGTACATTAGTAATTAGTAATTTGGAACACAGTCATTGAACCAGATGAGGGACTGTATGAAAGTTATAGGTGTGACGGACCTTGTTGTTCACTTTGTAAAAAAACACCCTCACTACAACATGTCTAAATAATATAACAGATTAGTTCAACCTGCCAAATTACGTACCCCACTTTAAACCTATCCTAATGGAACTTCTAATGTGTGCCTTTACATTAATAAAATCATGATGGAGACACCCCCCCTCCCCCCGACTGATAATTTTTAGACAGTCACCAACATGTGTAATACAAGCACATTTCTCAGCAGGGAAGGTGACATGAAGAGAGAAACTTTGCTGCAGTAAATGTATTACTAAACGTGTTAAGAATAAAGATGTATGCCATGTTAATTTTACCTTCTTCTCTGTCTCTTAATGAGTTGGTTTGATGGTACAATTTATGCGTAACTTTGTAGCCTCTGATTCTCTGGGATCAAGAGGACAGTAACTTTCAGGATAACACAGTTTCCCTCAGTGAGAAGTTCCTGAGCAAATATCTGACAGCATTTCAATAAGTGTTAGAAGTCTTTAAGAGAGCATTTAGGTAACCATTACACTGCCGCCTCAGCACACCTTGGGCATGCTTCCCAATTTCCTCCGTGGCAAATGAAATCTGCTCAGGGAGTCTCTCACTCTCTGTCTGATACACAACCTCTTTAGCAAGATTCAATTGAGTGTAAATGTCAGCAGGTCTTACCAGAACTTCCTATGGAGTTTAAGTAAGAATGGCAGTTATGAGGTGTCGACCATATGGTGAAGAAGAAATAGCATGGTGTTGTTCTGGCGTTGGTCCAAGACGCTAACATGAGCAATGTGATGATAAATCCCAAACCCCTGCACTGCTTTAAGGTTTTAAACAGAATAATGTGTCTAGTGTGATACAGCAAAAACAACCACGTATCACAAAACAAACATTTTCAATCACTTAATACATAGTCTATGAATTTAACCTTGTTTTATATATAGCGATTGTAAGCCTGAGGGGGCAGAGTGGCCTAAATACAGGCAGTGATACACGTAGAACTAAAGCCCCTGACACACCAACCCGACGGCCGACCGTTGGCAGAAAAGGCAATCGGACTGATCAGTCAGCTCCCCGAGGTCCAAAAAGTGCCTCAGAACACACCGAAGCGACGGCGACTTGAGAGTATGTTCCGTGCGTGCGCGAGACGTAATACGTCTCCATAACAGCAAACGCCGCTAATCTGTATTGTCGCCCAAAAAATGAAAACCGGCAGCTGATTGGACGAACGCATCACGTGGGTCTGGTTGCATACCGGGCGTAATGGCGGCTTCATTCGGAATACAATCTCATATTTTACGAAGATAGTTCACCGAAACGTGTTTCTGAAAACATTTAAAACGAGAAATAGGCCATGCAGTTGCTGGATCTGTCTTCATTTCAGATCGACAAAGGTCAGTTTAAAAGATTTTCGTCAGATTTTGCGAGGCATTAGTCAGGCTCATGCCGCTCGTCATTTCTGGGTTAGCACTCCACCAATCAGATTGGTCTTTGAGTCCGACTGCCTGCCCTCCGACCCAGCAAGTCAGGTCGGCCAAAATGAAAGCCGACAGCTCGGACGACAGCACGGAACACACCGAATAGACTTGAGTCACTGACCTCACCAGACTGTCCAATGGCCAATTATCGTGTTGGTGTGTCAGGGCCTTAACAGAGAGCACACAGTGAAAATCAAACAAATCAGACATCCACAGTAGTTGAGTCATCAAAAAGGCAACAGATTCTTACTCAACTGTAATCGTTCTTGAAAAATTTAAAATCTGTGTGAACACATTTGTCTAACGTAAAAATAGAAATCTATCAGGCTCTCAGATTTTCACTGTGCAAGTATCTTAATCAGTACATTTTATAAAAAGCTGGTCATACTTTCTTAAGTATTTATCAGGTAAAAAGCAGAGCTAGGTATTTATTTATTTTGTATATTGTATTGTTTTTACTCCTTTTGTTAAACAGTTGCTTTCGGGATTGGAACTCACAACATTGTTTATTTAGTAAAAGTTAGTGTCATTACTCAGAGCTGGAACCTGTGAAATTGGATGTGGAGCGTTACAGCCATGTGCAGAATGGAAAAGTGCACCGCCGAAGTGCTTTGATGCATGCGTGGCCTCATTCAGGCAGATAACGTAAATGAGGGCTGGCACTGGATAATTAAAAGGCAAGAAATCCAGTTGGAAACAATGTCGTCAAAACCAAGCACGGAGCAAATACAATCTAATAAAGTTTGATAAGGTGTTGCTTTCCTGGATGCTCAGAAGATGATACTGCAGCAGACTTTGCTATAATAGAACAACTTTCAATTAGCCAATATCATACACAAAGAGACGGCCTGAGGGAATAGTGTGCAGTGGATTAACTGGGATTATTAATATTTGAGCCAAAGCCAAAACCAAAACCAAAACCACTGACAGTATGTAACCTGCCTGTCCACCTGGAAAAGTGGCTCCCAAGAGAGGTTTTATGTGTAACCAAACAATAAAAGTAATGCCCGTAATATTCTTGAGATGAAATGATGATATTGTACTTTGTGTTATGGTACCCAGGGTCAGGGCTGCAATAAGTGGACTGGAGATCCCCAGAAAGGTCAGGTGATAAAAAGAGCACGCCGAGTGCTATAAAACGCCACGTTAAAACCTATCATGTTTAATTCTCCTAAGGCTTCCTGTAAATTGCCTGTATTTATGGCTCAACAGAGTTTCAGCTACAGTGAGTGCTCCAAGCCTCTCAACATGCCACATCTTACAATATAGGCTGACATTGTATTGCTCTTGACTTGGAGATTGTCCGTGTAATCTTCACCATTGAAATCTTATTTAATATGTTTAATTCTCATCATTAGAAGCAGTTCTGATACTGTTATATTGAGGTTTAAGTTTCAGCCCAAATGTGTTTATGAGCAGAAAGAGAAGAAATACAACTTAGGAAGTGCAAGCAGACAACTAGATAGTGATAATAATAATTTGTGTACAGAGCCAGTGAGTTCATCAGTATAAGAAAAGTGTTATAGTGTTGAGTACATAGGCTGCTGTGGGCAGAAGAGAGCCAACATACAGTATTTCTCTGGAGCAGCTGGGTCGACAAGAGCAGGGTGCAGAGGTGTCCTACCATGACACCGGTTTGCGCTGACAACTCAGAGTAATTAATCCATTGCTGCGTGTCCACAGCAGACGATGTCTCTCTGTTTGACCTACAGGTGATAACTGCAAACCTCATGGAAGATGGAAACTGTGAATATAATTATTATACTGTCTGTTTAAAAAAAATAATCCAGTTCTCTAGATCTCAGCTCAACTCTACTTATGATAGCAAGTAGACATCACTTTATTTTGGGGGGGTTAAAAGATATTTAAGTTTACAAAACTCTTTTATTATCATTATATTTTTGTTATTTTAATTCTATCTGTTTAGAATATCTTACTTTGGCAAGGGTTGCATGTGTTATAATGCAATTTCAGTCAGAAGGAGACAAATTTGTGACTTATATCTTTAATTGTTCATGTATCACTGCATATCTAAGAGTTGTGCTATATGGCTAAACTCCTGCGAAGAAAATATTGTGGCAGGAATCTACAGCCATATAGTGCCTCTGTGAGGCTGTGATGCCAAATGCTAACGTCAGCGTGCTAACATGCTCATAATGACAATGCTAACAAGCAGATGTTTAGCAGGTATATCGTTTACCATGTTCACCATCTTAGTTTAGAGTGTCAGCTTGTTAACATGTGCTAACTACTACTTATCACAGAGTACAGCTGAGGCTAGTGGATATGTAATTTGTTTTGCAGGTATTAAGTCATAAACCAAAGTGTTGACATTATGGCACTTTATGAAAAGTCAGGGAACAGCCAATGGGCCGACCAATTGCCACCTATAGAGCCATGCAGCTAACATTGCTAAAAACTAAGCTGCTAATAAAAAGACACTTTTTGACACTTAAAGATGCAGTAGGCAAGACTTATAAAACTAACTTTCTGTCATATTTGCTGAAACTGACACTATGTTCCAGTAGAACTACATAAAGCAGTTAATAAAAATAAATAAATAAAAAAAATCCAGCTCCTCTGGCACCACCTACAGCCTGTAGTACGATTTGCAAAAATCCACAGCTCCCTGTTCAGATGCACCAATCAGGGCCGGGGGGGGGGGTGTCTAACTGCATGTCAATCACTGCTCATGCACACACATTCATTCTCCCTTGTGGGGGGAGGGGCTTAGGAGACCGTTTGGGCTTTAGCGGAAAGGGGGAGGGACTGAGAAGTTGTCGATGTTCAAATTCTTTGGCTAAGTCCTGAATCTTCACAATCCTACCTATGGCACCTTTAATGGATTCACCCATTCAATAAAAACATTCAGAGCACTTAAATTGTGTGTTAATTATTTATTCTGTTTCAAAATAGTGTGTTTTAATAGTGTAACAAAGTAATTTAATCTTAAAAGTATTCATAATTTGCTAAATGCTGGACACACAGTGTGTTGATCACTGTTTATGGGCTTAATGAAGAGACTAAAGTGTATATATGCCATCTGGCAAATTTACTGCAAAGATAATTACCGAGCTGTGTGCACTACTGTTCAGTGATTTAGCAGTAAGTTAAAAACAGTAAATGATGTGTATATGCCTTCATAAAGTATTTAACCCACATTTCACTTTGCTGCATTCTTAGCCCAAACTCAAACTGTGAATATGTATAAATCTGTATACATTTAGGAGAATATAGGTTGGAGCTCTGTCATGGAAGTACTTACAGTATAGATAATTAACCAGATTTTAAAATCAATTTAAAATGTACTGAGAGACAGTGTTACAAGGCTTTAACACAACAAATGAGTCTTAGTAAGGACACTGTGCTTGGAGCCTTGCAGCAGGATTTTTAAACAAAGTGAAGATGATTTAAGGGTGACTGTGTTATGTAAGTACAAAGTGCATCACAATGAAGTAAACAGGTTGTGACAAAGGCATGAGCAAGAATGAGAAAATCCCTAAATAACCCAGCTAAAGCTCTGATAAGACGTTCACTGAAGACCCAGAATGATCACAGTCACTACTCATCCATCGTCACTAAGCTGGAGCGTATCTGCAACGAATAATGGGGCAAAATCCCAAACTTCAAATGCACCAAGATGATACAGACTCAAAACTGCACTCACAGCTCATGTTGCATATAAAAGGCATTCAAAACTGAACATGTATCTGAATGAGATACTGTACTTCTGTATTACTTTTCAATAAAGGGCGATACTGTGATGAGCCAGGAAGGGCCTGTTAGCTAGTCAGTTCCTTCCAGGTCCTTGTCTGTCAGATGCTGATGTTGCGTGTTGGACATGCTCTCCCACTCAGTAGGGATATTGTAATTTTGTATCGTTCAATTGTTTTGTCAATAAAATATTTTGTCCAACTAACAGTCAAAACTTAAAAGTATCCAGTTTACTTTCATGTATGACGAAGTAAAGCATCAAATCCTCACATTTGAGAAGCTGAAACCAGCACGTTATTCTTTTCTTTTTTTTAAATTACTTAAATGACCATCAAAATAGATAGATTTGCCGAAAGCTTTAAATCTCCCTTCACTTAATATCACTCACAAAGTATACAGATACTGATACAGACAACACAATCTGTTACATGGTAGGAAAAATCGCAAGTTTATGCTTCATTCCCTGAAATATCCTACTACATCTTCATACAGTATAACACACAGTTTAATGTTACTTGCTATGACCTATATGAGTGGGGCCACTGAGAGTAATTTGTAGTCAGCTTTTCTTTCCAAAACGTGCATACGCTATGAACAGTTTTTCAGTGAGATAATCTCATAACGATAAAGTGTTTGTAATATCAGTTTAGGTGAGTTTATCTTCCATCTTATAGTTCCTAATACCTAATATTAGCATATCTGTTAAAAGAAGGGCAGCTCAAGGGAATGTTTTTATGTAGTGAAATGACTCCCAATGCTCATTTCTTCAAGTCAAACACTGAAAGGTATTTATTGTTTGCAGATGGCAGAATTGCTTTGGCATACTACTATTTCTTTTCTTCTTGGCATGATGAAAAACTGTGATGATACATAATTGAAAAGAGTCTATTCCACTGGGATGAAAAGTCCACTTGTCCATTACTATATCGAGTATGTAATTAAACTGTCACATGGCCATCCTCTCTAACAGAGCAGCAACTGAATCAAATTATATTTAGTAGAACAGATTGCCTGCAAATTGAGAAAAGCATGAAATGAAAGTCTAAAATTCTGGTAATTAGGAAGTCTTATTTGAACATCAGGTTGGTAACCAGAGGGAGGTAAGGTAAAGCAGCACGGAATATTAATGGAAATTTGATTAAACATCCCCACATCTTTAACAGAATATCCCACAGGCAAAGCGCTCACAGAACAAAACAAATTAGCCTGGCAATTTTAATTATCAATGTTCTGTTTTCTCTTTTTCTGGCTGATGAGATTCGTACAACAGATGTTTTAAAGGACAGAACTAACAGACTTTCTGCCTTCAGGCCAACTTTCCATTGATACTCTCCATATTTCAGATTACCTCTAAAACTGTGGAGTAAACCCACACACACTCTGCAGGATATTTCATGTGATAATCTAATGTTTCAGTGTTATGTCAAATATTCAATGACAATATTCAGAAAAATAATTGTGAATATGGCTCGAGAGTGCTGCAGTCTTTTTCCATTCTGCTTATGCAAGTGATGCCAGTAGAAGCTGATCTCCGTCAAAATTGCTTGTAATCTCATTCGACAGCAAAGCACTTTTTAAATGCAATGTTTGCTGCCAACATTTCCCAATGCTCCAAACACAAAGGAACAAGGGACTTCTGATGTTTTTTTAAATGCATATTGGATGCTCAGCGAGGTAATATATGTATGAACACATTAAATACTCAAACTGAGCTGGTAAACAGGAGGCATCTGTGACACTGATGGAGAAATGAAGATACTAATGCCTGGTGAATTAGGGCAAAATACAATGTTGGTTGCAACCTACACAGATACAAATACCTTTTATATTTAGACAGAGGGATTCACTCTATTTTCTATTATATAAGATAATCTGAGGGCTTTTAAAACAGGTGGGCTGGAAGTGTGCAAGGGAAAAACAGATACAATTTTGAAAGTATTTTTTATATCTGAACAAGCAGATAAGTGTTATTATGGTTTATTAAAAAACATAGCATTAGTAAAAAGGGCATGTAATATAATTTGCACATTTGCTGACCACATAAGTCAATATATACAGTATCTCACAAAAGTGAGTACACCCCTCACATTTTAGTAAATATTTCATTATATCTTTTAATGGGACAACACTGAAATAATTACACTTTGCTACAATGTAAAGTATTAAGTGTACAGCTTGTATAACAGTGTAAATGTGCTGTCCCCTCAAAATATCTCAACACACAGCCATTAATGTCTAAACCGCTGGCAACAAAGTAAGTACACCCCTATGTTAAATTCCCATAGAGGCAGGCAGATGTTTATTTTTAAAGGCCAGTTATTTCATGGATCCAGAATACTATGCATCCTGATAAAGTTCCCTTGGCCTTTGGAATTAAAATAGCCCCACATCATCACATACCCTTCACCATACCTAGAAATTGGCATGGGGTATTTTCCATAAGAACATCTCTCAATGCAAATCAAAACAGCTATTAGGCTAATCGACATAAAACCATGACAATCTCTAGGTAAGGTGAAGGGTATGTGATGATGTGGGGCTATTTTAATTCCACATTTACACTGTTATACAAGCTGTACACGTAATACTTTACATTGTAGCAAAGTGTAATTTCTTCAGTGTTGTCCCATTAAAAGATATAATTCAATATTTACTAAAATGTGAGGGGTGTACTCACTTTTGTGAGATACTGTATATTTAAACAATAATGACTTGCACACCAGTGCAAATCATATTTTTTGCTAGATTGAAACTTTTGTTGTACTGTTTGATTGAAGTTCCTGTGCAGGTGTTACTCTTGACATACATCACACTCAGTGACAAGCATATACTGTAAATACACCAATACCTAGAAATAAGTCACTTATCCTATTTTTAATAAAGAGATTCCACCCTCAGCAAAAGTTTCACTAATCATGACTTTAATGAAGACTTTGCCGGATTTAAGAAAAAAAATATTTCAGTTTTTAGAACAGGTAAAACACATGCAGGCCAAGAACCATTTTCTTATGTCGCAGTGTGGTAATAAAAGGTGAGACACATCCTTTACAACATTTGTTCATTCATTCATGCGTCTGAACACTGCCTACATTTTACCGCTGCATTCCAAACTACACTGATCATCCCAAACTGCAATTACAGCCGCAAACAAGGTGACTGATTGGCACAGGTGGAGACCTCATCATGCATGGATGACATGTTTACTGTGGCTTTTTAGAAAAGAAACCATATGTTTGATCGTTTTCAGTAAAAGAGGTCTGGCTTTAAGTTCCTTTTTATTGATTAAAATTAATTGAAATGTGTGTGAAAACTGTAAGGTACTGTATTATTAATGTATATTGGTGATGAGTTTTCTCCTACGATACACCTTAATGGTTAATGCTCTTGGCCAGAACACTGAGTACAACAGTATTTTTATCATCTATTTTTGGCAGTGCTCAAAGGTTAATACAGTGTATCACAACAAAAATAAATAATAATTTGCACCTACTACAGGAAAATAGTTACTGTAGATACTGTTGCTGTAGTTTGAAGATTGGCCACTTTAGCCCACTGCAACCCTCTAAACAATGCCCCACATTGCCTGCATCTATAAATAGGGTTACTTGGCTGCATGTCCTTGCAGTGCTCCTCCGTGGCTAATGCTCTACCCTGTAGCATGGCCTGCCACAGCAGTACACAACCATCCACCAGGCTCTGATGCAGCATGCAACACTAGTGGTCGACAATCCTGACTTACTGCTTTAAGTTTGCTCTGACTTCCGGCCTGCAAAAACTTTGCAAAGATGTGGACTGCGGATGTGATGTTTTTTGTAATCCTCTAATCTAAAAACAACTGCAAGGAGTTAGCATTCCAGAGTATAAATAAAGCATAAATATCTATAGTATAGGGCAGCAAATAAGGCAGATTAATGGGATGCTCTGAATAACGTGTTTGAGAAGAGCTATAATGTCCTTGAGAGAATATACAGTATTAAAAATTGACCAGTTTTAGATATTTTTGTAGCATATTCCAGTTACTGTCTGTAGCAAACTTGAATGAGGACTGGCCCCAAGAGGACTGGACTTTGGGGACATTTGGCAAAGTGTGACAGAACGTTTTAGAGGCAGAGAATAAAGTTTCTACAACGCTTCAGACATCTGAAAGGGCCAGTTAGCAATGAAGAAGTTTGCAGAGTGAGGAGCAGAGATAGAAACCTGACAGCAAAGAGTAAAGCAACGAGCTGTGTATTTATGCCTTGTATTTTAACAACATAATCCAGAACTAGGAAGTTGGTCATCTGGAACATGGAGAAGTTATGCATCTGACTTTTGGCAGACATTTCTCAATGTGGTGGACAACACAGCACTCTCTTTCCAATCCTAAGCACTGGCGCCGGAAAAGGGAGGACATCAAGACTTTCTGTCCCCCCCACTTTCAGGTGTTCACAACTCTACATGCCTCACACAAGTCCCCAAAATCGCCACCCTTGATGTTCTGGCAGCAGCGAGAGATGCACCATGTTTTTAGTGAGGTGGAAAAGCATCTCTACCTCAATGTGCCAATGACCAATGGAACAGCTGATCGGCGTTTTTGAAGTCTTGGTCGTCTGAAAACCTGCATCCGATCTACAAGAGAAACGGCTAAACAACCTGCTTTTCCTGCACTTTCACAAAGACCTGACTGACAACTTTGACATAAACAAAGTGTTAAATAGCTTTTAATTAGGGAGTGACAGACGCGCTTAGTACTTTGGAAAATACGCCTAAACGTCACTCTGCTGCAGTGCTGTGTATTTGTATGTTAGTAGGTGAGTACCATACCATGCTACCATTTGATCTGTATGTACCCTGATGAGAAGAGGGAATGCATTCCTTACCATATTTTAGTTGAACAGCTAGGCTGCGACTGTAAGGATGTTGAAATACTTCACTAGCCTTTTACGTCATTTAAAGCTTGTGACCCCCCCCCCAACTTCCAAACTCATTCTGGCATTGCTGAGGTATTTGTAAGAATAGGTTTTTATGTGTTGTCACATGAATATTTGATGCACGGTTTAGCAATAATAAGGCCATTAATCATTACTTGAAAATAAACCAATAACAAGCAAAAGGACAAAATTCTTTATCCAGGATCCAAACAGTGTAAAGAGCCTGCAGGTTCGGGCACTTTGTTCATACCAGAAAAAGAAGTATAGAACTGAGTCTTGATGCAGACACTTGATGATGACAGGCAGGGGCGATGACAGCAGATGTTCGGATTTGACACGCTGCACTCTGACAGCACAGTATCAGCCTCAGAACCAGGGGGAGGAGGGTTCATACACAAGCAGAAAATATTTCGCAATCTATAAATTCACACCCCATGTTAGTGCTGCTTAAAGTCAGATATGTAAAAACACACTTGATTGGCACGCACGTGTTTGTTTTGAACCACTAATTTTACATGCCATTAACTCCGTTAATAAAAATCCGTCGGGAGCTTATTGATTGTTTTTTATCACCTCATTTATTCCATGTCTTGTCTGGATTGCAATGCTTTACTAAATTATTCATCAGGTTAACCACGGTGTTCACTTGCTGCTGTTCAATTCTCTCCACACTGAGGCAGTGAAGACGTATAAATCATACAGTTTATGGTATTAATGTATTTATTAAGGCTGTATATTGTAACTTTCATTTTGCATCATCCTGAAGGTTTTTCACCAGAATCCTGTTCTCATTTTTGTTTTGCCATATGTGGAGAAACACAGTACAACATTAAATGGTTCTGGTCAGGTTTCCTGTACAGATTGATTGAAGTTAAGTACTAATACAGATAGCAGATTCCTTTTCACTACATGTGCACATAGCCATCCTCACTCACTAGCCTTTTTAAAGCTGCAAATAAGGAACACTCGTATAACCTATAGAAATTATATTTTTCTTTACCCTGTAAATAATATTCAACTGAGGAAACTGCACTTTACAAAGTATAGCCTAAAAGAATGTTGGAAGATGTGCTGCTCTCACCTTTGACAACATCGCCCTCTGCTGGTATTAAACTGCCTATGGAGACACATGATTTGCTTTACATGCTTTTTCTTTCAGCAGTACGCCTACTTGAACATTTGCTATCATTACTTACATATATAGTAATATTAATAATTGTAATATAATGTAAGATGTTAATGAATGTTGTGATCTAAAATACATCACACAATGTAAAAACAAAAAAACACCAATAGTCCAATATGGAATCTTGAATTTGGTGGCACATTCCTTTAAAAGTATCCATCATGATTCATGTAAGTTTAGACCATTACATAATTCCTTCACTGTGTCATTGATGACATTATTGATTTTTTGTATCAGAGGCTTCATATACAATACAAATTGGATTGTGCTGTTTGGCAAACTCTTAAGCAGCAGATTATAAAAGTGCACCGCTTAAATCCAATAATATTGCATTAAAAAAAATGTTTGATGCATTCATCCTCTGCTTGCCGTGATGAATCACCTCTCCAGCAATGAGTGTGTCCCTGCAAATTATTTTTGATGAGTTTTGAAAACACTGATAAAGTCTAGACTTTCCTACTTCCTATTTTCTCTCTGCTCTCCCTCATTTCTCCATGAGATGCTTTTACCTAGAGGCTTGAAACTTTGAACTATTGCAAAATGTATTAGCACTCATGACACCATGACAAATAGCACAATTATCTGCTTCATCAGGATGTTTATCATCATCCATCCTAGGATTGCAAAATTGACCTCCATACAGGAACCTCAAGTAGAAAATATTGATTTCTTCAACATAAAATGTCCCTTACATGTCCCTATGTAATATAAAGAGTAACAGGGCAGATGCACCAATCACAATAAAACCTGCTTTATCACAACAAAGTCAACATTCTCAGCCAACTATAATCCAGAAAAACTCTCGTGTATTTTTAATTCGAAGTTTTAATGCAACAATCTAATTTGATTTAAAGATCTAACTTGTTTAAAAACTCTGCTAACGTATGTTAGTTGCTCTTCTTTGTATTTTGACCTTCCTACTGAAAATGACCAGTGAGTAGTGAATTAATATTCATATTAAATCAAAAAACGATATTTATCAAAAAACGCCATAGAATTTGCAATATAAAAATACTTTATTAACTCACACCGAAAAGTAAGATACACGTTTCTGCATAACAAATAATTCTACGTAACGAAGAATCACATAAACTTCTAGGATACCACTTTGCTTTTTGAGTCAAATCTGTCCATTAATGTATTTCCAGTATTCTTTGTAAACATAGTGAAAGAATTGTATAAACTTAAATTTACATTTGTGTTATATTCAAGCATACGGTGTCATAGCTATCATTCTTCTTATACACCATGTAGCAATATGACATGCGTGGTTTTCTGATGTTTGGCTCAAACTAATTGTTTCCACTGAATGTAGGTTTTCAACACTGCCCACCTTTTGTACAAATGAAAGGTGCGTTCACTGGCTCCTGAGTGAGTCATCATGAGGTATCAGCTGTGCAGACTGCCGGTGGATGGTCCCACGCTGTCATTCTGTCCCTCCTCCTCCGCAGAGTCCTCAGAGCTGTTTACCACAGCAGCACTGAGAGAATGGAGCTCCTCCAAAACAGACAGGAGTCTCCCTAACAGGATACAGACAGGCCATTGGTCAGATCAGTCATGTCTATGTAAATGTTAGGACGTATCTAGTCACGCATTGCCAGACATTCCTCCACAGCACTGCGGAGAAAGGTCTGGCTAGTCCACACAACATTCCAGGATAGGAGAAAAAGGTACTCTGGTTTATTGGCATTTCTTCGAACCAGTCACAATCGTCTTGGGCGGCGCTACGCGCCGGACGGAGCAACAGTGCCTCTGCAAAATAGCCTCGGAAAGGAACTTGCTTTGGTGGAACGTGTACGTTCAAAAGCTGTTTAAATTGTGCAACAGAAAACTCAGATTGGACAGATAGTCTAGCTAGATGTCTGGATTTACCCTGCAGATATCTGAGGAACAGTTAACCATAGTCCTCATAAATCGGTCGGTGTTTAGAATGCCAACACAAAGAAAGCGGAAGGTGAGGGACATCAGGCCGAAAATTAGGGACATGAAGCAGAACAATCCCGTAAATGAATTGTCGTCGATAGGACGTGTCTGACGCATGAGGAGTTAGGACACTACTTACCAGCTGCAGGTACTTGGACTTCTGTTCCCACAGAGCGACTGCTCTCTGAGGGTTTTTTGCAATGTTTTCTGGGAACAGCAGAGTTTTGTAGAGCTGTTGTGTGAGTTCTTGTATACTCACTTGTCAGCCCTCTATCAGCAACAGTGGCCTAGAACAGATTCAGGTTATAGGAGTTCATCAGCAGAAATGACGACAGAAACACAAATATCTTTTGCTTTAAAAAGTCTTACCAGCAGTATTTGTTTGTCTTTCTCCATCTCCTTCAGTTGTTTATTCCGGACTTCCCTCTTTGTGTGTTGTTGAGTTTCTCTCGTCTCATCCTGTTTCCTTGCTGCCTCTCTCTCAAACTGCCGCAAAGTCATAACTGCAAGAGACAATACAGACAGATCAAAAGCCATGGGGAGATGCTGCTATATACTGTGTAAACAATTCCAATCATGTTAGATCACAGCTGGCATTACAGATATGACTTCATCTTGCAATGTTAAGTTGCTGTTGG
Organism: Perca flavescens; assembly: GCF_004354835.1. Classification (NCBI taxonomy): domain Eukaryota; kingdom Metazoa; phylum Chordata; class Actinopteri; order Perciformes; family Percidae; genus Perca; species Perca flavescens. The sequence continues at coordinate 13,270,536 of NC_041343.1, forward strand.
CTGAGATAGCATGGTTCTAATCCTGCTACCTGCTTTGGTGTGCTCTCTCATGGCAGTATTGACTTGAACCTCCATCTCTCTTAGCTTTTTAGCACAGCAGTCCTCGATCTCAGACACTCTCTCCTGCAGAGCTGAAAGGAAACAACAAATGCACCATTCCTCAATACAGTATCCCACAAACTGAGAAATAGAGTCTAATGCTGTATGTTTATGTACTTCTTGGGATGAACTGGATTTTACTGCATCTGAGTGCACATGTTCATAGACAGCAAGACCTCCACATATTCAAGCTGATTAAATCACTTCCAGATTCATCAATCATTACGATGTCACCACGGTTTCACATAAAGGACTGCAACACAGCCAGGTGGCAATAGCATAAGGGTCAGCTAGTGGCAATTATTTGTTCATCTTTCCTTTCAATAAAGACGGAAGGATATAGAGTGAAGCAATTAAAGACCTGGAATTTAAAGGAAATTAAATCCAACAGTGTGGATTTCATGCTTGCATCATTAAAGCAGCTATAATCAATACTTGTATATTAATAATGGATCCCATGACGACATGTATATGAAAGGAGATCATAATGATGACATTCCACAGAGAAAATTACAGTTCCCCTCGACTTACAGGTCATTGTTTGTTTTTTTTTTTCAACCCACAACTTTACTTTTCTGGTTCACCGACTGCACGCTACTTGCCCAGCACCAAACACAATAAACAACTTTCTGGTGAAAATATTGGAGCGTTTAGCAGCTAAAGAGACAGATATTTCCCTCAGGAGTAGGTGTAAAGCAAAACAGGGCTAAAGTTAGAGTGAATATTGGACTTACATTCATTAGGTGGACACAAACATTGCTACCAATGAATGCTAATGGTGCTCCGTGTGTGTACTTGTTTGCTAAACAATTTTAAAAAAGGTGGCAATTTGGCAGTTATGTTTACAACTTGTTTCAGTCAGTTAAGGGATAATTTTACAATTTCTCAAGATGAACACTGAAACAGGTTTTGCTTGCTTTAACTATTCCTCCTGTTTATACAGGCCATTAAAAGATCCCTTCCAAAACACTTTCAGCATAAGTGTTAAGGGACAAAATCCACATTACAGCAAGCAAACCCTATTTCAATGTGCATATAGGCCCCCTGACTACTGTTAAAGACAGATTTAAAAAACGGTGACCCTATTTTTGTGTATTCTAAGTGGCCTAAGTTGCCAAGTTAAATCGTTGTACCAACTGGGGAAAATATATCAGGGAAACTCCGTAACTCTCCCTGATCAATGACAATCAAGGTGCTCTGGAGCATGTCACTTAATCTCCAACTGCTCCAGTGAAGCTACCGAGGAGATCGGGGTGGCCAGGTGTGGATATGTGGAGACAGTGATGAAGGGCATCTCTGAAATAGAGCAGGAGTGCTCAGTGTGCTTTCCCTGGATTAGTCAAGGCTGAAAGGTCATGTGGCTTAAGGTAGCCGCTGCCTCACCACGTTCACTGTGTTCCTGCTGGCTACGCAGCACAGAGCGGAGTTTCTCCAGGTTGACCTTGCTCTCCTCCAGCTGGGCCTGGACCTGCTGCAGGCTCTGCTCGGCCTCCTCTCTGCCAGCCACAGCCTGCCGGACCTCCACCCAGTTCTGCTCCAGCGCCTGCTGCTGCTGCTGCCTTAGTTTGCTTTCATCTGAGAAGGATGTACAAAAGTAAACTGAGACCATAGACTGTATATTAATGGACAGCGCATGTGTGACGTCACCCATTGGTTTGTGGAGATCTGCTATCCGTCGTCGAGTTTGCCGTTACGGGCGCAGCCATTCTGGTTGCGGATGTGACGATTTTAGACGAGAGGGAGGAGTGGGGGAGGAGCTGCTTACACTCTACGTTACGTTGCACACTTTCACTGGCAATCACATCATAGCCATGCCCTAAAACACCCCCTGCTTTATCACCGATTTTAAAATCAACGAGACCATAATTCAAAAAATTCACATCATTCGGTGTTGCAGAAGACTTAAAACTAGCGATTGAGACAATAAACTCATTATGAAAATGTTTACTGAGGTAATAAATCAAGTGAGAAGTGGGTCACTTTCTCATAGACTTCTACAGAAACCGACCTCCTTTTGCAACCGCACGTGTCTCCCCCTGCTGGAATTCAGATAGAATGCAGGTTTAAGGCACTTCCGCATTTGCAGCACTTCGCCGAACCGGATGAATTGTCCATTAATATTAAGGCCGGCTGCACAATGCCTGTGTGGCGAGAGCGTGGCGTTTCTGTTGTGTGTCTGCAGCATGTCTTTATACACCAGAAACATGAGGCCACGCACTGTTTTAACCACACCCTCGACCTCGTGCTGGCATATGGTATCAAAATTGAAGATGTATTAGTATTCCCGCAAAATCCTTTATTATCAGACCACTTCTTAATTACTTTCAAATTCTTAATACCCGATTATACAAAATTAGATAAAAGCTACTATACTAGATACCTATCTGACAGTGCTATAGCTAAATTTAAGGAAGACATTCCAACAGCACTAAACTCATTACCTTGTTTTAATACAACAGAGGACCTTTACGTAAACTTTAGTCCCTCTCAAATCGACAATTGTGTAGATGGTGTTACGGCCTGCCTACGGACTACTTTAGACTCTGTTGCTCCACTCAAAAAGAAGAAGATGAAGCAAAGGAAACTAGCACCTTGGTATAACTCCCAAACTCGTAAATTAAAGCAAAACTCACAAAAACTTGAAAGTAAATGGTGCTCCACCAAAATGGAAGAGTCTCGTTTGGACTGGCAAGACAGTCTGAAAACCTATAGGACGGCCCTCAGACATGCCAGATCAGACTATTACTCAGCATTAATAGAAGAAAACAAGAACAACCCAAGGTTTCTTTTCAGCACTGTAGCCAGGCTGACAGATAGTCACAGCTCTACTGAGCCATCTATTCCTCTAGCTCTGAGTAGTGATGACTTCATGAGCTTCTTTAATGATAAAATTATAACAATTAGAGATAAAATTCACCTTTTGCCCTCAACTTCTAATGGTTCACCTTTCAACGCAGGACTGCTAGAAAGAACGACTAGACCTGACAGATACTTAGTTTTTTTCCTATGGACCTTCAACAACTAATGGTAAAGGTATCTTCAGCAAAGCCATCTACCTGTCTTTTAGACCCCATCCCAACGAGGCTACTCAAAGAAGCATTACCCGTGGTTAACACCTCTCTACTAGATATGATCAATATGTCTCTATTAACAGGTCATGTACCGCAGTCATTTAAAGTAGCGGTGATAAAACCTCTTCTGAAAAAACCCACCCTCGATCCTGAGGTCTTAGCAAACTATAGACCTATATCTAACCTTCCCTTTCTCTCCAAGATCCTTGAGAAAGTAGTTGCTAATCAGTTATGTGATTTTCTCCATAGCAACAGCTTATTTGAAGACTTTCTATCAGGATTTAGAAAGCATCATAGCACAGAGACGGCACTGGTGAAAATTACTAACGACGTTCTAACTGCTGCAGACAAAGGACTTGTCTCCATACTTGTTTTATTAGATCTTAGTGATGCTTTTGACACTATTGACCATACAATCCTGTTACAGAGATTAGAACGCTTAGTCGAAATTAAAGGAATTGCACTAAGCTGGTTTAAGTCTTATTTCTCTGATCGATCTCAATTTGTTAATGTTAATGATAAATCCTCTAAGTACGTGAAAGTTAAACATGGCGTTCCACAAGGCTCAGTGCTTGGACCAATTTTATTCTCCTTATATATGCTTCCTCTTGGTAATATCATTAGGAAACACTCAATTAACTATCACTGCTATGCGGACGACACCCAATTATACTTATCAATCAAACTAGACGAAACAAGTCAGTTAGCTAAACTTCAAGCATGTATTAAAGATATAAAATCCTGGATGACTTATAATTTTCTGATGTTAAACTGTAACAAAACTGAAGTTATTGTGCTGGGCCCTAAACACCTCCGAACTTCATTATCTAAAGATATAGCTACTCTGGATGGTGTTGTCCTGGCCTCCAGCACTACTGTCAGAAATCTAGGAGTTATTTTTGATCAGGATATATCCTTTAACGCCCATCTAAAACAATCATCGAGAACAGCCTTTTTTCATCTTTGTAACATTGCCAAAATTAGGAATATCCTGTCCCAAAACGATGCTGAAAAACTAGTCCATGCATTCGTTACTTCCAGGCTGGACTATTGTAATTCCCTACTGTCGGGTTTCTCAAATAAGTCCCTTAAGACTTTCCAGCTGATCCAGAATGCTGCAGCACGTGTTCTGACGAGAACTAAGAGATCATATTTCTCCTGTTTTAGCTACTCTGCATTGGCTTCCTGTGAAATTCAGGATTGACTTTAAAGTCCTTCTCCTGACCTACAAAGCCCTAAATGGTCAAGCACCATCCTATCTAGAACAGCTCTTAGTACCTTATTGTCCCACTAGAGCACTGCGCTCCCAGAATGCAGAGTTACTTGTGGTTCCTAGAGTCTCCAAAAGTAGAATGTGAGCAAGAGCCTTCAGCTACCAGGCTCCTTTCTTGTGGAACCAGCTCCCAGTCTTGGTTAGGGGGGGCAGACACCATCACCTCATTTAAGAATAAACTGAAAACTCTCCTCTTTCTCCTGATAAGGCTTATAGTTAAGAAGTGAGGAGTTGCAGCGTCCGCCTAACCCGCTACTTCTCTTCGTAGTCATCAGATTTATTGATCATATAATCAATATAGTGTGAGTAGAGAGAGGCAGCCTCTCATCAATGTTTTCATTCATTTCCTTTTGTATGCATCCTGTCCCAGAACTGCTTGTTACTAACCTAGCTCTGGGGAGTTTACTCCCCGGAGTCCTTAGGTTTCTTCTTCGTAGAGCTATGCTCTGCGATTCCCTTCAACGCCCGGCCGCGTCCTGCTGCGTCTGCTGCACCCACCCATGCTCTGCAGCGCCACGTTTCATCCCGCAACGTCCTGCTGTGACATGAACTACAACGACTACCTTCAAAGTCACTGTTCCACTATCTTTAATGTGACTATTATCGGCATCACACCCCCAACTGGCCCCGTCAGACACCGCCTACCAAGAGTCTGGGTCTGCTGAGGTTTCTTCCTAAAAGGGAGTTTTTCCTTGCCACTGTCGCAGTAGCCACTGCTAATGCTTGCTCTTGAGGGAATTACTGTAATTGTTGGGGCTTTGTAAATTATAGAGTGTGGTCTAGACCTACTCTATCTGTAAAGTGTCTCGAGATAACTCTGTTATGATTTGAGACTATAAATAAAATTGAATTGAATTGAATAGAAACGTGTCTGACGCGGCGTTGCTAGCCTTGTCTGGACACATGTATGTTTCCCATTGATAAAATGAAATACCATGTTAAACATAAATATATACTGATTTGATTACAGCAAAGACAACGTCGGCAGTATTGACGGCAAAATAGGCTACAGAATATTTCATTCTGTATTGACAGGTACAATATTAGAAAATCAAATTTCTTTTTTTAAATTACATTTATATCTGCATTTATATCAAAACCTAGAGACTTTCAAACATCAACATGTCAATTATTAATATGTATTCGTGTCAAAATGACACAAATACATATTATGTGACAAGATATAAACATCTTTTCCTATTAAATTTGCCTGGAAACGCTTCCAACACGTTTGTGTGTCGCGTGAAAAATAGGCGTTGGTTCTATTTTAGCATGCACACGTTTTCGGCGCGGCTCAAGCCACGCCTGAGACGTGCGTGTCACGCAGGCAGTGTGTAAACTCTAACCTGTTAACATGGGAGCCAAAATAGAAACGGACACGCCACGCAGCTGACACGCTCACGCGGCGCAGCCAGTGTGTAGCCGGCCTAACAGTCTATGACTGAGACACATACGTTGCCAAAACATGGATACCCAACAGATAAACAGATAATGTGTTGTAATAAAGATGTTGTGAGTTGTAAGGGTGCTTACATTGTTCTTTCAGATCAGCCAGAGCTTTCCCAATGAGCTCAGGGGTTCTTTTGAGCTCCTGTGTGAGCTTGTCTCTCTCTTCGCACACCAAACTAAGCTCTGTCTGAAGGTTTGTGAGGCTGCAGGGCAACACAGACAAGATGGCAGAGCAAATAAAGGTGGAGAAAGTCAAGCACAGAGGTGGAGAAGCAACTGCATGGTGTACAACAAAAGGAAGCCAAACAAGACTGACTTTGCCTACATTTGCATTTGTGTATGCACAGGAGTAAAATATTGTGATCAATTAATTAAAAAACTGAATTGGCAGTTAGTTGTAAACTACTGAAACACCTTATTACAAAACCTCTTCCAAAGCACACATATTCACAAATATTTATGAAAATAAAAATAAATACATACATACACACAAACATACATTCACCATTTCAGCCATTTATAAATTCTTTGCATTTAGTCTTATATGAGTACTTAGATTAGTAAGCTATATTTCTAATGTAATGGTTCACTAATTTATTTATAAAACTAAACACAAAAAGAAGGCTTTCTTGCATTGGGAAAAGATTGTTTAGGTGCATTCATCATATAAAAACGGCCGGTAAAAAACTCAAACCTGTCAGCAGCTTGTTCTGTCGGTTTACTGGCCTGCTGAACTTTCTGCAGAGCAACCTTCCTCATAATCAAACCTGAAAAACAAAAACCTTGTGACGTACTCTTTTTACCAGAAATATGCAATTCAAAGTGAAGCGCTGCGATCACCCACAGTATGACTGCACCTTGGATAGTCTCTATGCGTCGCTTAGCAAAAGTTAGCCTCTGGGTGAAAGTGTTGAGCCTTGCTTGAGCTGCGTCTACTTCTGCCACCTTGCTTTCAAATGCCAGACCGAACCTGTGAGTCATAGCCACAATGTGGGAAAATACAGCATTAACTGTAATACAACTTTAAACACTGACAAGAACAATTGCTTTGTTTTTGTTTTTCCTTTTATTCCTCTATTTTACCATTGAATCCTCTCATTTATTAATTCAGATAAATGTGTTTTACCTACGCACAGCCTCTGTCAGCATTTTTAGTTCAGCCTCTTCTTTCTGGCTCTGTGACTTTAGCTGTGAGTTTTCCTTTTGCTCCTGGGCCATGTCCTGTTTCAGTGTCTGGGGGGGGGAAAAAATAACCCATCCATGTTGTAGAGTTTTGTACAAAAATGTGATGCTCAGTTTTCAGAATGTCTTTGTGCCCAGCTGCTGTTCTTAAAACCTCAACTGCTCTAGGAACCTAGCAACGTTTTCATATAGTCAGCATCCTCTGTTGTGGTAAAAATGCATGAGTGTTCATCACTTTCCTTAGCAGCCTCAAATTTATTGTGGATCATCAAAATTCCAGACAGCCACGTAAATCACATCACTTGCTCTGGTACTAACCTCCTTTTCCACTCTCTCCAGCTCCAGCTCAGCTATCTTGTCATCTAAACTGTGTTGGAGCACACTAGCCCGGTGCTGCTCCTGCTGGAGCTGCTGCTCCATGAATCTGACCTAAAACACAGCAATACAGTACCAAATACAGTACAAAAACAACTTAACGGTTAATTTTACAGATTCAAACACAATGGACATCTTTGTACTGTGGTATATAAACAGATGACGCTTTTCATACTGTTGAAAGAAGTTTATCCTTCTCTCCTCTTAGTTCGATGTCCTTTGAGCGAAGCTGGACGCATAACTTGAACACTTTGTCTCTCCAGAGCTGGAGCACTTGAAGGCCTTCACATCCATTCTTCACAAGTGGGTCTGCCGAGGACTATTAAAACACACACGTATGGTAAGCGCACACACCACTTAAGCAAATCCTTAATATGAGCAGTGGTAATTATTGCATACAAATTAGCCTTGATGTTTTCCACAGCATACTGAAGGTGTTTTAGAACGATGAGTGCTTTTTCCCCCTTTCTTCCCAAAACTATATTAACAAGCTATCAGAGAAGAGTTTCCAAAACAGTCTCGGCTCTCAAATGCATCACCATACAACAAATCTAGCATGATGTTTAAAATTGGCCAAAAACTAAGTTGTTTACTGCGATGATTACCTATCTCAAGCAACTTTCAAATTTCTGCAAGTTGACATTCATTCCAAACTAATTAAAATGCACTTCAAAAGAAAAAAATGTTTTATATGTCACATGCAGAGTCATACTGTATATACACAACATTTGGATAGAGCACCTCAGGTGAAGTGTTTAGCCAACTGAATTACTCCTGCAGGGCTTTTGCCATCCTGTCTGGAGCTGCTCTATCATCAATCTTAAACCTTGTGGTCTCCTTTGGAAAATGGTTGACATGAGCGTCTTTAAGATCCATGAAGAGCATCCATCCTTCAGACCATTTTCTCATACTTTTGCAAACACAGAATGGTAGGTACCTGATTGGTCTACATAGGAAGCAGTGCTACTGCTCACTATGTATTATTAGCATAGCATGCATTATTATGCGACACTCACCTTCTTCACTATTTTCTCTTCTTGGAGGGCGAGTATCTCACTGACAGAGTTGAGCCTGACTGTCAAAAGCTCTGTGGTCATCTGAAGAGCTGCTTTCTCTGTGTTCAGCTTCTACACAATGGACAATAATAGAAAATATATATATAAAGAATGGGATGAATTGTTAACTCATAATTTAACACTCTTTCTTTAACCTGCTAAAAAGAACAAGATATGTTTTTTTCACCGTGCAGTTACTTTACAGTAGGCTGATTGCAATCAATACTGTTTATATTGTCTTCACCTCAACAGCTTTATTTAATTGTTCCTTCTCTCCTTTCTCTGGGGCAAGCTGGCCGATGTAATTTCTGAGGCTGTGCAGCGTTGTTGATTGTGTCTCAAAAGCTTGTCCCATTTGGCTGAAAAATAAACATCCCCCACCCCCAAAAAAATAATATGTGAATCTGACTACAAAGGGCTATAAATGTTTAGCTCTATTCAGTTTAGATTGAATGTGGCACCTTAAATGTTCTTTTAGCCCGTCTCTCTCAGTAGATACCTCCATCAGAGCGCTTTTTAGCTGCAGCACTTCTGAAGTCATCGATTGAAGTCTGTCCCGTAGATCACAGTTTGTATTTCTTGCTGCACCCACCTCTGCACAATGGGAAGCATTCAACTGTTGCAGCTGAAAGTTTAAAGAGATAACAATGAAAATTTTAAGACACATATAATGATGTACTATCTTATTTACATTAGTCTATATCCAGGACGTCCCACTTCCGGGATTGCTGCGTTGCCGTCGAAAATTCTGCCGGATTTCACTCTTTTCAGCCGGATGTCCGCTAACTTTCGTTTTGTTTGTGTTGGAATTTTAAACCCTGGTCGATTTATGAGGACTATGGTTAACTGCTCCTCAGATCTCTGCAGGGTAAATCCAGACAGTTAGCTAGACTATCTGTCCAATATGAGTTTTTCTGTTGCACGACTAAAATAACTTTAGAACGTACACGTTCCACTAAAACAAGTTCCTTCCCGAGGCTATTTTGCAGCGGCACCGTGGCTCTGTCTGGTACTTAGCACCGCCCATGACAATAGTGATTGGTTTAAAGAAATACCAATAAACCAGAGCACGTTTTTCTCCCATCCCAGAATGCTGTGTGGACTAGCCAGACCCTCCTCCACAGCACTGTGAAGGAAGGTCTGGCAAAGCGAGACTATATTTACATGGGTTCCTGGATACAGGGCCTTGAGTGGATATCACTCAAATAAGTATGTACAAAGTTTATGATGGTTTAAATGTCCTTACAGTAATTTGCCACACACCTCCACCTCCTGCTTCTTCTGCATGTTCTCCAATTGTTCTGACAGTCTTATAGTCTGCTGTTTGGCCTCCTCCGCAGCTTGTAACCTGCCCATTTCCGCCTTCAGAGCGAGCTCCTGGGCTTCCTCTTTGCTCCTCGCTATATCCTTCCTCAGCTTTGTAATTTCCTCATCCGACTCTCTCTTTAGTCTATCAAGCTGCAAGAAACAAAAATGTTGAGAATATATTAAACTAACCATAGTGAAACTTGCTAAATTAAAACTGCCAGGTGACTGTAAGCTATTATTAAGACTACAAGACTGTACTAAAAAAAGCTGCAAAAATGTGTTACAAGATGTCAGCAATTCTCAGGTGATCTTCGTCAAATGAAATGTTTTGTTAGTAAATAGCCTTACCTGTGAGCTTATTTTCTCCTTCTCTGCACTGCTGTGAGTGAGCTCCGTTCTGATTTGGCTGAGTTCAGTCTTAGCCTTACATAGCTCTTCACGCATTGCTTCCAACTCATGGCTCTGTCTGTCGTACAAAGGTTATGCCATATTAAGATTGTTCAAATGACTCATCTGTAATCTCTGAAATGTTTAGTTACAAACTGTAAAATTACTCGATTGCATAACATAAGCATATCTTCTACCTGTTTTGAGTGCTGCCTCTGTCTCTCATCTCTTCCCTGTGTCTCCCTGCAGTCTCCTTCAGGGACTCCACCTGCTCCTTCAACCTCTCAGCTTCAGCCTTGTGCTTCTCTGCCTTCAGACGCCACTCTGACTCCCATCTGGACCACTGCTCACGTCTCTCTGCACATCTGTGTTTGAGGAAGGAATATCATGTACCTAATAATATGCCATCTTACTGACAAAGAATAGTGGTATTTCTATAATGGTAAAACATTGTGGGATACCTTGCCCTATGGTCTGATGGGTGATCCATTGGAATCCTTCCTCTTATGCTGTCTCCTTGTATCTTCATGATTCTCTGATTTTCCTTCCTCAGTTCCAATATTTCCTGTTGGGCCTGAGTGATGGCAAGCCATGGATTGGCAGGACTGGGATCCCCTGATGGAACTGATGTTACGCCTGGGTTTATCCAGGAGATGGGTGGCAGTGTCCCTGTGATTTGAACGCCTCTGTGTGCTCCAGCAGACTGGACACTTGATGCGAAATGCGATGGAGGTACCAGATCTTCCTGGATATTACCTACATATCATCAAATAATGTTTATGTGTGTGCATGCCTTGACTTACCTAGGCTAGCTACGATATGTTTACAACTATGTCAATGTAACGTTAATATTTATAATGTTCCAGACTGGGCTTTCAAAAAAGTTAGCAAAATAAACATGACAACTTCCCTCCCCGAAATACAGCATATTCTTGTAAATAGCTAATTAGTCAACGCTAGTGCTGACAAATGCAGACTAAAGTAAACTTAGCTAATACAGTGTTAAGTTAGCTAAGTTAGGTTAACGGTATATATATAAATCATGACCTGGAAGTATTTATTTAATCACCATTACTACGTTACATTAAAGGCTAATGTTAGCTAGCTAGCATTGTCTTGAACTCAACATTTGCTTGAAGTTAGGAGTAAGAAACTTACTTGAAACCGCTGGTGAGGTAAAATCAGTGGGTACTACGAGCCTTTCTTTTCCCACGTTATGTCTCTCCATGATCAACACACGTAGCGTTAGCGTTAAACTATTACTGCAAGCAGTGAATGTAAGTCATAAACTAAACAGCTTGTATATAGCTAGCTAAACAGCTAGGTTATATACAAACAGTTTGTTCGGGGGCGGTTTTTGAGTTATTCTCCCGCGAGCGAGTCATGTTATTCGTGGTTGCCTTAGTTACGGGTTAACGTTACAACGTTAAACTCCGGGCTTTTTCAGCTAGCCAATTTTTTATGCTTAATTTAATTACAATACCTGAAGCATCCCGGAAAACACGTATGTTTAGGAAGTTAATATAAATGATAATGTACGTTATCGAACATAACTGCCACACATTATAATCACGCAGTGCATCACGGGAAAGTGGAAGGAACCTAGTAATCTATAGTACTTTTCCCTGAGTTGTTTCTTGCAGGGTTTTTTTCATCTCAGGCTTCCCTCAAATCTCGCCTCTATCACAAGAACCCTGCATTGGCCCTTACCATACAGTATATATTGGCTGGTGCAGAGTTTGGCAAGGGCGGGTCACGTCCATGGATGTATATTGTTAATATAATACATCCATCATGGTCAAGTCCACAACCTGGGAATTAGCTTACCTGATAGACTAAAGTCAGGACAATGAAAATCCATTCCACAGTTTTGTTGCACTTGCTCTGTGAGGGGGACAATTTCACATATGTCAAAATAATTATGGGGAATTTTCCACTTTATTCTTAACTCTTGTGTTGTCCTCATTGACATATATATAAGGTTGTCCTTCGGTGACCCTCGCGTACTATGTGATGTCATTTCACGTGAACTGGCACGGGGGGGGGACCCGTGCTGCGATCGAACGCGTTTGGACAGGCTACAAAATGTAAATAAACTAGTCCCCGTGACACGAAGGACAATACAAGGGTTAAGGTGTTTTTTTATTGATATTGAAATATATTATTCTGATGATTAGTGGAAAGGAACTCGGTGTAAATGCACCTAATTAAGTTATAACTTAAAACTAAGTCATTCCTTCTTTGCTCGGGACTCCCTCACCTCAAGAACACCTGACAACCAGACCATTTCTGCATGATATTTCCAGTCCCGCAGAAAACGAAGCATGGAGCATGCTTTCAGGGCAGCAAATAATTGAAGCTGTGAATGGTAATTGGTTATAATTTGATTATGTGACTGAATTTGTGGTTTGAGGTGCATCTGTAAATAGGTTACCTCCAACTGTGAAATTATCAATTATATGAATAATTTACATTATACATTTGCATATTTCGACAGATTTCTGTGTGCTCACTACTTTCCTCCATCTTTGGTAATGCACATTTGCACACACTGCATTCATGCTGTAAATACAAACTGCAAACATGAGTTTACCTTCAAATGAAGGACTGCATCTATTGCTTGTATGATTGGCAGAATATTCGCTATTCAGAAGGCTATAATCACTATTTTCATATATCCTCTCATGTTTTTTTTCCCTATGGTATCTTCACCACCCATTTCTGTTTGCTCTTACCTAAAGTGTATCCTCTTCTCTACAGCTGCCATGACCCACTTTCCCCCTGGGGTTCATTAAAGTTTCATATAATCTAATCTAATCTAATCTAATCTATTCATGGTGTATTCAATGAACAAAGAGGCATTTTAGTTTGATTTGTTTACGTAAATGATCACATATATCGATACAACCATGACAAACAATAAAATTTAAAAAATAAAGGATAGAGAGGATGGCTTCAAAACATAAATACCTTAACAAATGACAAAAGATGCATAGGTACATTACCAAGACAGACAACTGATACCAGTGCAGCAAAGACTGTGGACCTCGTAAAATATCCATAATGTAGTGAAGTGGTTGTTGGAGGAGAACAGTGAGTGCTGTGCATTATTTGGGCATGCTGGTATTGTATCCTCTCTTACGTTTACACATGACCGGCTATTTTCATAAACGTACATTTCAAACTCTCCGTTTTCATAACATCGTGCACAGCTGTGAGTTTTCAGAAAAGTGTTCGTTTACACGTACACGTGCATATATGCCGTAAATGCCGTCAAGAGCATGCCAAACCTGTAGGTATTTGTATTTTGTATTTATTATAAGTGTGGCAGTGTAACAACAAGCTCAAGCCCACGTTAGCCAATCAGAATCCTGAAAATAGCAACAACAGCAACAAATCACTTCCTCTCTCTTCACTTCCTCACCTCCTCGGCTGCCTAAACCTCTGTTTGTCTCAGTTTACATGCAAACGTGCAAACAAAGTTTTCCAAAATCTCCACTCTGGCCGGAGTTTTTAGAAAGAATCGTTTTCAGAGGCGAATTCTCCATTTGCATGTAAACGAAGGGCACAAACGAAGGGAAATGTCTCAGTTTTTCAAAATAACCATGTACGTGCAACAGGGTATTAATACTCGACACACACACTGCAGCAGGTCCTGAAGAACAAAGCAGAAGAAAAGAGGGATGGGAGGCTATATGGGAATCTAGAAAACAAAGACAATACCGATCCTTTTCAGAAAGAGGGCAGAATTAAGATGCAGCTCTGTTTCTTTGAAGGATACTTAAGAGCTAATCAAGTTGGACCTTCCCTGCCTATCACACTTGAAATACTATAGGACAGCTAAAACGAGAATTTTGAAAAAGGCAGACAGCAGATTGAAACATTTTTTGTGAATTGTCACCAGAAATGTGTAGCACAGACATCCTTTCTTGCTCATGTCTGGTGGCCTGCAACCATGGGGCCCACTCAGGCTCAGCATTGGTTTGTGTGCCTGGCCTACAGGCAGGGGCGGATCTAGAAAAATATTTATGGGGTGGCGAGAGGGGGGCAGGAATTTTTGAGGGGTGGCAACATATGGCAGACATATATATACTGAATTTAATCACAGTTATCACAGTTTGATGAGAAATAGTATGTACACACTAAAAAAGGGCACAGGCTGCCATTTACAAACTCATACAGACAAACTTAATCTCATGCAATCAATGTCCTGCATTTGAGGTGACCATACTATGTGATCTCACTTAATCGGAGATAGAAGTATGATAGAAGTAAGGGGCATTATCACAGGACAGGCATTACAGGCATTAAGGTAAGACACAGGTGATGAGTGGCAGATGTGTGAGAGGGGAATCAAACAGTTTTTGACTGACTGCAGTCGGATTTTGGAGATTCACGCTCGTAAATTGTCAAACTGGCCATAACTCTTAATTCATTGCTGCCAACTGGGATGGCAGCAGGGGTGGCAAGGCTTTCTTTTAGGGTGGAATTTGCCACCCTATGCCACCCCGGTAGATCCGCCCCTGCCTACAGGTAAAGGTTCAGTGCAATAGTCACACTGATAGACAAAGGTGAGCCCTGCATGGCAAACTGATCCCTGAAGACACACACTTTTGGTACATGAACCAGGGAAGAAATTAAATATATGGTGACTGACAGATTGACATGACTTTGCCATACCCATGGCAGCAGTCCTCTTGACAGACTTAACCCCTGTCAGTTCAACCCTAGGTGTGAATATTTTCATTATGAGAAGAGAATGTAAAGATTCCTCTTATTCTCATATAACGACAATGGATATCCTGCAACACCCATGGCCACGGAAACTTATTTTTTCTTTGTCCCTAATCAAGCTGACTCAGCCCACACTTACTGTAGGGTTCATGTGGAGAAACCGTCCATGACTGCAAATATCTGGACAGGAAATTGTGTCTTTAATTAAAATGTCTTCCTTTCAAAATGTGCTTGTTGAACTCTTCATATACCACAGGGATAGAACTGGTAAGTCCAGTACACACAGAAAAATGCCCTCATTAAAAACGTAGTACTGGTAGTGGATCCATAAGGCCCTGCTAAAACCACAGGTGACCTGGAATGCATTAGACTAACTTGCTCAAAAGAAGATAATATTCTACATGCATTTACATATGATCTATTATATGTCTATCAAACCGATATTATTACCTGAGCACCAACAGACAATAAATGTGGGCCCTTTTTCTCTCTTGCTTTGGTAACCCAGCATGAAACAGACCTCACTAGGCAGCATCACTCCCAAGAACTATGAAGACGATCCCTCAGCTCATGCACTAATCATCGCCACTGGGCATTATATAGCCTACAAAAAGCATATGTGGGAAAACTGTTTGCTCTGTCAGCAACTGCCTGGACTTCGCCTCATACTGTATATGTTAGTAGATTTTTTACAGACTCATATTCTCCATGGGTGATCTTACATTTGATACGATTTTTTACAGACTCATATTCATATGTTGATTTCAAGTTCAACCTAAGAATGCAACAGAAGAATAAGCTCAAATCCCTAAATAAAGAAATAGGCTAAGCAGCCAGAAAGCTAGGAAGGAGTGTATGAAGCAACAACACAACAATGATTTTTCTAAGTGTTCTATAAAGAGAGGAGCAACTTTCCTGCACTGGACTAATTTCCTGCCATTCGTGGTCTTTTTTTTTATGCCTCAAAGTAGTTGGCTATTGTGGCTTAAGGAGGTCTTTCCCTCCATGCTTTGCCCATCCAATCTGCTTGTTAAACCAGTGTTGGCCTGCTGTTTCAGAGATGCCTGGCTCTTCAGCACTGCTTTTTCTATCTTTCCTTTTAGCCTAATGCCTATAATGATGAGAGAACAGGCTTTCATTAGTGAACTCATTTTGTTTAGACTTTGCTCAGGAGGTATAGGAATCTAATTTAAAATGTATTACAAAGCCAGTGGGAAAACATATTGGAGGATGGTTTGCATTTTTTCTTATATCCTACCCCATTTTCATGATAGGCAAGATTTGCTAAAAGGCTTATGGCAATGAAATCTAATGTATTCCAAATGCACGTCTTCTCTCCATGCAGGTCTGCACACTCCTTAAATAGCCTCACTTTTTCTAAGGTAGGCTAGATGGGTTTCGCCCGAGAACAAAGCGTGTGAGTACGTGAGTGCTGTCCGAGGTTACGGTAGTTACTTAATGGTTTCTAAATTGGGATTTTGTCGGTTGTTGGAGGGTGAATTTAATGCCCTGGCGTATCCCGGTGGTTGCCTAGTAACGCGCTGGCAGTGGGCGCCGTAGAGAGATCTCTATGGTGGGCGCTCCATTAAAACCGTTGGCGCTCCTGACCTTGGCGTCGTATATGCGCAAAGCACACAGACTGTGCAAAGCAGGAGATAAGAGTAAAGATCCGCGTGTTTGATACTGAAACCCGGGGAATATTTCACGCAGCCCCGTTGTCTTATAAGCGAAACGGACGGGCATGGTATGGAGAGATGGAGCGTGTATCAGCTTCTGTAAAAGCAGGTGAGTTAACCTAATGATTCTGTTTTTTTGTTTTTTTTTCCGGGAGATGAATCTTTGTTCAGATTGATCGCTGACATTTCTAAGCAAATTGTTTCAATTAAAGCTCTTGCTTTAGCAATAGGCTATGGTGGAACATTTGTTGGCTCGCTTTTTTCTCCCCATTTTGTCCAATTTTACACCGTCTTAGACCTAGATTAAATAAGATTCCCAGTCACAACGTGAGGCAGTACACACACACACACACACACACACACGCTACAGCAGTTTGTCGATGCTATCTGGGCTGTGGCTTGGTTTTCTCTGTGGGTCTGGATCCTTGCATTCATAAAGCACTGATCATTATGTTGAGTGCTACCTGCATGTTCTCTATAAGGTAGTATCCTCTGCGTCAATTCCTGTTCCTTTTTATTGCACTGCTAAATTAGGAGGATTTGGGGAATCCACTAAAACGGTTTTGATCCACACCAGTCGAATTACAAGGGCATTGGGACCCCCAGTAGCCTACTGTTGTCTGACAGCATACTGGGCTCCTTCTCAAATGCTTTCATGTCAAGGGCCCCCAGGCTACCAGAACCTGGTCGATAAGATGTTGTCCCAGAGATTTTTATTAGTGGTGAATTGGTGTTGAATTATGTTCCTGTCGATTATGTAGGTGTAGAGATAGTGATGGTGGGAGAGAAGCAGGATTATAGCTATCATTCTAATAGGTACAGTATCTGGGATCAAGTCAGTTAACTGAAAGGATTTGGGTTCCAGAAAAAAAAACTTGTCTTTGACCCAAACCACCTCTGTGGTGCATAAACATCTGCTGGTGCACAAATAGTCTATTAGAATAATACTGTATGTTATGGTTGTAAAACATCTTGATTTTTGATTATTTTTCAATCAGTTGCTGAGTTATTGCAAGCATTTAATTTAAACTTCCCTGTTGCTGGGCATGTTGCCAGTCTAAATTGCACAAAAACTTGCAGTGTATCAAACTTGACTGGGTGATGGCTCATTTTTATTACATGGCCCATTTGGTGTTAGCTATAAAGCTTTTATCCACATCTGTTCTATGCAGACTACAAGTTGGAAAAAGAATACTCTGCAGCCCTTTTGTAGGAAGTATTCAGCTGCTTTGGCAGTCTGCAGTACAATTAGTAAAACAAAATGAAAGTACTGTATATACCTTAGCTTTGTTCCAATGATTTAAATTAAAATTTGATTTGATGTCAAATAGCAAAAAAAAAAGCACATCTATTGATACTAATATCATGAATGCATGTGTAATTTAAAAGGAAATGCCGCTCATTTTAAGAATTCATAGTAACCCTTTGATCTACAGCAGCCCCAGCAGCGACAGGACTGCTGCTATGTAAGCTACAGACAGCTAATCAAGTCTGATGGGTAACGTCCACTGTACAGCCCATAACTGTAATTTGATAATTGACAACACTTTCACAGCAGGTTTTGTGAACAAAGAGGATTTTTACCCCCAAATGATTTATTATCAGTGTCAGTTCCAAACCTGGAGATGTGCCCCGATGTACAAAAAAAAGAATCAGGTTCCATATATTTTCCATTTTAATGTTTTGAGAGCCGTACATCATTGTCACATAACAGATAGGGGATTGAACAAGGTTTGTCTTTTTCTGGCTATGGGGAACATTCACAAGTGTTAATTAATACAGACAAAGCTGGCCTATTAGGGCAGAGATGTACAATATTTCTCATATTACTCTCACTGTCTCATTCTTTAAACATTGGCAAACTATGATGGTGTCCATATCAGGTTATGTGCTACACCTGGGAAGGAGAGAATGAGCAGCTTTTGTTTGTGTGCATGTTCCTGCTATGGTGTAAAAAAAAAATGTTGCAGGGAAAGAGAAAAGCCAATGCACCATGCTTAATTAGTTTCTCATATTAGGAGGGAGATATTGTCCCCTGTTTTAATAGATAGGTTCATCAGGCTGACAGTGAGCTGTTTAGCTGCAGTCTTTCACAATGCTCAAGGCAGTACTCGTCAATAGATGTGATTAGGTTAACAAGCTTGTTCTTGCTTTGCTCATTGACGAGCCAGTGAGAAACTGATGTCGAACATATTATGCTTAATGCTATCCTAGACCATTATAAGGACTAAGACCGGATGCATTTTGGATAACAAAGTAGTTAATTGGGAGATGCACAACACAATTCGCTCTCTGTAGTTCTCCATGGGTGATCTTACATTTGATACGTAATTTGAATACAGTGTGGGATTAGGGGTGAATGTGTATCCCCCTGTTCACTGAAGCATGCATGCTGGTGAACCACTAACAAGACAAACTATCATCACACAGAAGCTCTAGTGACTGCAGTTGGGTCAGAAAACAGGTTAAATGTAAATGTTTGCATCTTTGCATCCATCAGACCAATATTGCTGGAATAAGATCAAAGATTTCTTTTCACAAAAATGTGGAATCAGCAGGAACTCATTCATGGATTCAAGCTTAACAACTTACTATTAGTGTTTGTTGAAAGGAGTGTTGTGGGGGGCGGGGAGGGGGGGGGTGCAGCAGACAAACACTATCACAAATCAAATTCTCAAGAAGAAGTCAAAGGATCCTTTTCCTCTGATATTGAACACAAATGGTCTTTCACCGCTTATAAACCTTCCTCAAGTCTTTCAATAAACCTGCAATTACTCTGCTTTATAAGGAGGGATGGTGCTACTGCGGTCCCATCAGACATGTTTGTTCTGTGATACTTCCATTATGCATCTTTAAGTCAGTTGCTGACAGTGTTGCTTGGGTGTAAAACACACAAAAATGCAAACATTTCATATTCATGATGTGAGACATTTGGTGTTTTGAACACTGAAACATCACCCTCAAGTCAGATATTTCTTTCCCAGTGTATCTCTCTTCAATGCATATTAAAGGTTAGTCTTTCTTTGCTGTTCACTGTTTCTTTTACATAAGAAAAGGGGTGTTTAACACCTTTTATCTTGAGATGGTTTCGCAGCATCACTCCAACATTTTTTTTAACATTCCTCACATGTCCTTCCCCAGTGATACACAGAAATCAGTATTCAGTGATTTGTACATGTCAAAGCATAAATTTGCTCTTTTAAGACAGCAATTTGTCCCAAAAGGTTATTAGCCTCGAAGGGTTACAGCGGATTTGGCATACTGATATTAAGCGTATATAAAAGTATGTATTTAGCATCCCAAGATACAGGAAGAGGATCATACTTTATCAAAACGTAGTCAATTATACGGATATTTAGGAGTATTTTCACATAGTTTTGATGTTTTCTTGCCTCATCTTGTTTTCAGATTTGTGTGCACTGCAATGAAAAGCGGAAGTGGGGGTGGTCCATACCTGGCTGAGGTGATTTTGGATTTGATAACCATCGCAGTCAAAGGCACAGTGAGTGATGTCTGTTTGACAGAGTCAGTGCAAAGGGACTGAGCGGACACTACAGTGTGCATTTGTGCTATACAAGGGCACTGTCCAGCCCAGACCATGTGGCTGGCTACATTTAGAGACCATCTGTTGCCTGCACACCTGCTACATCATCAAGGGACTGTTACCATCACCCACTGTGCTCTTCTTTGGTGGATATTATGTTCCTGCTGGTCATTCACCAAGGCAACAAGCCAGAAATTCTACCCGACAGTGACCACTCAGTTTGGGAAACTGCGAGGCCTCAGGGTTCCTGTGCCCAGCGAGGTGCTCAGGCCTGTTGATCAGTATCTGGGGGTCCCCTATGCTGCTCCACCTGTGGGTGAGAAGCGCTTTATGCCCCCCGACCAGCCAGCCTCTTGGTCAGGTGTCAAGAATGCTACACACTTCATGCCTGTGTGCCCTCAGAACATCCACAACACCGTGCCAGAGATCATGATGCCCATATGGTTCACCTATAACCTGGACACAGTAGCCACATACATTCAGGATCAAAGCGAGGACTGTTTATATCTAAACATCTACGCTCCGACAGAGGAGGGTGAGTTGGTGTGGTAAAATGGACAGCAATGACTCTCCATATCTATTTATCATTATTATCGATGTCGTTCTGTTATCATTACAAAGCATGTGTGCGACCGCTGCTCATGTCATTGCTGCCACCAAGGGCTGATTTACCATCCAAAGCAATGCCATTAATGTTTCAATTGTTATATATATAATAATGTCATATTCCATTTGAAATAACAATCATGTTGATAAGAAGAAATGTATTCATGCTGTATATTGGTAGTTGTGGCAACTAAAGATACCCTGATGCCAATGAATGTACACAGAGAGGCACAACTAAACATAAATGTACTGGGGTATGTGCTTCCCCACTAATCGACATCCAGTGAAATATCGCTGAGGTAAGGTGTTGTTCAAGTATTGGTCCACACTGAGTAATAATTTTAGCATTTAAAATGATGAGCTGGCATATTGGGCTGTCACCACTGAGATTCAAAGGTAATCCTGAAGAATGACTTAGGAGATATAGTGAAGCCAGCAGTGCCAGCTTTTCATGTTTGTTAAATATTACAATTTCTTCATATTTTACTGAACCGCTGCTTAGTTCAGACAGTGTGTCTGTTGGGTGCCAATGAGTCGGGTGCAGGAGTCAACTAATGTCTATCACTGGCTGAATCCATCCTATTTTTGTATCTAATAGAACTGTAAAATGAACAAGCAATGGGTTTGTGTGTCTGCTCACTCTGCTGTGAATCTGATTAGTAGAACTATGTAATATATGTAATGTATCTAAATCTAGTGTTGACAAACAGATTTCTCTAATTTAATGGTACTTCAATACACCAGTTAAACATGGTTTTATATTGCCTCCCTCACATGCACTCGGTAAAACACAAAACATTCAGCATTCAAAGTTGGACCGTGTTCAGCTTTTGTCTGTAACATGCCACTCTCGACTTTTCTATGGTAGCATAGCAACAGATAAACAGCCTGCTTGAGAGGTAGCTGTCCAAAATGGTGCAGCCCACGTTTTGTAAAGCTCCTGGTCTGAGTGCTGCTTAAAGGCCTCCTTACCCGGCACACAAACAGGCTAATTAAATCTCACACTTGTATTCACATTTCAAAGGAAATAACATAACCCATCATTTTTTAATCCTCATCATCGTCATTGTTTATTTAAAATGCACCTCGGGCGTTCTGTTACTTTATTATTCGTTTTACTTCATATTTACTTATCTGCACTAGTCTTTTTGGCAAATCGAATTTCCACTATTGAATATGTGTTTTTGTGGCTTGTTGCCACCTCAAGTCAGAGTTTATTAATCATCCACCATCACATCTTCAATAACTATGCTGCAGTGGTTTACGTGAAGAATCGACACGACAGTTAGAGTTCAAATATAATTGTTCACAGAGAAAATAATAAAACAAGAATGATGTATTACTCCAGTCAAAGCTGAGGCAGCTGGATCAAAACAACAACAGATAATTAACCATTCAAAGGTAGGAGTGTGCATGTCTGTGTGCGCGTATACACACTGTGCCATTTCCTAAAAATATCTAACAAGGAACAAAAATGTGTTCACTTAATGAAAACAGAAACACTGATTAATGTGTCATACATCTCTAAAGATTTTTACATAATGCCATCTACATTTTTTCGGGAAGCATTTAAAGGTAAACAATGCTCTATAGGATCATCTTTTTGACTATAATTTATGGATCTTCTTCTCCTGATTGTACTAAATTGATTTCGATCGTTAAATAAGAGGCACAGTCAACCATGCTATGTTGAATTTTGTACTTCTTTTTCCTTATGTGAATCGCAGGGAGCCAACACAAGAAAAAGGGGGCGGCTTTCTCACATGCTGAGACTCATATATCTGAAGGTATTTTCAAGAGCTTAAAGTCTTGATGCATGGATTCTTTTAGCTTGAGTTTGGTGGATGAAGATCTTACAAT
Organism: Perca flavescens; assembly: GCF_004354835.1. NCBI lineage: Eukaryota > Metazoa > Chordata > Actinopteri > Perciformes > Percidae > Perca > Perca flavescens. Next base: position 13,293,155 of record NC_041343.1, read on the forward strand.
TCTTAGTTTTTACTTTCCTGAGGAACCGTGGGGGTTCTTTTATTTTGAGTGGAATAAGAAAAATGATGTTTTCTGATTTCTGATTACATAAGTATGCTGTTGCTGCGCCTCGTGTCTTGGATTGAGCTCTGTCGCAATCCGTTCAGTAAGAGCTACATCTCTGTTGCCATGCACATTGATCAACAAGATTATTATGCATTATTATCCGTCTGACAGTCTCTGTTAAAGACACTGGTTGGTCAGTATAACAAATTGGTGTCCAAACATGAAGCATAGATTTTCTATTTTTTTATTTTTAAAATAACAGTTTTATTTTATATTTTAGCATGTACTAGTAGATAACAAGCTCAGTGTAGTTTCAGTCTAAACTAAAATGTGTTTTTTTTTTTTTTTATGCTTGTGCATGCATATACGTTGATCTGTAAAATTCCATCATTACAGGAATTTCTCCTGAACTGACATCAAACCACAAGTCAAATCAATAGATTTGTTTCTCTTTTTACCTCTAATCCAGAGAACTTCAGATATGGTAAAGAGCAAAGTATGCTTGGTTGTGCACTTACATGCACTGTAAAAACTGCTGTTAATTACATTTGACCCTTTTATTCATACACCCCTTGTCAGAGTGTATTGACCATGCATTTTCTAAATGTCATTACAGCTTACAACCCACAAGCCTACCACTGCTTCTAAGCACCTTTTCTAAGCTGTCTTTACTCATACCTCATGCTGAACAGTTGATATAACATTTTAATAACAATGCTCTAGTCCATTCTCCATTTCATAACTGTTGCCTCAGCAGTTGTTTGCTCAGCATGTGTGTGTGTGTGTGTGTGTGTGTGTGTGTGTGTGTGTGTGTGTGTGTGTGTGTGTGTGTGTGTGTGTGTGTGTGTGTGTGTTTATGTTGCAGATATAAGGGACTCTGAGGCTCGACCTGTGATGGTTTACATCCATGGAGGCTCCTATATGGAGGGCACTGGGAACATGATGGACGGCAGCGTGCTGGCCAGTTATGGGAATGTTGTTGTCGTCACGCTCAACTACAGAATTGGAATATTAGGTGATGACAACGTGTCTGTTTGGTAATTTCTAATGGCGTTTCAAATGGGGTATTTAGCCCATAATAAAGTGTCATAATGGCTATTAATTTCCACTTGTGTTGAGACATAAAAAAAAATGTAAACCAATATAAGAAAATATAGTCAACTGAGATCTTGGTAGAATGGCATAGCTCCTGATTTGCATACAAATGTTGTCCTCAGAGAAAAAGTGATGCAAATGCTTATCATGATCTGTCCTTGTTGCACACAAGCTGTTTTAGTAGAAAACACAATTTATCTTCCTTTAGATGGTTTTATCTAATCTGTAAAAGATGATCAGCCTTTGCCATTCTTGAAAGAAAAACGATTTAAATACAGTATGGACGGATGCAGCATTCACAAGGTCAAGAGTTTCCCCTGTGTTTAACATTCAAAACAGAACGTTGTTTAGATGAGACTAGGGACAAGGGAGTAAGGAATAGGATCAATTGTAAGAACACCAGTGACCTCTGCATGGTTTTATGAAATTCATGTAGAGAAATAGGCAAACGATTTATTTATTTATGCACATTGAATTTTATGAAGTCACATGCGAGGTGAGAATTCAGATTCGATGAGCAGAGCCCTGATTACTTCCTGAGGGGTGTCACTGCTCAGAGACTATTACGAGGAGTTGACTAAAGTAGTCAAGACACTGTGGGAGAGAGCAAGGCATATCTGCACCTGAAGGTAAACATGTCAGCTCACTCAGATGCCCTGCTGGGCTACAACTTTAGATCAAAGCTGTGACAGATACTGTATATCTCTGCTTCAGCAGAGTAGCTCTGATGTCTCTCTGTATACTTCAGGCTTCCTCAGTACTGGTGACCAGGCAGCAAAAGGAAACTATGGACTCCTGGACCAGATTCAAGCTCTCCGTTGGATCAGTAAGAACATTGGTTACTTTGGAGGAGACCCAGGTCGCATCACAGTCTTTGGATCTGGAATCGGTGCTTCATGTGTCAGTCTGCTAACTCTGTCCCACCACTCAGAGGGTAAGAATCACCATCTCAGTCATCACTGACTTTAATCAATACAGATTCGTTATACAGATATGCAGTTATTAGCTCAAGTTTAAGCAATTAATGCAATAACTTAAAAGTAATGTCAAAATCCACAAACTTCATATCACAATCATATTCATTTCTTATCTTGTAGCTGTCAATTTGAACTACAATTTTTAATCATTTTCAAGTTGGTTCTTTGTTTCAAGTGCAGCTTTAAATGGTCTGTCAGTGAGATGAAGTGTTATATTATGGGAGTAGGGTAAAGGGGGTATTTGTTAAGTAAGTGGTTGCTTTTGTTCCCCTCTACTCAATCTAATCAGCCTAAAAGCTTTGCCTCTTAAAATGCAAAGCTCTTAAAGACGCCTACTGGCATTATAAACTTTTCCCCATGCTATCACGTTCACCTGTGTCCATCAGTTTTCACCATTCAAACTGACTAATATTTCCGTCTTTCAGCATCAGATTTGTTTGCCCTCTTTCAACCACCTGCAATGCGTGATGAAATGTTTTAAAGTTTTCTAGAAAAAATATAAAACCTTCTTTTTTCACTTTTTGTCTTCTTTATTTGCAAGCCTTGAGTAAAGACAGTGTTTACAAAAGACAAGGTTGGTTTGAGAATGAAGCAGGACCCGAACAAAAAGACCAAATTCTTTAGATATTTTCTAAATTGATATTTTCTTTCTCCCACATATATTGGCAGTGCTTGAATTGAAAATATCACATTCTAGTCCAGCCTAGTCCAGTTTACACTGCAAATTCATGCTATCAACTGTATCATTTTTTAAATGATAATAGTTAATATGAATTCAATTAAAATAGAGTATACACAAAGGAAAAAAGGTGTCTGATCCACTTTTCTTTTCAGTGGATATCATGCAATTTGGTAAACACTTATCCAAAGCTCCTTGCAGGAATCAACGGTGCATATTTCAAAATGGATGACCCACAGGGAATTGAACGTATTATCTTTGCCGTATTATTGCCCCGGCCCACTCCATTGATGCTGGACAGAATCACAAGAAGGGCACAAATTGTGTTTTCATCAATGCCAGGGAGGCTGCGACAACTGTCCTTTGTGAGGTTTGTATTTGATGCCCTAGCTCGGCTGCAGAGAATGCACCAAGACCTCCGGCTGTCTTTGAAGAAGACTAGCTAGCTGTTGCCCTAAAATAAAATTGAAATAAATGACAGCAAAGGAGGGGGAAAGTGACACTGTCCATGCACTCTTTTTCCTGCACTGCTATGTCTTAACCCCAGCAGAGTATTTTTTGACATGATACATATCACTTGTCATTTTTAGGTGGTAGATACAAAATCCCATGAGACAGAGGTGACGCACTGCATATAAACAATTCAAAAGAGCATTGTGTTTACTGTATCAACATTGAAGGATCAGGGTTACTGCATATTCAGCTCCCTGCACAGACCCTCCACCGCACAGTTGGCATCAGAAGTCCATATGTAAGCTATGCAGCTTGTTAGTCACGCAGGAATGACAATTCTACAATTACAGTATACGTGTGAATAACTGGTGTAGGGAAAACTAAACACCTCCACACTGAAACAATGCTGCAAATTGATCATTAATTTGATAAACAGAGGAAAGCAAGTCTTTTTGTCTGGTTTCTTTAATCATTATAATAACAATAAAATGGGACAACATCCCATTAGCAGCTCATTTCTTCCACCAGCTGCTTTACTGAGCGGCTTCTCATCAGCAAGGCTCAATATGGCCTTTTCACTCGCTTTTTACTCTAATGCTTTATCTCCCTGGCTAGTATTTAAAGAACATTGCACGTCGGCTTGTTTGCTTTTATCTACCTAAATGTTGTGTGTCAACAAACCTTGGATTTAATTGTGAATATCAATAAGTGTAAAGTGAATATTTGTTAGGGCAGTTCTAAATGCTCTTAAGGTATGTGCTGAAAAAGATCACTAATACTAACCACTGTTCTCTGGGCTTCTGCTGCCTTCTGTGTCTTTTTGTTCTGAATTTTGTGTCTCAAGGTTTGTTCCACAGAGCCATCATCCAAAGTGGTTCAGCCCTGTCTAGCTGGGCTGTCAACTACCAACCAGTCAAGTACACACGCATGCTGGCCGAGAGGGTTGGCTGCAATGTGCTGGACACCGTGGACATGGTCTCCTGCCTGCAGAAAAAGAGTGCAAGGGAGCTGGTGGAGCAAGACATCCAACCTGCCAGATACCGCGTTGCTTTTGGTCCTGTCATTGACGGAGACGTCATACCGGATGACCCAGAGATCCTGATGGAGCAGGGCGAGTTCCTTAACTACGATATAATGCTGGGTGTTAATCAGGGAGAAGGCCTGCGCTTTGTGGAGAACGTGATGGATCTGGAGGACGGCGTGTCTGGCAGTGACTTTGACTTTGCAGTGTCAGACTTTGTGGACAGTTTGTATGGCTACCCAGAAGGGAAGGACACACTGAGGGAGACAATTAAATTCATGTACACAGACTGGGCTGACAAGGACAATCCGGAGACCAGGAGGAAGACCCTGGTGGCCCTTTTCACCGACCACCAATGGGTTGAGCCCTCAGTTGTAACTGCTGACCTACACGCCCGCTACGGGTCGCCTACATACTTCTACGCCTTCTACCACCACTGCCAGAGCCTCATGAAGCCAGTGTGGTCGGATTCAGCGCACGGAGATGAGGTGCCTTATGTGTTTGGCATCCCCATGGTGGGCCCAACTGACCTGTTCCCCTGTAACTTCTCCAAGAACGACATCATGCTCAGCGCTGTGGTTATGACTTATTGGACCAACTTCGCCAAGAGTGGGTGAGTAACAGTAAATCCAGGGACAAACCAAAGTACATATTAATGTTCATTAGGCTTATTTACATATAGTTGCCGTGCATTCAATATCCCACTTTACACCCCTTCCTTGGCCTGTGCTGTGGTATAACATTATTGGCCTCACTTGTGCAGACTTTATTTGTGTTGAGCTGTTCAACCTCTAACTTCTGCTACATTCACTCATCCTTTATCACCCTGATTAAAGGACTGCAGGATCCAGCCTTAAAGGGTTTTTTTTCCAACCATTTCCCCATGCATTTGTGTCTAATAGACTGATGTCACCAAAAATCTTTGAATTTGGTCCAGTATTGAGCAAGATCGCAATGACGAGCCGGCGCAAACTGAGCTAGAATGTAACATAATGGGGCAATTGTGGAGCCTTGCGTTTTGTCCCAATTTCTTTTTTTTCTTTGGTACTGACAGGCTCAGATAGTTAATAAAAGTGTCTGACAACATTATCGATCTCAGGACATGACTTTTTGTCTGACAGCGGTGTGGAGAGTGAAACGCGAGACGAGAAAAAGGCGTTCAGGTGTCTGTTGTTTTGGAATTATAGGCTCCTGTTATCTAAATGATTTTCAATGTAATGGCTCAATAATTACCGTAAATGATTTCGACTATGTGGGTGAGGTCGTTATAGTTCAATGACTATATGTAGGCTATTAATTTGAGCGCAAGTAGGCTACAGTGTTACGGATGAAGAGAAAGAGAATGAGAGAGCGAGAGGCAGCGGGCAGAGGAGGGTGAAGCAGCGGCTGAAGGGCTGCGAGGCTCGAGATATTGGTAGCGATCTCGTGGGTGCTGTGCCCCTATATGCCCAGAGAATACGCTATCAGGAGTGGGACCTGTTGCTGACAAATATCTGTGGTCTGGATGTGTCCAGTGATGTACCTCGGACACAACAATGTCAGGATTTCCCTACTCTAATCAACAGGGCTGTGAGACATGAGAAAATACGAACCATTGTTTTTATTGAAAATCTTTGAGTTAACACAAAACCATGGATGTATTATAGCTTATTGACCACACGAAACACTGAGCAGCTGCTGCCTCTCTCTCTCTCTCCCTCCCCTCGCCCACTCTTTATCCGTATACTTCATCCATAAACTATAGCCCTGGCTCAAATGAATACATGTGGCCATTCAATTATAACGACCTCATCCACACTGTCGAGATTATTTAAATATTGAGGAGCCATTACATTGAAAATCTTTTAGATAACAGGAACCTATAATTTCTGTAGCCTACTCCACAACAACAGACACCTGAACGCCTTTTTCTCGTCTTGCGTTTCACTCTCCACACCGCTGTCTTCGGACAAAAAGTCACATCCTGAGATCGATAATGTTGTCAGACATTTTTAGTAACAATCTGAGTCTGTCAGTACCAAAACAAAATCACTTTTATTGGACAAAAACCAAGGATGCACAATTGCCCCATTAGGTTACATTGTAGCTCAGTTCATGCCGGCCCGTCATTGCGATCTCGCTCAATACTGGACCAAATTCAAAGATTTTTGGTCACATCAGTCTGTTAGACATAAATGCATGGGGAAATGGGGCCCAGGTTGAAAAACACGGTAGTTACCCTTTAAGTAGTGCCTCCTAATTAGTGCAGCCTGAACTCCCATTGCTATGTCTTACAGCCTTCCTTTGTTAGGTCACATGACACACTTTTGTATCAATTAATATGAATTCCTTAACATCGAAAGTCCATAAATTACCTGTATTATTAATGCACACTTTAAATTAGGTCTGCTCCCCCTTACTCAGATTTATTTGACCTCACTATACATGTAAAATTGTAATTACTAGATATTTAATTGTGTACCTGCAAAATGCTACAAATGTTGGTGATGCTTAACTGTACAGTAACATTAAATGAGCACACACCATGCCATAAATGCCATGTTGTCTCTTTTTTAAAGAGCCAGTTTAGGCTTCTGTATAACCTCTCTTTACATACATAACAAAGTTTCATCACTTTTGGCAGACTTTAAAGGTGATGGATCTTAAAATGTACTGCTTAATTCACATAAAAGTTTAAAGCGGTCATTCACTGTTTAACAAAAAGGTTGTGTTGAAGAGAAAATTTGAAGAAGGAAGTTAAGATGTACTCCATAAACCTCTGCCAACTTTACAGGGAGTTGTAATTTCAAATAGGGCTGGCACAAATAATCAGTACAGGAATATCCTGTACTGTCTAGGTTTGCTTGCAATTCGCAATATTGATGCACCAAATATTGATGTCTTTATTAAAGGTAATGAATACATTTAGACATTTAGGCATAGACTTCAAGTTACTTTTTTTGGATTAACTTTAGAAGAAGTGACACTTTCAAAGTATTCCTAGGATGGCAGGAGACGTATAAGGTTTTCAAATATAATTTGTGTAATATCAGGTCAACGGCTGACAGTTGATCTAATATTACACTAACAGTGACTCAGCACTGGAAAAACATGCTTTTGAAAGTGCAACAGAGTGAAGCTCTGCAGCTTCTGCAGCTTCTGCAGCTTCTGCACTTTCTGACGGCTTGTTTTGCAATTTGTCAAACAGAGGCACATATTTGCTGTGTCTGTGAAGATAAGCGACACCTAAGTGAGTTGCACTGTAGTGGAAGACTCCACTGCTGCTGCCAGCTAAAGTCTTCCTGCATATTGAATACACAGCTGTAATGAGTCTGTGTGGATGATGCTCCTAGCAGGATGAAGCACAGCACAGGTCACAGTAGGCTGCTGTTTTAGTGTGTAGAATTAAAGGAATACTGAGCCCTTGAGGAGAGATGGTGATATTACATTGTGTTGATTTATGTTGATGAAGTTCCTCTTCTTCTTCTTCTTCTTCTTCTTTTTTTTACAATTGAACAATTGGATCTTTTTTTCCCCGCATTTGTTGCATTTATACTACCTAGGGCTGGGCTATGTGGTTAAAATCCTTATCACAATATGAATGAGGATAAGGATATTTTCCAGTAACAATATGCCATGATGTATGGTATGGCAAATTTAAGCAAAATCACATATGAAATAATCAAACTAATGTTCAAAGCAAAGAACTTTGTGCAAAACAACAAAAATCAGTAAAAGAATTTTCTTTCTGCAACCTGTTTTTAATTACAGCTTGTTTTGAATCATTCATTTGGACACAGATGTTTCACGATCAATATCTTGATCATATCATATCAATATGATAATACTGCCCACGGACAGAGAGGGACACAGGGAAAGAGAGGACTTGGGATAGGAATACTACCATTTAGCTTTCTTCCATAATTTATTTCTCATGACTTAAGTTTTCTGTCTATCATGTGTCTGCAGGGATCCTAACAAACCAGTGCCACAGGACACCAAATTCATCCACACCAAGGCCAACCGCTTCGAGGAGGTGGCTTGGTCTAAGTACGACCCCTTCGACCAGCTGTACTTGCACATTGGCCTAAAGCCTCGTATCCGTGACCACTACCGCGCCACCAAGGTGGCCTTCTGGAAACACTTGGTGCCCCATCTCTACAACCTCCACGACATGTTCCATTACTCCTCCACCACCACCAAGGTCACCCCACTGGATCCCACCCAGTCCAATGGTAAGAGGTCCGGCAGCACCGGACGGCCTCCTGTATCCACCGCCCACATTGACGGGGACGGGAAGGAGATGGGCCCGCTGATCATGCCAAACCCGAGAGATTACTCCACAGAGCTCAGCGTCACCATTGCTGTAGGAGCGTCACTGCTCTTCCTCAACGTCCTGGCCTTCGCAGCTCTGTACTACCGCAAGGACAAGCGCAGTCGGCAGGACACCTCCCAGCAGCCCAGTCCCCAGCGTGACAGCAAAGGCAACAACGTGAGCCACACCACCACTGTAGACGAGACCCTGTCCCAGCAAAGGAACCAGTGTGAAGCCCTTCACAATCCTCTTCATGTCTCGCCCAGCTTGGACTACACACTGAGCCAACGGCGCTCCCCTGACGACATCCCTCTGATGACCCCCAACAACATCACCATGATCCCCAACTCCCTGATGGGCCTCTCCAACATGAGTCCATACAGCACCTTCCCTGCTGGTTACAGCTCTGCAGGCCTGCCAAGCACCCACTCTACCACTCGGGTATAGCCTGGCTGGAGACGGGAGGAGAACCGTGACGTACATAAAACATGGAAATGTAAAGCTGTATTTAGGATGTGTAGGTAAAATAGGATTGAATATGTTTGTTCTGTCTTTTCCAAAGGTGTACAACCGCCGACATCCTGCCTTTGCTCTATCATAATAGGAAGTCTAACTGCAGAGTCATTTTATAATAATCACTTTCAAAGGCAGACAAAAAGAGAAAGTGCATTTCATTTTCCACTTTGGCTTTTTTGGAACTTTACCTAGCAAGAACTTAGTATAATGTTTATACAGTTGGATTTGTATGGGAAGCTTTTTCTTACTCTGTGATATCGATTTTGATCTCGTGGAACGAAGTGACATTACTCGTGGTGGACAGTGATGAGATCTGGGAAAAGCTGAAAAGCAGTATTATTATTATTATTATTATCAAGCTATTTTATACATATTTCTCATCGTACATTGCTTATTATGAAAATGTATTTTTACTGTAATTACTTTTAAATGCCTTGTAACTCGCTCATATAAAGAATTACTGTGGAATCAAATTGTACTCAAATACTGGTCACACGTGGTAAAAATGTCCAGTTTATCTAAAATATTTCTATCTGGTAGTGCAAAATATAGCACTCCTCTGTGTGTGTGTGTGTGTGTGTGTGTGTGTGTGTGTGTGTGTGTGTGTGTGTGTGTGTGTGTGTGTGTGTGTGTGTGTGTGTGTGTGTGTGTGTGTGAGATGAGAAATGCGCTACAAAATGTAAATTTGGCATTGTTTGAAATTAATCATTTAGTTTTGCATTTGTAGTGTTGTGTAATCTATTGTAGTCTATTTGAGTATCCTTGCTACATTTTTGTTTCACATGTCTTCAATTTTGCTTAATACATTGTAGGAATATAACTTCTGCTTTACTATAAAAGAGAATTACTTAAAATGTGTTTTCCTACTCCAACCAACTCATGGTTCTTATGGCTTGGCTTCTTTGTACAGAATAAACTTAGACCAACATTTTATTTGTCGTTTGTTTACGAATACTGTAAGGTCTTCGGAAAGATAACTGTAATTATATTGTAATTGTATGTATACCAACTCAATAATTCACATTTAAAGGGAGTTTGATGAAACATACAGATTATTGCTCCTACTCAAAGTTGTTTGGACCCTGTGCATACCAAGATATATGCAGGGGTCAATACTTTACTGAGTAGAAATGATGGACATCAAACTTTGAGATTTGATTTCTTTGAACCTATCATAATGTTGTTTAATCTAAATGAGACAACTATTAAAAGATTTTTGGAACTAAAGATGAGTCTTGTTAAAAGTTGGGATAATGTGTCTACAGAGTTTAAAAGGATACTTATAACTGTGTGAAATGTAGTCCAAAGCTATACAGTGTCTGGGTCAGGGTTGAGAGTTGAGGTTAAATTAGCCTCAGTGTGTGCCTCTCATGTATGCTAATGCATGAGAAACATCAACGTCTGTTTACAGGTCATGGAGAGTACTACTGCATATGTGAAACATGTTGCATCAAACTGTTTGTGGCTCCAGAGGGAGCTGATAAAAAAAATCTTATAAACCGGATAGTTCTACCAACTGAGCTATCCGGGCGCCATGAAGACTAGAAATTTAAAAATGAAAAAAAGAATCTGGGGGTGTGGAGTTAGAAAGAAGTGAGTTTACCAAACCTCTGCATCCTGCTCCTCCTCTCTGCTTGAGGCTAGTGGCTCTAGGCTACATTAGCCACTACTAGCACACCCAAATTTCTGACTGAACTGTCTGCAATCAAGTGGCATTGACCGGTAATGTAGGCACCAGGTTTTAAGAACAAGGAAGAATGCAAGGGATAACAGAATAATGCTGTGTAACTGACATTGCTGAGTCATTTTACTAACTTCATGACTATTCTCTACTTTTGCCATTGTTACATTACGTTTTACCCTTTATCACTGTATGTAATTGTCACTTTGGTCACAGTGACTGCTGTAAAAGTTATATTATATATTGTAGATATATATATATATACATATCCAATTTTATGTTTATCCAACTAAAGCAATCTTAATGTTCCACTCCTGCAGTTTCAGGGTAAATCTTAAATTTTTTTTGGAACACAGCGCCTGGTTGCAGTTTCCCCAGGCTTCAAACATGCAGCCAGCAGAGCCTGAGATTATCATGAAAGACAATCAAACACGCAAGCAAATAAACACCCTGTTGGAGAACAGCTCAGTCCTCCCTTTACTTCATCATGCGGTAAAACAAATACTTTAGGCACTAACCATGGTAGGTTATTGCCACTTCATTTATTTCTTACTAAGCCTGACGTGTTTTTGTCCTCCAAGTGCTTGTTGGTTTGTTTGATGCCTGTTTGTTCGTTTTGTTACAATATAGCACACATTACCATAACAGAGATACGTAGAAGCTGGTGCAAATATTTTCACAGGCCCCCTCCTCCCTTTATAAACACATGCATATTACCACTTCCAGTACGTAAATATTGGCGAGTGTATCTATCACAATGCAAACAATTATAAAAAGGACTCAAAGATAGAGCACTGTGCCACATCACGTATACATACTGCATACACAGTCACATACATTGATACATAGTACACTCACAATGTAGTCACTGCTGTCCATGGTGCTGATCATGATATAGGTACTGTTTTATATGTGATTATGCAAAACATATATTGATGTATGTATCCTAATATAGCATTTGCAACCTATTTGAAAGTGAGAGAGTAATGTGGTAGTTCAAAATCAGTTCATGCATTAACTTATAACTGTTAGGCAGTCTTATTAAGTGTTACCAAATAATTCATAATCTGAGCTGCTCTCATCCCCGACCACCATCTGCATCAGCTTTTGTGGAATATAGTTTATTCATAAATGAATGAATTGCTCCCTTTGTGTCACCCAAGACAGCTAGCCTCTTAAACTTGTACTCCTACCTAATTCCGTCCCTTGATTGTCAACATTATTGCTAATTCAGATCTCGAAAGTAAAGCTGACAACCATTCTATGCTCTCACATACAGCACCAAGGTTAATTAATGCTCCTCATCTCTTCTCTCTCTCTCTCTCGCTCTCTATCTCTCTCTCTCTCTCTCTCTCTCTCTCTCTCTCTCTCTCTCTCTCTCTCATGGCTTTCCCAGAGATTTGAAAAGCATCATTCCTCTCCGCTCTCTCCCTTTCTGATTTATCCTTTCTACATACTTATTACTTGATGTGCCATTGCTCTGGGTTTTTAAGAGAGTTACAGACTGTAAACTCAAACCAAACAATTTTTTCCAATCCCCAAGGCTTTTATTTTGTGAACACACCATCTTAAGAAAAGTGAATTTATGTTCAACAACAGATCAGTCTTTCAAATGGGCTGATTTGTAAGGAGACTGTTATGTGGATTATCTGGCCCAATTGGTGGAAAGGCAGTATGTCTGTAGCTCCCTTAGCAAGTGATGGTACCTTACAAAGTGTAACATTTCATTGAAATGCAATATTGTAACATATGAAGGGATCATCAATGTATTTGTATAATGTTGACTTATGTCTTGTTTGTCATAAGCCTAAAATATGAGGGGCTTCTCCAAAAAAAGAAAAAAAAGATAGCATGGTGTTTTCTCCTGCTCCACAGTCGCTCCTTTGTACTGAACCCAGCTTTGACATCAACTGGGTCAAACATGAGGGAGGGAGGGAAGGAGGGCAGCAGCTGGACCCGACCGTCAATGTCACCCTTGTTAGTCAACTTCATCGATGTCAGTCACTGGCTTTTCGATTTATTTCACTCTTTTGTGTGTTTCTGAGAATGCTGCTATGAGGACCCTCAGACATGTTAATAGTATCTTGCTGACTTCCAGCATGTGTGTGGGCAGACAGACAACACATGCATGTCGACGATAAACAGATGAACTATTGAAAGTTAATGAAATGTACCCTACAAATCCACATGTGCACTGGTTCAACACCTCTGAGGTGAGAACATGTAAAACATCTCTGGACTGTTGTGTTAATTTATTTGCAATGTGAAAAACTGCAACTTTGCCTTTACAAATGAAATGTAAATTCTTTTTAGACTCAACTGATTTAATCTTTAATCTTTGTGACTGTTATACTGTCTAAAGAATACATGCAAATTACTAAATTACCCACATATTGTAGTGTAATCAGAGGATGTAAAAAGCTCAAATACAGTAAATACCAAGAAAAAATTACTCATATTAGAATGTACAACCCACTTTCTGTCCCAAGTTCTGAACCAATGGCTCCATAAATAATGACTGGCAGCTGAAATGGGACTTTGTGACTTTAAGATGTGACTGGGAGATGTGGTCTATCTATTGTTGATGAGACAAAAGCGCGAGTCAGATTCATATAGGAGTGGCGGGGAATAACCTCTCATATCCTCATATCACAGTCACAAAGCCACCCAGCAAAACTTCAATAACCCCCTGCACTTCTTTCTGGACATGGGTGAGTGCACACAATCTTTATTAACTCTTATCATCTATTATTAATGTGATTTGAAAATGTGGATTTCAATAACTTACTAATGTTGCCTTTAATATATCCTTTCTGTCCTCAGACATCATGTTGCCCTTGTGCACTGGGGGCAAGATTTGCTGCAAACTAATCCTGTGTTTCATTTATCAAAAGTACTGTATTTTGATATCCACAGATGGATCATTGATTTATCACTGATTCACCCTTGTTAATTATATATGATATAGTTAAACATACAATTATGATTTCAGAAGACTGAAAACATAACAGCACATGGGCTCAGCCAGGATTACTTGCTTTGCAATAAAGAAAGAACTCCTCGTTACCTCTTCTAACCCCTTTTCACCATACACAAGACTGGAATCAGAGTGGCTGACAGAGATGGGCATTGACTCTCATCATGCCAAGGCCATGCCAGGTCACTCATGTGAAAGAGGTCAGATACTCCCACATGTGTCACGGGTATAAATTAGCAAATTACAATGAGGGCTGTGCACCCAAACAACCTCTGCTAACCTTTTTTTTCTCACTTACATACAACTTTGGACAGCTTTTGAGTCTTGATTGATTATCTGGCATCTACAGTCAATGCATTGATGCCTTTTGCACTGAATTTAAATAGAGGCTATGTAGGTGGCTTTATCACTTTATCACTGCAACCAACCACTGTTGCAGCAGGGCACAGCTGAAGCGTGGGTGTCATCATTTTGGGACTCTAGCAGTCTTCCTGCTGTTACTATTTATACTTTAGTAGCAGTTTGTTGAACTCACAGCATCTGTTCCTCCCAACTAAAATCCAATCATTTGTGAAATTGGCACAAGGGAGGCTAGCTGTTTTATCTCAGGCTAATGTTTGCATGTGTGTTCTTATTTAATGTGTGTTATTGTAATGCTTGGTTTTGATGCAACAATTTACTTAAATCCAAGACAATTTTCTTCCATGTGAGACAATAAAGTAACCATAACCTTAAATTATCAGAATTTTATATTGCACTGAGATAGTTTATATGCACCTAAGGATTTCAAAATGTGTAGCGACAAAACTTTTGAGTGGAGTTATTGTTGTTGGGAAGATATTCAAATTGCCCCTCTCGTTCATTATGCTTCTACCCACACTTGAACACTTGAACCCTGCCCCCGCCGGCATTGACACTCAGTGCCATGGTACCAGTCTTAGCCAGCTGTGGAGGGAGGATGGCCTGAGTAGTGGTATAGAGATGGTCCTGGTGACCCCTCTGCCACCACTGTGTGTGTGTAATGTGGCACTATGGTCTTTGTTTGTTTGACATCGCTGCCCTTTGTTCCTCCCTGATCATGGCAAAGACAATGGATATTGTATCTGCAGCCACAAAGAGAAGCTCTTTCTTCAGGCCCCTGAAGCCAGGGTTTCACCACTCTCTCCACCATCTCTCGCTCGCCTGGTGACGCCTGTGACCGCTGGAGAAAGAGGGCAGGACCAGAGTTAGTAGGGGCTGAGCTGGGAGGTGTTGGTACCAGCAAAGAAACTGCCACATACAGATGAAGTCAGCGCTGGGACTTATTTTACCGTGGCAATAGCTTGTAGGCAGCACTGTATACATCACTGGTTGGCATTGGGATCTCTCTTGTTGTGGAGTACAGGATCAGAAGCAGCAAATGTTTCCGGTCAGGCAGCCTTGGCTTTGCAAAGCCTTAGGTGCTTTCCTCTATCCCATTTCTGCCAATGCATGTATTAACACTGTGGATATTTGCTACCCGCTTCAACAGCACAGCTTACACTGGAAGAAGTGCATGAGATTGTGAAGTCAGTGGTGACTGCTTTTGTTTGGACGCTTTATTGGGATCTGCTACTTGAACTCTTGATTGTCACTAATTTTTTTTTCTGTTGCTTTCTTGCCTGTTGCTGGGGTTTTGGTGTATGCGCATGGATTTGCACACAGAGCAAGGCCTTTTTCATAGCTCTCCCAACAGGGTAAAAGAGTTCCCCACCGTGCCGTAGATGTGTTGTGTGGTTATATGTGCGGTGTGTGCCGCCTGTGTGCTGATGTATTATGCCCCCTCAGGTTGCTATGATTGCTGTATCCGGTGCATTGGGGCAGTGCCCTACCCATCCCTGGTGGCCACCCTGCTGTTCTATGCTGGCGTGGCATTATTTTGTGGCTGTGGACATGAAGCGTTGTCCCAGACCGAAGTCCTCGTCGAGACTTACTTCGCCCGCAATGCTCAAGACTTTGTTGTCATGGCCTCCTTGTGAGTGAAACTTCAATTAATTCTCTGAATTGTGACTTTTGACCTCTCTAGAATTGTTTCATTCTACTGTTTGACCTGACTTCTCCCTGTGACTATCCCAGTATCAAATACTTCCAGTACGTGATCTATGGCCTGGCATCATTTTTCTTCCTCTATGGTATCTTGCTGCTGGCTGAGGGTTTCTACACCACAAGTGCTGTAAAGCAGACCTTTGGTGAATTCAGGAGCACCCAATGTGGCCGCTGCCTCAGTCTGACGGTGAGAACAGGGAGGAGGGACGGGGGGGAGTAAAGAGGGAGGGGAAATGTGATGTAAGTTCATTGTTAAGATGCTGAATACTGGTTTGTTTAAGCTTCTAAGCCAAATGAAATGTTCTTTGTTTCCAGAATCATGAATTACGGTTGATAGCTGATTTAATGGCATCACATTTATCACACTGAAACCTGGGCTACCTATGCCACATCTCTGTGACCTGATGTTCTGCACTTTTTATTTCAACAGTTTATCATAGTGACGTACATCTTGGCTTTCATCTGGCTGGCAGTGTTTGCCTTCACTGCTATCCCAGTCTTCTTCTTGTTCAACATGGAGCAGACCTGCCACAACATCAACATCCTGGCTGAAACAACCCCCAGCATTAATCAGCACGGCTGGATTTGCATGGACGCCAGACAGTATGGTGCGTTGTTCTTATAATGATTGACCGCATGCCCACCTGATGAGAATGCCAATGTATCTGTGAAAGCTATGAATTAGTCATTGGTGGGTGGATGCAAAACTGCTTGTTGAATTAGTTATAAAATATTAAAGATAACTGGACCTTTATGTTAACTTCTTCACTACTGATATGTTGTATGCAAGCAGGAACTAATCATATCTAATCATGATGCAACAATGGTAAGAGATACTTAAGTCATGTCTTCATTTAAGGTCTGCTTCCTTGGAATGCAATGCCAGGCAAGGCTTGTGGATTGACCTTGGCATCTATTTGCAAAACCAGCGAAGTGAGTAGCTGAATCCAATATTTCCTTTCACACACTTCAGAATGTCATATCAGCATTATCAACCTCATATTAAAATTATTGTGCAGAATCAATGTAAAATCTACTCCAAATCATTAATGAATGGGTGTTTAAGCAGACAGTTTTATATAGGCTAATGAAATAACACAAACATACAAGGGATTGGTTCAGTTCTCTAAATATGTACTAAACTAACCTGTGTTTGTCTTACAGTTCTACGTCACCTATGACTTGTACATAGCTGCATTTGCTGGTGCCGTCGTCACTCTCTTAGCACTGGTGAGCAATTACTTTGGCAATTTGCATGCTTTCTAGTTAGATTCAATATTTCATGCAGTGTGTTGGATTTAGTGGCATCTAGCGGTGAGGTTGCAGATTGTAACTGTCAGAATACCCCTCACCCCTCCCTTTCCAAGAGTGTAGTAAAACCCAGGGGACATTCAGCTAACGTAAAAAACACGAAAGGCCCACTTAAGAGCCAGTGTTTGGTTTGTTTGTTCTGGTCTACTGTGCAAAATGGCGAACTCCATCATATATCAAGGGTCAGTTTACCCATATTACAAAAAAAGACATTTAGCTGTATTTATCCATGCAGGTAGTTTGGGTTTTATTTTTCATAAGGTTTTGTCTCTTCGGAGTATTGCTGCCACCCCAATACAATGGAAGTTCATTAAAAGTATTCTTTAGTACTCAAAGCTTTGAAAAATGCAAAAGCACTATGTCTTTTGAGGCCTCGCTATAGAAGGTGTAACTTCTACCAAATAATTAATTGTGACCAACACTGTTCATAGCAAGGTATGTGGATTTTCCAGAGTAAGAGGGACACCTGTCAAAGTCAGTTTTCAATGCTGTGCGCAGTACAAACAAAATTCCAGTCACCATGTTTTGTATCAGGTTTGCAGCAGAAATCTCAGAAATTGATTTCTCAAGCAACTTCAAACCAAAACTACCTGCATGGATAGATAACAATCAAAAATGAATTTGATTAACTTTGTTTTGTAATTTGGGTGAATAAAAACAAATGATTCTAAACACTTGTAGTGCGCCCAATGCTGTTTATAGTTATCACACCACATATTATGTTGAAATTAAAATCAACTTTTTTTCATTTCTATTTTTCCCTACTCTGCGTTGCAGTTTTTGTATCTGGCAGCCACCACCTACAACTACGCAGTCTTGCGGTTCCTGGGCAGGAAAGGGGTCCGCTAAGTTCACCCAGTCAACCCCCATCCTCTGGCTATGAGATGGACAGTCAACACTAGACTTCCATTCATCCTCTGGGAAACAGCAAACCTGGATCACCTGCTATATTATTTCTTTAGACCTAGATTCACACTCAGCAGCAAGCTCCGGCCTCCTCAACAAAGCCTCCTCTCAGAGGATTCTCTTAGCTGTGTTGTTCATTTTCCTCTAGCAGGTTGCATCTCTCATGTTTTTCTTTTTGTGAAGCTTCATTGGTGCTGATGCTGTTGTCAGATTGTGATGCATGACATTTCATGAATAATTAAGAGCAATGACAGCTCGCCTCGCAAATCATAACTGCCTGCACTCCATTCAGTGTTTACTGATGCATATTTTGGTTCTGAATATGATTTTGCTGCTGCCTCATTATCACCATCTTGTGTAGCAACATTGTGTGAACTAAAGCAAGGGAGGCTGAATGTACCAAAGTTCTCTGCATGGGTTGGGTGTATCCTCCCATCTCCCTTCGTGCTTTCACTTACAATACATGTACTTTGCATTCATTCATAATGTATTTTGTTTAAATGCCAATGTGTAGGAGGGAAACAAAGACATGTATTCATTTTTCTGGATGTTAGGGGTTTACTGCTTAAAATGAGCTGATTTATGTTACTGAGGTGTTAATGCGTCTATAACATGCAGCCAGGTGACTCATGTTTGATGTGTAGCCCTGCTACTTACTGAGCTGGGTTGTGTTGTGTGTGCTCATTGTTAATTAAGGCTGATTAAACCAATTAAATCTGAGGTAGTAATTTGTGATTTTATTTAACCATATATGTCAAAATAAAAATTGTATTTCATATAAGCATCTTTGACAATTACTACCAGAAATAATATACCAACACCAACAACCTTTTCATTACAGATTTTTTAACCCTGACGTTACACTATGCCCTAAAAAAAACATTCAGTAGTAAAAAATTGGCTTAAAAACAATACAGAGTTAGGGATGAGGTCCTCAGTCCCAACTGGATTTAAGTCTTCTCCAGCGACATCTTTGTCCCAGTTAAGATTCAGACTCAAGAGCTTTTGCAAAGCAGCCACCACATTTGACCACTTGGTCATGCAAGAACATGGTGGTCAGCAGATCTCCCAGGAGCTTAGCACACACACCACACTGCAAAAATATACTCAATATTAACATTATGCAATGACAAGAGCCTGTCATTCAATATACACTATATATAACCACAAATAGATGGTATGTGCATTATGTTTCCTAAATTACAGAACAAACCTTTAGGCAGTCAGGGTGGCAGGTCACCACAGGTTCACTGAGGTGGAGCTTGATATTTCCAGCAATTCTTTTGTCACAGAATGAACAAACATTGGTATTCCTGCAGCAGAGAGAAAGTGTTCATCATTGTTAACCTTTCTGTACAATCGTTGTGTCTATACCATAACAGTATGTTTATGTTACTTTGTATATCTTACATAATGTTTGAAATTCTAAACTGTGAGACATTACCTGGTCCCATTCTGTTTTTGAGTGGTCTGTTCCTTTTCCTTGGACTTTTTAAATATATCAGATCTACAAGAAAATAGACATCAGCAAACAATAAGATGCATTTTATTGCTCAAGTATAAACAAATATCATATGAAAAACAATAAATGTGAGGTGGTTCCTTATTATAAGAGTTTACTCACGTGTTGGTATGCTCAGAGTGTTGGTTCGGCTTGGTTTCCTCGGGGTGGGATTGTTTTGGATCTTTCAGAGGCTTAGGAGCAGTTTCAGTTGTCGGTGGCTCCACATCTAATGCTTCAGAAAGTTCAATGGGTATGTAAGAGAACTTATCCGAAACAGCTTCAGCATCTGAAGCTGTGACAGATTCAACAGCATCCTCGATGTTCAACTCCACCACACCATCTGCTGCTCTCTCAGGCGTTGGCTCAACACTTTGCTCGACAACAGTGTTGACAACAGGCGCAACTTCGAACTCAACTACCTCTTCAGCTCCGGTCTTTAAAACTGGCTCTGCTGAGGCTGCTGACTCGACTTTACGCTCTACAGACTTAACTGCAGTTTCAGCAGCAGGTTGAGTAGGCAATTCAGGCACGGTAGCTGCCACCAAGTCAGGGACTGGTTCCACACTGACTTGGAGAGCAACCTCTTCTCCTGCTGCACCAGTCACAGCAGGGGTCTCAGGGGATGACTCCACAGCAACCTTAGCTACATCTTCAACATGATGTTGGATAGCAGCCTTTTTTCCTGCTACATCTGTCACAACAGGGTTTTCTGGCGCCACAGCAACCTCAGCTACAGCTTTACCACTGTCTGGGAGAGCAGCCTCTTTTCCTGGTGTTGCATTAACCACGCCACTTCTTTCAGGCAATGACTTGACCACAACCTCAGCTACAGCTTTGTCTGGGAGAGCAGTCTCTTTTTCTGGTGTTGCATTAACTACATTTCTTGTTTCAGGCGATGACTTGACCACAACCTCAGCTACAGCTTTACCACTGTCTGGGAGAGCAGCCTCTTTTCCTGGCGTTGCATTAACCACGTTACTTGGTTCAGGCAATGACTTGACCACAACCTTAGCTACAGCTTTAACACTGACTGGGAGAGCAGCCTCTTTTTCAGGCGTTGCATTAACCACGTCACTTGTTTCAGGCGATGACTTGATCACAACCTCAGCTACAGCTTTACCACTGTCTGGGAGAGAAGCCTCTTTTCCTGGTGTTGCATTAACCACGCCACTTGGTTCAGGCGATGACTTGACCACAACCTCAGCTACAGCTTTGTCTGGGAGAGCAGTCTCTTTTTCTGGTGTTGCATTAACTACATTTCTTGTTTCAGGCGATGACTTGACCACAACCTCAGCTACAGCTTTACCACTGTCTGGGTGAGCAGCCTCTTTTTCAGGCGCTGCATTAACCACGTCACTTGTTTCAGGCGATGACTTGATCACAACCTCAGCTACAGCTTTACCACTGTCTGGGAGAGCAGCCTCTTTTCCTGGCGTTGCATTAACCACGTTACTTGGTTCAGGCAATGACTTGACCACAACCTCAGCTACAGCTTTAACACTGTCTGGGAGAGCAGCCTCTTTTTCGGGCGTTGCATTAACCACGTCACTTGGTTCAGGCGATGACTTGACCACAACCTCAGCTACAGCTTTGTCTGGGAGAGCAGCCTCTTTTCCTGGCCTTGCATTAACCATGCCACTTGTTTCAGGCGATGACTTGACCACATCAGCTACAGCTTTGTCTGGGAGAGCAGCCTCTTTTCCTGGTGTTGCATTAACCACGCCACTTGTTTCAGGCGATGACTTAATCACAACCTCAGCTACAGCTTTACCACTGTCTGGGAGAGCAGTCTCTTTTTCTGGTGTTGCATTAACTACGTTTCTTGTTTCAGGAGATGACTTGACCACAACCTCAGCTACAGCTTTACCACTGTCTGAGAGAGCAGGCTCTTTTTCAGGTGTTGCATTCACCACGTCACCCGTGTCAGATGATGACTTGACCACAACCTCAGCTACAGCTTTAACACTGTCTGGGAGAGCAGTCTCTTTTTCAGGCATTGCATTAACCACGTTTATTGTTTCAGGCAATGTCTTGATCACAACCTCAGCTGTAGCTTCAACACTGTCTGGAAGCGCAGCCTTTTTTTCAGGTGTTGCATTAAACACGTCACCCGTGTCAGATGATAACTTTGCAACAACTTCAGCTACAGCTTCAACACTGTCTGGAAGCGCAGCCTTTTTTTCAGGTGTTGCATTAACCACGTCACCCGTGTCAGATGATGACTTTGCCACAACCTTAGCTACAGCTTCGACAATGTATACTGCAGCCTGTTCTGGAGAACTTTTCTCACAACTGCCCTCTGCAGGTTCAACAGCTGTTTCTACGACTGCATTTGCTGGCTCTGTTTTGGTTGAAGGTTCCTCTTGAGGTTTCAGTTTGACTGCAGGCGCAGCAGGGACTTCAGCCGTGTTTTTACTCTCCTCTGTGCCAGCCGCAGCAGAGGTTTCTGCAACTGGATCTTCCACATGAGCATCTGCAGAGGCCTTGGCCTCATTGTGCTCTACGTTTGACTGCTCAACTGTTGCATCAGCATGTTCTCCTTTGTTTTTTGTGTTGGCAGCTGGTTGCTCTGGATTTTCCGTTGGTGAAGAAACTGGTTGGGCTTCACCATTTTGGATACGTTCTGCAAAATGAACCTCTGCAGAGACCTCAGCAGCCCCGTCATTGTGTTGCACATTCGACTGGTAAACTGCTGCAGTATATTCTTCCTTGTTTTCTGCAGATGTGTTGGTAACTGATTTTTCTGGTTGTGCCACACAATGGATAAGTTCTTCTGTGGGTGCTTGGGGCCTGTAACAGAAGGAGTTACTTATTCCCAATTATGAAAAGAAAAAAAAAACATGAACAAAAATCCCTACACTCAGCAGCAGTTACAGTCAGTAGAGAGATGCTCTTGTGTACTAACTTTGCATCGTCTGTGGTCTCCTTTGTTGATCCCTCAGGCTAAGCGCCTTTTTGTAGCAAATTCAGATTTGATCAACTTTAAACTACTTTAAATAAACACTTTAAATTGCAATCAAAGTCAAATGCTCCATATTGAGATGGTTGAAATAGTCTTTTTTTTGCAAGGGATAATGTAAATGTACAGTTTTACGACAGGTAACACATAATAAAGTTGTCAGCAGATACAACCTTATCAGCAAGGGATGGTTAGATGAATGGCAGTTTCAGAATATGACTCAGTTTCTTCTTTTATATAAGTGACAAATCTACACAAAAAAATGTTGCACAAAAAGTCTGACCTGCATTGGAAGATGAGCACAACAAATCACATAGGACACCAGCATATGAGCTGAGTGGTAAAAAAAGAAGGGGCCAGCTACATTGATTGATGAAGCAAAGCTGACAAATAGAGCCTTAAATGTCAACACAAAGCTTATTTACGATGTAAATATCACCAAACGTGTTGCATTGAAGTGAGGGTGTGGAGATGATTTCTTGAACAAGGAATGTGATCCCGTTACATGCTTGAGTCAATTCAGTCCCAGTTTGTGTCTATTGACTTTGTCGATAATAGATGAGAGACACACACAAATGGATTGGGTCAATTATGCTTGCAATAGCTAAACATCTTGATTACAATGTAACTCTTGAAAGATTGTAAGGTCATGGCCCACCTGCACACTAAAAAAATTAACCATGTGAACTTTTTCATTCATTGAGTGACTGGAACTAATTATTCAAATCAATTGCCATGGTGTTGTCCTCAGAAATGGCAATAGATAAAGATGTATCTTAATCTGTCTAGGAAAGGTACACAATACTCTAATATCAAATGCTCTATATCTAATTAGGTAAGATGGTATTAACCTAAAAATATCCAAAACCAACCAAGAAGGAATAATACATACAACCATGATGAAGTGATATAGAATGATAGTGTAGTGAAACCCTTAGCCTTGTTTTGTTATCTATTTTATAACTATAGTTTCAAGTCGTATAAGCATTGTGATGCAATTTATTGATTTTATCTGAATATCTGTCAAGTTAGACACTTATTTTTGTAACAAGAATTTCAATTATTTTATTTTGAAGACACCGTCACTTAACTTCCGTTTTTTCCGCTGGCTTGTGATGCTAACGTTAGCTGTTTTCATGCTAGGCAGGGAAACATGCGGTTCTGTTCAAACATAACCGCCTCATTTAAACTTTCTGCAACCGACAGACATGTAGTGGCGAATTTCGACTACAGACTGTCACTTGGTATTTATTTTTAAGCGTAAATGTGTCTGTACTGTAGTTAGCTAGCTAGTTTAACGGTTACAAACAGTAACGTTACGGTGCGCGACGTCACTCACAACCACCACCACAGGACGAGTCCGAGTGTCCCCCACACACTACTAGCTAAATTTCGACGACTCTCCAAGACCAGTAAGTCAGTTGATATTTTAACTGGTTTCTCTACTTGTAAACCGAGCTTTGACTGTGACAGAAAGTACAAGGACAGTAACGTTATCATTTTAGTAACGTTAACGTTACCAGAAGTTAAGTGAAGTTGGCAACAACACTCGAAGCAAACATCATCATATCAGAGCTCTTGTTCCACCAATTATTTTCCCACAGTTGACGTTATTTTTTGTGTTTTTAAAGAGCATATATACAGTTTTAGACCCTGTTTACGATTTTAAACTATTAAGAAAATAAGACAACGACCAAGTCTAGACCAGAAATACAAGCAGGCTGCGCCTGGACTAACGTTGGGAAGTGTTAAAACAGATTAAGATTTATTTAAATTAAGTGATGTGAAAAACATTATTCTTTGTGATTATGAAACACATTTGCATAATTAGGCTGATTTATGCGTATCATATTTGTTTAATGTGTTATTCATGCTTGCATTTCCTGTGCTGTCCTAGAGAAAATGCCATCGAGAAATCATCTTGACAAAATTGGGAGGAAGAAGAAGAAGAAATGGACAGAGGAGGCCATGGAACGTGCTCTGATCGAGGTGAAGTCGGGTAGGTGTACGGTGAGACGGGCTGCCAAAGAGTTTGGAGTCCCTAAGTCTTCACTGGGAGACAGAGTCAGTGGACGGGTGACACCAGGGAGTCGCAGCGGGCCAGCTCAGCTTATAACATCTGCAGATGAGGAGCTGTTGGTGGAGTTCTCTTTATACATGTCGAAGCATGGATTCCCACTGACGAAACAACAGCTGGTGTCCTTTGCCTCGTCCATTTATAAACGGCAACATCGGAGGGTGGCATTTTCTAAACTAGGCCAGACCTGGTGGCTCAATTTTAGAAAAAGGCAAGAAAAGAATATAACCATTCAGCCAGCAGACAATGTTGTCCGTGGGAGGACGGTTAGTGTGAGGAAGGAAGCAGTGGATCAGTTTTTTCATTTACTCAGTACTGTCATGGAAGCTCATGGGCTCAGAGACAAGCCTCTTCAAATCCTTAACTGCAACGAGGTGGGCTTTCATCTGGGCAGGAAGAGGGTGATTCTCCCCAAATCTGCCAGTCTGGGCTGCAAGCCAACGCCAGGCTCAAGGGACCACATCTCGATCCTGGCTTGCTTTAGCGCAACTGGAGAGGACATTCCCCCATTTATTATCTACTCAAAGGCATACCCAGGGGGAGTATGTTACAAGACTCAAGGGCCTCCAAATGCCCTCTATGGATGGTCAGACTCTGGCTGTATAAACTCTGACCTTTTCAAAAAATGGTTCCTCAAACACTTCCTCCTACACACGCCAAAGGAGCGTCCGCTGCTGCTGATTTTCGACGGCCACAAGTCTCCCATAAACCTTGAGGTGGTGGAAGCAGCTCGTAAGGAGGATGTGATCCTTCTGTGCCTTCCACCTCATTGCTCTCATATCCTGCAGCCACTTGACGCGGGTCTCTTTGTTCTCCTTAAGCAGCATTTTGCAGCACTTATAGGTGATGGTTGTGCCACTGATACTCACTATGCAGTCAGCAAGAAGGAGTTCTCAGGTGTGTTTAAAGAGACGTATCAGGTAGTGAAGGAGGAGGAGGGTGTCAGGATTGTGAAGGAAGGCTTTAGGAAATGTGGCATCTACCCGTTAAACCACTTCGCCATCAACAAGGGTCATTTAATGCCATTGCACAGCATGGGCCCTGCAGCTGGTCCCTCCTTGTCCACATCAGCACAGGGGGTGCACGCTGTAGGAGACGTCATAGCTGCTGGACCCTCCTCCTAACTCATAACTGCTCAAGACTATCAGTCAGTCATCAGTACATTTGAGGAAAGCGAGTGACTGCATAATTTAACAAAACTTGGCTAGTTCTGTCATTTGAAATACACTCCAGCTTGAGTATTGTTCACCACCTCCTCCAGCTTCCTTGCAGAGTGCTCTGTTTGTCAGCTCGCCAGATGAAAGGGGTGTTGATATTAATTACTTGTCAATGTTGTGGTCAAAGGGTTTTTAATGGAATAAGAAAGGAAAAATATATTTTCATATACACAAAATGATGTTTTATTTTCTCTAAGATGTCTCTAATTCTTGCTTTTTTGTAAAAATATTGGACACTTTCAGGCCCCTTAAAATCATTTAAATGAAACAAGCGGAGACAGAAATAAACAGTTTTTGGTTGAACTGCTCCCAAATCATATTCACATTAAGTCCATAACCTGTGACAGAGGGTTGAATATAGATATTTCTTCATTTCAGGGGATCACAAGCCAAAAAGATTGAGAACTACTACTGTACTATAAATAAACTCAAGCTCTGTCATTTTGTCTTGTGATTGATGGCCAGCTAGCTAAGCAAATTAACACTAAGCAGTAGGAATAGAGACAAAGTTGTGCTTGATTTCTATTTTAGTGGAGTAAGCGGGAGGCTATTCTGTGAGCTAGCTTGCTAACTGTTCTGGACTGATCAAACATGCGGTTTAATAATTCAGTGTGTATTCAGCTAACATATTCAACCATGAGATAAAAAGGAAATATTTAAAACTAAGCCACATTGTCAAGTGTTATCTTGTTTGAAACTCTCCATAAAAGTACAATGTGAAAATGTAGTTAGATGTTGAGGTCTGGCAAGATGTATTATAGTCCAGTATCCATGCAGAAGATTTGCAAAAAAAAAAAAAGATGTAGACATAAAACTTATTCCTAAGTTATTTCTTACTTGTGATGTTCAGGCCTCCTGTGAAACAAGCTGAGAGACTGGAGGGGTTATATATATATATATATATTTTTTTTTTTTTTTTTTATACTGATATAGAAGGAAAACTATAACATCTGACTCAATTCCATTGTGAATCATATCCCTTTGCTTGAGTATTCTGAATGTACTTGGCCTATTCTGTACAAAAGGAATTTATATTGTGTAAAATAACGAAGAACTATTGAGGAATGTTGAGCCAGTTTTTTGATTTGGGGAGGGGGGGATTTTAACGCAAGTGTTCAAATATTTTTTATTCACATAGAAGAATGGACCCTGTATGACCTCAAGGAGAAAATAATGCAGAAAAAATTTAAATTGAAATATATGAAATATTTTTGCATCACAAATGTGTCCATAGGCTTAATAATTTACGTGTGTGTGTGTGCGTGCGCGCAACATATGATGTGATGGAAATGCAATAGGTACAGCTGGCAACAATACACAGGCAGGCAACGTATGTATTAATAATTGTGATGTTGATGTAATTGTTAGTATTTAGAGATGATGCAGACATCTAATGTGATGAAGAAAACTTGCCACATGATTCTGGAGAGAGGCAGAATTAGTCACACTATTCTTTGTTACTGTTACGTATGTACCTTTAGTTTTTTTTCCCAGTAATTCCATAAATTACTAGAGATAAAATTCTATATTGAAGAAAACTGCTGATTTTCATTATTCTTGTTTACCTTACGTAAAATTGGTATATTATACAATCTATATCTTTTCCTTAAATAAACTATTGAGTAGTGTCAAGTCACTCAAATTGTTCAAACTGTAAAGATGAGAAAGTTTGTAATTTGTGTATTGGTGTTTGATGCTAGTGTTTTTACTCTCAGTGTGTTCTGAGTGACAGTGTGTGTTATCTCAGTGAGGATTGTGCATAGTGTTTGGCTGCACTGAGCCTGTTTTGCAGGTGATGTGAACGGTTTAGCTCAGGTGACTGTTGGTAGTGCAGACTGTAGTTTAAGTTTTGCACATGTGACTCCAGTTGTGCCCACTGTCGTTTAGCAATCAGAAAAAACTGCACTGTTAAGGTATGTTAATATCACAGGTGGTGATTGGTGCCTGAACCCTTTATAGTTTTTTGTATTCACTGACACAACCGAGTCAACTTCAAACTTCACTTTGACCTGCAAAATGGGTCATGGCAACACATTTTATAACCCCTGCCGATGTTGCAGGGGGTCTAATATTTAAATATTACAGTTTATTTTTTTTTGTAGCTTTATTGCATTTTTCAACCCAAAAACTAGTTTGTTAACTAAATCTATAACAGAAATGACAATTGATACATTTTATTTTTAAAGCTATAGTGCACAACTTTTTCATATTAATGAACGTCAGTTACATTCAAGCCATTGCCAAATGAGTTGATACAAAGCTAATTAAGCCTATCCGCTCCACTCTGTATTTCTCAGTATGGCTAGGTTTACAAAATGGTGTAGTCCAGCGACATTCGTGCGCAGCAGCTCGAGTGACGTGTTGTACGTCACCGCTTAGAAAGGACAACGGCAGCGTTCAGCTTTGGAGACAAAGAGGTCATACAAATGACAAGATAATTACCTCTTCTGATGAGTCCATCATGTTTTTTTAATCCTTAGTGTCCTTGATTTGACGGGTTAAACACTACTAGCAGCTGTGTGGAGGAGGGGTGGGGGTGGTGAGTGATCGCTGAAGGCTTGTATTGACGACAGTATTGTTGCCATTACTTAGAATTCCTCATGGGGGCGACAGAAACTACTCACTATAGCTTTGAATATTATGTCATCAGATCTCACACTTTTACCAGTGATTTGTGCGACTGATGCATTTTGTTTGGTTGGTTTTCTTGCTTGTACTGAAATGCCCAGTACATTATTTTTGAACATGTTCAAAATAAATTTAATCCTATCAAATGTGAGAAACGCAGCTTTCAGAAGCACTGCCACTGAAGCACTTGTGTTGAAAATCTTCCACTGCTACAAAGCATTTGAAATATATATATATATATATATATATATATATATATATATATATATATATATATATATATATATATATATATATATATTGTAGCAGTGGAAGATTTATATAATAACAACATCTGTTGGCCAAAACCTTGATATTGCATTTATATTAATCGATAGATTAACAGTTAAGTCAGAACACAAGTGGTTCTACTGCTTTAATTACAGATATCGCCGCTTTTATTGAACAAGAGAACAATCTCTTGTTCAATAAAAGCGGCGATATCTGTTTGATACTTACTCAAATTTCTTGGCTGTGGACAGGACGTATGAATTTTGTTTGACCAGAGCAGGTTTGATCTCCACAGCGTGGTCCGTTCTGCAAGACCGAGGAAGTTGTGAATTTGCAGCATCTTTGTTGCATCATTTTTCTCAAAAAGTCAGTGCTTGTGTGTAGTATAACTAGAAAAGCTAAACTAAACCAAAAAGGCCTCAGACATATTAGTAACAGTACAGTATAGCACATCAGTAAAATGCAGGATAGCAAGATAGCATTAGATTCAAATTTGTAACAAGTTTTTGTTGTTGCATCTTAATCGCTGAGAATACCTTGCTTTGTATTGCTCTTCTGTTTCCTCTTGTGCCTTTTTGATCCAACAGCTATCATTCTTCAGTGAAGTCCGCACTTTGGTGGTTTGAAACACCTTGTACCTGTTAACATCTACAACACAAACGCACCCTTTTTGTCAGTGCTGGTTACCAAGAATACTTGTATACCATTTTTTACCTTTTAAAAAAAGATGAAATATTAGATTCAAGTGTGACTTACCATTTGACATGATGCTGATATTTTCTCAAATCTTCAGCCTGATGAAACTAAAGATGAAAATGTTCAAATTCATCACAGGTTTGTTTCATAAGTTTCCGTGCAAATAAAACAGGAGTCATTGCATATAAAACTGTGATATAACTGCATTTGCTTCCTTGCTGGCTTCTGTCCATATTCTCCCCACTGACTTCAGACCTGTTCAGTGACCCAGCATCTCTACACAATCTGTCATACTGAATTCCGCAGCAAAACCACTCTGGGTGTAAAAGTGACACTGAAGTATTTATCATTTGTTACAGTACCTAGCCATTCTGAACAACTATGTTCTGTCGGATCAGAATTTGAAGCATACGCTTTCAAATTGTACATTAAAGGTGCTCTAAGCGATGTCACGCCGTTTTTTTAGGCTACAACGTTTTTTTGTCACATACAGCAAACATCTCACAATCTGCGAGCTGCCTGTCCACTGACGGTCTCTGTAGACAGCCCAGGCTCCACAAAAACCAACAAAAACAAATTGTGCCAACCTGCACCACGAAACATAACAAACCAGCCAATAACCGACAAGATGGATTTGGGGTAGGGGGTTGGGGGGTTAGCGCGTGGAAGCACGGAAGAAAGGGGCGAGCTAGCCTCGTTTTGTTTGAAAATACTTCAAACGTCAACAAGAAGTGCCGTCACCCAACATCGCTTGGAGCACCTTTTAAGATAACGTTTCTTTTTATGCTTTTGTCAGTGCTCACCACATTTTATGTTAAAACCAAACCTGTTAAAAAAATGTCATCCTGGAGTAAACAATATCATCCTGACAGAGTTGTGTAATAGTGTTCTTGCATACTAGTGTCCATATTTTCCATCCTCTCTTTTGCTCAGGATCTTAACCCTCCCTGTGTTTATAGTGTCATGTCCTACACTGCATCTTGTCTGTATTCACTTTGAGCTCCTCTTAACATTTTGACCTGCACTTAGTGCTTTAATCTTATGTATAATGAATCTCATGGGAGATGTGCCAGCACCAAATAACCAGATCACATCTATTATGCATAGAAAATAAAAGCAATTCTGACTTTGTAACGAGCCCTTACACCGCAGAGCCAACATGAAATCAGAACTAGTGTGAAGTCCATTCTTGCACCATAATTGTGTTCTTACCTGTTCAGGTCAGCTGTGTCAGCGTTGTCAGAGCAGATTGGCGTCGAGCCTCTTCTGGGTCTCTGTCTCACACAGGCAGGCAGGTAAAGTCACTTCAGCCTGATCCCCCACCCCCTGTCATTTCAGATTCCACCCCCTGTACATCTGAGGTGACATTCCTGGATGCTGCTGTGCAGGTTAATCAAGTGGGTGGGTGGGTTAGTTCTCATGACAGGTTGAAATATGTTTTTGCATTTTTCTCCTCTTGGCTCCACAGAAATATTCTTCACAAACATGCTGTTCCAGTTGAGGGATACTAGTAAACAAGAGAGGCTTGTTATTTAATCAACTTCCTTATCAGAGAATTTCAGTATCATTCAAGCAAAATGTGCATCTTCTCCAGTAAAACTGGACAGCACCAACACACTTGAGTCTTTTCTGTGAAGTCATTTTACATTTAATCAACTGAAATGTTCAAAGTTTGGTCGGTGTCTTATTCAGATTATCTGAATCTGATCTGGATGGACATGTATATCAAAACCTGCAGTTAAAATGATCTGCGTTGCTGGATACAGAGGTAAGTGATAAGAAATACTAAACTCACCCTTTAAATGTCCCATAAAAAAATTTACATTTAAAAAGGCAATAGCACACATTATTTTACTCTCACGCCAACTCTCACTCTCTCTCACACACACAGCAACCCTTTAGTAAATTATTAAGTCTATATACACATTTATGATGCAAAAATATTTCATATATTTCAATTTACACTTTTCTCCCTGAGATCATACATGCTCCATTCTTCTATGTGAATGAAAAACAACATATTTGAACACTTATGTTAAAATGCCCCCCCTCCCCAAATTAAAAAAACAGGCTCAACGTTCCTCAATAGTTCTTCATTATTTTAGACAATATAAATTCCATTGTAACAACTAAATAGGCCAAGTACATTCATAAAATATTTGTGTGCGTGCGTGTGTGTTACTGTATGAATAAGATCACAGTACAGTTTTATATTACTTGAAGGAAATCCCAGTCACACTGTTAATATTTTGTTTGTTTTTACCAGAAATTCTGCATTGTGTCTTCACTGTTCTGGGTTTTTTTTTTGTGGGAGCATTTGCACTTGAATTAAGCACACCTTTTAGACACTATTTGAGGAATCTAGCAGAACCTCCTCTGTTTGTTTTCCTCCTTGAATCTCAGCCAAAATCTTCAGTAAAAATTCCTACACTGAGATCATCAAAGTGATACATACTGTACAAAACTGACATGGTGGAATGTGTATTGCATAATGTACATTGTGGTAAAGAAACAGAAGGGTACATTCTAAACTTTTCTGTATCTGTAAAATGCATGCCATTAAAGTAGGAAAAGGAAATAAATAATTTAAAAAAATCTATTTTTACTTTCAAATCTGAGACTGTCCTATAATTTTTACTTCACAGCTGAATTAAAATATAAACATTACATGTTGCACAGTGTGTGTGCTTTGTCTATTATGTTTTTAAATGTATTCAGTTATGATTCTGATTTTCAAGTGTGTGTTCCGTGTTTTACCTGGTTGCAAGAAGAATCTCCCCTTTGGGACAACAAAGTTCAAGTTGAAAGTTACTGACAGTTTAACAGCATTGTTTTTCTGTGGCCGTTTTGGTTTGGCTGTTTACGCTATAATTTATTTCCATATTAGTTTGGAAAACTGGCCATAAAGATTTGATTTTATGAGACCTCATCTTGAGATATTTGGACTGGCCTGAAAATTCTATAATTAAAACAATTATTGTCTGTACCTATTAAATCTGTCCCCAGCCTCTTTCAACCCAACCCCACTGTATACCTCAAATGTGTAGTTTAGCTTACACGTAATGTTGAAATGTGACCAATACAGTCTTGTAAATCTGGCAAGCAGGGTTATTATGCAGCCAAAACACTTTCAAGTCATCCAAATTACTCAAAACCAGAGGCAAGTTGAGTTTTGATGCATCATCTGATAACCATCTGTCCCCTACCTTCCTCACTATAACATTGCAGATTCGTTCATTCAATAATGATTATTTAGTTGGTAGATTTCTGAGTGTTTTCTAATTTCCGAGTATTACAGAATGCATCTTTTTCACACGCAGGTTCAACCGGAAGTTCTACCGGAACTCGTTGTATCGGGTCTTCTTTTTAGTCGTGTGGTAGCAGCTAAGTAAGTGTTTTTGCTCTAAAATTAAAATTCTAAAATGCCCATTATTTGAATGTTGGTTTACTTTAAATACAAATAACTTTCTATTAAAGTTGTGTTGGCCGGCGAGAGGAAATAGCATTGTTTTCTTCCTAAACAGCGTTTTAAGACTAGGTTAGCATGCTAGCAACTTATTAGCTGCAAGTTAACGTTAGTGACCAACTGGCTAGCTTGTGTTCTCTCCTTTATCATTAACTTGATCAAATAACGCTTACTGACATATATGTAATGTGTTGCCTAGCTTGTTATTGGATGTGCTTCTTTCATTTAGCTAGCTAATGTTTGACAAATGGACACATTAACGTTAGTTGTAATTCATGCCTTAGTTGGGAAATTGGTCATTTCAGTAGCATAACTTATTATCTCAGTGTCTCTCAACTGCAATGATAGAATCATAAAAGTCGATGCTCTACACAACGAGCTACGTTACCACACAAACATACTATCTGTAATTTATAAGGGATTTTACACTTCCCCTGTACACAATTTGTGTATGGGTGATTTGTAGGTAGTTGACTAGAGTTTCCGTACGTATGGTATGTTAGATTGAAATTAGGGGGTCTGCTGCCTCAATATTGACAAGTCTACAGTCCAGGCCAAAAGTTTAGACACACCTTCTCATTCAATGCGTTTCCTTTTTATTTTCATGACTATTTACATTGTAGATTCTCACTGAAGGCATCAAAACTATGAATGAACACATATGGAATTATGTAATTAACAAAAAAGTGTGAAATAACTGAAAACGTCTTATATTTTAGATTCTTCAAAGTAGCCGCCGTTTGCTTTTTTATTAATAAGGGAAAGAAATCCACTAATTAATCCTGACAAGGCACCTGTGAAGTGAAAACCATTTCAGGTGACTACCTCATGAAGCTCATTGAGAGAACACCAAGGGTTTGCAGAGTTATCAAAAAAAGCAAAGGGTGGCTACTTTAAAGAATCTAAAATATAAGACATGTTTTCAGTTATTTCACCCTTTTTTATTAAGTACATAATTCCACATGTGTTCATTCATAGTTTTGATGCCTTCAGTGAGAATCTACAATGTAAATAGTCATGAAAATAAAGAAACACATTGAATGAGAAGGTGTGTCCAAACTTTTGGCCTGTACTGTACATGATATTTGTGTCAGGAGCTGCCTGTTTTTCCCACTCTGTAATTATTCTCAGGTCTTGGTGTGCACTGTACTGAACAACTTGACTTGGTTTTCAGTTCATGTTTGTCCTCCTTTCATGTGTTCCTACAGCAGACCCATCAAAGATGACTACAGCTGCAAGACCGACATTTGAGCCGGCGAGAGGAGGCAGAGGTAAAGGAGAAGGTGGAGGTGATTTGAGTGCCCTGTCCAAGCAGTATTCCAGTCGAGATCTTCCGGGTCACACCAAGATCAAGTACAGGTCAGTATATAAAACATGAATGCATTTGGGTTTTGGGTTGTAATCAGTGTGTTGCTGAGGGCACTGCTGGCTGGTTAGACAGGCACGGATTTACATCTGGTACGATACTGAATCATCCCAACTGCACCTGCTCATTCTGAAGGTGGATATATGCTGCAAGCAAAAAAATATATATATTTTCTTCACCAAATGTTCTCCCGCCCTCAGGCAACCTACCCAGGATGCCCCAGAGGAGGTGCGTGCCCGTGACTTCCGCAGGGAGCTGGAAGAGAGGGAGCGTGTAGCTGCACGTGATAAGACCAGAGAAAGGGGACCAAGAGGTTGGTCTTTCTGCAGATATTAAACTTTTAGTGGACCCTTATGTTATCTAAAGTGTATACCCATGAGAAAAAATATGAACATATTTTCAACATTACAAAAGCAACTTTGTGCAAAAGCAACGGAAAAATTTGAGAATTTACATTTTCCATTTCAATGACCCTAATTTTCCAGATCATACCACATCATCATCATCATCTTCATCATCTTCAAAGAGGCCCAGACTGGATCAGATCCCAGCGGCCAACCTTGATGCTGACGACCCTCTCACTGATGTAAGTGCTTGCTTGTTAGTGGACACGTGGTGGGGATTTGCACTCATTAAGCTCCCTCACCAATGATGCTTGGTTGTTTTATAGGATGATGAGGACGAGGACTCTGAGGAGGACAGTGATGACGACGACACTGCAGCTCTTCTGGCAGAACTGGAGAAGATCAAGAAGGAGAGGGCTGAAGAGCAAGAACGCAAAGTAAAGTATCATTTCTGACTGATGTGTTTGAACGGGGCTGACAGCACAATTGGCAAATTAAGACACAGGTTACATTCGAGAGCAGGCAAATGTTACCTAATTTTTTTTTTTTTTTCCTTCTTAGGAGCGGGAGCAAAAGGCAGAGGAGGAGAGGATTCGCATGGAGAATATCTTGAGTGGCAATCCACTGATCAATTTGGCAGGGCAGCAGCAACAGCAACAACAGCAGCAGCAGATTACCCAGAGTCAGAGTACCTTCAGAGTCAAGAGAAGGTATCTCACAAACCCACACATTTATGCACAGCATGAGTGTTGTATTTGAAGAAAAATTCTTTCTTCACTTTTGACTAACTATCAACAATCAATTTGTTAATATCTTTCTAGGTGGGACGATGATGTTGTGTTCAAGAATTGCGCCAAAGGAGTGGACGAAGCACGGAAGGAGAAACGCTTTATCAATGACACGCTGCGCTCTGAGTTTCATAAGAAATTCATGGAGAAATATGTGAAGTAGAGGAATTTGTGTCTGTTAATTGTATTGTTTTTCTTTTTTTTAATTTCATTTCTTTGGTCCTTGCCCTCCTGTTCTCCCTCTGTCCCAAGACTGATAGATGGCATTCAAATACCTTCTGTATACAAATGCATTAGTATTTGTACAGTCAACACATAACATGTTGTATATAAATGATTTGGTGATTTACAGATGTTAAATGCGATTCAACATCTAAGTCTCTCTGTTTTTTTTTTTTTTTTTTTTTAATATTAATTTCAATAAACAAAGACTTGACAAAGATTGGCGCAGGAATTTATTCAAGGAAAAGTGATGTCATTATGGAGAATGATCTCTTCACAGCTTTGTTTTTCAAGTATTCTACCTTATGTATCTTGTTTGTGGTTTTGAATATATCTATTGCAGTTCTCATTGAGCATGATCATAGTCTTAACAGACTGGGTGTTTTACATTTATGTAAATACTAACTTATAAACCTTGGGAAATGAAAGCACTTGAACAAGGGACAGGATATTCTACCACAAAATTAGAATCCCAAGTAAGTTTTCATTTCAGGTCGTCTGCCCTAATATTTTGAAGCAAACCTCATACTCAAGCTATGAACACATTGTCTTGTGGAATTTTGTGGGGAAGAAAACTTCTCTTTTATACTCCTATGTACCCATACACTGTACTTATTGTCTAATAGCCATTGTGCTATGTAATTACCAACATAACCTGATGCGATAGTACAATACATACCTATGTTCCAACATGAATATAATTTAGGCTATAACAATTCACTTAAATTATACTCTTCATCATTAATGAAAATGTTGGGATAGACATTTCAAATGTTTAAAATGCTCATATTCAACCTTTAATATAAAGGAGACATGTTTAGGAGTTAGCGCAAAAATAAGCAACATTAAACTAGATTGCAGTGAGTGCGGTCTTTTTTAAACTATTATAGCAGAAAGTAGATAAATATAACTGAAACAATGAGGTTACATAGATGTGGCATTTATGGGGCAGGGTACGGGGAGAATGTGCAAAGATATGTACGTATGATGTTTTCCTCAAATTGTTCGAAAATATGTTATCCACATTTTAAAAGTATAGGTAATCCTTTCGAAATATTGCCCACCAAATGTCTGTAACAGCTGTTACCAAGAGCAGTGAAGGCAGCATGCGACTAGTCAACATTCAGCCGGCAGGGGGCGCGCTTCTCCAACAATCGCTCCCTTGTGACAGACCAACGCAGGGATTGGGAGGCTGCTGGGAAAACATGGCAGCTTCCTTTTGTTTGTGCGGATTTACTGTACTCCGAAAGAGGATTTAAAGACATTCTTCAGTGGATAGACGGATCTCCGTCACATTCTCGGTGTTCACACTGCCAGTTATCCAAACACTTGAAGCAGGAGAACATGGAGAAGAGCGGGAGCATCGACAGTTTGGGCTCGAAGCGCTCCTCTTCCCGACATCCAAGTGTTGATTCATTGTCCAGGTAGCTAAACCCACCACAACACTTTGCGTTTTTAACCTAGCTAAAAGTTTGGAAACTGACAGATGGCTTTATATTCATGTGTTGTAAGTTAACTTGTCTAACGTTAATCCTAATGCCATTTTTATTAACGTTAGCTACCCTTCAGAAGTGACCTGTAAACCACAAAAAAAATGTAATGTGGTTAACACGCTGCCATGAAACGACCGGTAAATTAGGGCACCATTTAATGACTGTTGTCATTATGGGCTAGGTTATTTGTATTATTATCCATTTTTAATCAAAAGTTCGAATAATCATTTACACTGTGAGAATTTAAACAAATGGCCATCAGGAGTTATCATCAGAGTCCAGAGTAATGTCATATGTTTGAATGTCTGACCAACAGCTAAAAACCCTACAGTAGCTAACGTTATATTATTGACTGACTAAGGTGTCCATTATCGAAATTTCCTAGAGCCCAAGGTGACGCCTTTAAGTAACTTGTTACTCATACTTACTCAGTCTGACTAACGGATAAAAATCCCAAAAATTGCTACTCAACCAGTAAAAACCGAATACTATTTATTCATTATTGTTTGTTATTTGGCTAATTATTTATTCAAATAACTGTTTCGGCACCAGTGAAATGGTTACATCCATAGATATAAAACATATATTGTTTTATATCTATAAAACATATCTTTTTTATATTTATTGTTACACCCTACTGGACTTTTTTTTAATCGTCTGTCATGTTATCTCTGACCAGTTCTTCCACCTCTCGATCTGACCGATCTGCCCAGGCCAAGCCACCCTCTGGGATGTCCTCCGACTCTGTGGCTACCTCTGCAGAGCTCTCTCCAGAGCTCAGGGTTAGTAGCATGCACATAGTTCACTCACATTCTGCTGCTTCATTAATAACTAATAATAATGAGTGAAGCATGACTCTCCTCTTTTCTGCACCCTTCAGGTTAAGTCCAAAACTGCTGCCAAGGTATGCCATCTCGTGAATTGCATACTATCCAGCACATCTCTTTAAATAATAATAATAATTATGATTACCTTAGCAAATGTCATGGGTTTGGGTCAAAAGATTGCTCCACAATCATGGCTAATGAATGTAATGTCCACAGCAGGTGCTTAGAGATTCAGACAAAGAAGAGCCACAGTTACTTCCAAATGAAACCGTGCAAGACATGGGTAGGTCCTCTCTTTGCTTACATGCATTAAAGGCAAATTAGCTTTTTTTTCACATTAAAGTTTTTAATATATTTCTTGTTCTTTGCTAAATCAAGATTCTTTTTCTTGTTTTATTTTATAGCCCAAGATGTCACCTACTTCTGTCCTTTCATTGGCGCACTGAGGGGAACGGTGACAGTTACCAACTACAGACTTTTCTTCAAATGCATGGACAGGGTATGCTTCGTGAATTTTCCAGAAGCACTATTAATATTTTTAAGGAATCATTCTGTTTTTGTTAATGTGCTGTTGGCTTCTAGGAGCCAGCATTTGTGCTGGACCTGCCCCTTGGGGTGGTGAGTCGTGTGGAAAAGATTGGAAGTGCATCAAGCCGTGGTGATGTGTCCTACGGGCTGGTTTGCAAGGTGAGTAAAATGTGGAAATGGTCTGGAATAGCCACACTTGCACTCCGATGTTTACAGGCTACAGAAGCAAGAACCTCCAGACAGTACAGTAAATGGAAGCTATACAGTGCACAGCCTAAGACAAAGAGGATGAACCTCCTCAAATCTCTGCTGTGTACATTATACTATCAGAATTCATAGTCCTTAAGAAAGAGTGAGTCTATGAACAAGCTCTACATTATGTCCACAATAACATACTGTTACCGAATCTAGTTGCTTTACTGCTATGAAATCATATTTACATACAGCTGTTGACCCCTGAGTTTGACCGTGACCTGCTGCTCTGCCTCTCCGCAGGATATACGTAATCTGCGATTTGCACACAAACAAATGGAGGACACACTTAGGAAGTCCATTTTCGAAGTGCTGGTGAAATTTGCGTTTCCTGTTTCCAACGGGCTGGTGAGTGATTCTCAGCCACACTGTCTTATGTCACTGTAGCTCTGCACCGGCCACCGATGGATGAACTTCTCTCCCACTCTCCACAGCCAATCTTTGCCTTTGAATATGGGCAAGTCTTTCCTGAAAACGGATGGAAGGTGTATGACGCTGTCTCTGAATACAAAAGACAGGTATTTAAAGGACACGGTCCGACTGCTTAGCTTAATGTTACAGAAAGCTTATGACATTTGTTGCTGCTTGTGTGTTTTTAAAGGGTATACCCAATGAAAGCTGGAGGATAACAAAAGTTAACGATCACTACGAGGTTTGTGACACCTACCCATCGACTCTGGCGGTGCCTGTCAACATACCAGACGAGGAGCTTAAGAGAGTAGCTGCCTTCCGAGCAAAGGGAAGGGTACCTGTGAGTGACTGGTCTTCAGCATAAATCTAACTGTCCTGTGCGCCTGGATTGCTGGACCGTATGTGGTCATTTTCTGTTATACTCTGTGTGTAGGTGTTGTCGTGGATCCATCCGGAGAGCCAGGCAACAGTGACGCGCTGCAGTCAGCCCATGGTTGGAGTAAACGGGAAGCGCAGTAAAGAGGATGAGAAATACCTGCAGGCGATCATGGATGCCAATGCTCAGTCCCATAAACTCTTCATCTTTGATGCCAGGCCCAGTGTCAACGCTGCTGCCAACAAGGTTTATTAGATGAGTTTTTTCCGGAAAAAACTATAACTATAAAATGAAAACCTTCATATAGGAAGGAAGCTCAGGCTATCCTTGCTAAACGGATGAACCATCTTATCACCCACCCTGTCTCCACCTGTGTTTCTGTCTTCAGATGAAAGGCGGTGGTTTTGAAAGTGAGGATGCGTATCAAAATGCGGAGCTGGTGTTCTTAGACATTCACAACATCCACGTGATGAGAGAGTCCCTCCGCAAGCTGAAGGATGTGGTCTACCCCAACATCGAGGACTCCCACTGGCTCTCCAATCTGGAGTCCACTCATTGGCTCGAACACATCAAGGTACTAATGCATCACTGTGGTTGCGAACTGGAAGAGGAATTAGGTAAAAAAAAAAAAAAAAAAAAAAAAGGAAGATGAGCCAATTCTCAGGCTCTTGACCAAGGTGTGTCTGTGTGTGTGTGTGTGTGTGTGTGTGTGTGTTAGCTGATCATGGCAGGAGCGCTGCGGATTGCAGACAAGGTGGAGTCTGGGAAAACCTCCGTGGTGGTGCACTGTAGTGACGGTTGGGACCGCACAGCCCAGCTCACCTCCTTGGCCATGCTCATGCTAGACGGTTACTACCGCACCATTCGCGGCTTCGAGGTGCTGCTTGAGAAAGAGTGGCTGAGCTTTGGTCACCGCTTCCAGCTGGTAAACACGTTTTCATGCACTTTTGACGTTTCAGGGAAACCACATGAGGTGTGACGGCCTTTCCAGTTGCATCTCTGATTGTCCTTTTTTTCTATTCTTTAAGCGCGTCGGTCACGGCGATAAGAACCACACAGACGCAGACCGCTCGCCTGTTTTTATTCAGTTCATCGACTGTGTCTGGCAGTTGACTCGCCAGGTAAGCAATAAGTGGCACCGATATGTGGAAAATTTCTTCAGGACATGGTTTTTAAGGACATTAATGAGGCTGATTTTATTTAAGTTTCCTGCAGCCTTTGAGTTTAATGAATACTTCCTGGTAACCATCCTGGACCACCTGTACAGCTGCCTGTTTGGGACATTCTTGTGCAACAGCGAACAGCAGAGGTTAAAGGAAGTAAGAGCATTTTTTTTTTTCTCAGCATTTCATGGAGCTGTTACACAATGAGACGTTTTAAAGTAAAATATTGGGGAAAAGTGTGGAGTAGAGAAGTTTGTTACTAGGGTGGAGGTCATGACAACCACACCTTTTTATTTTACAGGAGGTTCCCAAGAGGACCGTGTCGCTGTGGGCTTATGTAAACAGCCAGCTAGAGGAGTTTACCAATCCTTTGTATGTGAACTACTCCAACCATGTGCTGTTCCCTGTAGTCAGCTTGCGTCACCTGGAGCTTTGGGTTGGCTACTACATCCGCTGGAACCCTCGCATGAGACCTCAGGTATGTCGAAAAACCTGTCTCTAGTTTAAGGCCTGCCTTTATTGTTTTCAAAAGAAATTTCACTCCATACGTGTTGCATTTTAGTAGTTGAACTAGTAGTTTATTACAGTATACGGAGGTATTTAGAAACCCTGAAGGTATGATTTTCAATACCATCAAAAATACACATGCTCCTCTTTCCATTAAACTGACAGATATGCTGTATTGAGGTGATGTGTTGTAGTGCACAGCAGGTGCCAACAGAGGTCAGTCTCTACTGATGGAATAGGCAGCTGAGCTGAAAAAGGTTTGGATGGGATAAAGGACTAGTCACAGGACTAGTAAAAAAATAAAATGAAAACTGCCTCTGCTCCTGTTTTGGAGTATTTTGGGTTTAGCCCCGATGATGAAGGTGAGCCAGCCAACACGTACAAAGCTGTGTGCAGGATTTTATTCAACGGCCTGTCTGCCACTAACACCCACACATCATCTCTGTTTGATGTCCACCGTGTGGGTTAATTGTCATCGGGTCCTCCAGCAAGAGTATAAGGAAGAAGGTGCTTATTTCCTATGTATTCATTAGAAGAACAAGAATGCCTTTATTTATCCCAAGAGGGGAAATTCACAATTTTCACTCTGTTAGTACAGTTGCACACACATTAAACACAGACTGAATTACAAACATGCTCAGGACCTATACATGCTATCACACTAATGGAGAGATGTCAGAGTGAGGAGCACCCCGAGCAGTGGGAGGGTTCGGTGCGTTGCTCAAGAACACCTTGGCAGTGCCTAGGAGGTGAACTGGCTTCTCTCCAGCTACCAGTCTACACTCCGTACGGGGACTTGAACCAGCGACCCTCCGGTTCCTAACCCAAATCCCCCCGTACGGACTGAGCTACTGCCACCCCCATATACATACCCTGCATATTCTACAGTATGAGCCATAAGTATTTAAATCCAGCAAGATCTGTCTGAGAAGCGTATTCGATGCACAGCATTGTAGGCTAGACAATGCCGTACATGCTACGATGACTTCCATCAACAGCAGCTCAGCTTTTACGGTTTTTGTTTGTTTGTTTTTTAACACAAATACCATCTACCGTGGTGAAATTTCAGGATGGTGCAAAAAAATAGATTGCGCCCAAGTCTGACACGTTGGCTTTTATTTTGCCAGGAACCTGTTCATCAGCGCTACAAGGAGCTGTTGGCGAAGCGCGCTGAGCTGCAGAAGAGAGTGGACGAGTTACAGCGAGAGGTGACCAATCGCTCAGCCTCCTCTTCCTCTGAACGTGCGGGCTCCCCCACACGCTCCATCACTCCAGTGCAGACCTTTGTTTGACACACCTTTGACCCTCACGGCGGTCGCAGAGCTGAAACCTACCTGTGAGAAGGTGCCATACAGTAGTAATCAGTAGGCCACACCTGGCGCCACGAAAGGACCTGTGTTCCAAACTGGCTCTTTGGGTGACACATACCATGTATATACAGTTCCAAAAGTCTGATCTATTTGCACCTCTCACAGGTGATGTAGAGTCTGCATGCAACAGAAGAGGGTCTGACTCAGACGGCTTTACTACAGCCATATTGTACTCTTCATCCATGGTTGAGAGGACATGTAACCAGAATAGTGAGTACTGTTTAGCATATCAACCTACCTACAATCAGTGTTAATAGTTTTGAAGTACACTAAAATATGACTCGGGTAAAATATGAATGCCTTATACACTTTAGAACACTCGCGTCATTCCTCTACACTGCAAATGTTTAGATTTTGATTTGAAAGCAATTGTGAAGATACGTTACTGAAGAACTCTAGTACTAACACCAACTAAATGGCTCGGGAGTTGTTAAATATTCAAAAACCTAGCTAAAGGGCTGTAATGTTAGCTTCTTCTAATGTAAAAGAGTGCATTA
Source organism: Perca flavescens (assembly GCF_004354835.1). Classification (NCBI taxonomy): domain Eukaryota; kingdom Metazoa; phylum Chordata; class Actinopteri; order Perciformes; family Percidae; genus Perca; species Perca flavescens. The sequence goes on from NC_041343.1 coordinate 13,336,135, forward strand.
AAAAACGTTTGCAGGTTATCTTTACAAGTTAGTGCTTTTAGATTTTTGTGACCAAATATCCATGTTTTTTTTTTTATGAATACATAATGTGTCATGTATGGTATTCCTCTCATGGAGTGATTTAGGTTTTGTAAGTTTCATTTTTCTAACTAGTTATTTATTATCCTTTTAGTCCAGACTTGTATTTATGGCTCATGAACACATCTGTGTCATGTCATAAATTGATTAGGGTTGTTTCCATGCAATATTAATAAGCGACACCGAATATGCAACAATTCATTAGTTGAAGTTAATAGTCTATTACTTAACTAAAATGTTAATATGTGAACATTTCTTACAGATGATTTTAAAGCTAGAATCAGCCAATATTTTTTTTTTTTTGGGAGCAGAATGTGTTATAACTAAAAATTTGCTTTAGTTTTTTTTTTTTTTTATTCTTCAGTTTAATGAATATCTGTGCCTTGCTCTGAATGATTGGTTGTGAGAATAACATGATAAAAGTGTGCACCGTTTTTTAAGGTGAAAGGGTGAATACAGTGTTAGTTAGCCTTTCCACTGCATATTATCTATCTATCTATCTATCTATCTATCTATCTATCTATCTATCTATCTATCTATCAACACAGGACTCAACTTCATTATGGTTATATTAGTGTGGTGTGAACACAACAACCTCCAGTTTATTTCTTGGGTTTAACTATAAGTGTTTTAAATAATAGCAGAACCACAATGACATTAGCAATAATTTGGGGTCCAAGCTGGAGCCCTTTTATCTTTGTTCTGAATGAATCTCTCAATTGATCTGCATCTTTGCTATAATGGTCTTCTGCTCTGCTCTGCTAATTCTTTTGCAACTTGTCCTCAATTTTCTACCCTGATCATTGCTGCTTGTGGCTATATGTATCTTTAATTATTATCCATATTTTTATGACCGTGGGCTTTTCATAAGGAAAAAGTGCTTTTTTTATTAAGAATGAAGTCTGAAATTTACAGTGTGACTGTGCTGGAGGGTAAAACTAGAATGCAATGGCTCTGAAAACATTAACATGGTCATATTCAAGCCTCTCATACCTAAATATTAAATAACTAGCCATAAGTTTGGGTTTAAGACATTCTTTAACCGTCAGCAGGCTTATTACATCACTTAAATTAATTCATGTTGCCACTTAAATTGCATTACTCTCCCTTTAAGAATGTACAGCTATTAAAGTATGATGTTTTTTTCCACACAATTTAAGTGAGGGTGCCATGCTGTATGCACTTCATTGCTTCAATACTGAAGTTGAAATTGATACAGCAGGCAACAGCAAATGTCAAAATATATAAAAAATGTTTAATATCAATTAAAATGCTAATATTATGTAGTCAACCTTTTGTGAACTTTTGGGCTCTTTTTTGTGTGTAAAAAAGGATAATGGAGGAAACCCTGTTTGCATACAGTATGTTGTGAAAGTTTTCATAGTGATCCAGCAAGGTTATTCCTTTTCCTGGTTGTATTTTATTAATTAACAAGCAACTGATTCCAAGGGGTCACACAAAGACATGAGCGAGAAAACAGAATTGAGGGAGAAATGCAGCATGCTAAAGTGGACACAGTAAACATAAGGTTTAGTTGTTGAACTGAGTCATGGGGCGGGAAAAAAAAACCCTGATAGGTTCTTCTTTCAAAGTTGGATTTACCCACCCCTCATGTATAAGTAATGTAATATGTAATACAGCTTCTGATATCACACCACATGTTAACGCTGTCTTTTAAGTATTATTTTTTTTCAAATAACAGAATGATGCACAGAATTAGGCACCAAACACAGTTATTCAGGAACCCCCTCACTGTATGGAGGAATCACTGAACACATAGAAAACAACAGAGCTAGATATGAATTACTCAACCCTTCCATAACCTCATTCTGACAATGTTGATTGAAATGTCACACAATGTTCAGACCATAGACTGTAATTAATATTAACAGTCTATGGTTCAGACCTGAGATCTAATCAGTTGGAATAAGTACTGAGTTACAAATGCCTTGTTAGTATGATACTGAATATCATATATAGAACATGATCTTGTTGGGCCGAACTAGTATAAAATCTCTGCCATACACTGACTACATTCTATATAACATTATACATAATATAATTCTACTAATACCCCTAAACAAATGATGAATCAACAGAGATGTTGCAAATGCATCTTGACTTGTGATTATCTTGTGACTTTCTGGAGCTCCCGACAATCTAGGGCCCCGGGACCTTAGTGACACTTCTGCAGCATGGTTGACTAAACTGAGATGCCATTTCTGAACATTTGTAGAAAATTGAGAGTTTGCAGACTTCAAATGAATTAGGGATAGGGCTTCATTTGAAATGATGACTCAGTAATTACACATACAAATGCATTCACAAGGCATAGGTGGAACAATAACATTGGTGTCCAGTGCCGTTGTAGTCGTGACTTCAGTGTGATTAAACTATTTAAAAACTACACAAGTTAATGACATGATTATACAAGATGTGAAGTTTTGTTGAGTAAATCAAGGCATGTGATTGGCTCTGCGCATTTCAAACTGTGAATGCCGCGGACGGATGTTGTGTCGCGATAGGTTTCCTTTCTTCTTCTGGAGCCGTCGACCACTTCCGGTTACATGACGACGACGGCGTTGATACAAAAAGAGCGAAGGAAAACAGGAAAATACCTTTCTTGGCGAGAAGAGCGTAAACTTAATATAAATAGCCAGATCTATGTTAACGGGTTGCTTTTATGAAGGCATAACTAACTATTTATCTCAAGTTATTATGGTTGGATAACGTATGAGCAGTGAAAGATCACAGATATTTGGAGTTTATTGTTCTTCGCCTGCTCCCTCCAGCTAGCGTTAAGCTATTACTGTGTTGCCCTACGCTAACGTTACCTAGCCGAGCTAGCTAACGTCAGCTAACACTGGAACCTGTTTGTGTGTTCTTAGTTCTGAATTAGCAAACAGCTAGAAAGGAAATAGTGCCGTCAATCCGTTCAGTTTGCAGCTGGACTCTGCTAACCTCTCCTTGCTCGGTGACATTAGTTGGGCGAGAATGGCAACATCGGCTCTGTACGCCTGTACGAAGTGTAACCAGCGGTACCCCTTCGAGGAGTTATCGCAGGGCCAGCAGCTGTGCAAGGTAAATTAATGTGTGTGTGTGTGTGATCGCAGGCAGGCTCGGATTATGTAACATGTATCCGTCCAACCTAGAAGCGCTAATACAGAGACTGTAATCTTGTTTAGATCATTCTGCACGACGGTCCTGTTTTTTAAAAGAATAACGTTATTAACGCATTCACCACATCTTTACCTGCTGAACAGGAATTGATAACACATTTGAGGCTCTACAAGAGCAACACGTTGACAAGTATGTACACCGATGACAATTCTTGAAAGTATTTTTTTATGTAAAGAACTATACTTTATGGTCATCGATGTACATACTTGCCAACTTGTTGCTCTTGTAGAGCCCCATATGTTGAATTTCAGCGTACAGCTGTGGAACAGACATTTTTTTTCTGTAAGAGAAAGGTGTTGTTGCCAGCTGTTCCTACCTTTCTTTAACGTTACTTAACTGTCTGCGCTGAATCATATTTTTTCATAGCAGGGAGGTTAGGCAAAATGGACATTGCTATCAATCTGTAAACATCATGAGAGAAGTTTGACTATTCAGAGAACTTTGATTAGCACAGGACAGTTGAAGCACAAGGTCTACAGATGAACACTATAGTGCCATTACAGTTAGATTTCTCTATGTTGTCATTATTAAATATTTATATTCACAGTGTGTAGTTAGGGTATGAAGTGTGTACATATTTTAATCTTTAAATTCGTTATCTATATTAATCCTTAAATTGGCTTTCTTTGCCTTTTGTTTACAATGCTTGATTATAAGAGATGTGCACCAAAAAAAATCCTATTTACCTGTCCTATAGCTGTGCAAATGGCAAAAAAAAAATCTTGAATGCCACCTAAACTTATCAAACACTGGCTCTGGTCAAGTGTGCTTATTTTTTCCACACTGCCCAGCCCTACTGCAATAATGTGTTAGGTTGACTGAACATAATCAGTTAAAATACATGGTAGTCTTCACTGCTTGTATACACACACACATATAGTCAGATGTAGGTATTTCCACTGATGTAGCCAAGAGCAATAATCATCAAGGTGTGTTGCCATACAAAACAAGTTATGATGCAGTCTTGTTTGTGATGTCTGTTGTAATAGCACAATTACGCTCATGAGAACATTTCTTTGTTTTGTTGCCATAGGAGTGTCGCATCGCACATCCAATAGTGAAGTGCACGTACTGCAGATCTGAGTTTCAGCAGGAAAGGTGAGATATGTGCTCCTAGTGATACATTTCAGCGTTTATTTCTATTATTTGTATTAATAGTTAATGTCATGTGTTTTGGATGTAAACCCATGTTTATTCTTTACAGTAAAACCAATACAATCTGCAAGAAGTGTGCTCAGAATGTCAAACAGTTTGGAACAGTGAGTAAAACGTTTCTCTGGTTGTTTACTGAAACCCCTTGAACTCCAATTGTATTTATCGAGTTGCACTAGTCTACATTCGTTTATAGTCCATCATGTGTAAAAACACTTTTAACCCATTCTTTTGTCCATCTTTACAGCCCAAACCCTGCCAGTACTGTAACATCATTGCAGCTTTTATTGGGACAAAGTGCCAGCGTTGTACTAACTCAGAGAAGAAATATGGACCTCCACAGACATGTGAGCAGTGCAAACAGCAATGTGCTTTTGATCGTAAGGAGGAAGGCAGGAGAAAGGTACAAATCTTACACACATACAGTCCGATTTGACAGTGAGTGTGTAACACCAAGTCTTATCAATTACTGTTTCCTACTTGTCTTACAGGTGGACGGGAAACTGCTCTGCTGGCTTTGTACTCTGTCCTACCGCCGTGTCCTGCAGAAGACCAAGGAGCAGAGGAAGGGCTTCGGCTCCTCCAACTCCTCATCTCTGAACGAAAAAGACCACCACTCCAGACCTCACCATCATCACCACCAACATAGACACAGCAGCTCTAATCACAAGTATGTCCTCTGTTGTGTCACAGAATAGAGAAACGATTTGTGTCTGTTTTATGCTATTATATGTAGGGCTGTGACGGTATGAATGTTTTTTCTCACCGTGGTGAAAAACAATGTATCACCTCCGTATGGCGGTTAAGTTTCGCCTAGGGTAACACCTAACACACTGCCAGAGCGGAGGCTCCGCAGCACAGCAGGCTAGCAGCTGAGCAGAGAGAGAGAGGGCGACTCGGTAGTCCGTTAACTTGCTGCTCTCTCTGCCAATATTAGCAGCTCTGTTTTAACAATGTTACTCAACATGGTGTTTTGTCGGGATTAAGCTTTGAGCAGAGGGAAACTCTACTAGCTACTAGGCTAATTTATGTAATGTAAGTGCAATGTTAAAACACTGCAAGCGCTATGCCGTCCATCTCGGCTGAGAACTAAGCTTAAGTAAGGAGCAACTTAAGTTTTGTTTCTCCAGAATCCCTTGAACATAGGACAGAAGACCGTCAATGACGATATCGGCGATGACAGTTATGATGTCATCACTGCGGCAATGCGGTTATCGCCCCAGCCCTAATTGTATGTTTCTTTACACGAAGCAATGAAAAGCAGAAAATTGGATCTAGTCAACTGACGGCTAACTTATCTTTCTCAGACTAAGTGGGAGCTTGAGTCCTGAGCAGGAGCAGGGACTGTGGAAGCAGAGGTAAAACCTTCCTTCTCATTTGACCTGCATAATGAATGTATATCAGAAAACATTGTATTGATTGTGTTTTTAGGCCCAACGTTGTACATTGCCATTTTGATTTTCTTTGCAGCCATAAATCGTCTTCAATCCAGAAGGAGACTCCAAAAAGAAACCAAAACTGGAGATGAAGCCATCCAATGGGGACAGGTATGATAAGTGATAAAATTGTTTACATTTGTGGTTATATAAAAATGGTCATTCCTTGTGGAAATAATCCCGCCCACTTTTTTTTTTGTTAACTACCTATCTAAGTACTGGCCTCAAGCTCTTTCCTTTCTCCCATCAGTAGTTCCATCACCCAGTCGATGGATTCTGGAGGAACGGACAACTTCATTCTTATCAGCCAGCTGAAAGAGGAAGTGATGTCACTGAAGAGACTTCTGCAGCAAAGGGATCAAACCATTCTCGAGAAGGACCGAAAGGTAGGTTATCAGCCTCGCCTGACAAAGTCGCATCACTGTTTGCTGCTTGTTAGACCTATTGATTGTTAATTTCTCCTCTAGCTCACAGAGCTCAAAGCAGACTTTCAGTACCAGGAATCCAACATGAGAGTTAAGATGAACCAAATGGAGAAAGCGCACAAAGAGTCTATGGAGCAACAGCAGGTAGGAAACTACATTATGCACACATGACATGTCAAAAAAATGCCCACCAAAGTAAACGTGATAGTTTTCAACACCACACTTGGTCTCCATTTTTCTATTTCCACCATCGTAAAACATCCACCAGCTAACTAGTGGTGTTACAAAAATTGTCAGCAGCTCAAAAATTTTCACACTGTATCAGTTTGTAATGGCACTTTGGTGTGTTGACTAATATATACTTTATATTACTTTATTTAGTTTTTATACATATTTTTTTGCATCTAAAGAGGTAATGTGGGTTTGAAGAGGTTTACTGAGTCCAAAGGTTCTGATGTGCAGGTTTCAAGTAGGTGTGGTAATATAATCATTACTAAAGCATGTCTTTTATTTTAGTCCTGCCCATCCCTGATATTCAGTCACATCAGTTCAAATACCATCTTTTCTTTTTATAGACATATAGACATAACCTCAAGCAAAACTAGTCCCATCTAAATGACCGTTCCTGAGATTTTTGTTTCAAGTACACATTTCATTTGTACTTGAAGCCATATTGTATTTCAGTTGTCTGAATATGCAAACATCACTATTGGAATTTAAAAGTATCTTGCATGCACCTGACAGGACAATGCATGGGAGTACACACCCCATTCTCTGTCATTTTGCTGACTGATCTGTAATCCCTAATATTGTTAGAAACAATTAACATCACAATTGTTCAACACGCACTGTCCTGCACACCGGTTCCATCTGAATATTGCATACAGTAGCATTTTAGTTTATATGGATACATAACATTACTCAGGGGGCATGTTGGAAAAACGCTGCATGGCGATCCTTATCTGTTGTTATCTGTGATATATTCAGAAATGCCCACATGATTTCACGTAGGGGTGTACAATGTATCCGGTTGTATAGCTATCACTATTGGGGAATACTTGCTTAAAAATGTTACATTAGTATCCGGACCCATATCATGTTTGTGTGTCATATATGTGCTAGGGATGGTTCACTTGTTGCATAAGTGTGCGGTCTGTTATGGATACGAGGCGTCACTTGGGCCATTTCCTGTCAAACTCTGGTGTTATTTTTTATCATGGTTGCTGTTTTGTAAGTGTGACTCTGACTGACGTGTTCCCTATGTTTGATGCACCAAAGGTGTTTTTTCTACCAGTTGAAGGGAGTGCGTGTTGGGCAAACCCCCCAGTTTGTAGCGTCGGATGAATGATGAGTACTTAAACGCTTTGAAACCGCAATGTCCTAAAGCCAGCTAGTGTGTTTGCTGCCATTCAAATCACAGTCAAGATTTCACGTAAATTGCGATATAAATGTGCATTGCGATTTCACAAACGCCTCAACTAAGGTGTTAGAAAGTTCAGAACTATGCATCTAGTTTTTAACACCGTTTTATCATTTTGTTTTCACAGGGCAAGAACAGGGAGTTGATGAAACAAGTGGCTGCCCTCTCTAAAGGAAAAAAGTTTGACCGGACAGGAAGTTCACTGCTGTTGCCCTAACAATAGGCCGGCCAACGGGTAACAACACAGTGGCTTCATTGTTGTAACACTGTGAAAGTCTCCCTCCTGTGTTTCCTCATTGCCATCAACATCAATTACTTCTCAGTTGGTAACGTTAGAGACCATGTTGTACATGGAAGTCAATTGTTGAATCAAAGACACCTTTCTCTAAATGTCAGCATATTTTAGATATTTTATGGTGACTTTTCCACTGGTTCATAGGATGTGACTTTAAAAGGAGTGGAGGATGGAGCCCTCATTTTTAACACTGCCGGGCCAAAACAAAAAGCATGGTGTGCATATGTGGATTGCATTCTGTCAACTTAATGTGTCCACCTAATTTTTATGGATGTCATGCAATTTATTTATTCAACTGTATTTCTTAGCTTTTTTATTTCCTCACAACATACTAAGAGAATATCCCACATTTTGGGGTTTTCTTCAATAGCAATTAGTTATATTTTTCTAAATGTATGTGATTGTGGAAGACAAGTTCTCCTTAATGGAGATCCTGCGCAACTTTACAATGTATGCAAACGTGGGAAGGGTGACCACTGAGCTACTGCTCAACAGTAGACAACCCACTCAGTAACAATTCATACAACAACCAATGAACACTTTAAAAGGCTGTCTGACAGAGAGACACATCTTGGCTGCCCTCTTTTTCACTGTGTGACAGCTGTAGTGCTTTGCTGTTTCTCTTTAGTGGAACGATTGTAATACTGCATGATTTTACTGCCAGACACCGGTTGGCATTGTGGTCGGACTTCTTCTTTTCCCTCCCTTTTAATTAGTTTTTTAAGAATCACTTGTAAATGTATTACTGGGGTCAGCCAATTGTATTTAAACTATTGCTTGTATCTGTTTTAGTGAGTACAGTATGTGTATGGTAAGGCCAGTTGAAATTAACATGTCTGTAGAAGATGCTTTTTAAAGGAACACACCTATCACCTTGCATTATTGGGCTGGTTTCATACTGTGGCGTCCAGGATCACTTTTGTACTTTTTTTCCAAACCAAGTGTTTTAAAACTATTAAAACTGGCTAAACTGTTACTGTATGTTGGTTTTTATTGACCATATAAGTTTAAGTTTTAGATGTTTAGGACCTCCTATTGTTATAATAGTATGAAATATCTGTAATGTAGATGTCCGATCAACTTTCACTTTACAACCACATTATCTCAGCTATGATGTCCCCAAGACCTGATTGAACTGATGACATAATCTGTGAGGTAAAATAACAGTTTTAAGTATTATCCTATTTTGCCACTAAAGGATTAGTACCTCTTACTGTACATAACATTATTGGTATTTTACATTACATCCTGCCATGTGAATGCGAAGATGTTTGCTTGAAGAGTGCATGATAAAAGTCTGATTTGAGGATTCATACTTAAGCCTAGTGACCAAGAGAAACTGGAGTGGATAGGATAAGGCATGTACTGATACACATACTGTTTATTGGCTTGTAAAGGTCTGGTAATTGTATCAGCTTGTGCACTCATGGTTACTATCAATTAATATAGTACTACTAAATGGTCAAATCCTTAGTCTAAAGAGGTGAAGTTAAGTATTTGAGATTTCTAATTTATACAATATAAACAAAACATAATATATTTAATTTCTGGTCCTCACAAGTTGATAGCTACTTTCCACAAGAATGAAAGCACAATGGAAGGAATAATTGGTTATTTCATTTATTAAATGTATATTTAGGATAAATAAAGCAAAACTTTAACTTATAATTAAGGATTAATGCTTAAATGTGTTAGTTAGTTTAGATAAGATATTAGTTAAAGTAAGAATAGAAGAAACCAGAGCTGTCAAAGTTGTTGTGTGGACAACACTGACCTACCTAACTGCCTCAAACGCTGGCACTCTAAAGGCTTCATAATAAAAGCACTCGGCCCTTGCAAACCAAATGAGGCGAGAATAGTCCAGCATAATAAACATAATGTGTCTAGTCATATGAACAATGTATGTAAGTAGCTACAAAACAACATTTTAAGGAGAGCGGTATCCAACAGTATTAACGTTAATGGTGGTATGGAAAAATAACTTTCAATATTTTAAGGGGTATTAGTAGTAGAAATCCACTATATTTAGATTAAGCACAATGTAATATTCCCTTAGAAAGGCAGCCGCGCTCTGTTATGCATACTTATAGACCGCTAAATAATACTTTCTGGATATTGAAGATTCTTTGTGATTAACGCAGTTTCCCACGTTACAGGGAGTGCCTAAACGCATCACCCTGTTCATCCGGGTCACTTGGTCCTTCGATTTTCCGCTAACGTTAGCTTAGCTGACGGGTGTGCCTGGAGACTGCAGTACGCTGCAGTCCCTGGTTTACAAATAAAAACAAAAAAAAGTTTGTACCGAACCTGGCTGTGTAAAGACGGCATAAAATGCATTTTTGTGTATTTTTTCTGTTGACCTCACAATGCTGATACAGGCACATGTAGAAAGTATCTTTGAGTTGACGAGTTATTTTGTCTAGTGAATATTAGCTAACTCAGCTAACGTTAACGTTACTTTGCCTGGGTGAATTGAGCTGTAGCAGTTTAGCTGCTAGCATTCAGCAGATACAGCAAACTGGCTGAAACCAAAGCGTACCAAATCTGAAGTTAGGTCACGAAAGGTAAGTGCATCTATAACATTTACGATTTTTATTACTATCAAATTCCTAGCGAGAAAGCTAAAGTTAACGAACGCAACTAGCTAAGGGTGTAACGTTTTTTAATTGCAGTAACGTTACAGATAAAACTAGCTAGGTTTGTCTGTTACAAACCTTAAGCTCAAAATTGGCAGTAAAGCAGTTTATTGTGCCTTTTTTTTATTTTATTAACAACAGCATTCTCCCAACAGCTTTAAAAGAAGGGCATGATTGGCACACAACCACAAAAAAGAAAACAAATGGGCATTTGTATGTAAAACATCGCAACACACCAGTTGCACATATTGAAGGCATACTGTAACGTTACATGTGTTTACAAGTACATCAATCTGTCAGATATGCATGTCTTTTATTAAATGTAAGGTACGTTATTGTGAAATATTTGAATGACCTTCCTTAGGGTGACTATTCTGTGATGTTTTCTGAAAACATAAAAATGCATGAATTGGTATTGTAAACTAAGGTTACCGAGTAGCTTGACCTTGATTTACTGAGTTTAGTCAGCCAAGTCGGTTAATAATACAGGCAGCCTAAAAAAATAACTTGTGACATGTAGTCCTTGATCAACTTAAATTCAGTATCAACGCATAACTCAGGACCATTCTAGGATCACAGTGATGTCCCTCACTAATTTTGCAAGTCACTGTAATGTTATCCATTTAGTATGTCGGACTCAGACAGTGACGAGGATCAAGATCGCCCTTTCTCTCTTACTGGATTCCTCTTCGGAAACATCAATGAAGATGGACAGCTAGAGGATGACAGTGTTCTGGACAATGTGGGTGTTTTAAAGATTATTTTCTATACCAAAGTTTAAGAGTAATTTTAAGTAGTTTTATCAAGTATAGCATTTAAATGTATCAAGTACATGGTAAAAACTATATGTCATTTTTTACAATTAACTGTTAGAACAAGGTTATATTGTATTTCATGCTTATTGCAACTTTCTGTTCTGTTTCTGCTGATTCTTTTTACCCAGGAGTCCAAAAAGCATTTGGCTGGTTTGGGTAGTCTGGGTCTGGGCTCACTCATTACAGAGATCACTGCCAATGAGGAAGGTGATCAAGATGAAAGCAGAGACTCTGGTAGTGTGGATGCAGAAGGTTAGTTTAACTTTAAAAAGGAACTTTGCAATAATTTAGCCATGAACAGGATGGAATGACATTTTCAATATTTCTCCTTATCCAGGTTGGGTGAAAAGCACGGATGATGCAGTTGATTATTCTGACATTAGTGAGGTTGCTGAAGATGAGACAAAAAAGTACCGTCAGGCCATGGGGTCTTTGCAGCCCAGCAGGAAAACAGGTGATCAACTTACAGCTCCTTAGTCATATTTGAGTTTGGTTGTTAGATTCATTTAAAAATTACTCATCAATTTTTATTTTTGCTTATAGGTTTGCTTTTGAAAATGTTTTTCTTAAGATGTATATCTGATCTTATCTTCATAGATAAAATGATTCTATAATAATAAAAAATTAAAATGTACAACATTTTGCACAGTCAAAACAACACCTTATCATTTTTACAACAATACTCAGGCGTCCTTACCAAGGAATCCAAAGTGTTTTTGGACTGTTTACTTTTATCTTTATTTTAATGTAACCATTTTTCCACATTTTCAAATTCCTTATTCTCAGATGACGAGGATGACTATGATGCTGACTGCGAGGATATTGATTCTAAGCTTATGCCTCCTCCGCCACCGCCAAGTCTTCCTACAGCTGCTAAGAAAGAGGAACCCTCCTCTCCGAGCACAAATGGTAAGGACGTGTTTACTCATGATTGTGTTTGGCTTGCCCTCTTCCACAGAGGTTTAAGCTGCAACTCAGGAGTCCGTAAGGAAGTGAATTTGCTAAGGGTAGTTTATCAGGGTGGATCCTACGGTCATTAAGATTCCCTTTGAAGAACATATACTACACTTGATCATATAGTAAACTCAATAGAAATTCAGGTTAGGTTCAAGTATTTTAGATCACTAATATCTGAAGATGAAGTTTTATTGTCTCTGCTGCTGCTGTGATCTGTCACTGTCTCTCCTCGCAGTTGGGGAAGAGGGGGATGGCATCATCCTGCCCTCCATCATCGCGCCATCCTCTACGGCTGATAAGGTTGACTTCAGCAGCTCCTCGGACTCTGAGTCAGAAACTGACCGTCCCTGCCAGGGTTTGGGGGCTGGAGGCCCCCCAGATAGTCTCAACCTCCCTCTTGCTGGCATCATGCAGAAAGATGCTGCCAAAGCGCTGCCAGGTGTCACACAGCTCTTCCCAGAGTTTAGGCCTGGAAGGGTAAAGCATCTTTACAGGCACTGTCCTGAACTAAGATTAATCATTACATGCTGAAGGATTATTTTATCATAATTTTATAATTATGAGTGCACTGACACCCACTGTCTCTCGGATGTACTACCAGGTGCTTAGGTTCTTACGACTGTTTGGTCCTGGAAAGAACATGCCATCCGTTTGGAGGAGTGCCCGCAGGAAGAAGAAGCGGAAGCACAGAGACCCTCAGCCTGGGACACCTCCTCCAGAAGGAGAGCCCACAGAGCAAAGCCAGGAAAAGAAGTCTGGATGGCTTTATGAGTATGCACCCCCTCCACCCCCAGAGCAGTGTCTCTCTGATGATGAGGTAATTTTTCCAGTGTTATATGCTATTGTAGGCTCTGATGTCAGCTGGTAGCAGTCTTTGTAAAGTCATTGTATGCAGCACTTTACACGCTTTTTCTGTGCATTCCAGATAACCATGATGGCCCCAGTAGAATCTAAGTTCTCACAAACTTGTGGTGATGGGGACAAGGAGGCAGAGTCTCGACCTAAAGTAGCAGAATGGAGATATGGTCCAGCCCAGCTCTGGTACGACATGCTAGGCGTCTCTGAGGATGGAAGCAACTTCAACTACGGCTTAAAACTAAAAGAACAGCAGAGCAGTGAGCCTCAGCAGCAGGACACGCCAAAAGAAATAACAGAAACTGCACATGAGGTATGCCAGCATGGATATCTGTAGCCATATCATGAAAAACATACTGATTGTGTTACTGATATTATGTACAATACATCTCTAGTTTCTGAGGCGGGAGGCCGACGACAATGATAATGATGATGATGAAGATAAGGAGTTATCAGCCCTTGAGAATGAGCTCTTCCTGATGGTCACTCAACTGAAATGGGAGGATGATATCATCTGGAATGGGGAGGACATAAAACACAAGGGCACAAAGACTCAGCGAGCCAGCCTGGCAGGATGGCTGCCCTCTAGCATGACCCGCAATGCCAACGCTTATAACGCCCAGCAGGGTAAGACACCTGGGGGAAAAGATACTAAATTAACTGTGTGTGTGTGTGTGTGTGTGTGTGTGTGTGTGTGTGTGTGTGTGTGTGTGTGTGTGTGTGTGTGTGTGTGTGTGTGTGTGTGTGTGTGTGTGTGTGTGTGTGTGTGTGTGTGTGTGAACATTGGACAAGTACAGTACAATGATTTATATTGGTCTGGGAGGTTGAGTTCGGCTAGTTTTGTGATATGACATTTTGAGGTTTGTTTATAGTGAGGATTGCTTATTAGAAATGAGAGAGTCTCAGGTAGGTAGGATAATAAGTAATGATAGTACACAATGATAAAAACAGAGGCTGTGGGTGATTTTAAATTTGTGGGGTTTTAAATTGACCATGTAAGGCTAACCATAGTGCAGGGTTCACCCCGGAGGTCTAATCGGAGGTCTAATCGCCAATGGATTTTAGGGTTGTGGCGTTTTGTGGGAGTTGTCGCAGTGGGCCATCCCCAGACCCTTCTGAGGGGATCGGTTAACAGCTCAACACGCTATCCAGGAATGTCCCCAGACCCGTAGGAAGGGGCCGGCATGTTTTTGCTGCTGTTTTGTTTTTCTGCTCCAGTTAAATCTGTCTGTAGGCCTCTGTAGAGGCTGTAATAATTCATGTTTGTAAAATAAATATAATAATCTATTCAATCTTACAGGTCTAACAAGAAGTAATTCCCAGTTGGTGCCACCTACGCCTCCCCCCATGCCCAAAGTTTCTTCAATCTCTGGCTCTAAGCGTGAAAAAAACAGCCATGAAAATCAATGTAAGTTTGAGAGTTTAGGTCACAATACAAATAAAAGATTCACCCGATCTTTTTTATCTTAGCCTAACCTCTAATTTTCTGCATTTTCTGCATTTGTTTTGGTTCCCTTGCAGCATTTCAGGAAGAAGACTCTCCCTGGTTCTCCATTTTCCCCATTGACAGTGAGGAGTTAGTGTATGGACGCTGGGAAGATAACATAATCTGGGATGACCAGGAGATGGAACACATGCTCATGCCACCTGTTCTTACACTGGATCCCAATGATGAAAATATCATCCTAGGTATATTCAGAATTCCCGTCTTGTTAGGCTACATCTTTACTGTCTGTTTTGCTTTTTTCCAAAATTGACATCTTTCATTGAAATTTGAGGTAAAATATACAGTAGGACTTTTCTGGAGTTTGTAAATGTTCTTATAGGGGGTCATGATTTTGAAAGCTGAATTCATTTATGTGACTGTGTGTAATGTTTTATCATCTTAATAGAACATCTAATTTTAGGATGTAAGTAAAAGTGCAAATCCTGTAAATCCTAGGATCTGCATTATTTGGTGGTGGGAGCCTAAAAATACAATGTTGTCCGTCTACTTATTTTGACAAACTGTTGTCTCTTGAAGAAATCCCTAATGAAAAGGAGGAGATGACTTCCCACTCCCCATCAAAAGAGAATAAGAAGGAAACAGCAATCAAAAAGAGCCGCATCCTGCTGGGGAAAACTGGGGTGATAAAAGATGAGCCACAGCAGGTATGCTGCCTTTTGAGGGCAGGCAAAGAACAATGTTTGATAATATAAAAATGACAGGTTACAAGTTCTGCTTCTTCAGTAGAGATGTGAGTCATTTGAAGTTTAATAATCAATAATAATAATAATAATCAAGCTGATGCTCAATGAATGGCCAAGGCTACATAATGAAGGAGCCGATATGGTGAAATGTAAATGACAGAGTTTTGGACTGAGAATGGTATTCTATAAATTCATTAAAAAAAATTAGAAATGTTTGAAGGACATTACTTTCAGTGGGAAATATGTTTTTTTTCCTCCAACTCAGAACATGTCCCAGCCTGAACAAAAGGACCCCTGGAACCTCTCCAATGATGAGTTCTACTATCCTAAACAGCAGGGCCTGAGGGGGACTTTCGGTGGCAACATCATTCAGGTAAGCAGCAGCCCACAAAAAGAAAGATACAGCCGACAGGACATGGTCAACATAGAGATACTTTGAATTGTAATTTATACTGTAAATATGGTGATAGAATCCTGCCAATGCACAGAGTAGGAACAGAGCCATAACCTGTGAAATAGGCTGAAAACAGCTGAAGTGTAGAAGTCAATAAGTAATTTTGTGTCTTTAACAGCACTCCATCCCCGCACTGGAGCTAAGGCAGCCCTTCTTCCCCACTCACATGGGGCCCATGAAGCTGCGCCAGTTTCATCGACCGTCTCTGAAGAAGTACTCATTTGGATCTTTGGCTCAGCCCGGTCCCCATGCTGTCCAACCACTGCTCAAACACATTAAGAAAAAGGCCAAGGTGGAGCCCTGCTCAAAACAAGCACTATTACTCTATAACATTCAGATAACTTGGTAGTGTTTTGCCATTTTTGTACATTAATGGTTAACTGAGTGGATGTGTCAATTTTTTTTTTTGTATAGATGCGAGAGCAAGAGCGACAGGCTTCAGGAGGAGGGGACATGTTCTTCATGCGAACCCCACAGGACTTGACGGGTAAAGATGGAGATCTGATCCTGGCCGAGTACAGTGAAGAATACCCCCCTCTCATCATGCAAGTCGGCTTGGCCACTAAGATCAAAAACTACTACAAAAGGGCGAGTCTAGTCTTTGTGTTCCACTCGTGACTTTGCATTTTGTTAGCTAAGACATGCAGAATTGCATACACATAGGTGTACAATTATTATTGTCATATTTATTTCAATTTGCCGAATTGTTTTGTATTTCATTCTGGTGTTCAGATAATCACGTTCAACTTTGAAAATTGCAGACTCCATATTTTCCACTTTGTTGGATAGAGTTGTTAAAATACTTTATTGCATTGTTACTTTCTCTTTCAGAAACCTGGAAAAGATCCTGGAGCACCCGACTGTAAATATGGAGAGACTGTGTACTGCCACACATCCCCTTTCCTGGGTTCTCTTCATCCTGGACAGCTGCTCCAGGTCAGCACCGTCACTGTCAAATATTCAGTATTCAGATGAGGTAAATATATGAAGCATCACTTGTCTGTTATCATGGCAAACAGTGAGATTGTATTTCTTTTTCTTTTAGGCATTTGAAAACAACCTTTTCCGTGCTCCAATCTACCTGCACAAGATGCCAGAGACTGATTTCTTGGTTCTGCGAACACGACACGGCTACTACATTAGAGAGCTTGTAGACATAGTTGTAGTTGGTCAGCAGTGCCCCTTATTTGAGGTTCCAGGGCCCAACTCTAAACGAGCCAATACTCACATCAGAGACTTCTTACAGGTATGTTTATTTGCCTGAACTTGCCTAGAAACTTAAGCTGCTGTTGTTGCAAATGCTTAATTGTCACACCTGTATTCGGTAGGTGTTCATTTACCGCTTGTTCTGGAAGAGCAAGGATCGGCCCAGGAGAATCCGCATGGAGGATATAAAGAAAGCTTTTCCCTCACATTCAGAGAGCAGCATCAGAAAACGACTAAAACTCTGTGCTGACTTCAAACGTACAGGTAGACCACGGCCATTTGTTAACCCTGTACGCACACCATTTAGTGATCATTAGCATTCGCTATCATAATCATATGTGACAAATAAAGTTTCTTCTTCTTCTTCATATGTTGGACTAACCTAACACACTTGTGTTACATCAGGTCAATGTTGAGGTTTATAAAGATATACTTTGCATGAGCTCTACAGTGTGTGTGCCTTGAATTGACAGATAGGAAAGCAGGGAGCAGGGAAAGAGCTTTTAACACCTACTTTGGATATTACCCTGAAGGTAAGTTGTAGTCTAAGGACAGTGTAAGGACACAGGGTACAAATGCTTAGCGTTTACATCAGCAAGTCATGGTTTTCTATAATGCTTCATTTTTGTCTAACATACATGTATCTTTAATGGAAACTCTGACATGATATTTTGCTCTTAATACTGCATTCTGTGTTCAAGAGTAAGGTTGCAGATATGAGAAAATGTCTAACAGTATCATTTCCTCATACCAGGGATGGACTCTAACTGGTGGGTGCTTAAGCCTGACTTCCGATTGCCTACAGAGGAGGAGATCAGGGCCATGGTGTCTCCAGAGCAGTGCTGTGCTTACTATAGCATGCTGGTGGCAGAGCAGAGACTCAAGGTAACATTATCTGCCTCTAAAGAACTTCACATGGTTAACACAAGTTAG
This sequence comes from Perca flavescens, assembly GCF_004354835.1. NCBI lineage: Eukaryota > Metazoa > Chordata > Actinopteri > Perciformes > Percidae > Perca > Perca flavescens. The sequence goes on from NC_041343.1 coordinate 13,354,167, forward strand.
TCTTGTGGCACGGCTTCTCTACAAGTTATTTTGTCCTTTTTAGGATGCTGGGTATGGTGAGAAATCCTTCTTTGCTCCAGAGGAGGAGAACGAAGAGGACTTTCAAATGAAGATTGATGATGAGGTATGCGTTCCTCATAATAACGTTAGGTGTTTGAGATTTCAGATTAGATACCTTTCAGATTTACACAACGCTGATCCTGTGTAACACGTCTTAGGTGCGGACAGCCCCTTGGAACACAACAAGAGCCTTCATTTCTGCCATGAAGGGGAAATGCCTGTTGGAAGTTACAGGCGTGGCTGATCCTACAGGCTGTGGAGAGGGTTTCTCCTATGTCAAAGTGCCCAACAAACCCACTCAACAGAAGGTCTGAATGGCTTAAGCAAAAGTCTGCCACCCCATGTTCTGCATGGTGTAGATATAGAGGATGAAAACTTTAATCCTGTGCTTTTTTTTTCTTTCAGGATGACAAAGAGCCGCAGCCTGCCAAAAAGACAGTGACGGGGACAGATGCTGACCTGAGGAGACTCTCACTGAAGAATGCCAAGCAGCTGCTGCGCAAGTTTGGTGTTCCAGAGGAAGAGGTAAGACCACGGTGATATGCTAGTGCATGAATCTGATGTAGGACAGCCTAGTGGTAAAGGGGCCGTCCCCTAATTAGTGGAACCCAGGTTTGATATCCACAATAACTATTTTGTTTATCACAGCAATGGATAACTTCTATTCTCCCATCTTTTATTCACTCTAACTGGAACAACTGCAAAAACGGTGGTGACAAATGTAGGAAAGGCATGTGGCTTTACTTTTAGGGTGTTTTTTGTTTTTTTTTACCTTATCTTTCAGGTTTGTTAAAGTAATGTGTGATGTGTGTTTGTATGTGTGTTAGATCAAGAAGCTCTCACGCTGGGAGGTGATTGATGTGGTGAGAACCATGTCCACAGAGCAGGCGCGTTCAGGTGAGGGACCCATGAGCAAGTTTGCCAGAGGCTCTCGTTTCTCCGTTGCGGAACACCAGGAGCGCTACAAGGAAGAGTGCCAGAGGATCTTTGACCTGCAGAACAAGTGAGACTCTTATTTAGGGTTATGTGTGTTCTTCAGGATTCTGTCTGAGCACACCTTGAGTCTTCTTATTGCACCCCCACCACAGAGTGTTGGAGTCGACAGAGGTGCTCTCCACAGACACAGACAGCAGCTCGGCCGAGGACAGTGACTTTGAGGAGATGGGGAAGAACATTGAGAACATGCTTCAGAACAAGAAGACCAGCTCCCAGCTTTCCCGCGAGAGGGAGGAGCAGGAGAGGAAGGAGCTGCAGAGGATGCTAATGGGCGAGGAGAGCGACCGTGACCACAAGGGACGCAAGGAGCGGCGCAAAGGCTTGTGTAAGTCTGTTTCTGAAAGTCAGTGATCTTTATTGTGCACTTTATGAACATATCTGTATTAGTTGTCTCTAACTGTAAGCTTTGCTTTACCCTTCACTCTATAGCCAGCTCTTTATCCACCAGTTCACACAAGGACGATGACACTTCCTCCGTCACCAGCCTAAACTCCTCGGCCACAGGACGGCGTCTCAAAATCTATCGCACCTTCAGGGATGAGGACGGCAAGGAATATGTTCGCTGTGAGACAGTTCGCAAGGCTTCGGTCATTGACGCCTACACCAGGATCCGAACCACCAAGGATGATGAATTCATGTGAGTCTCACTAATCAAACTTTGAGCTTTCTCATCTTACAGTGGGTAATTGGTCTTTGGGAGTAATTAATCAGACTGTTTAAAAACCACAGCACCATGTCAGGCTAAGATTATTCACATCTGTATAGCTTGGTGTTATAATGATGTGATAGTTAAAAAAAACTATTTTGAAAAATCGAGCAGTGACTTATTAATGCAAAGAAAGAAGTTATATGAGTCACATCATAACTATGCAACTTTTAACAAAACGTTCATAATTAGTATGCAAATTAGTCTTGATGCGGCTGCACACACCCTACATTTGAAAACATAGATCATGCATTATGTCTTGCATTTACATAACAACATACCATCAGTTAACCAGCAGGTCATGCCTATTGTTGATGTATTCTCCAAAGTGGAGATGAATAAAGTTCATTAAGGGGAAAGCCTAATGCTGCACACCAAATGTGAAGCAAATTTTTGCCTCAAGTTAAACTGTGGAAGAGACGCACTGGAGAGGAATACTGTATGAATGGTATGAACCCAAGCCCCATGCGAAATGCTCGCTTCGTGTTTCGTGTTTGGTGTGAACACATCCTAAATTGTAGAAATTCCACTTAATTAGGCCCATGCCATTATCACAACTGAACCAGTGAATGTAAAACAGCCAGTACTGTGTATCTTTGTGGTTGCAGACGAAAGTTTGCCCTCTTCGATGAGCAGCACAGAGAGGAGATGAGGAAGGAGCGCCGGCGTATTCAGGAGCAGCTGAGAAGGCTGAAGAGAAACCAAGAGAAAGACAAGATCAAGGGACCTCCAGAGAAGAAGGCCAAGAAGGTCAAAGAGAGACCAGACCTCAAGGTAAAAGTAAGCATGCCGATTCAGTACTTTACTATACATTTCCTCTCCAGCTTTTTGGCACCCAGCTAAATGCAAACCTTTGGCTTTCCATTGGTGTAGATATTATGTCAATTTGTAGTATTGTTCTTTCTTTCAGTATTCTTATCCTATATCACTGGCAGATTATTTTTCGTGTTCCTCAATATTTGCCTCTTTTCCCTAGTTAAAGTGCGGAGCATGTGGAGCCATTGGACACATGAGGACCAACAAGTTTTGCCCGCTGTACTATCAGACCAACGCCCCACCTTCTAACCCAGTTGCCATGACAGAGGAGCAGGAGGAGGAGCTGGAAAAGACCGTCATCCACAACGACAATGAGGAGCTGATCAAGGTGGAGGGCACCAAAATTGTGTTGGGCAAACAACTCATTGAAAGGTAATGGATTGTCCTTGTTTCTCCTCTATTACTATTGAAAATAATTTCAATCTGTACTCGCTGCTAATTTTAGCATGAGCTGCAAAATCCAGTTATAAATTGGCTTGGTATTTTCTAAATGTTAAGTGAATGGTCTGTGGCCTGTACCCCGGCAGGTCCTAACAATTAGTTTCTCTTACAGTGCTGATGAAGTGCGCAGAAAGTCTTTAGTGCTCAAGTTCCCCAAGCAACAGCTCCCACCAAAGAAGAAGAGACGCGTAGGCAACGCTGTGCACTGTGACTATCTCAATGTAAGCAATGTTTTACAGCTTGTTCTTACACATTCTGAACCTAGAGTCCCTTTAGCTGATCTTTTAAACAGTTTTTTGTTTTGAATTCACAGAAACCACACAAGGCCATCCACCGCAGACGCACGGACCCCATGGTGACCTTGTCTTCTGTGCTAGAGAGCATCATCAATGACATGCGGGATCACCCTAATGTAAGATCTGCCGGCATACACTCATCCAGCTCAACAACATTTCTTTGTTTCCAGTCACCTCCTTTACTGCTCTACTGTCTTATCTTCACTTCTTCTGCTTCTTCTATGTAGACATATCCATTCCACACACCAGTGAATGCTAAGGTTGTGAAGGACTACTATAAGATCATCACACGGCCCATGGACCTGCAGACGCTAAGGGAGAATGTACGTAAGCGACTGTACCCATCCAGGGAGGAGTTCCGTGAAGCAGTGGAGGTTATCGTCAAAAACAGTGCCACCTACAATGGTAAAGTTATAAGAACGTGGGGCGACCTCTAGCTCACCCAGTAAGAGCGTGCACCCCATGTAGGCTGAGTCCTTTGCAGCTGCCCGGGTTTGAATCCGACCTGCGACCCTTTGCTGCGTATCATTCCCCATCTCTCTCCCACCTTTCCTGTCTATCCACTGTCACTACAAATAAAGGGAACAAGCCCCAAAAAATAGATGTTATAAGAACATGTTTAACCACCACTCTTTGTTTTTAAGATCAACTTTTAATTTATTTATTTTAACATACAGAACAGACAAAAACAACTGAACAGGAACAACAACCCTCTCTCTCTGTCTCGCAATTAATTACGTTCCCCTCCGAGCTAATCCTCTCACAGGAGAATCAACAAGCCTTTAACCACCTCTCTTCAAAACAGACTGAAGTCTTTCTCTGTTTTCTGTTACACTTTCAGTTTAAACTCTCATCAAATCTTTCTTTTTGTTCCATCAGGGGCAAAACATCCAATAACACAGGTAGCACAGTCCATGCTGGACCTGTGTGATGCTAAACTAAAAGAGGTGAGTGTTAATATAGATGTTTTTTCGAAGCTTCCTGCCCTTTTGTAAATGTTTACAATAACCATGAAATGTGCATGTATGTGTGTGTGCACGCAGAAGGAGGACAGGCTGGTAAGGCTGGAGAAAGCCATCAACCCCTTGCTGGATGATGATGATCAGGTGGCCTTCTCCTTCATTCTAGACAACATTGTGACCCAGAAAATGATGGTGGTTCCCGATGTGAGTCACCCCTACTTACCATTTTCTTAACTTTGAGAGCACTGATGCAGAATATGTTAATGATCTCATTCCTTAACTCCTCCCTTCACTATAGTCATGGCCATTTCACCATCCTGTCAACAAAAAGTTTGTGCCTGACTATTATAAGGTGATTGTAAGCCCAATGGATCTGGAGAACATCCGCAAGGTGAGTCATACAAGGTGTCAACCTTGCACTAAATATACTCATTTGATATTTTTTCATATCAGCAATACAAATACATGTAACATAAACTGTGCCTCTTTGTGTTTCATGGTTCAACAGAACATCTCCAAACACAAATACCAGAACCGAGATGCGTTCCTTTCAGATGTCAGTCTCATTCACGCCAACAGTATCAAGTACAATGGTAATTGTGGTGTTACCTGTTATCGTGACCTCTGAGGTCAGACTTTCTTAAAGACTGCGTGACTAACTTAGAGCAGAGTTCTGCAGTTAAGTAAAGAGGTTGTTTGTGCTCTCTGTGCGTCTTTCGCAGGCCCAGACAGTCCTTACACCAAGACAGCCCTGGATATTGTCAATGTGTGCAAGCAAACCTTGGCAGAGGTATGTTGACTCTTTAAATTTCTGTGAGTGATTTTTATGTCTGTGAGATATGTGTGTTTGTTGTGTTATGGTTGTCTAAGCTACTGGATGCCTAAAAAGTATCTATCTATCTAGTTTGTCCTTTTCATCCTCGCAATGTTAAAGTTCCGACTTGAGGGGGCGTTCACATGAATTTTCCCACTCAGGAGGAACACATTTTTCCAATCATTCTGACACCACATGAATGCAGCACAAATTCCCTATATCATATCTGCCTTGTGATTTGGATCTGCTCCAAATTGTAATGGGTTATTCCTTGGCCCATGCTACCACCTACCACCTTCTACCAAGTTTCATGAAAATAGGCCAGTATTTCTTTCCACTATCCTGCTGAACAGACAAAACAGACAGACAAACCAAGCCAAAAACATGACCACTTAGGAGCTGGAGGTAATAAACCTTCTCCATCTGATGAACAGTTATCCCTCCGTTTTTTTACACACTATTGTAGAAAATAGTTTTAGAAAATATACGCAATATTGGCTTGGTGTAGAATTATACAACACGGAGGGTTGTACTTGAACAGTATTTAATACTGTACATCTTATATTAAATTACTGCAGAATTGGCCAAATGGCTTAGATTTGATTCAGACTATGTCGACTTGTATTTTTATGAGCAGGAAAAACATTATTCAGTGTTGTAATAATTACCTGTTTCTGTGCCCCAGTATGATGAGCACTTGACCCAGTTGGAGAAGGACATCTCTACTGCTAAAGAGGCAGCTCTAGATGCAGCTGACTTGGAGAGTCTGGACCCAATGACACCTGGGCCATACACACCGCAGGTAGGAGAGAAGCCAGGGCCCAATTTTTATTTACCACCTTGATAAATAGTGATTTCCTGTGTATCTTGCCACATTGACAATTGACTTTAGGCCTCCAGCTGTTAATAACAATCCACTTCAGGTAGTTCAATGTTTTCTAGGTGCAGTAGTCTCATTGCCACTCCTTGTAGTTCTCCTAGCCCTTATATTTCTTCACTCGTTCTCTGCACTAACTCTCCTTTCCAGACTTTCACGTTTTCATCTTTACAATCTAGTTTCTTCACTGTAGTGTCTCCTTTCTCCCACCCTGTTTTTCTCCTTCACTCCTGCTGTTGTGTCCCGTCTCTCCCATTGTGTGTGCCGCTGTGTGTGGTGTTGGCCAGCCTGCTGATCTGTTTGACAGCGGGGCTTCAGGGAGTCTGCCCAGAGAGACCAGCAGCATTTTCTCTGAGGGACCTCTAGTAGTTGCTCCAGAGAAGAGAGGGGGGCAGGTATGGAGAGAGACAGAAATAAGGCTAGCAGCCACATGCCACCTCTCCTCAAACTATCCTCAGAGCACCCAGCTTGATTACAGGCTTTTGTTGTACCTACTCTTGTTAAAGATGTTCCTCACACCAGAACATTACAGATAACATTAGAGCATAAAATGAGTGTAGTTATTTTGCTTCTTTTGGCAAGAGATCTCAGACCTTTATCAACCTGCCCCTCAGGGTCGCCACGGCAGAAGACCCGGGGAGGAAGAGTCAGATGTGGACATTGAAGGCTTTGAGGAGGAAGATGATGGCAAACCCAAAACTCCTGCTCCTGTAAGAAAGACAGATTTATTGAAAGGTTATGTAGTTGATATGAGGCCCCCCCTGCTGCACATTTATACACAAAGGAAAATGTACCAACTTGCCACCAAGCATGTTTACATATTCATGCAAGTAACTATATCAGAATCCCTTTAATTTCAGCTCATGCCATTGTTATGGCCTAAAATTCTCATTTAATAAACTTTAAGTATATACATACAATTTTCCCATTTTCATAATTGTATTTAGATGGCCTAGTTAAGTTGAAATTGGGTAATTTGTTATTATCAAATTAATTTTGTATTTTTTTTTGTTATTGACACTCAGGAGATACAGTTGTACAATATATTTCTTTCTACACTTTTATCAATTTGTATTTGTGTCAGACAAAAAGTTCACAAACATTCTCTTGTATGGGGCAACCTTTGCTGCGTGTCATCCCCTTCTCTCTCTCTCTCTCTCCCCCCTCTCCCCTTTCCTGTTATTCCCAAGCTATCATAAAAGGCAATAAAAGCCCAACAAAATAATCTTTACAAAAACTCTTGTACTATTTAATTGAACCATGTTTTACTCATTTATTGTTCTTGATTTGTAATTGTATTTACTTGTATACTTAGTTACACTTTAGCTTGCTTACTTCCTAATTATTAATTTATATTACATTTTTCTGTCCTGTCTTTTTAGGCAGAGGATGCAGACAGAGATCTAGAGGACGAAGATGATGAAGAGGACATGTTGCTGCCGCCTCGCAGAAGGGTGCACGACCAGGAGGAAGAGGAGGAGGAGGAGGAAGAGGACGGACTATCTAACCGCCCAGCCCAAGCCAGCGTGCTGTACCAGGATCTGCTCATGTCTGACGGAGAGGACGATGCCAGCGAAGAGGAGGGCGACAACCCTTTCTCCTGTAAGTCCACCTGCAGTGCTGGGGTGGCAGCAGAAAAAATGGTCACAGCTATACTAAAAGAATGAAGCAATATAAACAGAAAATAAGTAAAATTTTAAAAAGAACGCATTAATATAAAATATAAGATGACCGCATTATTGTGCTGCATATATTCATTTAAAGGCAAAAAACAAAGTGTATTTATTTGATGTTCTGTCTATGTATTATAGATAATTGTATAAACAGAATAGATATGAGCTGACAGTGAGCAATCATTACTTCTCCTCTCTGTACATCATGTGCAGCCTTTTGTGTTGTGTGACATTTGCCCTGATTCGTTGCGTGTCCCCTCCAGCCATACAGCTGTCGGAGAGTGGGAGCGATTCTGATAGAGAGTTGGATGTGCGACCTGCACCTCCACGGAGGGCTCAAGAGACGGCCCGCATGGGCATGGAGCAAGACGAGAGCATGATGTCATATGAAGGGGACGGGCCTGATGGGCCTCAAATGGAAGACAGCAATGTCAGGTACGACTGGCCTGGGAGTCAACAATACAAAAATACTAATATACTATAACAGTAATTCCGAATGCAAATGCTTAAATGAAAAAAATTACAAGCAACTTATTTAAGTTACTCTTTTGGGATTTTTTCTTCTGGGGAAAGTAAGCATTTAGATTTATTTTTTTCATCTACTACAAACAATAATACTTGCCTTCTAGAGTAGATGGTTCTTTTCTTTATATTGGTGGAGGCCTCATTTTGTAACTAAGTCTTAAAAAGTTCTTATCTCAGGTAATTTATAGTTTATACCTGCATCACATGACTTGTAGTGATGTACTACACCAAGATGGAATTCGGTTTCAGTCCTTGTGGTATCAGAAAATGCAGTTGAATATGACAGCAAACACTCCCTTTGAGAAGCTACATTAACAAATTAATTGTTTCCTGTGTCTGATTCACAATAAAAGCCAACCTATCTTTCACAATGCTTTTAATGTGAAGCAGCATCAGTAGGAAATGTTCAGTTTGTATAAGCAGTTACTTGATACAGCGTTAAGAGAGTGAGCAGTAGCAGTGAGGCTGACATCAATGAGATAAAACACAAACGGTAAAGCTGGATTGCAATCATCGTTTGCTATGCATCGCACTTGTGTAGGTAGGTCATTTGAATCCAAAGCGGGAATGGCGGACTCCGCCGCTAACAATAAAACTGTTTTTTTTTTATATATATCAATATAGATATAGAGAGAGAGAGAGAGAGAGGAGGCAATTACAGAATGTAAATGCATTAAATTGGCTATTGCTTAAAAATGCCAACCATAAATAGTTTTAAAAACAGGGTTTGATTTCTCAGAGATCCTAAGGATTATAATTTAAAACACTTCTTCTGTCTCAGTTACGGCAGCTATGAGGAGACAGAGAGCCGGAGTCACATGCAGCCCTCTAGCATGGGGAACGGAGAAGACTACGGCATCAGCGAAGAGGAGGAGGAAGATGAAGAAGATGAAGCACGGAGGAGAGGCCCAGCTGTGCTCTCCCAGGTCCAGCTCAGTGAAGACGAGGAGAGCGAAGAATTCAGATCTATAGGGGGAGACAGCGACATGGACTCTGACAACTAGTCTGTAGTCAGTTTTTTGTTTTTTTTATCCGCAGTACAAAGAAGACATTGTTTGTAATTACAGTTTTAAAATGGAGAAACTGAGATTTTCTCAGGAAAACGTGTTGTACATACTTATTTTGTAAATGATGGTTCATGTTTATAGCTTCCTCTTCCACTGTTAGCTCTGTTGTACCTACAGTATAGGGACACACAGCACATTGTAAATTTCATTTTGCCTTTTATATGTTGAATGAATATCATGTATCTTGACATGAAAGTGTGGGTACATTTGTTTTGTACTGTTTTAACTCATTAATATCTTGCGCTAACAAATAGTTCAGCAACTCTACTTTTTCTATCCCACTTCCTCATTTCAAAATAGAATAAACATACTGAAGGTTAACCGGCAGCTCTTTGTTTAAAAAAAATCATTAAATCATATATTACTCACAGACATTAAGCTGCAGTTAAAGATCATAAAACATTTTCCTCTTCCTCTGTTGAAATTTACACAAGTCATGTATTACAGGAACAGACTGTATTTAATATTCTTCAATCACTAAACCTCATTGAGTTTAGTTTAATATAGTAGTGGAACTCTGGTTTATGCATAATTGCTCGTCTGGGGGATCCAGTTAGGGATGTATCAGGTCCATGCAGTTCAGTTAGTATATTGACATGTTTATTCAAAAAAAAGACACACACCACTAGTGACAAACTCAGTTTATTTACACATAAAGGTTAGTTGTATCAGATGCTTAGTGTGTGCGCATGTGATGTAACAAAACACAGGGCTCACAGCATCTCAGCAAATGAAAGATATGTTGAAACATGACTGTGTTGGGTATTAATATTTTATTGAAGGGTCAGTCATTGAAAACTATGGCAGACATTCTGACATGTCCTCACAGGAAAAGTGCAGGTGTAAGTATGTAAACATGTCATTAATGGCTGCATTTCATTTAGGGGAGCCTGCTCCAGAGCCCTGGATGTTGACCTGAGCTTGAACCAGTGATTATTTTGACTATTGATCTATCGGTAACACTTTACAACAAGGTACACAGAATTGTGTTACCACAGAACAAATAAGGAACAATATGCTAGTAAATCATTAATGATTTATTAATACAGGATCTCCCAGTCTGTTCTCTTGTAAGTCAGCATTATCTACTGAAGTCTTCCATTAGGACTTATTAGGAAAGTACTTACGGTACTACAATTCACCAATTAAGTTGTTTTGGACATGTTCCTCACTCATTTCTCAAACAGATCATAAGCTACTACTCTATAGCGTTTGATTAGTTACTTATTGACTAATGGTTCACTAGCAGTTCCTCATCTGTTCTCTAAATGTTATGTAAATTATTTTCAAGTGTTACAGATCTGTCAAATATTTATTTCAATAAATCTGTCCAAAAACATATTTACACTGATTTAAACAAAGAAAAGCTTGAATAATGAATCAGTTATCAAAATAGTTGATTCATTTTCCCACACCTGAGCTTTTCTTGTGCTGATTATTTCATGACTTTCTAATAAACTAATAAACCGTTTTTCTAAGTGTAACATATAATCAGTAATACTGATTCAGTATTATTAATCAACATAAAGAATGACAGTTCAGTAGATATTTCTTCTCTATAGTGTTTTCTTCAGTTTTAAGTAATGATATGTCTCGTGGAGAATTTCTTGTCTAATGTTCAGTCGGACCACCTCAGCTGAAGTCACTGGATACCTTCATAATCAAAACTCAAAACGGGTTTAAAAACATTATGAACAGCAGAGGGTGCAAACTGTACTGCCAGTATACAGACTATTAAATGTCTCTGTTCCAAAAGTATTCTGGACTGACACTTACAATTTAGTATTTTTGTTCAAAAAAGATTTTGTCCCATGAATCATCTGAAATAGTATAACCCACTTCTTTATCAATTCACCATAATAAACATCTGTACAGTGACTTCATTCCTCAATCATTTCATTTGTGCCTCATGTTAATGGCTCTCATTCAGGCACAAAAAGCAAGCAAGATCAAAAGAGCAGAACAAAAACTGACTTTTGATGGATTCTCTTTGAATCGAAAGGTTGAAAGCACTTGATGTCAGGGGACATGCTGGAACACTTAGAGGAATGTACCTTCCCTTATAGAAGTTAGAACATTTTCTAGATCTGCGCTATACCATCTAAATTCTAAAAGCTTCAATAATCACCTCAGTAGGTGCTCAAACTGCTCTTTAGGGGGTATAATTCAGGTAGCTTTAAATAAAAAGGTTTAGGAAATAGTTGGCTTGCACTTAACTTGAAGGTATCTACATAAGAGTGACATGACACTGTCATAAACATTATAAACAAGTAAACATAAACATTTATTACATAACTCGTCTTTTAGTAAGTGTCATTCGGTTTTTGTCATGACAAATTATGGTTAGGGTTAGGGTTCATGCGTCATGACACTGTCATTTTATGTAGATACCTTCAAGTAAAGTGTTACCAATAGTTGAAATTGCAATGCATATTTGCAGATTAACATAAAACATGCTGATAAAAATATCTGATAATAAAAACAAAAACATTGGAAGTGTATGACACTGAATACGTTTTAAGGAAGAAACTGCACCAATACCCCACCTCTATCTGTTTCTTGGTAACGAGCATGCTTCCTATTGTGCAGAGGTCACCTGTTTTGTTTTTCTTATATAATGGCAAACTGCAAACTTCCTGTTGTGACAACTCTGCACAGAACAGCCTATTCTGCAATCAGCCATACTTAAGTGAAGTTTGAACGCACTTCCACATTCAAATCGGCATTGAAATCTACACTAATCGCATTCATGACACAAACTAATACACTTTGAATTCCTCACATCGTGCCAATAAGCACAATATGTTGAATGTTAATAAGTTGTAATGCAGCATGCTTGCAAAACCATTGGTGGTATAGTACATACTGATTGCTGCAGCACCGAGCATTAGTTTCACTTTAATTATTTCAAGAGTATCACAGATGGGTGGATTAATCAGCACAACACTCAAAGATCCCCTGACATGTCTACATTGGTATGACTTAAACCTTACACACACATACACATATATATATATACATATATATACATATATATACATATATATACATATATATATACATATATATACATATATACATATATATATACATATATATATACATATATATACATATATATATATATACATATATATACATATATACATATATACATATATACATATATACATATATATATATATATATATATATATATATATACATATATATACATATATATATATATATATATATATATATATATATATATATATATATATATATATATATATATATATATATATATATATATATATATATATACATATATATATATATATATATATATATATATACATATATATATATATATATACATATATATATATATACACATATACATATATATACATATATATATATACATATACAGTACATATATACATATATATATATATATATATATATATATTTTTTTTTTTTTTTTTATTTTTTTTCAATAAAAATAAATAGGTTTTTGTTCAAACAACACTGTCTGAGAGGATGTCTTGGTAATGTATAACTCAACCCTCTAGAATGCTTCTGTCAAGTTTTGCTCACAACATTGTCAGCTACACATTTTCTACAATCAGTTTTTAGAAAAAAGATCCCAGCCCATTTGATGGGAACTTCACACAGACACTGTCTTCACCCAGAGTAAGATGCCTTGCTATAAAGGATTAATTATATTATTGTTAATAGTTAGATTAAAAATGAATACAAGCTATGACATAAATGTCTCAATGTTTTAATTCTACCTCATTACTATCAGGGATTCACTGGTGACACCTTTCACCTTTGAGTGAATGGCACACTGGTGCCCCAAGCTGCTACGGTCGACCTCTCGGGTGAGGCATAAACGCGTCCATTAACCGACAAGTATCCCTTAGCAGGGTGAGGGATCCTGCAGGGGCTGAGAGACTGAGACCTCAGCAGTCTCTTCACAGCTGTCGTCGGGTCTGAGGAGTCTCTCACTGAGTGCAGCGAGCTGTTGGAAGGCGCTGCAGAAAGTGACGGAGACCAGCAATTAGACCTATTTTTGACAGATAATGCAGCTGAGAAAACAATTAGGACCACTTTTTACTACTTGGACAGACACAGTGTTAACATGTTTTTTTAAATGAATTGCAGTCTTTTGTGTTTTCTTGGTATTCTCTCTTTTGAGGCAACGGATCCAGACCTGATGGTGGGTACGTGATTTGGTCAGCAGATTGCCAGTTGTTGTTGTCTAAACATCGGCTGTTCCTAACAGCCTGGAGAGAGCGGAGGCTGGTACGCAGAGGTGACCTGGTCCTGCCTGGTGATGTTGCTGCAGAAAAACACATCGGGGTCATATTGAGTTCACACACACACACACACACAATTTGAACTGCAAGTACTGTTGATGTGCTGCTAATTTGCACATAATCTAAAGTTGAATGTTATTTGAAAGTAAACTGTATCAATACGAGTGACACTACGGTTTGTAAATATATAGTAATAATCAATCAGTCTGTAGCTGTCAGACCAAAAATACAAATAAAGTAGAAAAACTATATGCTTGTACAGTACATGTACCTTGATTCTGAGCAAGTTTCAGCAGTTTGAACTGGGTGACTTGCTCGTGAAGTCTGGCCAGTTTTGGACTTCGGCAGCCCTGCTCAGCTACTGGTGTTGATGACTGGCGAAGGGAAGAGCTCAGTGACGATAGACCAGGCTGCCAACAAGAGGAAGATGAAGCCTCAGTTTTATTACCTTGAGTGGACTCATCAATATTTTCAACAGTGGTGAAATAAAATGGAAAAATCACTGGTGACTCAGGGCTTCTCCTGGCAGGCATGGAAACATAGTCCTGTCTTAAACCTGAAAAATATGGACTAAGGTTATTACAATCCAACCTTCATTAAGTATGCAGTGTACACTAGATCATGAAAAACACGCCTCTGTACTCACTGGCTTCCTGTATTCGAGCCATAATGTGGACATCTGTGATGTCCTGCAATCTGTAGTCTGTGGACATGGAGTCATAGTGGAAGCTCAGCTCATTATCTTTGCAGATTAACATAAAACATGCTGATAAAAATATCTGATAATAAAGATGTGTTTTTGAATGAACATAAAGGTCATCTGTGTCAAAATGAAGGTGGGAGGATCCTCAAAGCTCTCAATATCATATTACCTGAACTGTCAGAGATATTGTGTGTTGTGCTGACAGATGTTTTTTCCGTAGAGAAGCCAACTGCAGGATGTCTGTAGAAATGACACATGCTTGATCCTGACAATACAGAGAGTGGGCATTAGGTAAACCCATAACCAAATTGATCACCCTTTTAGAAGAATATTTTTTTTTATCAAAACTATTTTGCAGTCAGTGCTGCTTGCTTACTTTGTTCCAGCCTGTTTATCAGTGAACGACATGCAGCCTCCATCTCAGGACTGGGGTTATCCAGGACGTGTCGACACCATTTCAGAGCAGACTCACTTCTCTCCGCCAACACCTGCTTCTTTGACTCATATAACCTGTGAGGAATACTTCATTCACTATGAACATATCTCACTCCTGCTCTATGTAAAGTACAGACCTGTTCAGAAAAGATTTCATGTCAGATTGAGAAGTTAGCTTTCCGGATTAGCATCCACCTCACTATAGCACCTCACCATGTTTTTTGAAGTGTATGGTGGCATGGACAAAAGTCCAAACCTGGGGTGTGTCTTTTTTTAATTAATTTTTTTACATTTAACATGGTCCCACCCTTACTAAATTAAGAAAGAAATACTTAATTTGATGGCACTTACCAGCTCTCTTCATCCTGCACATTGTCCTCTACATCAAGGAGCTCCACCGAGTCCAAAGCAGACTCTTCTTCTTGTGACTCTTCACTGTCCCAGAGGTCTTTTTGAAAGTTATAGTTGAACAACATCCTATCCGTGGCACCGCAAGGCAAGGGTGAATTACACCCCGACTTCAAATTATCTAGTCTTATTCTGGCATCCATGGCAAATGACCGATTGTTACAACTCTTGACTCTTGCTTGCTGAGCGTCGGTCCAGATGCTGCAGTATGGATCTGAATTGCTCTCCAGCCTGACAGAGCTGCTTTTCAACTCACTGCAGAGGAGATGATGCTTCGAACTTGTATCAAACTCCACTTGTGGCCGATTGCAAAAATACTGGCTCCAATCGATCTTCAATAGGTTTTGGAATTCCATTTTCTCAATGAAATCCTCAAATCTTCTCACTTCTTCAAGCTTTCACCCAGTTGTGGTTTTATTCCTCCTCACCCCTCCATAACGAGGATTTTAGCTGAATCAGAATCTGGAAAAAATTGGGCTACAATATGATCCTTTAAAGTTCCAATAATGGTAATGTTGCTCTGCACAGACAGCAACTGTGTAGCTTTACCATACCGTCTATTGACCCAGATTTGTTGAGAAGAGCTGTTAAGTATAGACACCCAACAGATTGGATGGATTTAGAAAAGCATCATGAGCTTATGTGGATTAAAGAGTCCATGAGTTGCTTCTAAGAAACAAAAAGAGCCACTCAACATCACACCATCAAAACTAATATGGACAATACCTATAGTCACAATAGCCTAGGTTGAGTCATATGCATTGCTAAATGTTTGTGGATGTACCTAACTCAGTCATCACACCCAAGGAAGTGGTACTGAAAAGTGTGGTCAGATGAGGATTCTCACACACACACACACACACACACACACACACACACACACACACACACACACACACACAGATTAGCACAAGATTTAGAAGTTCCCTTACAGCCGTGTGAAACCTAAAATTATCCTCCTTTCTCATCCAAATCCGAGATATCAAGTGCTACTTTGTTTAAAAAAAAAGAACATATAATACTTGTGATATTCACTTGTGATATATAATGATGTGATATTGAAGCCATTGAAACTAAATTAACTGACGTACTACACGAGAATTAGATAGGGTGCATTTTATGTAGCATGTCATATTTTTGTATTTGGCTGATCTTTGTAGGAACATACCACTCTACCTGTAACCTCACAAAATCTAACAGAAAACAACAAGCAAGAAAGTGCACTGTAAGGCTAAAATATATTCATAGTAACATTTTTAAAGCAGTAAAATCATAAAAAAATTAGTCAATTTCCAATTTAAGGCCACAAAAGAAAAAGCTGAGGGAGCAATTTTGACTGATAAGCGTTAGCAGGTCCCGGGTGGCTGTGGAGAGGTCTGGCAATGCAAGACTCTAACTACTGTAGTTTTTTTTTTAGCTACTGTAGTTCACCAACTAGCCCTCCAGCTCTGTAACACCTAGTTTCTAGAAAAAATATACAAAGATGCAGCAAGCTCATTTCCTTATGACACTGTCTGGTGCGACCAGGCCTTAGGTTTGGACTATGGTTTTGACACGATAGGCCTAAAATATGCATATTTCCTCAAATGTTAAAACTATTAATTTTTAAGAAGAAACTGAAATATTTCAGATATAGTGTAATCACTTGACAAAATAATCCTAACTCAGGTTCATGCACTAGGCTATAGACCTTTTTCACGGCAGACATGTTGACATGTCATAGTGGGAAAAGCACAGGTGTATTCGAAACCATTAATGATGGCTGCATTCCACTTAGGAGAGACCCTGGTATTGTTCATGCTGACTCACTGAAATAGCTCACTGGGACACTTGATGGAATTGA
Organism: Perca flavescens; assembly: GCF_004354835.1. NCBI lineage: Eukaryota > Metazoa > Chordata > Actinopteri > Perciformes > Percidae > Perca > Perca flavescens. The sequence goes on from NC_041343.1 coordinate 13,371,096, forward strand.
GCCATCGTTAAGGGGATCATTTTCAGTTGTGCTTTTCATACTCTGACAAGTCGAAATGTCTGCTGTGAAAAAGGTCCATTTAAAACATATTTTTAAGCCTTCAAGGTAAATTATGAATTTTCATGCTTTAGTGTAGGATCATATTTTAGGCTATACTACCTATTCATGACCTGTAAGTATTTTTTGTAGTATATTTTTGTAGTAAAGTATTCAACTTTAACCACATAACAGCAATGTTGTTTCTGTTGGTGCTGTGGCCCAGGGCTCCATACTTGTATGCAAGTTATATGAAAACGCATATTGTGGTGAAACAAAACATTTCACTTGACATCCTGCTCACACAAAAAATAATAATAATAATTTGACTACAATATGAAAAAAAAATAGATGTTTTGATCAATAATCAAGTTTCCCACCACAGTCTCCACGTTGCTCCCCATGACTCACGTTACCCCTCCCTAAACATCTCACAGCAGGTAGGGAGGAAGTGCTGCACTAGCGCCCAGCCTCCTAGTCCTTCACCTCACCGCCCACCGGCCTGTTTCCTTATCGTCATCGCTGATGTCTCCCTGCTGCTGTGTCTCACTCGGTTAACGCCGACCGAACTTCTTCAACTGCCACTAAAACTACAGCAACATGGTGTACTTCTAAGAGGACTCCCCCATGTAAAATATGGATTAAAGAGCGACGTCTAAAGCAGTGAAGCACCACCTGTGCCGGGGGAGGAAATGCAGGACGAAAGCGGCAAAGCAGCACTCGGGAGCCCCGCTGAAGTAAGTGCAACCACAGCGCAAGTAGGAGCGGAGGTTTGTTTTTCTGGCTCGTCGCCACACACCAAACATATCACTCACTCTGTGTGGGTTTAAAACTCATGTTAGACACTCAAAGCAACGTGGGACCCCTTTACGAACGATTTAAGTTTACCTCCGGGCTCCCAGAGGTGTGGTGTTCGTGTCAGGGCAGCTAACACTAGATTAGATGAAGCAGTCTAACCTGAACGACCACTATTACTCGAACCTCCGGCTTATCTTCACCTGCACCAAATCAATCCAGTCACTGCAGACCGATCGAGGAGATAAAACCGACCGGCCGGTCGGTGTAGTCTACTTAGTCGCTAAGTGTTTACACCACCATTTAGTGATGTTACTCATGTCATACAAAGCACGTTGGCATTACCCGAGGTCTAGCTTTATATATATGCTAATTCTGACCACACTTCAATAGCAGTCTATTTGCCATTTTTCTACAATTTTTCATTTAGCCTTATTAATTTAGTGGTCTTTTTAAGCAATTCTAGAAAGTCCTCAGTCCTCATTTATTTAGAGCTGCAAAGATCAGTTGATGGACAGAAAAAGAATCGCCAACAATTATCGATTATTTGTTGCAGTAATTTTTCAAGCATTACCAAACATATAGTTTTGCTTCTTGTATTTTTTTATTTACAAATTATATTTCACCTCATGGTGATGAATAATGTTTCTAGCACAGCTTTTGATGCTGTTCATTGATTCACTGCTAATAGTTACCCCATCATGTCAACACAACCACATTGTGCACTACCTCAACTTCCTGTCCTACTTTGATGTCTCTATACTTTGTATATTCTCTTTGTGCATGAATTGGCGATACAAGAAATCTCTGAAAGACATTACTCTTGCCTCAAAACTTGAGCATCATTTTATTGAAACTATGGTTATTTTATGTGTCATTGGAATAATTGATGCATTGTTTATCTTTTAACACACAACAATGACAGTAACTGCACAAAGCAGAAGCCCTGCTGTTATCTGTATCAAACTTCCTCCCTGCGACCTGACATGAGAAAATAGTTCCTCTCTTGTTGCGAGATGAATGGCCTGCAGGAAGGAAGAGGAAGAAATAGTCCAGTTAGTGGTTTTAACACCTCATGAGTTCGACAGGATAAGATAATAAGACAGTATGCAGTCTGTGACCAGCAAATGTTTTGTGTGTTTACTTGGTAATGTACTTAAACTTTAATGAATTATTAGAATTGCCATTGATTCATTTTCTGCTGCTTGTCTAATTGAATAATTGACTAATTGTTTTTGGACTCTTCTATATAATCCACATACTAACAACTACCTTGTCATGAAAAAGCAAGTGGAATTGGTACATTTTAGAATTTTGGTGTTATCTGTATTAATGCATATGTCCTCTCTGACCCTTTTTAAAATGTGATTTTATTTTCGCTAGAATTTAGTAGACTTGAACGGGCATACTGTCACTCAAAATGGCCAGAATTCGACAACTACACCTGCACCACAGCCACAGTTTGACTCCCGAGCTCAGAGTCCTGCACCCTGCACTCCAGCTCCAATTATCCCAAGGGAACAGTGGGGAGGGAAGTACGAGTTCCTGCTCTCTTGTATTGGATACTGCGTGGGACTGGGGAACGTGTGGCGGTTCCCGTACCTTTGTTATCGCAATGGAGGAGGTGAGCAGTCTGCAAGCATGTTCCCTGCCCTCTGACTCTGCTCTCAAATGCTTTCAGTGCCTGGGTGTATTGTATGTCTATAATGATTTGTTACACCCATTTGGGCAAGAGGCCCTCTTAGCCCTGCCCTTGGGTTTGCACTGTCCTCTTAATCATGCTGGCTTATTTCCCACAGCCTTTGGTACTGGGAGCTAGAACACAAAACATTTACTTAATCCTATACATTTTCCTTGATTACACACCAGACAAAGTCTGCCTGTCTAACCCAACCTACTGAAATCAAACATGGTGGAGCTTGACTAACAGTAAAGCGGAATAACCGCTGACAGAGATTGTATAAGTTAACCTGTCTCTACAGGCCGTCTACATGTAGCTGCACAACACAAGTAATTGCGGTGGATTTCTCCCCCAGCACGAGCCTTCTTCAAACTGGCCTCATTCTAATTTTCACAGGTGTGTTTCTCATCCCCTACTTCATTATGCTCTTTGTTACGGGTGTTCCATTGTTCCTAATGGAGCTAAGTTTAGGCCAGTATGGAGCAGCTGGCCCCATCACCGTGTGGAAATGCTGCCCTCTGCTCAAAGGTAAGAACCTCATATATTATGCTTTTTAGCCCTGTATTTACACACTTACATACACTGTAATTCAGTGACACAACCTTAAAACCTTTTAGAGATAATTATGTCAGGGCCGCGACTCAATGTAATTAGACAGTGCTCAATAGTATAGAAATATCATCACAGTTGTATATTTTTAGTCTCCAGGAATCTTGAGCATCCAGTTTGAACCATGCTTAATGATTTGAGTACACATCTCAAGTTGACATCAAAATGCCTGTGTCACCACCAGTCAGTCCAGACAAACCTAGTCAAGGAAAATAGCTAACTAACTCACATCATTGCCACCTCACTAATACTTCTCGTAGCTAGCCCTAAAAATTCCTTTAGAGGCTCTGCAACTCAGTTGCTAAATATAAACATCTGATAAAGAAACCTGCAGGAACTCTCTTAAAATAGAGCCAGAAAGCAGGTTTTCATCATAGATGGGGTTTTTTTAAATTGCAAATGCCAGCAGCAGGTTGGCATGCTGAATTATGAAATACTATTATAGTTGACTTTGGATTTTCTCCAAGTATTACAAAAGGAACAGAACATAGTCTGGAATGCTGTTTTCAAGGTGAGCTACACTCTGAGGTATCCATTGAATATATGTTTTTTTTTTTTTTTTTTTTTTTTTTTTTGAGTCCAGCTGCCACTTTTTACAACCGGGCGTTCATAGCTTCCTGTATATTGAAATTATCTAACTGATATCTTGTAATGTATCTTTTCACAGTAGCGTATATCCTGTTTTTTCTGACATACTTATAGCTGTGTCTCTTCTTGTAGGTATTGGCATTGGGATGCTGTGTGTGTCCATTCTGGTGTGTCTCTACTATAACGTCATTATAGCATGGACCTTTTACTACCTGGGCAGCTCGTTACAGAGCCCTCTGCCCTGGTCCTGTGATGCTGTAGCCAATGTAGGTCTCTGTGGAAACGGCACCACTGGCAATAGCTCCACTGGTAAAGGCCTCAGCCCCACAGAAAAATTCTGGAAGTAAGTTTGTCTTTCTTATTTGTAAAAAATAAAAAAGTCAAATAAAATCAAGCCTCCCTTGCAAATGTATACAAGCTGTTTTGAAATATTTAAAGATTAAACGGTTTTGGCAGTATGCTGCACTTAAACATTGTTTAAAAATGTTTTTTCAACAAACCCAAGTTCTCTTCAAACTGGTTAAACTGTCACCGTTCAGCTAATATGACTCAGGGCTTTGTGGCAACACCTTACTGTTTATGATGCCAGGAAATACAATTCATTATACTGTCCACATAATACATAAGACTTTTAATTTCCCAATATAAATCATTGTGATGTTTTATAACAACAGATGACTGTAGTGTTATGGAAGTTTCCTTTGCAGCAGGGGGGGAAATTTCAGAGTTTAGTAAATTGAAACAAATAAGACAGACTGAGACTAAAACCAAGTTGGGTTTTTGTATTTTATTAAAAAAGATATATTTGCAAATAGGATCAACATGATTTCACAAAAGGCCTCAGCCCAGTGTGGAGTCAGTTTCTCAAATGAGTGCACAAGAACACCAGGCTTATATGCATCTTCAGAGTGACAACACACACGCACTTGGATTATTATGACGCTACAATTTTGACAGGCAATCTGATACACATGAAGACAATCAGATGAATACAAGAGACATGTCGGAGTCATCTCACCTCCTCCTCCCTGTACGACTTTCACCCCCCCGTTACATCTTAACTGGCATGAGAAAACTAGAGATAGTTTTAGGGTGACCTTGTACCTTTATCGGTTCAGGCTCACATAATGTTCCAGACTGGATGTCTCACAAAGTTAGAATCAAAATCTGCATTTGGGAATGAGAGACTCTTTCAGCAATAAGAGAGCAGTAAAGTAGAAATAAAACATAAAAATATAAGGAATTGTGCTTAAATGTAATTTTGCCATTACAGTAGTACTTTACAAGTTAAGGATCACAGTTACTCCTTACCTCTATGAATACATTCAGCATGAAACGCTGTGCGGTGATGTTGTGTACATGTTGAAGAAGCTGTTATTCAGCTACAATGCCTCAATGACAGCTTACTGTGTGCTTCAAGTAAATGTAAGGGTTTATTGATATACAGCAAACAAACCAAAGGGTTCAGACTGAGGCAAGATCATACAATATCTAGGTCAGTTTGTTGACCCCATCACTAGACCCTACTCTCCAAAAGCATGGCAGGCATTCAGAGGCATTGAGAAGGCCATTTCTCTAGTGAACTCTGCCCTCTGCCCTTGGTGAATTTTCCCATACCCACTCCCCACTGCTGCTGACTGACCTGTGCTCTGCTGCATATACAATTGAATTGCTCTGCTGGAAATGAATACAATTCATTGAATTGAGAAGAAGTTTAGCAGCATAAAGAGAACAGAAACCACGGACGTGTTGGTTGAGTATCTCTAATGAATTTCATTGGACTATACAGGACTGTCAGAAAAAATGACATACTCTTGAATGCTCCTCCTCTACACTGAATCATAGTTTGTAGAGCAACATGTAACACATGACAATATTCATTACAACTATGTCTTTGTTATAGGAGATTAAAAAAAAACCATGAACAACAGCAATCTAGAAAAACACACTGGAAATATCACTACACCATAACCTTTAAGAAGACAATAGGATATCATGAAGCAGTTATAACATGCGACAACCACACTCTAACCGAGAGCACAGAGAGAATGTATAACCGTTCAAGCAAAATGGATAAAGCAATTCTAAGCATTTGTGATACTTGACATTATAATAAAGTATTAAAAGCACAATGAAGTATTGTGCTCTTATGTGTAAGGCCCTCTGGACTAAAATGTTGCCCAATTTACAAATCCGCTATGATTTTTAGTGATGTAAAACATAAATATACAAAATAAACAGTATGAATAAAGATATTTTTCTTCACGCAGTCCTTAATAGATCCAGTCTTATGGTTTTGCATCAGTTAATGCGTAAAAAGTGTGGCGATAGGTTTGGTAAGAGGTGTGCTGTTTTATACGTTTGTGTGTGTTTTGTAGTGAGCGTGTGCTGGGTGTAGTCCTCAGTGAGGGCCTTCACGACCCGGGCCCTGTCCGGTGGCCCCTGGCCCTGTGCCTCCTGGCTGCCTGGGTCATCATCTTCCTGTGTATGCTCAAGGGCATCCGCAGCTCTGGCAAGGTAAATCAACACAATGTTTTTATTGTTAGCTCCCCCATAAAACACACACACACACACACACACACACACACACACACACACACACACACACACACACACACACACACACCCTTTCTGTTGGTGCTATGTCTTGTCTAATGTGTCTGTGCTGTCTCTTATTTCAGGTGGTTTATGTAACCGCTACCTTCCCATACTTTGTGCTCATTGTTTTGATCATCAGAGGTGCTACACTGGAGGGCTCTCTTCAGGGCATTGCTTTCTACCTCACACCAGACTGGAGCCGATTAGCTAATGCACAGGTACTTCTGATGGTACACTGTCACATATAAGGCAGAGGAGTCTGTGAACACAGTGCTTTGTTGCTGCTTTAAATATTTAAATATCTAGATATCCTCTTTGTTTAAGGCATATTTTTGTCTGATACATTGCAGGTGTGGAATGATGCAGCTTCACAGGTCTTCTACTCCTTAGGTATTGGAGTTGGAGGGCTGCTTTCTATGGCCTCTTACAATAAGTTTGACAACAATGTCATCAGGTGAGTTTGTGCTTTGTACAATGTACTCTGTTGTTGCGGTCATGATGGGTTCAGTCTTTTGATTGTGGTTCTTTTGATTGTGGTTCTTTTGATTGTGGTTCTTTTGATTGTGGTTCTTTTGATTTCAGGGACACTTTGATTATCACCACAGGAAACTGCAGCACCAGCTTCTTTGCAGGATTTGCTATATTCTCAATCCTTGGTCACATGGCATGGAAGAAGGGAGTGCCTGTGGAAAAGGTGGCAGATACAGGTAGTTGCTGTGCTCATTTTGTTTAGCAATCCTGTGCCTCTTTAAATCAGACGTCCAGATGAATAAATAAAGCATTTTGAACAAATTCGGAATCTTAAAACTATGTGTGAGACTGAAAATGGTGTTGTGTTATGTTTATTTTGTGTATTTATTTCTGAATGTAACTTAAGCGCCACTTCTTTGTGTAAAGTGAACTCTATTACACAGCAGTTAGTTTAAAAAAAAAAAAAATTAACTTATATTAATACTGCATTTTGCATTAAACTTTAGCATTGTATAGTGCCTTCTTGAACTTGATGTATTCTCATTTGCCTTCAGGTCCTGGGTTGGCCTTCGTAGCTTACCCAGAGGCCCTTGCTCTGCTGCCAGGCTCGGTGTTCTGGTCCATTTTGTTCTTTCTCATGCTCTTTATGCTGGGGATCGATACGCTGGTAAGGCCACACACCACACAAAGATATGAGCAGAAATAAAGACGTATGAGTCCTCCTCCGTATGTTGGATACCTTCTGCTCTGCTGCTTCACAGTTTGGCAACATGGAAGGCATCACTACAGCCGTGCTGGATGAGTTTCCACACCTCAGAGCAAACCCGTTACACAAGTCCTTGTTCTTGGGTGCGCTGTGTTTTTGCTTCTACCTGATGGGTCTCCTGTTAGTGACTAATGTGAGTGTGTTTAACTGTAGTAAGTGATAAATGTGGCTGCAAGTGCATCTTCTTTGTGATCAGACTCTCATTTGCCATGTTGACTGTGTCTTCATAGGGAGGGATTTACTGGTTCACTCTCATTGACTCCTTCAGCACTAGTTTCGGCCTCATCATCATCACCCTCTTCATGTGCATTGGCATCTCCTTCTTCTACGGTAGCCCATCACACACCTAACCTTCACGTCAAACTCCTCTAACACCGCATCATTCCTCCATATGAGTTTCAGTCATCCAGGACACGTGATGTGTAGCAAGTTGTAAATATCTTGGTTGTTCCAGGGTTCCTAATCTGCATCACTTAATTAACTTTTCTATTAGGAGTCAACCAGTTTTGTCAGGACATTATTGATATGATCCGCCACTGTCCCCCCTGGTGTACCAAAGTGCTGCTTTACTTCAAAGCATGCTGGGTTTTCTGCACTCCGTTTCTTCTGCTGGTGAGTAAAAACATCGGCATTAGTATTCATATTTGTTGTTAGTAGATGCAGGCACAATGTGACATTAGTCTTGGTTATCAATAATTAATATGCTTTTCATAATCTATCTATTAAACTTCAGCTGGCTTATTGTCTGATGTCTTTCCTGAAATCCAAATGCACTGAAGTTGATAGGTTCTATATAATGTTTTTCATGGTTATTTTGCCAAATTAAGAATGATGACAATATCACAGCATGATTTTCACTGCCAGCTGAAATGTTATTGCTGAGCTAAAGCTCATATTCTAGCCTTACAGTATTGTTTGTTTGCATCAGTTGCACAATCCATGTTACGTCACTCCCGTCACCTGAAGCAGAATTACCATTTACTGTAGGGCTACTTGATACAGAAATGTTGCACTTATAGTCAAAATGTAATTCGATGAGGGGTGAGACACTGTGCTATCCCATTATATGACTAAAGATTTTATCATAAACTGAGGGAGAACAAAGTATAATAACTCAATTACCAATTGCTCCAAAAGTTCCACAAAGGAAACTAAAATAACAACACTACTTTGAAAAGTGGCCATCTGTGCTGAAATCTTCACAACAGCAGTTTTGAATAATTCAAGAGGAGAAACTGACATTCAATCTGAGTCCCCCCCTGTAGCATTTCTCTGCTGGCCTTCTCATTCATTCTTCTGTTGGCATTGTGGCTTTATTGTTTGGATGACACATTCCTCTGCTCACTTTGGGCTTTTGCCCTTGCGGCTGTAGTTCATCCTGACCTACATCTTCATTGAGATGTACAGAACATCACTCAAGTACGGGTCCTATGTGTATCCACTGTGGGGTAAAGCGCTGGGAGTGTGCATGGGCGCAACCTGCTGTCTACAGATCCCCATCTGGGCCATTGTGGCCATCAGCAAGGAAACTGGAACACTGAAAGAAGTCAGTATAAGCACTTTGTCATTCTGTCACTGTGAGGTCCGGTTACACCTCTGCAATGATCTCACTAACTGTAGAGCTCCTACTGCCACTGCTGTATCTGTTTAAATATACAACAGTGGTAGATGAAAGGCCTTTGCAAAAAGGTTTATGACTGTCTCTTGCTTCTCTTTTGCAGCGTTTCCAGAAATCGATTCGACCTCTGAATTCCTGGAGGGTGAACAACTTGGACAGCACCGCGAGAGTCGAGGAGCACATGGAGGCCGAGAGGGTTGAGGGTCCGTTCACCGTCACACTCACAGACATGGACTTTACTGCGATGACCTGGGAGGAGGGAAGCCAGGCATGACCGCACAGAGAGAATTGATGAAAGCACAGTGATGAGCAAACTACGTTGTCAAGAGAAAGAGAAATGTGTTATTTTCTGTTGTGTGTTATCCGCCCCTCTGGTGGGCGTATCTGAACAGACTGTGTCCTGCAGGGCAGTGTGGATTATTGCTTTATTTATACTTCTATGTATATTTCAATTGTATTTTTAACTTCTTTTTTTACATTGTGTAGAGTGTACATTTGCAGCTGTAAAATAGACAAGCTGAAATAGACTTACAACTGTCAAGTTGTTATTTGGATGATGATCTAGCAGGGCGATCTTATTTATTATCATAGTAGTGTAGTGTAATTAATTTCCACCAACAGCAGTCAACAGCAGCTAAGAGACCAGATTGTTATCTTCCTACCTCCTTTTAGGAGGAGGGACAAAAAGTGCAGTGTTTTGACTGTTACCTTCAACAACTGCTGATGGACCTGGAGAGGTGACCACAAATCCTCAGCCTGCCAGAATGAATGCTGCACAGAATCAGAAATACTTTTAATCCAATTTACTTTTTAAAAGAATAATTGCTAGAATTACTGCTAGAATAAATAAATACATTTAAAAGAAGAACTTGCCAAATGAACTATTAAGTACTGTACATGTGTCCATATGCCTTGTCTGACAATCTGCATTTCAAATTGCCAGTTCCTGCAGAAAATGTAGCAATCAGTTCACTTTGCTCAGAGTAAATTGATATTATCACAATTACAACTACATTCTGTACTAGCATTGTAGACCTTTTTTTTTTAAGTGGGACTAACTATCTTTTTTTTTTTTTTTAAATCTTTAGTCAGTTGGTATCTGTCTGCACACGTAGGTTTTTAGTTTTTTATGTTTACTGGAACTTGGCTTTGACAGTTCTCCTAGTCGATTTCCCCTCTGCTATTTATTAACAGAAAGCCCTCCTTTAATGTAATATCTGGAGAGGCATAATATAGGCTAAATGTATTATCCCCTTGAGGACATGAATATTGTCATTGTATCAGTCTTGCTTACATTTCTCTGATTTGAGGGCTTGCTTAGAGAAGACCTCAAAATCAATTGTTTGAAAGTTATTGGAAAATTGGCCATTGTGCTAAATTTAAAATTTTGGTTAGACTTATTTGACAAATATATCTTACTAGACCATTTGCTAGATAACCCAATGACTAAACTAATGGACATAAAGGAAATAATAATATGATGAATTACAAAAAGATCTGACCCAGATGAGACAGCTCACTTTGACACATCAGTTGTGTGTTTATCTTTTGAAGTGGCCAACTGAAAAACTTTCCCAGATAAATAACATTTGTTAACCATTCTAGTGGCACTTATCTCCCAGAGGACTTACATTTTAATATTTTCATGAATGTCCAAAGATTTAATTACCCACCAGTTTCCAGGCTATTTAATCTTAAACTGTTTTTAAGGGCATGTGCTCTTTATTGTGTCCTGTTGCACATAAGCAGATGATGACCTGCTTTCTTAAAACCTTTTCAGTCACATAAAACTTTTAGTGCATTAGAATAACGGTCATTGTTTTCTCTCTCAGCATCTGAATAGCAGGATCTCTACTTTTAAACCTTTGATTAAGAACATTTGATTATCCTTTGTTAGACTGTATGTCATGCCATTAAAATTAATTTTAACACATCTTGTTGCCTTTGTACACAGTTGCTATTTTCTTTGCTATCTGTAATACTATATAATATTAATAATTAAATATTTGTATTGTCATATCTTTCATTTCCTTTTCTGTGACTTATGGATATTTTTCATTTTAAAGATATCTGATAACCATATACTGTAAAATGAGTGTATAGCCAATATCAGTTTTACTTAACTTGAGTTTTCAGATTTCCCCACAGAATATTAGTTTTAAAACAATAAACTTATGGTGATCATAAGGTGGCCTGCTTGTTTAAATTGAATTGAATGGGGGCAACAAAATCTATTTCCCAAAGTGTTCTCAATCTCAAACCTTAACGTTCAGTTGAAATAGCAATATGTGATTATTACCGCAAGAGGGCAATGCATGGTTTCACAAATGCAGGGTATGCTTATTAATCCATGGTCGCTTACTAACATTGAACAGTAGTTGTCTTTAGTAAATGACAAAGAAAATGTTACAGTGACCAAAAATAATTGATAATGCTGACATTGATGTTTCCTTGAGTAACGAAGATATAGGTGTGTAACATGTAAAAAGAAATGAAAACAAGCATACACATTACAGCGTAAAATCGGGGCAAAGGGGGGGCCACCGAATCAACATATGCACGATCTACATTACTGTAATAACTACATAATTACATTAGATTAGTTGAAATGATAAGTCCCTTCTTTCTAGCTACAGTAACGTTAGTGGGCAGTAGACTCTTTGTGACTCGTCTGTATGGCGGGATAAATGTTAATGAGCGGATGTGGCGTAGATATTTTCCCGCGTTTTCGTCTCTTGATTTTGGGTTTGGTCGTTTGCCGTGTGTCACGTGATCGTAGTGAAAGGGAGCTTAAGATAAATATGAAGCGATAAACCGGGTATCTAATGTAAGTGTCGACATTGCTGGGTTTAAACAGAGACAAACGATCATATAAACTCAGTGAGCCGGTTAGTATACACGGAGTTGTGAACACTGACTGTGAAGGGCGTCTAAAACTTGAAACACCCGCGGCACCGGCACGCCGCCGCGCACTCCGGCGATACAAAACGAACACCCACTTCACTACGGTTCCAGGAAGTCAGTCAGGTTTTGTTGTATTGTTGCCACGGAACTCGTGCAGTGGGTTTTAAACTTACTACTCCTTATTTGTTGCCTTCGAAACATATTTCTGTTTTTAATAATACACACATTTGCCTGTTCGGTAACCGGATACCAAGATGCCACCTAAAAAGCGCAACTCTGGGACGACACAGAGCAAGGAGCTGAAGAGTGCTGAAAGTGTCTCTCCAGACAAGAAGGAGAGTCCAAAATTAACGTTATCTGCTAAAAAGTAAGATGGGTTATTATGCCTAACGTTAATTCAGGTTTCCGTAGTGTGTGAGCAGTCAGCGAATTAAAATGTGTTCATACTGTTGCCTGATGTTTAGCTAACGTTAGTTTACTCTTCCAAGCTAGCTGAATGTGTCTAACCGTCAGGCTCACTTGCTAGCTTATTCGAACTAGTCAGGCCTGTAACGTTATTTAGAGCTAACACAGACTATAACTCTTTAGTTACAGATGTAAAATGAGATGTAACGCTGTTACAATATACAAATACACATGTGAGTCTGATACAGTCAGGGAAGTTGTTGTCATCTGTGCACATGTCTGTGCAGCATGTTTTGATATCCTTAAACCAGTGATTCTCAAAGTGGGGCCCGGGGACCCCCATGGGTCCGTGAAATGTTAGATTCATTCATTTGATTTATTCTAACTATCTTTCTAATACATTCATCTTGTGTTGTTCTTTCACATAAAAACAGACTACATCAAATTATTCCGAGATACATACATTGGGGGGGTCTCTGGTATAATCTCTTTGTTTGTGTTCTCCATGATATTGATTTATGGCCTTCCTCCTTTAGACACCGAGACAAGGATGCTGAGTTTGTGACCCTGTGTAAGAGCCTTCATGTGACAGACCTGGTGTGTGACCGTGCCTGGACGCTGTGGAAAACTGTTCAAGATTCCATGAATGAAATAGCTGTATGTATTTATATCTAGATACTGTATACTGTTATACTGAATAAATTGACCACTATGGCATTCACACTGCAGGCATTAAAAAGAACATGCCGTTTGGCCCTCACAACCAAACCCTCTCTATGTTGGTGTTGCTTCTTGGAAAGCTTTCTAAAATTTGCCTTAAAATATGTTCAAATCAAACGTAAGTGCATTATCCATTATCCATAGTAATTGTACAGTAGACTACTGTATGTTGTTTTTGCCTTTTTGAAATTGTAGCTGAATACAGAATTAGAAATTTACTTGCATGCCGTATATATTTCAAAGAAATTCGGTAGATAAAGAACTACTCAATTACATTTCTTTCAAAAAGTTACCTTTCCACCTCTGTTGAAAGGAGAACAGATGAGAATGAACTGCACATAATAATCAGGAGACACGTGTTTCATATACACTGTCACAAGTGTTATGTGACAAGTGTTATCATTGAGATTAAATGTAAAATTTGAGATTAACTTGTTTTGCTGTAGTTGTAGCTAACAAGTCAGTTCATACTAGTCCGTAGTACACAGTCCATATGCCATTTCAGTTTCAAAATATCCATTAAATGGAATCTATAACAAAGGTTGACAGTGTGGTTTGATGATATACAATTATAACATACAATTATAACAAGGTGGTATGGCTTTGTTCTAACAGATGTATTGGATTTATGTTTTAAAAATCCTGATAATATTAATGTTCCCCACTAGGGTATCAGTGATTAAATTTTTTTTTGCATGTTTTATAGTTGAATTGAAAACATTGTTTTTAATTTCATTTCAGGACAGTGAGAAAAGGGTGTGGGGGGCTTGTCTGTTTGTCTCTGGGGCAGACATGGATGTCGCCTATTTCACCTTAACTCAGGTTCTGAAAGCAGTCAGTCTAAAGTAAGTACTTACTCTGCATGATGCATGTTATCACATTCTGTAAAAGGATAACACACAGTTGCTTTTTGCACCGTAGTCCAAAAACAAGGTGGTACCAAACTGAAACTTAAAATCTGAACCCTTAGTCTGGTTTTACAATTTATCCTTATTTGTATTCAAATTCATGCAATTTCTATTTTGTTTCTCACACAAATGAATCTGTTTTTGTAGTGTAATGCAGTTTGTGGATCTGGTGAGGAAGTTAGATGTAAACCTGGATACCATAAGTACAAAGGTGAATTCCGCACTGACACGACTTGAGAAGAAGTATAACGTGACGCTGGCTCTCTACCAGCGGTTTGAGAAGTGAGTGAACACATCAATACAGTACAGGTGCTTGATTCATAATGAACTGTTTGGAAAAATTGTAATTGACATTAACGTTTGTTTTGTTTCAGAACATGCAAAAAAATCTTTGCTGTGGTTTCTGATGACCAGTAAGTTGGATACTTCTTTACCACATGTGTGAAATGAACTAGTCACTCTCCTTTTTTAGTATCTTTATAGTCTTGTGTTTGATAATTGAGGGCTTGTTATAAAATATGTCATGCAGGTTTACAATTAATGGTTCAGTGTCTCTTTTCCAAGGGAGAGGGAGACCATGCGGAGCTGCTGGACAATGTTTCTTTTGGCCAAAGGTAGGTTAGGCCTTTAACACATTAACAACAAAAAACAAGTAGGATCAAGCTGTTAATACACTTGATGGAATAGTTTTCATGTTGCTTCATCTTCTTCTTACCATCCTTCCTTCCTTTTTCGTGCCCAGCTGTAGAGCTTGAATTAATTGATGAAAATGCTTCTCCTCACGGTTACAGTTCTGTTGTTTCTAGTCGGCCGTGGTAGTATTGCGATGCTGCTTCTCATGTGCTGCATCTCCACTGTTTGCAGGAAGGGCTTTGCAGATGGAGGATGACCTGGTCATATCATTCCAGTTGCTGCTTTGTACACTGGAGTCATTCATCAAGCGCTGCCCTCCAGACCTTCTGCAGCCTCTTTACAGTAAGCTTCAGTGTCATTTACTACAACCTCTGTCTTTGTTTCATTAACCTTTCTGACCTCTCCCAGTACAACCAGGTCAGAAAAGTTAAACCAATGTACCGGTATTTAAAAAAACAACACAAAATTTATTTTTTTGAGTCTGGATGTAAACATGATTGAATTTTTTTTCTCCTGTAGTCCTAATGTGATTTCAAGTTGTTTTTTGCTTAAAAGTATGTATAGTATATAGTGTCATAAAAGGGTTTATTTATGTCCAGATATATTTTTAAGCCCTTAATGTTTTTCTTTCAGAATCGGCTATCAGCAAAGTTCAGAGCCCTCCAACACGAACATCACGCCGCAACCAGAGCAAAGCCAAATTCCGACCTCCGGAGGTGGATTTGCAGCTTCTCAAAACCTTGTGCGAAGAGAATGAATGCAATGCAGAAGAGGTCTGAGCCCACCTCTTTGTATAGTTCTTACAGTTATAATACATTCATTTATTTGCCCTCGGTTCTGTGTAATTGGCCTCATTTGCCCCTTTTATACCAATGTATTTGCAGGTGAAGAATGTATACCAGACCAGTTTCTCCACTTTCCTGGACTCGCTGGATTTTTCGAGATCTTCAGATTTTCCTCAGGTAGGGGGGGTGGGTGACACCAGCTTTACTGTTTGGTTTCACTATCTGCTCTTCACTTACTGTTTCCATTAGTTATTTTGTCCTGCTTGCTGTTGGCATTGTTGAACGTTTAAAGGGATACCCCACCGTTTGTTGAAATAGGGCTTATCACGGTCCCCCCTAGCTGTACATAGGTGGGCCAACGCATTTTTTGTGCATGCATTGTTTTAGTCCGGCAGTGCCGCCGCTAGTTAGCTTAGCGTAGTGAATGGAATCCTATGTTGCCGGTTAGCATGTTGTGAGTAAAAGTGAGCCGACAAAAAAAACAACCTAATTACTTGCACTGAGACAAAAAATGCGTTGGCCCACCTATCTACAGCCAGGGTAGACCGTGATAAGCCCTATTTCAACAAACGGTGGCGTATTGCTTTAAGTATCTGACAGCTGTTGATTGTTCTCTGTGGTGCTTATACATGTTTGGTTTTTGCATACATGGTGTCAGGAAAATGTGTACTCAAGCATGGGATCATTTTGTAGTGTTTAAGGGTAGTATATTGCAGAGGCAGGTATGAAAACAAAGGAGACAGGATGCTACTGTTTGCTGACACCAACACACTCCTTCAGGAAGGATACAAGACCTTTTTTACTGTTAGATTACCCCAGTAACGGACAGGTGGTGCACATTATATACGTACATAGAGTACGTGTCTTATGTAAATAACCTATAATTTTATTGATCTGACCTATGAGGGGCCTGGGTAAATTGGAACAAAAACCTGTTACGTGTTCAGTGAGATTTTGGGCCAAATTATTTTACAGCACATCTGTGAATTATGAAGGGAGGCTCTTAACTATGAGTAACCTCGGTCTCTAATTTTCACCACAGGCGAATGACCTCAACCAACAATATGAAGAGCACTACCTCAAGAGTAGAGACATCGATGGACGGCTGTTTTTTGATGGAGATGAGACGGTTCTTCTGCCTAAAGTCGAAATGTAATTTCTTCTTTTCTTCACTACTCAGTGTTTTGACATTGGTCTGGTTAATCTATTAAAAGAATTTATAGAAAAGTGTTTGATAATCTTCTGCTGTTTTCAGATCGCAGGTGGAGAGAACGCCGAAAAAGAACCTGCCAGATGAAGACCTACTCATCCCTCCCCAGACTCCAATCAGGTGAGCACTTACTCACACACACCTGTTGACACACCTATTTTATCAATCATTGTTTACAATCATTAACATTTTTACAGTTTCACCTGAGAGTCTCTATAC
The DNA here is from genome assembly GCF_004354835.1 of Perca flavescens. Taxonomy (NCBI): domain Eukaryota; kingdom Metazoa; phylum Chordata; class Actinopteri; order Perciformes; family Percidae; genus Perca; species Perca flavescens. The sequence goes on from NC_041343.1 coordinate 13,388,042, forward strand.
ACTGTATGCTGCTCAGCTGCCAACTGGTGCATTTGAAACTTGCTGAAAGTGAATAATCAGAGTCGATAGACTGTTTATGGCGAAAACCTAATCTTTTCTGCTTTTAATCCATCCAAAGTACACAGAAATTGACAGTAAAAACTATAAGATGTACTAAATTAGTAACTAACAAAGTGATTTAGTACACTGGCCTTTATTGCGCTGTTTTTTTCTTTGTGTATCCTAATAGTCACAGGTGGTGTGGAAAGGTAAAGTTAAACCAAGAGTTTTAATAATTGTTTCCAAATATTAAAGTATACCATGATATCTATAAAGATATTATAAAATACTTTAAAAGCTAAGTTAATAGTTATTGAATGTGTATATGTATCCACAATTGGAAAACCAAACATTTGAGATTGTTCTGGGATTTCTTGCACAGTATGTATATTATTGGGCATAATCCACTGAGTTTATGTCTGATGTCTGATTTTTTTTTTTTTTTTTTTTTTTTTTTTTTGTCTCATCAGAGCTGCCATGACCTCCATCCAGCAGTTGAGGGGTGATCTCACCTCCAGTGGGGATCAGCCATCTACTAACCTGGCTACATATTTCAAAGTGGGTCTCTAGAAGTGTTGCCACTGATTTAAAATGTCCCTTGAAACAGCATCTTACTAACTTAATTTGACTTTCTGTGTTTTCTCTTTCCTGTCATCAGAATTGCACCGTGGACCCAACGCAGGCTGTGCTGAAGCGGTTGGAGACACTCGGACAGGCGTTCAGCCAAAGGTTTGGTCAGGCAGTCGGCCCGCGCTGTGTAGTACTTGGTTGGCAGGTATGAACTAACACTTAGCAAGACAATGAGCAACAAAGGCAGTACTTACTATGCTCAAATGATTTCATGTCTGACTTGATTTCTTTTGTTTTTCAGAGATTTAAACTCGGTGTCAGACTGTATTATAAAGTCATGGAGGCAATGCTGAAATCGGTACTTGACTTGTTTGATGTTATCTATTAATTTTTGTAACTGTTTTATTCAATGATTGTGTGTTTTTATTGTATATTTGTTTAGAAGTTCAAGTTATTTGAAATGTTGCCATTCAAGGGTTTACCTGCAAAAATGTATCTCAGAAAACCACAATTGATAAATCGACTACATATTAAAATGATCCAATATATTTCATGTTTTTTTTTTTTTTTTTTTTTTTTTTTAGAGCAAAAGAAACATGTCTGAAATAACTCATTTATGTTGTTTTCCCTCCCCATTTTGTAGGAAGAGAAGCGACTGTCTGTACAAAATTTCAGGTATGCGTTTAAGTAATCCCAATCATAAAGCTAGTCAATTGTGGTGTGTATTCACTTGTGCATGTATGCTTTTTGTTGTTTTACGTGTAAGTGATGCGTTATTTTCCTTGAGCTAAGTTATATGATTTCCATTCCAGTAAACTCCTCAATGACTCCACATTCCACACATCACTGCTGGCCTGTGCTTTGGAGGTGGTGATGGCAACATATGGAGGTGTGTCCCGTAATTTTCATACAAGTTAATAACCGACGCAGTCCCCTACTAACTCTGAAGTAACTGTGTTGTGTCTTTACAATTATTAATGATGCAGGTAAATGTTTACATGTCCTGTAGATGTGTGACTAGTTGTAATAATGTTGTTTGCTCTTCATGGTTAGAGAGCAGTTTTAAAACTGGGGGATACAACCATGGTGGTGGTGGTGGTGATCCAGTTGAAACGGACGTGTGTTTCCCCTGGATATTGGATGTGGTCAACCTGGCTGCTTTTGACTTCTACAAAGTCATTGAGAGTTTCATCAAGGCCGAGCCCACTCTGAGCAAAGATATCGTCAAACATCTGGAGACCTGCGAGAACCTCATCATGGAGAGGATTGCATGGAGGACGGTCAGTTTTATCTCTCATCACTACTACACTATGCTTATAATAATGTCACGGCATGTAAATGAGATTTATGCATACACAACATAAAGACAGACACTGTATGTATGTATACACAGTTTTCATACACAAGATTTTTTAACTATATTATTACTACAGTTTAAGAATAATGTAAATGACCTATAAACATATTACTACATAATGTTTGATCAGCAATTTTTGTAAAATGAGGCAGGCTTCACACAAATTCTACATTCACTACATATTAAAAATGTCATTGCATATCAATATTTCACGAACACATTGAATTTGTACTCACAAAGTATACTGGACAAAATAACTAAGATGACAGTGTGCTTCTTAGCATGGCACTGACCCCAGAGTGCTCCAGAGGTGCAGCGAACACCATACAGATAACCTAAATACAGATAACATAAGCATAAGAGTTATCTTCAGTTTACTTTTTAAAGAAGTGCACACAGTATGGGTAACAGGATACTGTATATGTATAGACAAACTCCTGTTCAACTGTATGAATCTGTTCAATAAAAATAGTCTAGTGATGAAGAAATGATCCGTGTCACTGGCTGCCACTACCTCCACCACAGGGCGCCTCCCTGTTCCCCAGGCTGTTGGAGAAATAGTAGATTAATGGGTTTAGGCAGCAATTGAGGCTTGCTAGTGATAGCACCACGGGGTGCACAGCCTTGGTCAACTTGGCCAGGCCACAATGGGGCAGCAGACCCACGTGTGTGAGGGTGTATCCCAGGAGGTTGATGTGATAGGGGACGAAACACAGCAGGAAGATGCCTAGCACCCAGTAAATCACAGTGAGAGCGTGGCGACGGCTGCGGCGCTGGCCGCGGGAGCGGTGTCTCGGCTGGCGAAGCACACTCAGCACTCTGCAGTAGCTGCAGAGAAGTAGCACAGTGGGCAGCAGAAATGACCCTAGGACTAAGCCCAGAGCTACCAGGATGATGGTGCGGTGGCTTGGCGAGGACGGGTCCAGCAGACAGGGCTGGTGTTGGTCAGCTGCTGCAGAGCGCAGCAGAGGCAGACTCACACTGAGCCCGAGCACCAGGCACCAGATCCCCCCATTAACCAGCTGTGCAACACGCAGCCTGCGGAGTGTTGAAACCAGCGGATGCACTACAGCAAAGTATCGGTCCAAAGCAATGCACACCAGGAAGAAGATGCCCCCATACAGGCTGATGTATTTAAGGGTGAAAGTGAGGTGGCAGTATGCCACCCCAGCAGTCCAACTGGATTGGTATCCTGTCTTGGAGGACAAGGCTCTGGCCTTTTGGTGGTAGTAGTAGATTCTCAGGGGCAGAGAGATTACAAAAAACAAGTCGGCAGCTGACAGGCTGACCATGTAAATGGCTGTGCTGTTCATGGTGCAGGGAGATAGACACAGTCTGCGCAGAGCCAGGCTGTTGGTGGCCAACCCCAGCAGGAAGATGACACCATAGGACACTTGATAGAAGGTGAAGCGGTAGCTCGTGTCAACAGTGCAATTAGACAGAGGTGAAAATGGCTTGGCTGGTATATCAGTCGTATTCCACAGCTCCATGTCCAAAAAGGATTTGCTGCTCCAACACTTAAAATTGCAAATTTTCTGATATCTGGAGGGAATTGGGTTGGTTGAAGTGAACATAAGATGGGAGGAAGGAACAGTTGCTTCTGCTGGAGTTAAACCTGTGGCAAGTAAAAACTTAATAAACTCAAAATGTCTGCTGTTTTATGTAATGTAAATTTGCTGAGATGACATGAATACACTGCCACGGCTAACATAACTGAATTTATATATGATATGCAGGACGACAGTCAATCTGTCAATAAAGTTTTAACTGCACCTTCCTGCTCTCATAAAACAAGCAAACATTTGGCTTCATTACAGGCAGAGTGGGGGGAAAAAGAATCCCCTCACAATGGGCCTCATTCACCAACCGTTCTTACGAAGAAATGTGTTCTTAAACCCTTCTTACGCATTTTTTTACGAAGATTCTGGCATTCACTAATGTTTTCTTAACTTGGATTTGTTCTTAGCTAAGAACAAAATCTACGAACACTGAAAATCACTCTTCCGCACATTTGAGTGATGACAATTTGCTCCAAATGATTGCTTTCTGCATTTTATTTAATTCTACAGTCGTTTACAATGATAGTATTGTACTGTAATGTATTTCTGATCATTTGTTGATAAAAAATCATATTATTCAAAAACCACACTAACACTGCAATTTACATCCGCAATTAAACTGATTAAATCCTGCTTGATTTAGTGATTGATCGCTATTTATAGGGCCGAAATGCAGTGGTAGATTGTAACAAAGTACAAATTCTTCGTAACTGTACTTAAGTACATTTTTCACGTATCTGTACTTTACTTAAGTAGACTCAATAGTGCATAGCCTACTTTTGACTTTTACTTTGTTACATTTTGCAGCAATTATCTATACTTTCTACTCCACTACATTTCTACAATGTTCGTTTACTCCTCCGCCAGGCTTTGTAAGACGCGTTCATATCTTATTTATTTGGCTGGACCTGTTCACATCTCCCCATTTGCGCTGGTTCACACACTTTATTTGCTTACTTGCATGGTTAAAGAAAATGAAATACATCCATGAATAAAACCAACCGCATTCCGATTCTAACAACATATTTCCGTTTCATGGTTAGGATAGGAACTTTTCTTAAAAGCCAGGCCTTTTTTGTGGTTGTGGACACCTTCTACTTTTACTAAAGTAAATAGGTCTCTGGTTATTTGTACTTTTATTTAAGTACTGAGATTCAGTACTTCTTCCACCGCGGCTCCGACAAGCTCCGACAAGCTGTCTCCCAGGAGGTGCACAGGAAGTGTCATGTCCTTATATGGGAATGTTTGGGGCGTTTTCTTATGCTAATTAGGAACAACTAGCATGCGCTTTCAGTTACGAAAACGTGGGATTCATCAATCCTAAGAACACAGGTGTGAACAAATCTGCTGTTTAAGAACACGTCATGAATCCGGCGTAAACTTTTCTTAGAAACCTTCTTAAGAACATATTTAAGAGAAAACTTAGAAAGATATTGGTGAATGAAGCCCATTGTTATCTGTTGTCCTGGAGTAAATTCACATTAAGTGCAGCTCATGAAGTTAATCGTTCATTGAGATTGTAAGAGGTGTGGATTTTACTGGTCATTTTTAAATATGTAGTTTGTAGTGCGTAAAGAAATATCCGGTTAAGCCTTTTTTCAGTCATTATTAGGAAGGGTCAGATTATAAGCACTTTCAACTAATGTGTTTTTCATGCGTTTGGCATATGTCATCATGATTTTGGGGACTTTTCTTCTCTTATTTTACATCTTTTTTTCTTTTTCTTTTTTGTGGCCAGTTCACCAGGAATTGAGGCTGTTAAACACGTCCAAACACTCCAGTAACAAAAAGACACACAATTTTGAGTTGAAACAATACCACTGTCTAAGGAATTACAAGAGAGCTCCCATTTTTATTTTAACACTAATGGTATTATGATACTTTGCCTTTGAGCATTAAATTCAAAAATACGATTGTGAGATTAGTTTGAGTACAGGCACATCAGCTGATCATCACTATTTTATCATTTTCAGTCCACTTTTGAGTAGTCTCTCAGTTAACCTTTAAGTTTGTTGTTTTAAGTTTTTTAATTCCAAGTGACAATATTTGAGAAGACATTTTTTTCTATGACCTGATAATGCATTTAAAACTTTTTTTTCTTCAAACCCTTTTATTTTTTGCACCTGACATAATTTAGTTGTCTGCTTTGGTGCTCTGATAATAAATCCTGTATAATCATTCAGTTATCACTAATACTAAGTGTCTGATGAGTAGCAAACTGTTGATCTTGATGCGATCTTTAAGAATTGCAAGTCATGTAGCAGATATGTGTCATGATCACAATAATTATGTTGCCTTAATTTGGTTTCCTACATGTAAAAGCCCAAGACATTCTCAAATATCGCATACAAACAATATTATTCCTAATCTTTGTCTTCAGTATCTTTGTGGACTTTAAAACGTTAAGTTTCCACCACACCTTCATAAGTTGTTACAGTTAATTGCTGTCTTCATTTTATGAAAATCCATTTATATACTGTACATATAAAACTCAAGCTAAGAACAACTGAGAAGAATGTTGAAACAGAAAACTTCATCACTCACCAGTATCAGGATCTCAACAATGCAGTGATGGTGTGATAAAGTATTCTTCCAGACAGCTGGTGTTCAGCAGCAGTGTAACTTCTTATGATGCTCCTGCTAATGATCAGAGCTGTTCACACCCACACTCACACACAGGTCAGGGTCTCCCTCTCCCCCTCTCTCTCCCCTCTCACCTCTTCTACATACACTTCTTATGTTTTTTTCTTACTACCCATTTCTTAGCTCATTTAGTAAAACTATTTAATGAGCTTTAGAAGTACTGATCAATATGTTGGCTTAAGGATAGACTCGTTATCTGGTCTTAACCAACTAGTTTTGTCAGTCGACTGAATTTTGTGATTAGCTTTACAATTAAGAACATATTGTTTCATTACCTTTATGGTGGGAGTCCTGTTTATGGCTGCTTGTTAAAAACCTGCACAAGTGATTGGAGTTAATCATTAACTATACAGTTAGAGGAATAGCAATAATTCACTGAAACTATACAGCAGTGTATTTGTCAGTGTGTCAGCTTGGGACCGGCACTCTAAGGGAACAAGTGAGTGTAGAACTCAGTCCATGGCTATTATCCAAATGAAATCAAAACCTTCAGGACAGGTCCTTATGACTGACAAAAATGTATGTTGTGTCAAAATGTGAGTCTTTTGCACTTGAGAAAAGAAGTAATTCATCTAGTATTCACATCAGATTTTCACCAACAAATTTGCATGTCATTAAAGCAGAGTTGAGTGCGTGTTTGAATAATTTGGAGAACAGTAGGCTGATATGGCACACATTACGACTAAGCTACATACCATTTGGCCCTTGTGAGACAAATTTTGAATTAGAAATATAAATAACATGAAGGACACATGTCTTGATTGAGGAATAACTGGTTAAGATTTATTCACTTTAAAAAAAAAGAAATATTACCTTCATGTTATGATTATCAATACAAAGGAAAATTAGATGTTTTGGTTTACTGTTTTGCACATTCTCGATTAACAATATGCAAGCCTATTTGTATGACATGGTGTAGTGTGGCTTAGTAAAAATAAGATTTAAGCAATTGCTAATTGTTTTCTAACCGTTTTTAAAGTTTAAATTCTGGATTATTCACCGGCTGATCATCACTATACTATCACTTTCAGTCAACTTTTGAGTAGTCTCTCAATTAACCTTTAAGTTTGTTGTTTTAAGTTTTTTAATTCCCAGTCACAATATTTGATAAGACATTTTTTCAACATGATAATGCATTTAAAACTTTTTTTGCAAGCCTATTTGTATGACATGGTGTAGTGTGGCTTAGGAAAAATAAGATTTAAGCAATTGCTAATTGTTTTCTAACCGTTTTTAAAGTTTTTAAATTCTGGATTATTCACTAGCTCTGTCTCAGGGTTGCAGCAACCACCACTGTGCTTTTTTTTTTTTTTTTTTTTTTTTTTTTTATAAAAACGTGCTTCTCCCTCAAGAGGCTTGTTGTCGCTCGCCTGTTTGTTTCACAATCCAGTTCAGTGGTGGTGATGAGTCTACCCTTGTCAGTACAGAGCCTCAGGGGTCTCAACAGGAATCCAATAGCACTCTGTCTTGCAGCAGGCAGCTTTTAGAAGAATGAACAAAATTCAAGCGGCAGCATATTCTATTTACACTGAACTGTGTTTTCACTTTTCCCATTAGTCCATAGGAAACAGACATGTGGTCACTATGACTTAGATCTTTTTAAATTATTCACATCAAACGTCAAATTCTAGTCTGAATTTATTTTGTTTTTGATCATCATAAAAAAGGTTCTACAGACATGACCACTTATTTAGATGAGGCCATTGGCATTGTTAGTGTAGTGTTGGCTGGCGCAATGCATAGGTCAAATATTGACGACACCTGTAATCTACTTTTTGAAATTGTATTGACTCACTGTGCAGTCATGGCCCTGGCCAATCAACCACAGTACCTGTAGCTGGGTTGTTACTACCTGTATGAGTAATCAGTCTAGACAAATGATTTGGCAGCACCCATAGAGAGTTGCATGTGAACGACTGATTATGTTAATGTCAAATATTTCACAACACCCCACTCTATCAAACGTATTTTAAAAAAACAACTCAAACCTTTAAGTTAATACCTCTTTTATTCTGTGTGTGTGTGTGTGTGTGTGTGTGTGTGTGTGTGTGTGTATATATATATATATATATATATATATATATATATATATATATATATATATATATATATATATATATATATATATATATATATATATATATATATAATGGGTAGTAAAAGCTGTTCTATAAAGTGGCCACAACTGTACAGTACATAAAAGAGTAATACTGGTTCAGCATTGCCAAAGCAGAATTATCTTAGGAGAATTTGCTCTGAGGAATAAGACCACAGTTACAATGTCTTATTTGCAAAAGCTCATACTTCGGCAGCACCATCTCAACTAGTACACATTATAAACTCATAACTCCTAAGAATGAAGAGTATTCTAACAATGTGTGTTGTGAATTGGCAGCCTGATGAAAGGTCTTTATGCTGCAACACACTTTCAAATGTTTCCTGTTGGACTTGTTCCACTCTTTTATTGACTAATTCGGGTGTCCCAGTCTAAAGTCTCTGTTTTGTCCAGTAGAGGAAAGAGTGACTCCTTAGTAACCATTGTGTTTGTTATTATGATCTTCAAGGCCACTCCACTTCCACATACGTCCTCAGATTCAAATCAAGCTTCACCAGCACTCACTAAATTATTAATCATGTCCCATAATAGAATAGTCATTAGATTGTAGACTCACTGTCAAACACTTTTTGAGTCCGCAGGGTCAGGCTTTTGCGTGTTGTATTTGGACTGCTTTGTGTGCTGTCCATCTGTAGTCTGTCGAACAGCTTGGCACCGTAGTGCCATACTCTGGTCTTGCGTTTCATGGAGCTCTTAATGGTCTCTGAAGTGAAATAGTATATGACTGGATCAAAACAGCAGTTGGTCACTGCTATGCACAGACTAATGGGGTAGATGGTTCTGACCACGTATTCCGCTGTACACCCCTTTATGATATTGGAGCGGACCAGGGCATAGAAGATGAGATTAACATTGTAGGGGATGAAACAGAAGCAGAAGATGAGCAGATGCACTGTGATCATCCTCAAGATTTTTGCCTTGTTGAGGTTCCCTCCGTGGCTGATGTTTTGGGGTTTCCTCAGTGTCCGTAGCACCATGATGGAGCAGAAGACATTGAGCATCAATGGGATGATGAAGCCCACAGTCTCAATAAACACCACCACCTTGGACAGTTCAGCCTTCCACTGTTTGTTGGAGTAGTTTTCAAAGCAGAAGTTTGAGGTGGATTTTGCATTTATAGGTGAGGTGGTGTCCAAAAGGAACCCAGTGGGTATACTTCCAGAAAGAACCATCACCCACACTGCACAGCAGGCCAGTTTGGCATTTCTCTTAGTACGAATCGTTTGGGACCGGAATGGGTACACAATGGCAAGGAAACGGTCAACACTGATACAGGTGAGGAAGAGGATGCTGCTGTACATGTTGGTGTAGAACAGGGCCACAGAGATCTTGCAGAGCACACTTCCAAATACCCATTCACGTTTAATAAAGTAAACAATCCGAAAAGGCAGTGTCAGGACAAAGAGAGAGTCTGAAACTATAAGGTTTATCATGTATGTCGTGGTCTCATTCCGCAGCTTCAGTGTACAGCCAAAAATGTATAGAGCCACCATGTTGAAGACAAGTCCAAATAAAAACACCAGGCTGAAAACCCAGCTATACAAAGGGTACTTGAAATTGTCACTCTTGTTGCAATTTGTGTCATTTTGAGTGATGTAATAGTCTTGTGTGCTGCTGTCGTTCATTTTTAAACCAGGTTGATAAGTTTGTAACATCTACAGAGTAAAAAAAATTCTCTTAAATCGTGTCCTACAAATCCATTTAGTTAATCCCACCATGTGCAACAGGCAGCGAAAATGTATGTTTCATTTGTTCAGAAAAAAACTGTCTTGAAATACTGAAGAATGCCCAGTTTGTGTGGTTTTGTTATGAAATACTGGAAAGTATGCAGTAACTCCACAAAATACCTGTATTAGTATCCAAAGTCGTTCTTTATGTGTGTGAAAGCTGTCCTGCACATCCAATAATCCTCATTTAAGTCAGGTTTTCAGTTGTTTCCAGTTGTCTTTCACAGTTGAAATGTTTATCCCTTTGAGAGAAGAGTCATGTGCCTCCCCTCATCTCTGAACAGTCGAGTGGTTCTTCCCTTCACTTGTTTCCTGTCTGTTCCTGCAACAGCTCTGGGGGGTGGGGGTGGGGGTGGGGGTGGGCATGGTGATTGTTACTCGTATGCGCCAGAGGTTTTGCTCTGTCCCTGCCTGATCGTAAATCAAAAACCTTGTAGCAGCCTGCAAGTCAGGCTCCAACACAAAGAAAACTCCCTGAACTGTTGAAACAGAGGGAGGAGCCTCCACCGGGCCAAAGTCCCCCCATCGCTGCTTGGTTTTTAGCTCCTATTTTTTTTATAATTTGAACGATTAGACTTTAGTCTGAAATTTGTGTGGTCCATACTTTTATTTTAAATTAAAAACAAGTAAGGGTTGGTTTCTTCTTGACTGCTACAGGTGTGTTTAGATCAACCTCCCATCCCTTTAGAGACCCTGAGCTAAACAATGAATCTAAACAGAACTTTTACTGTACCTAATAAAACGTTGCAGTATTGGCATCCATGTCACTGAATGCTGTTGAAATCAAATAACTTGTACTTTTGAAACGTTGCTGTGGCGTCAGCTGGGCTTGGCGTGTGTGACACGGAGAATGTACTAATAGCAAGTACAAACCTGCAGTCACTATGTAAATCCATGAGTAGTGACCCACACCCACTTCCCTGTATGATCTCATTGCAGATTTTTGTCTTATCTACATACTGATATTCCCGTGTGTGTGCGTGTGTGATTTGGTTTCAGATTGAGGGGAGTTCTGTGACTATCACCAAAATCTGATAGGAACTATATGCAATGTCCTCTGGTCAACATAAAATGAGGAACGGATATATTTTCAGCCCATCTAATCGTGTTTGGGGGGAAGGTAACTTGCACGTCACACGCAGATGCCACATGCAGAAAGCTTTACAACCGCGTAGGTGGGGGGGTGTTACCACCTTTGACTCTATCCTGCTTCCAACGTTGGCTACATGATTGCTGGATAAAGGCCAGACATTATATAGTATTAAGTTGCTGTGAGCTGTAACCTATATTAAACACTTCTAAACAGAAGCAGAACGTAATGGAATCTCAGAGATTATTCCTTCACAGCATTGTGCAATGCAAGAAAATCTCAGAGCTGAAGTGTGCATACACAGCAGTTGTCATCCGACTCAACCTGGGTCGGGTTATTTAAGTCTACTGCTAACTTACAACACCAAAATACCCCCGCGACTCAATCAAATCCCCTACTTCACCGTTTACCATCAAGCCACTAAATCTCTATGGAAATTAACACCTCTGATCATACGACCCGAGACAAAGTCTCTCTCTCTCTCTCTCTCTCTCTCTCTCTCTCTCTCTCTCTCTCTCTCTCTCTCTCTCTCTCTCTCTCTCTGGGCACACACACAAACAAACCAACAGTCCGGTTCTGGTGGACGCAGATATGTGCTGATTAGCTCTCATAATGGGCCAGGTGGATAGCGCACTGCCATGAGTCCATGAGGTAAATGTCTAATTACTCCACATTTTCATTGTGATATTTTGTGATTATATTCTGAATCTGCAGCGTTCTGTCAGGTAAATATAGAAGTACAATGTCTTCCTCTGATGTAGACGTAGCCTACACTGTAAGTCAGTAGTAGGCTATACAGTGGAGTTGCATATTGTTTGGGGTCCTTCTGTTAGTCATTTTTGGTTACAATTTGGTTTTGATGAATTCTGCAAGCAGCAATATCGCACGCAGTACCAGCAATCGCCCCGTTCCATACAGGCACATTTTCTACGGGCACTGTACTAGTAGTTATAATTTGACATTAACTTTATTGTCACACATCGTGGGAAATTTGTCTTGGGCACTTAATCCATGCTGCAGCCATAGTACAAACAAACACAGACAGCATGTACATACAACGGATACTGTACAATACCATACAGCAGACCGTACTATGGTCCTGATGGTGTATAAAACCCAACATGGTGTCACGCAATGCATTAGTTAAGCATTACTCAAAATAAATTAAAAAAGCGAGATCACAAGTACAACAATAACAAATCTCCTTCGTCATGCATGCCTGTTCTGCCTTTTACTTTCGGCTATTTAGGAGCTTAATAGACACTGGAATAAATTAGTTTTTCAAACAGTTAAGTCTGCAGTGAGGAACTCTAAGCCACCTACCGGATGACAGCAGCTCATATTCTGCATACAGAACGTGAGACGAATCACTAACAATTCTATTTGCTTGTCGCAAAGAAGCCCGTTCATAATTCTTTGCATGGATAAGTGCTCTTTAACACCAGTGATCTCCCTGTGCTGTTGAAAACTGGTTGCCAAACCAAGCTGTAATACTGTACCTGACCAGGCTCTCCTCACATGGAGGATGTGTGATTGTACTTATACATGTTTTCCTGATTGCACTGATACTTTATCAATGCTGCATGTGTTCCTCCAGGGAAAACCAAACTAGCAGGCTCTTCATTAAGTTATTGAGATTATATATATATATAGAGAGAGAGAGAGAGAGAGAGAGAGAGAGAGAGAGAGAGAGAGAGAGAGAGAGAGAGAGAGAGAGAGAGAGAGAGAGAGAGAGAGATTAATAAATTACGTCATTTGTGATTTAATAAGGTACGCTGCAGTGCAAAACAAACACAGTAGGTGCCCTCATAACATCCTCTTTCTTGTTCTTGATTCTTGTTTCTCCTGTGTTTTTTATGTGTCAATAAAACTGCAGTGCAGAGGTTACATTATCTAATAAACATTTAGTAGTAACTCCAGTGATAGTGTTGTGATTATTTATCATATAAAATACACCAGACTTCACTTACAAACTAATATAAATTATGCTATTCATAGTTACAAAGCTTTGAAAGATTGATTGGCTAATCAGGTGTTGGTAAGAGTGAAATTGTATTCTTCCAGCCATGGCTTTTGGAAGGTTTCCCCCTTTGTCTAGATTTTATTTCTTGAATTGAATTCCAGTAAAAGGCGTGTAGTCATTCTCTTCAAGATTTGGATGCACTGGGTGTTTGCTTAAATGTAAATAATCCTGTTTGTGTCTCCGCAGGACTCCCCGCTGTTTGAGCTGCTGACACAGGAGCATGAGGGCGGAGCAGCAGAGCAGGTGGAGACCCCAGCCAGTTTCAGCCAACCACTGCAGCACAACCACACCGCAGCTGACCTGTGAGTCCGACATCCCACAATCCGCTTGTTGGTCTTTCAGTTGCTGGTACGCAGCAGCTAAGAGACCTTAGACCCTAAAACCTTTTTACCTGTTGTGAAACCACTGTGAGTCCTAAGTAAGAGAGCTCATCACTTTGATGAAATCATAGTTAAATATCATGGTATTTAAAAAAATAAAAAAACTCCTTCCTTTTTGTAACGTTAAACCTGTTCTTCTACCTGATTCACAACCCCTTTTAATTATTAGTGATTTGTAGTTTTCATTTAATGGAATTGTTTTCAGCTTTAGGAATAGCTCACTGAGATAAGCTACTGACTCAGCAATTGGTGTGGAGGTTGAAGGATCAAATCCCACCCCTAGTTGCTCCAGAGGCGTGCGACCTCTGACATATATAGGAATTGTAAGTTGCTTTGAATAAAAGCGTCAGCTAAATGTAATGTTTTTTAAAGTGCTCATATTATGTTTTTTGGCTTTTCCCCTTTCCTTTATTGTGTTGTATATCTTTTTTTGTGCACGTTATAGGTTTACAAAGTGAAAAAACCCAAAGTCTACCCTAAAGGGACTTACCATCTCCAACAGAAACACTGTTCACAAACTGCTCCAAACAGCTCTATTGTAGCCCAGTCTTTACTTGCGTGACAATAATAATGCTCGCCTAGCCTCTAGCGTGGCACGCCCTCATTCTCTTGACTACTCCCCTTCTGACTGGGTAGTAGTCCTTACCTAGGTACTACACATGTGTGACTCCCAACAAAGATGGAATACAAGTGTGATGCCTCACTCTGTAGCTAAAACAGAGAGCTCAACACACAGGGTGAAAAGAGGAGCTGCAGCAATGTGCAGTACGACAAAAATATGGTTGATAAAAATATTTTTGATAATTGCACCATGTAAACCTATTCTGATATAACTTCTAAATACAATTAGGAACCTGAAAAGGAGCATAATATGAGCACTTTTAAAATTTAATGTAGATGGTGTAACTGATGGGGCCCAATGGGTTTCTCCATTGTCCTTACAGATACCTGTCCCCCATGCGTCCAGGCCTTCGTATCTTGCCTCCCGAGTCCCCGGCCACGCCCAGCTCTCAAGCTGCCTCTCAACCTCCGGCCCAGCCTGCCGGCCAGACTCCACGTCACCCAAAGTCCAACTCTCTCAGCCTCTTCTATAAAAAATGTAAATGTTTACAATGTGTTTTCCTCCAGACATACAAAACATTAGGTTTCTCTTGATAACTTTTATATACTAACAGATGTGTAGATGCCAGCTCCACTTTGTAAATGGAAAAGGTAATATTACAAACAAAACAAAAATCATTAATCTCCATTTTTCGTCCGTGATGGATTTCCAATTTGACTTCATAATAAACTGGAAATTACTAAAATACAATAAAAAACATAGTTAATTACTACATCTGTATAAGCTTGCAGAGGGTATGAAAACAGTTTTTTTCAGTTTGTTTTATTCAGTACACAGATCCTTCAGGTTTCTTTCTCCATGTCCAACCGTCTCTGTGGTTTCCTCTCGCTGTAGTGTACCGCCTAGCCTACATAAGGCTGAAGATACTCTGCTCCTACCTGCTGTCCTCCCACCCTGAACTGGAGCCCATCATATGGACCCTGTTCCAGCACACTCTGCAGCACGAGCACGAGCTGATGAGAGACCGCCACCTCGACCAGGTAACCACTTTGTCTCAGTCTCTTGCTCTCTTGTTCTCTTGGTAGCTCTTTCATTATGTTTTCTTGTTTTGTTTTTAATCTGCTTCTCGTTGTTATTGCAGCTGATGATGTCAGCCATGTATGCCATATGTAAAGTGAAGAGTGTTGATCTGCGCTTCAAGACGATTGTCACAGCATACAAGAACATGCCCAACACCAACCAGGAGGTGACACCTTTTAATGCTAATATCTCTATCACCCTTCAGGCTGTTTTTTTTTTTTTTTTTTTTTTTTGTTGTAATCACAATTTATGGGAAATTAATTATGAACGGTGCATTTCTTTGTATCACTCTGTATGTTGCAGACCTTTAAGCATGTGTTGATCACTGAGGGCCACTATGACTCCATCATTGTCTTCTACAACCAAGTGTTCATGCAGAAGCTGAAAACCAACATCCTGCAGTATGCGTCTACTAGGGTGAGACACCTCCCCACGTAGAATCTACAGTTTGACTTTAATACAGGCAAAAATTTTATATATATATATATATATATATATATATATATATATATATATATATATATATATATATATATATATATATATAGACAGACATGTGCACGGCTACTATACCCTCTCATTGTTGCTGTTTTGTTTTCGTAGCCACCCACCCTCTCTCCAATCCCACAAATACCACGCAGCCCCTACAAGTTCCCCAATTCACCTCTACGAGTGCCTGGGAGCAACAACGTGTATATCTCCCCTCTGAAAAGCCCACGCATGTCCCCGGGTATCATGACCCCTCGCTCCAGGTGAGTTCTGCACGTTCATGGCAGATTGTTGTGTCGATTGTTGAAGTAGCACGACCCTTTACATTGTGCTCATTGTACTATTTTTGTGTTTTCTGCCTTTACAGAATGCTGGTATCAATCGGGGAATCTTTCGGGGTACGAGCCTCTTTGTTGCATATTTTAGGATAATCTGCCATTACAATGATTTTTTTTTTTTTTCTCACTTACTCTGTTGTTTCTGTTTTGTTTTCATCTGCAGCTATCCAATCGGTTCCAGAAGATCAACCAGATGGTCAACAGCAGCGATCGGTCCTTTAAGAGGACTCTGGATCTTGGCTCCACTCCAAAGCCTCTGAAGAGGTTACGGTTCGATGTGGACGGGCAAGATGAAGCCGATGGCAGGTTGGTCACAAATGGTCTTATATTTGCAATAGCATACTAGCACCCTGATTTATTATCTGTGTTCACTCAGTAGTATTTGTCGCGGTATACATGCACATATTTCAATTAGGCTCACTTCATAAGTTTTTATTTACAGCAAATCTGGAGGAGATTCTACACTGATACAAAAGCTTGCAGAGATGAGTAAGTGAAAACTGCTTAATATATTAAATTGTTTTTTTGTTTTTTTTGCTATTCCCAATAATTTTTCTTTGTGTATCCTTTCTGTCAATTGTATGGTTTGTGGATCTATGTTCTTGTAACATATTGATGATTTGATTAATGTAGGTTCCACTCGGAGTCGCATGCAGGAGCAGAAGATGAAAGAAGACGCAGAATCAAGGAAGGAGTAACTCTAAAACCTACTGAACTGACCTGCACTGTTTATCACAACGTGAACACTTTTTGTTCACACACAAAGTGAAACATAAGTTTCTCTGTACATGTAGTATTGGATTTTAGTTTGTATTTAACTTTGTCTTTGAGGAGCATTATGTGAATATAGAGGACTTTCTCCTCTTTTTTTTTTTTTTTTTTTTTTGATGCTTTGAGTGTTTTAACTGAATAATGATTGACACTGTTGACTTTCATTTGAATTTTGACTTGTTTGAGATTAAGTATGTTTGGTTTTTAGAGTGATATTAATTCTTGGGTGTTATTAGAAATCTTTGTTTTGACTCTCTCGGATGTTCTCAATTGTGTATAGCGTTGTTGAGATAAATTGATGGCTTTCTTGTTAGATAATTGGTTGAAATCATGATCACTCTCCCCAAAAAAGATTCAATGTTGACTTTAGAGGAAAAATAATGTCTTTTCACATAGTTGTCTTACTTTTAAAGTCATATGGATTGCTTGGAAAAGTTTAGTTTGTGCCATTAAGAGAAAAAATTATACATCCATACACTCACCTAAAGGATTATTAGGAACACCCTAGTAATACCGTGTTTGACCGCCTTTCGCCTTTAGAACTGCCTTAATTCTTCGTGGCATTGATTCAGCAAGGTGCTGGAAGCATTCTTTAGAAATGTTGGCCCATATTGAGAGGATAGCATCTTGCAGTTGATGGAGATTTGTGGGATGCACATCCAGGGCACAAGCTCCCGTTCCACCACATCCCAAAGATGTTCTATTGGGTTGAGATCTGGTGACTGTGGGGGCCATTTTAGGACCGTGAACTCATTGTCATGTTCAAGATACCAATTTGAAATGATTCGAGCTTTGTGACATGGTGCATTATCCTGCTGGAAGTAGCCGTCAGAGGATGGGTACATGGTGGTCATAAAGGGATGGACATGGTCAGAAACAATGCTCAGGTAGGCTGTGGCATTTAAACAATGCTTAGTTGATACTAAGAGGCCTAAAGTGTGCCAAAAAAACATCCCCCACACCATTACACCACCACCAGCAGCCTGCACAGTGGTAACAAGGTAACCATGTTCTCATTCTGTTTACGCCAAATTCTGACTCTACCATCTGCATGTCTCAACAGAAATTGAGACTCATCAGACCAGGCAACATTTTTCTAGTCTTTCCAATTTTGGTGAGCTTGTGCAAATTGTAGCCTCATTTTCCTATTTGTAGTGGAGATGGGTGGTACCCGGTGGGGTCTTCTGCTGGTGTAGCCCATCTGCCTCAAGGTTGTGCATGTTGTGGCTTCACAAATGCTTTGCTGCATACCTCTCGGTTGTAACGAGGGGTTATTTGAGTCAAAGTTGATCTTCTATCAGCTGGAGTCAGTCGGCCCATTCTCCTCTGACCTCTAGCATCAACAAGGCATTTTCGCCCAGAGGACTGCTGCATACTGGATGTTTTTACTTTTTCAGACCATTCTTTGTAATCCCTAGAAATGGTTGGGCGTGAAAATCCCAGTAATTTAGCAGATTGGGAAATACTCAAACCAGCCCGTCTGGCACCAACAACCACGCCACGCTCAAAGTTGCTTAGATCACCTTTCTTTCCCATTCTGACATTCAGTTTGGAGTTCAGGAGATTGTCTAGACCTGGACCACACCCCTAAATGCATTGAAGCAGCTGCCATGTGATTGGTTGATTAGATAATTTAATTAATGTGAAATTTAACAGGTGTTTCTAATAATCCTTTAGTTGAGTGTATATATATGTCTCATAATTCATAGGATTTGGTTGACAGGTAATCTTTCTCTTTGTGTGTAGTTTTATAGTTACTTTTGTTTTAACACTTCATACATCAAATGCAAACACCTGCTAATGTGTTTCGACTAGAGGACTACTTTATTTTTTATGTTCTCGGTCACATTTGTCTACACATAATTTTTATTTGTGGAACTGAGGGGTGGGGGGGGGATACAGCGATGAATACACACCACATAGAGCATTAATATGTGGACTTCACTCCAAAAAAGTAAAATATTGCTACAAATGTCAATTACCAGAGTTTTAAATTAAATGTGTTTATATTGTACTTTGTTGAAGTAGTTTCTTGAAAATGTAGTAAATATGTGTTTTGTTTTTGCTTTGCATAGACGTCACTACATGTAGGTATTGTTATCTTTGCTAATCAGCGGCATGATTCTTGCCTTTGGAGGCCAACAATAGGCGATGCCATTATGTAGTGATTAACCAGCTGATAGACTGAAGAGCATTATAACGTTGAGTTATCTTTTGCTTTTAGAGAGGGCTGTTTTGTTTTGTTTTTTTCTCCAGTTTTATACACTGTTATGCTGTCAGATTGTGTTTTTGGTTTGTGTTTATGGAGAGTTGTTCTTATCATGAAACCCTTTTGTAAAAATATTATATGAATGTTTGTTATGAAACATGACAAAATTAAGTTCTTTCTCAGGATTCACGAGCCAAATTTGTAATTTCTTATGGTCAAGCTATTGTCTAGGGCCCTGTTTGCCCTCTTAAGGCATTAAATCCATTTGAGGAACTTATGACTCTTAAATATTCTTCCCCTTCTGGATCATTCACTATTGGGCCCAGATAAATGACATGACATCTCATTTAGTTTAAAACCAGAACAATTCAGCTTTCCTTTTGTCACTGAATATATTTCAGCAGTGATTCTAAACCATTTAACATCGGTACAAAAATAATTGAAATGACAACAAAAAGTTTTAACTGTGCAACGGTCCTCTTCCTCCCTCTGCTGTGCAAAATTATGCTCACAAGAGTCAGTAGCCAGTCAGGCTTCACTTCCACACCAGATTACGGATGAGTGATAAACACGTCCCTGTGCTGGTAATTGGATTAACTCTCCAGTAACACAATCATCTTTGGCTGTGGTTGACTAAAAATTGACATTTGTTCCAAGATAGCTCCATGGAAAATGTATTTGGTCATCCTTTGAATGTAACTTACTATTCCTTGGGTGAGTCTGAAACCACTAACAATCTGATTGACATGTTACAGTACATGTTCAAAGGTGAAAGAAAACCTTACAGAAGTTTCAAGACAAAGTTACAAAAAAAGTTTTAGTAAACAGACTTCTTTAAAGAGAACTGCATGGAAAAAGTAGTTCAAATAATCTGTATATGTTTCATTTGCAGCTCCTTGTTTTTCCCTCTGCTGTGAACTTCCTCCAGCTCCTCTGGGGGAAAACGATGACAGCTGCTGCCTGTTCAGTAACAGCTACCTTAATTGTACCATGGCACTGTTTCCAATGGGGAGACTGGAGTTAATTCCAGTTTGAACAAAGAAACCGTTTGGTTTGGGCCCAGCCAAGCATGAAACACTTTGAACTGGCTACGTTTTAATTGGCCCTTCCCCATGGGGAATGGAAGTGTGTTTTTGAGTTGTGGGTGCTGATTCAATGCAGTCAGCCGGTAGCACATGATAGCAGCACACCAAAGGGTTCAGTTGTGCAATCTACTGATATCTTTCACCTTCATCTCTGAAGCTCAAAATAGCTGGAAAAAATATAATTTATGCTTCCAGAGAATGTGGTTGTGTTTTCACTTTAGGATCACTGCTTAAAATTGTGCTGATTTTCATCAGGAATGGAAAACCTCACGGTAAGCAGAATTTTATTCAGACGTGGTTTTTAGAACTTGTCATTTAGTAGATCTGAGTTTAAAAAAAAAAGTTTTAACGAGGCTAAATTTAAAGCTACTGTGCTCCAGGTATCCTCTGAACAGCTTTATTTTATTACATAGTTATATATTATATTGAGTTGTTTTCCTTTTATTTCATAAAATGTGTCTTCAGTCAAACACTTATTAGAATGTGCCACGCTTTTTATTTTTTGTACAGCCTTTTAATTTTCTCACAAAACATTTTACATTTTGTCCACGCTTTAATATCCTCTTATGAAATCAAATTGGAAGATACATTTTCCCCCTGGAATCTGAAATTCATTTAATAAAAAATGTGTGAATAGACATTTAATGCAACTGCTGTTGACTGTCCCTTAGCCAGAGCAATGGCGCGAGATTATGAACAGGAAGATGCGGTTCCCTCCGGAGCTCATTGGTGCCATTCAGGAGGGGAACATAGAGTTGCTGTTTGGACTGTTGAAGACCGGTGATGGCATCATCCGCCAGCTGGATGAGTCTGAGGATCGCCAGTGGAGGGATGCCCTCAACTTGTCAATCCGCCTGGGCAACGAAAGTTGCATGGACGTCCTCCTCCACGGGGTCAAGTTTGACTTCCGGCAGATTCACGAGGCCCTGCTCGTCGCTGTAGACACCAACCAGGCCAGAGTGGTGAAGCGCCTGCTGGACCGCCTGGACCAGGAGAAAGGCAACAAGATGGACGTGCGCTCCTTCTCTCAGGCCATCTTTGACCACTCAATTGACAACTCCCAGTTTGCCCCTGGTGTGACACCTCTGACCTTAGCCTGCCAGAAAGACCTGTATGATATAGTCAACATGCTCACCCAAAAAGGTCACGTCATCCCATGGCCACATAAGATATCCTGTGCCTGTCTGGAGTGTAGTAACGGCCGGCAGTATGACCTGCTCAAGTTCTCCTTGTCTCGTATCAACACCTACCGTGGCATTGCCAGCCGCGCCTACCTGTCCATCACCTCCGACGATGCCATGCTCAGAGCTTTCGGTCTCAGCAGAGAGCTCCGCAAGCTCTCCCAAAAAGAGCCAGAGTTCAAGGTCTGGTGAGATCCGTACATATCCCTACTTACTGTTCGTGCCGGCTGTGTTGTTATTTGACTCTGGTGTGGTTCCTCTCTTCCTGCAGCCTCAGTACCTGGGCCTGGAGGAGGTTTGTCAGGAGTTTGCCGTTGAGTTGCTGGGCATGTGTCGCAACCAGAGCGAGGTGACCACCATCCTGAACAGCTGTGGCAACGAGAGCCAGGACTCCTTAGAGCAGCAGGCCTTTGAGGAGGGAATCCCCAACCTGTCACGTCTGCGGCTTGCTGTCAACTACAACCAGAAACAGGTAGCCAGATGCAGAAACTGTCAAAGATAAGTAAAAAGGAAAATACATTAACTTAATCCATATTTGTTTATGTTTTTGTGCAGTTTGTGGCCCACCCAATCTGCCAGCAGGTGCTGTCTTCTATCTGGTGTGGGAACCTCTCCGGCTGGAGAGGCAGCAGGACGGCCTTTAAGCTGTTTGTCTCAGTAGGGATCTTTCTCACCATGCCTCTCCTCTGCCTCGTCTACTGGACCGCACCCAAGTCAAAGGTGACATCACATGAAAATGTCACACAGACTGCGATGAGAGACATTCTGTTAAGAAAATAGGATGAGCACACTGGTGTGCCTTGGCCTTGACAGGTGTCTTTTGTGTATTTCACCAGGTAGGAAAGATACTAAAGATTCCTGTGATCAAGTTTCTCCTCCACTCAGCCTCCTATCTCTGGTTTCTCATCACGTTGCTCGGAGAATCAATAACAATGGAGTTGTATCGAGATAAATTTTCTTCCCGGCAGCAGAACATCCTGCACAGCTCCTTCCACATGGTGTGGGTGGTCGGTGAGTTCCCTCCCTCTCTATTCTGACTCTCTTCTATAATGTACAAATAGAAAACTCAAGGTTTATACAATGTTGTCTCATGTAGGATTCTTCTGGTATGAGTGTAAGGAAGTGTGGATCGAGGGGCTGCGGAGTTACTTCCGGGACTGGTGGAACTGCTTGGACGTGATGGTGCTCAGCATGTACCTGGCGTCCTTTGCGTTACGTGTCCTTATCATGCTCAAAGGTTACTTCCTCTGCTATGATTATAACAGCACAGAGGAGTGTATCTACTTCACTCGGACTGGTGAGGAAATTATGTCAGATCTTTCAGCCAAATAGTTGTTTGAGGTCTCCAAAGTTCATATATGCTGAAGTGGTCTCTTTGACTGTGTGAAACTGTCCTGCAGCCCGTGAGGACTGGCATAACGAGGACCCCCAGATGATTGCAGAGGTGCTGTTTGCAGTGACCAGTTTGTTGAGCTTCACACGGCTGGCTTACATACTGCCAGCACAGGAGTCTTTGGGAACTCTGCAGATCTCCATAGGGAAGATGATTGATGATATGATGCGGTAAGAGCCCTTTTCATTTGGCCTCCTGTATTATATCTGCATATTTGTATATTGATCATCACCTGGGAGGGAATTCAGACCCCATGACATTTCTATTTTTTTCTTTTTTTAGATTTATGTTTATATTGATGATCATTGGAACGGCCTTCCTCTGTGGCATCAACAATGTATATGTTCCTTATGTCATCTCTCCACATCTTGGCAGGTATGAATATGCAATCTTTAGCTTCCTAAATACTGTTGTTTCAGCGCAGCGATTTTCAGTCCCAATCCTGCTGCAGTGGTTAGAAAGGTGAACAAAATAACACAAGGTTGCTGCTTTAAATTCATACAAACATAAGCTTAAGCTTATTCAACGCTTTGGTACAGTTTGACAACCAAAAGAGCACTGACAGTATTTTTTACTCTAAAATGTCCTGCTCAGTTCTTTAAAAAAAAGGGTGTGTGTTATGTTTTAATACATTTTTCTTTTTATTTCAGCTGATATATCATCAGTAGCTTTTTGTATTTGTCAAATATATACAGTATCTCACCATACCTAGAGATTGGCATGGTTTTATGTCGGTTAGCCTAATAGCTAGTTTGATTTGCATTGAGAGATGATTTTATGGAAAGTACCACATCATCACATACCCTTCACCACATACCTAGAGATTGGCATGGGGTACTTTCCATAAAATCATCTCTCAATGCAAATCAAACCAGCTATTAGGCTAACTGACATAAAACCATGTCAATCTCTAGGTATGGTGAAGGGTATGTGATGATGTGGGGCTATTTTAATTCCAAAGGCCAAGGGAACTTTATCAGGATGCATAGTATCCTGGATCCATGAAATAACTGGCCTTTAAAAATAAACATCTGCCTGCCTCTATGGGAATTTAACATAGGGGTGTACTTACTTTTGTTGCCAGCGGTTTAGACATTAATGGCTGTGTGTTGAGTTATTTTGAGGGGACAGCACATTTACACTGTTATACAAGCTGTATACTTAATACTTTACATTGTAGCAAGGTGTAATTTCTTCAGTGTTGTCCCATTAAAAGATATAATGAAATATTTACTAAAATGTGAGGGGTGTACTCACTTTTGTGAGATACTGTATATATCAATATCCAGTATTGTTTGTGGTATGCATCATGTAGTGTTTGTCCCTAAACCAGATTTAAAAAACAAAAAAAACGGCAGCTATAGAAATAAGAAAGTACAAGGAAG
Source organism: Perca flavescens (assembly GCF_004354835.1). Lineage (NCBI taxonomy): Eukaryota > Metazoa > Chordata > Actinopteri > Perciformes > Percidae > Perca > Perca flavescens. The sequence goes on from NC_041343.1 coordinate 13,412,039, forward strand.
GCAAAAAGAATTTAAAGAACATTTTTCTATTTTCCTGCTGTTTATACTTCTTGTTTTTTAGACTTTTAATTAGACTTTTCCCCAGACAGCAAATAAATGTAATCTTACTTATTTGAATGATGTGCACAAAATGAATCTTAACAACAAGCTCTCTACACTTACAACTGTGAAAACTGTGAGAATCACCCACACAAATCTTAAATATAGAATACCCGCACAGAAAATAACATCTTAAAAACAGAGTTTGAGATGACAGTTTCTGTAGTGTACATCATTCTTTTTCTCCCCAGGCTGCTGAAAATAAGAATATACAGTTGCATTGTAAGTCAAACAAAAAAAGGTATGAAACACTCTCATTGTGTACTCTTCAGGTTTAATGAGACGTTCCGCTTCTTATTCTGGACCATGTTTGGCATGGCCAACCAGGAGTATGTGGACATGCCACAGTATGTGGTGGCAGAGTTTGTAGGAAGGGTTCTGTACGGCATCTTCACACTCATCATCGTCATCGTCCTGCTCAACATGCTCATTGCCATGATCACCAACTCCTTTCAGAAAATTGAGGTAAAGAGATATTTTTTTTTTATGTCACAACTGCAATAAAAGCAAAAAACCAAAGAATGGCACTGACATCTAAACATTTTTAATTTCAGGATGATGCAGATGTTGAGTGGAAATTTGCCAGGTCAAAGCTGTACCTCAGTTACTTCAGAGAAGGCCTCACCATGCCTGTGCCCTTCAACATCATCCCCTCACCCAAAGCTGTGTTTTACATCTTAAGGTGAGCTCTAAAACCCATTTAACCTGCAAAGACCCCTCATTGTGTATCTATATCTTTATTTTTTTTTCCATTTTAAATTCTGTTCCAGGGGTATCTTTAGACGAATCTGCTGCTGCTGCACTTGTAATTCTGAGGACAAATATCCCCCAATAGAATCTATGGTAAGTGTGTGTTTAATGCTCACGTGGAGGAGTTAGTGTTTACTGTAGTAAAAAAATAATCTACATATTCTTTGCTAAAACTGTTTACTGAAATTGGATATGTGTTTTAAGACCAATGATAAGGTATGTGAAGACGGCCAGTTACCTTACCAGCAGCAGGTGATCAAAGCTCTGGTGCAACGCTACATTGAGTCAGCTTGCAGGGAGTTTGAGGAAACCAAGAGGAAAGGTAAACATGACTTAGACACAAATCTGTCAGAGGCTTATGGTCAGACAGTAATGCATTCTGAAGTCCTGATGGCTTACAAACCTGGCCTGTTGCTTGTTGCCCCTTTTCTCTTCCATATTTCTAGTCTTTCTTTAATAACGGCCATCAGATAAAAAATGATAAATGATAACAATCTTATGCTTTACGAGTGGTCTGGAATAATATTTTAGGACTGTGATAATTAATAAATAAAATAGACATTAATAAATTGTGTAAAATTTATATTTACAATTTGTGAAATTATTATAACTCAACTCAAATTCTGAAATCTTATTTTATCCTACATTTTCATGGTGGATATAATTGTTATATCATTATAGACTTTCTAATTTCAAAATGCTCTCTCCAAAATCTGTTTTTATTTCATAATGTCAGTTTTCATGTCAGTGGTGTTGTTACCGCCCCCTCACCTTTCAGCCAATCCCAATCATCCCTACCTCTTATGCAAGCATATTAGCACCTTAGCTAGAGCAACAACAACGCCGAAGTTATTCTGCTGCTGCTGTAAATATATCCACAGAAAACCACAGAAAAAGTCTTTCTTCTTACTCTTCACAAATGTGTCTTTTTCATAGGAACATCTTTTTTTTTTTTTGGTGGCAGGAACTAAGAAATAAAAGACAGGAATACATTTTCATTTTATAATTTCACATTTTTCAGTTTTACATAATGTATTCATGTGATTATTTATTTTATAATGATTTATTGAATCCATAATAATCCCCCTTTTGAGAAATTTGAAATCACTGACTTGGCTTTCATATGTTTAAGATTCAAAAGAATAAATAAGGCATTGTAATGTTGATCTGCAAAATAAGTTAAACTAAAAAAACAAAAACAAAGTTAATATAATTATTTGTAGCGTCCAACCCTAGTGTGTGTCCTGTAATTAGGGCATTTAACACTTTCTAAAGAATAAGGTGGTTTTCCTATGAAAAAGTGTTGAATTCAAGCCTTTAGAAATTAAATAACATTATTTGTCATGAAAGTGCCTGCATGCTGTGTTGTGATTGGAGTATTCTCTTCCCTCAGATATCGGTAATCGGATCACTGTGCTGACCAAAACAGTCTGCAAGATGCACAGTGATATGAAAGTGGTCCAGCAGCTTCTGATGGCTGATGGACACCCTGCAAATGGCGCATTGACCAATGATGGCTCCTCCTTTCTGGGAAAATACATTGCTGGTGCCAAGAACAATTTCATAGGTTTTAACAGCAGAGATGACAAAAATGAATCACTTAACGTGACATTGCACCATGAAGAGGAGGGGGAGGATAAAGAACAATCAGATACAAAACAGGAGTCAGATGCACTGCAGAATCAGGTGGGCAAAGAGGGATCACAGCAGGTAACCGACTGTGATGTGGTGAAAATGGAGGAGGGCAGAGCTAAAACAGAACCAGGAGATAAGAAGGAAACTGAGAAAAAAGAGCAGGTGGAAGCAGACACAAATGAAAATACTGATCCTGAAGTGAAAGAGGAGGTGGTGGCAGGGACAGGTTTTAGTCATGTTAAAGAAAAAGCCGAGGCCACACAGGATGAGGCAGAAAAAAGAAGGGAAGGAGAGCTACTCACAGGGGCGAAGGTGGGTGAAAAACAAACCGAGACGCAAAATGGCAGAATGGACGCAAAATGGATAAAGGGTAGAAATTGTGAGCATAATGTAGCAGAGAAGTCGGGTGTCATGAAACCTGTAGCTAACAAAATGATTCCCTCGCCAACAGGCAGCAGCAGCTCTCAGGACACAGGCTTTGGTTCCCAAGAGGGGGATGGGTCGTTTGACGGGACACTAGTGAGACCGTAACCCTAGCGCTGTCCTATTTAAAGGACCACACTTTTTCAGGGCTTTGGCTCTTTGGTAACCTTCTTCAATATCTGATAAGAGGGAAAAGTTCCACATCTTGGAAAATATAGTCTTGCACATAACCACCTGTAAAACAGCAAATATTTAGCGTTTAAACAAACAATGCAACTATAAAGGTGCTGGTAGGTGGATTTTTCTTACCGTTGACCAGAGCCAGTTTAGCTGTTCCCCTCTTTTAATTTGTGCCTAGCTAAGATAATCCACTGCTAGCTGCAGCTTCATATTTACTGCATCAACCGTCTCATCTAGCTTTACGCTGGAATGCAAACAAGGGTATTTCCCAAAATGTTAAACGATTCCTTTAATCCCAATGACTGACTCTGTAAGAAACTTTTCATGTAGTGAAACCAATCATTGTGCAAAAACCGTTCGGCTTCTGGCTAATTCTGCTCCCATTCTGTGTGAAATCGGGACAATTTTGTGTTTCTGACACAGAAAGCCTCGAGAGGAAGAGAGATATTCATCTTTCTGCTTAAAAGTTCATTCAAATAATTCATTTTTGGCCAATGTTTTATTTTCTTCCCAATCCTCTAAAAATGTCAGATTTAGGCATTCAAATAAAATTCTTCAACCATAGATTTTATTACAAATACAGTTTTCTCATTTTTTGAATAAATGTAGTACTACACCCATACACCTTTATATGCATAAATGGCAGTAAAATAGGGTTACAGTGCCTTTAAAACTAGTAAACACAATTCGCACACTGAAAGTAGTGACTACTTAAAACGACAAAATATTGGGGATTTTATTGAAGAAGAAGATCCCCACTCTGTTGGTGTTACACATTACACACATGCACCAACAGGAACTATACATGCATTAATGGAGAGTTGAGTTGTGCTGCTGCTTCGTGCTGGGTGTCCCTCTACTCACTGCCATTTTCAAACTTCACTTGTTAATAGCAAAGAGCCTGTGTTAGCCGTCCTGGTTTCTCTTAACATTCAAGTATCAGAAGAAAGTAGCCTTGTGTTCAATTAACATTTTGCACATTAGATAATTTGCAACACAATTAAAACATTTGAAATCACGTTTATTTCTGTGTCTCTGTATTTCCTGACCATGACCATAGTGTAGGGGGACATCATAATCATAACTCAGGGCTGACTGAGGTTATGAATTAGTGTTGCTTTAGCATTTCTTTTCGGTAGGCAGCAGACCAACACCCTGCCACAGTGTGACCGCGCAGGTCTCAGCTTGCTTTACACATACTGCTCCCTTGAGGTCACATGCGTAAACACACCAGTTCATTAATTCATCACCTGCAGCATCTCCTGTCCCAAGACACAGCCCATACAGACTTCCTTTGGAAAAAACACCTTGGCGTGTAACCCTTGTTACTGTTGCATGATTGATGGCTTCACCATTTTCATTTTGGGTGTAAGCCTATTCTGATCTGCCTGCTTGTCGCAGATAATTAAAACACTTTGTCATCCAACACCAAAGCTCCCAACATTTATCACCAAGAAATTGAATATCATGTTTTACGATACGTCGTATCACAAGCCAATCGTAATCCCCACCCTGTTAAAGCATCCACAGTGGCAGAAATGCCTGTCCCTGGCGCTCATTTCCTAATAAACAAGACATTAAGAACAGCATGCTGCCTATTTACCTTTTCTTATTTTGCTTTATTGTCCTTGCCTCAATGAAGGCAGGTCTTAATATGTATAATAAGGTATATATATGCTCAGGTTTTGATGCACAATGAAAGCTTCACATATTCATAACAATAGTTTAATAAATGACACTTAAATTAAGACAATACAAATGTAATTTTCCACACATCTAAAATACAAACATGAAATTCATTAATATGACCCACATATAAAACTGTATTGATAAAAATTAATTGTACCTTATTCATTCTATACAAACATGCATACAACACAATTCATGAGGATAATCTGGAAAATATTAATTAAAAATAGCAAATGTGTGACTTGAAGACAGCATCATATGTAAAACCCTTGTTACAACATCATATACAAATAGAAAGAACTGGGTGTTCCCAAAAATAATTGTTTAATGAGTTAGCTGGTGGGTAAGGTGAACAGTGTTTATCTGAGTGAAACACACTTCACTTAGGAACCACACATCAGGCACTCATCTTTGTTCGCTAAGGAACACACCATGGCAGCAGTGTTGCGCTCTTTTGTCTCCTCCTCGTTGCTCTTGGTTGACTGGGCCTCCTTTAATTTCTCCTTGTTGAGGGTGAACTGAATGGGATTGGCAGCAGGCTTAGTCCGCAGGTAGTACATGCCGGTTTTCAGGCCCTGTAGAGAAAAATTGAGACATTGTTTCATGGCACTATGAAGTTGCATGAATTAAGTTCCTTCATTCCTGACTTACCAACTTCCAACCATAGAAGTGCATGCTGGTCAGTTTGCCATAATTTGGCTCGGCAATATGGATGTTTAGGGACTGGCTCTGGTCAATGTAGGCACCACGATCTGCTGCCATCTTAAGGACAGTCTTCTGGGAGATTTCCCACACAGTTTTATACAGCTGCTTCAGATCATTAGGGATCTCTTCAATATCCTGCACACAAGTCAGATATTGATCAACAAAAAATAAGTAATAGATTATAGTAACATTTAGAGCCATTCATTTAGTAAATGTGACCCTTTACCTGGATGGACCCATTCTGGGCAATCAGCTGGTTCTTAATTCCGTCACTCCACAGTCCTCTTTCTGTGAGGTCCTTCAGCAGGTGAGGGTTCACAATCTGTGGGAGAGGCAGAAAAGACACTTAACCACCTTTCCCTCTATGGACACGTGACTTTGGAGACGCAAAGCAGCGAATGCATTCAGTTCTGACCTGAAACTCTCCCGAGAGCACTCTGCGGGTGTAGATGTTGCTGGTGTAAGCCTCAATGGACTCGTTGTTGCCCAGTATCTGTGCGGTGGAAGCTGTGGGCATGGGGGCCAAGAGCAGACTGTTCCTCACACCATGCCTGAGCACACAACGGAGGAAGCAGGGATGAGCTACAATCTCCACATACAGTCGATATCAGATGAGAAATACCAACAAGTAAGACATTCAGGAAGATTTACTTGGCAATTTTCGCCTTCAACGTTTTCCAGTCGCAGAGATCTGTCGGAGTTTTATCCCACATGTCATACTGAAGGATCTGGAAAACAATAAGTTAGAATCTGAGCCTAAACTGCTAAAAATATATCCTGGGTTGGATTTGAGACATTGTGAAAACTACTCACTCCCTTGCTGACAGGAGATCCAGCATAGGTTTCGTAAGGGCCGAGCTCCGCTGCCAGCTCGCAGCTGGCCTCCAGGGCAGCGTAGTAGATGGTCTCAAAGATCTGAATGTTGAGCAACTGGGCTTCTGGGCTTTCAAACGGATAACGCATGAGGATGAAGGCATCAGCCAAACCCTGCACACCGATTCCAATTGGCCTGTGACGCTTGTTAGACCTTTCAGCCTGTAAAGCAGGACGGAGGAGCCATTTGTTAACAGAGCACATGAGATCTGGCTGCAATGTTGATAGAGAAGCAACACTAGACAAGAAAGCATACCTCAATCACTGGGTAGTAGTTGATGTCAATAATTTTGTTCAGGTTCTTGACAATGACTTTGGTGACAGATGCAAGCTTTTTGAAGTCAAAAGTTCTTTCTGGGGTGACATACATATTGAGGGCAATGGATGCCAGGTTACACACTGCAACCTGAGAAAGAGAAAACCAAATGAGCATTAACCAAATAATGTAATGGCTAATTTGAATATTGCAGGAACAACAATACTTGCTGCCACTCACCTCATCCTTGCTTGTGTACTCTACAATCTCCGTGCACAGATTGCTTGATTTGATGGTGCCCAGATTCTGCTGGTTGCTCTTCCTGTTGCAGGCATCCTTGTAGAGCATGTATGGTGTACCGGTTTCGGTCTGCGACTCAATGATGGCGTACCACACCTGCTGAGCCTTCACCACACGCTTAGCCCTGCCCTCCTTCTCATAACTGACGACAAACGGATACATGGGACAGGTAAGCACTGAGAAATGAGCTGTTTGTTAAAGGAACACGCTGACTTATTGGTAGTTTAGCTTATTCACCGTAACCCCCAGAGTAAGAAAAGTCGATACATACCCTTCTCGTGTCCGTGCGTGTTGTAACACTGTCTGACGGCCCCACCGGTAGCTTAGCCCAGCACAGATCCTGCAGGTAACTGGTTCCAACTAGCCTACTGCTCTCAATAAGTGACAAAATAACGCCAACATGTTCCTATTTACATGTTGTGATTTGTATAGTCAGAGCGTGTACAAAAAACCACGTAACATGAGACACAGCCATCTTCTAACAGTAAACAAACGGGGAACTATATTCTCAGACTGTCTTGCTGCAAAGCAAATCATTCCGCCCAAGTACTATATTCTTCCGCCTGAGAATATAGTTCCCAGTTTGTTTACTGTTAGAAGATGGCTGTGTCTCGTGTTACATTGTTTTTTGTACACGCTGAGATTCTACAAATCACAACATGTAAATAGGAACATGTTGCCGTTATTTTGTCACTTATTCGGAGCAGTAGGATTACTGGAACCATTTACCTGCATGTTCTGTTCTGGCCTGAAGGCGCTGGAGCCGTCAGACAGCCTTACAGCACGCAAGGAGATGAGAAGGGTATGTATGGACTTGTCTAACTCTGGGGGTTACGGTGAATAAGCTAAATTCCCAATAAGTCGGCATGTTCCTTTAAGAACAGCGTTTGGTGTGCCGGCCTTACCGAGTGTAGAGCTCCTCAAACTCCTCCCCCCAACACTCATCTAACCCGGGACAGTCACTGGGACACATTAGAGACCAGTCCTACAAGAGCAGGATAGGAACAATAAGCCTTTGCAGTGTGTAGATTTAGCAGGAGCCTCAAACCCATAATAAAACATTATAGAACATCATAGTCAGGAAGGTGATTGCCTCAGATATTCACCTGATTGCTTTCCACTCGTTTCATAAACAGGTCTGGGATCCACATGGCGAAGAACAGGTCTCTGGCCCTCTGCTCCTCTTTACCGGTGTTCTTCTTCAACTCTAAGAAGTCAAACACATCAAAATGCCACGGCTCCAGGTACACAGCAAAGGCCCCGGGTCTCTGAAACAGAATTAAAAACGTACTAACTGAGGTGTCTCTGGAGCAACAATGTCAAGCTCCGTTATACAGTAGCGTGTATTGCAAATCTTTACCTTGTTACCACCCTGGTCAACATAACGTGCAGTGTTGTTGTACACTCGAAGCATAGGAACCAGCCCATTGGAATTGCCATTAGTCTGGAAAACAAGAACCAATTTAAGTTAAAACACCAATGATTAAAATAAAGCCCCTCTATATCAGTTTGATTTGAATCCCTGTGGTGTGCATTTGACCCACCCCAGCAATATAGCTGCCTGTTGCTCTGATGCAGCCAATTGCCAATCCAATTCCTCCAGCTGATTTGGAGATGAGGGCACACTGCTTCAGTGTGTCATAAATACCATTGATGCTGTCATCTTTCATGGATAGCAAGAAACAACTGCAAAAACAAACAAATTAGATTTAGGCGAGGGGGGGTCAAAAAAGCATCAGATTTTTTCAACTTTGCTCCAAGTCCTTACCTAGACAGCTGTGGCCTGTTGGTGCCAGCATTGAACAGAGTAGGTGAGGCATGGGTGAACCACTTCTCTGACAGCAAGTTGTAAGTCTCAATGGCTGCGTCAATGTCTCCTTTATGAATCCCAACAGCCACTCTCATTAGCATGTGCTGGGGCCTCTCAGCAACTACAGAAAAAAAAGATGAATTAGCAATTAAAACTATCCAAACAAACTACTACAGTAAGTCTCTGCACCCTTGAACATGCTTCTCAAAAAGCTATAGGAAGGAAAGTCAATTCTCACCTTTGCCGTTAATCTTCAACAAATACGACCGCTCGAGAGTCTATTGGAGCCAAAGGGACAAATTAGATTGTAATCCAAGCATCTGCTTGAGATGTTGAATGTCAAATTAAATGAAACATTACCTTAAAGCCAAAGAAGTTGTAAGAGAAGTCTCTGTCGTAAATGATGGCTGAGTTGAGGCGCTGCAAAGGATAGAGGATATTATGTTAAAAAAAAAAAAAGATCATAATCACAGTGATGTCAAATTTGAAAACATGAACAAAATCCTCATCCTCCATCCTCCAATGTGACCTACACCCTTGTTTTCACGTATAATGTTGAGCGTCTCCTTGGAGATCATAGGAGAGTGACGTTTATTTAACGGGTTCACGTAGTTGTACAGGTCTTCCATCACATCTACAAAAGCACATAGGAAAGAAAGTGTAGATCAGTACCGATAATTAACACTTTAACAATGTAAAATCAATTATGTCAGGGTTTCCCGTAAAGACTCCATCAACATCATAAAAAATAATGCATTTTAAGTAAATGTATAGCGCATTAAATTCTTATTTATAAAACACATTTATTACCTACACAAAAATCACACAAATCTTGCAATATAGCATTGCATTTTTTTGTGGCAACTTAAAACTTGTACTCACCACTGAATACTTTCTTGGACTCTTTGTGTAGATTAGACACCGCAATTCGTGCAGCTAGGAGTGCATAGTCAGGGTGTTTGGTGGTGAGGGTGGCAGCAGTCTCTGCTGCCAGAGTGTCCAGCTCCACAGTGGTAACTCCACTGTACAGACCCTGGATCACCTTCATTGTAATCTGAGCCTGCAGGAACAGAGATAAAGGTTACATGGTAGAATATCAACAGTGTCACCTTTACATTACTTGGCGTTTCTTTTTTTAACACTGAAACTGATAGGCAACTGTATAGCGGTTTGAACTCACAGGGTCCACAAAGTCAGAGTTGAGTCCATAGCAAAGCTTCTGGATGCGAGATGTGATTTTATCAAAACTAACTCCCTCCTGGCGTCCATCTGTAATTCAAAAAACAACATTAGTTCTCAATTATTTGGTCAATTTCTGAGGTACATTTTAGGATAGTTGATAGATATATCTGCAGTGGTAAAAACTATGCAGTCCCAGTTACTGTACATAGCTGTTAATTGGATTCCCTCTACAGATCAATTAACTCAGATGATGCGCGCGCTGAACAGCTGTCTAACAGGTTATTAACACTTGCTACTTCGCGCCAATACCACAGATGCCAAAACTGATAATATAGTGACTCTCTTTTTACTCAGTCATTATGTTAGTTTGTCAACGCCTTTACTTTGCCAATCACCAAGGGAAAAAGTTTAAACATTAAAAGGTTAGAGAGCAAAATCGGGTCAACGAACGACAATCAATTTAAAGGCTCGACTGTATCGCATCTGTTTAAAAATGATGTTCAACGTTATCAAAAATATAGACGAAACAGGCAACAACAAAAATGCAAACTGAAAAAATACTATACTAATAACCGGGTAGCTTTTGTCCTTTCACAACTCCAGGCTTTGTTTGTTGGCTCGACCGAAACACACCACAGAAAGAAACAAAAACCCATTTTAACATGACTAAAACTGAGCTGAAGACTAAAGTGCGGTATCTCTGTGGAGCATTTATCACAGCTTAGATACATTTTAAAAGTTTTTCAGAACCTTCACGTCCCATTGCATTTGACAGTATTTTTACAGCCAGAAAGTTAAAGTTCTACTATCGATCACGTTACCTCGCTTAATGACATGCATATTGGCAACAAAGCAGCTGGTTTCCTCAGACAGAAGTTGTTGATGTTATCGTATCAGCTTCGAAACAAATAAAATGACTGTAGTACGAGTTGGTATAACAGGTTATTATTACAGTTTGTGAGAACAATCGGCTGACACAGTTGAATCTCAAACTGAGCGCGCCAACAACCCACTAGCCAGTTACAATGCATTGTGTCATCAACTCAGCCAATCAAAGAAGAATCCATCAGACTTTTAAACCAATCACGAACCATTATCAGTCATCTTCCTGTCGCTGTTTTCCGGTCGACTCTGGCGCGATGTTTTCATGGATGTATTATGGTATTAAGAGAACATTTTACATATTTTGGATGTAATTATCCTTCCATACTTCAGCAGCAGCATTGCTTCATATGTTGTGTGTTCAGTTGCAATATAAAAATCTTCAACAACCACATATGAATGTCGCTTAAACGACGTGCGACTTAATTGTATGCATTTCCTTACATGAAAAGATTTCTGTAATATTCTGCAATAAGTATATTGCAAGACAATACATCGTGTCTAAAATTCCATGACTGTATTAAAAAGACAAGATTGTTGTGACATTCATTATAGTAGATTCGTCTTAGTGATATTCATATTTCGCATTTCATTTTGATTGACTGATAAGTTTGACCCACTTACAAGCATATTCAATTTGATAAATTAATCTCCGTAAATAGCTCTGTCAAAAAAATGTAAATCAGAAAAAGGTTTATTGCCAAGTAGGTACTTGTAGGTACAAGGAATTTGCCTTGTGGTTGTGCATACATAAACAAACAAACAATAAACACAGAAACTCATATACAAAATAGCTGTTTAACATAAGAAAAAGAGGCTGAATGGATGAGTTTTTTTTCAGAATCAGAAAAACAGACTGTCTTGGAATAAACAATAGACTATCAAACAACTTGCAGACTGTATATTGTTTTTTACAGTCAGATTACTACTTGACTTGCATTATTTCCGACTTTTATTTTGAAGAAAGAAGACCGGATGTGACTATCTTATGTTTGTTGCTAATGCTAATGGACCCGGAACGGTAAAGCAGCACTCCGAAGATGGCCGGGGTGTTTGAGGTGGAGGTTGATGGTGTAGAGCATGACCATGGGCTGGGGCATCACGATGAACCGCACCAGGTGAGAGTACTGGGCCACAGCCAGGTCTTATGACAGATGAAACAGATGGGGTTAGATTTATTTTGGGGTGGTAGCTGCCAACTCGGAACTTTGTTTTAGCTAGCTGACCAACGTTACTCACGGATTTAGCTTAACGTAAGCAGCTTGCTATCGTTAGTGTTAAGCGATCTGTTCGAGCAGAAATATGGGGTCCAGATAAAAATACATTGTTTATTGTACGTGACGTTAACTGATCGTGCATTGTTCGACAAAACGGCAGTGCAAGCGAAAAACGCCCTGAGACCATTTAGCTATGCTAAGCTAGCTAGCCGGCTAATGACCAAATCATGTTACGTTAGTTTCTTTAATGTGGTCAAAGTGACGTTAGCTCAGACGCTGTTTAAGAATAAATAAATAAAGTTAGCATTTATTAAAGCTTTTTTACACCCGTATGTTCGCTCCAACGTTCAGAAATAAACTCTACAAATAAAGGTGATGTGGCTGCTCGGGGCAAAAGGTCACTTAATGCCTTTTCTGAGCTAAGATGTGCCAAGATGTGTAGCTATCAGTCGAGCCGGGGTAAGCAACAAATTCACTTCCTGCGGGATTTCAGCCTTCTAGTTAAACCGAACCTATCGTTATATGTCAAACTGATGTCAGAGCAGGAGCTCACAGTGTGCAAGAGACACCCCAGTGAACTGAAACGAGTGTTAAAGGTTTTTACAGTCTGTCTTGTGTAAGTGTACTTTCTAAAGGTGCAGCAGAGTGTGTTTTGCAATAGGCTGACAAAATACACACGTTTGGTTCTATGATGATTAAAGTGTATGTAGTTTGAATGGAAATCTGTAACTAGTGGACGTAATGTGCCCTGATGCTGATGGCCTGCTTTTTTTTTGCATGGATTAGTATCTAGTCCTAATACAGTTATTTTGTAAAATGGAACAAAAAGCAGAAATCATGACTCAAACAGGAAAATGCATTATGGTTAGCAGGATTTGTGTGATTTAACAAAATGGTTGCAAACCCATAGCTGGATAGTTGTTAGTATAGCCTTTGCCAGCCTTCATTCATTTGCCTTGTTGGCAGATAGGAATCTCCAACAACAAAATAATATTACGTCAGCTCTTGCTGCCAGCTGTTAATTTCATGCCATGGTTATGATAAAGTAGCTAAACCAGCCCAACAACTAGGGCTGGGAGGGACTGTAACTGCCAAACAACTTAGTGCTCTTGTTAAATATAGATATTTGGGGGGGAGGTGTCTTTCACCCAGCTTTGACACACTAAGCTATCAGTTTTTCCAGCTGCTTTTTTGATACAGAATGGTAATTATTTAGTTTTTCCCCCTTTTTTTAGTTTGATGTGTCCAAGCTTTCACCAGAAGAGAAGTGGAGGTTAGTATTTTTGCCACACTTTTAATAATGATTCATTTATTTTTGTAAAAAAATATAATATGATATAAAATTACTCAATAATACACATTTGTTTAGGTTATTGTGTCTTTTGCATTTATTGTTTTTATTTATTTGCTCTTATTTATTTGCTTTTAATAAGTTTATGTATGCACCAACCAGCAAGGCAAAATCCTTGTGTTACGTGGCAATAAATCCTATTCTGATTGTGATGATTATTTTCTCTCTGAAATGCATTCGGATAGAAGGACCACTAGTCTTTACAACAAAAATGTATACAGTGACATTTTATCATTTTATGATTTCTTTGTATTGAAGTTTCAAACAGTTCAGTCATTTCCATTAAGAGACACCAACATGCAGAGCTGTAAAGTACACCTTTAAGGGCACCCCAATCCGGCATTGTTATGGAAATTTTTTTTATGGCTCCTAGCTACGTATCATTAGTTAAGTATTTTCTCTTTCCACAGGGTGGAGCATGCAAAAATGCATGCCAAACACAAAGGTCATGAGGCCATGCACGCAGAGATGGTGTTGATCCTTATAGTCACCCTTGTCGTCGCCCAGCTAGTCCTTGTGCAGTGGAAACAGAGGCATCCAAAGTCATACAATGTAAGACACACAAGGTGATGGTGTGTGTGTGTTGGTGTGTGTGCGCGCAATGTAAGAAACACAAGCCAAATATTTAAGTGTGTGTGTTTTTTGCTGGTATCTTTTCTCCCTGGTGTACATGCATCTTCTAACATGTACGCTCTGCTGTCTTGTAGCTGGTGACTCTGTTCCAGATGTGGGTAGTTCCTCTCTATTTTACTACCAAACTTCACTGGTGGAGGTTCCTGACCACGTGGTTTATCTTCTCTGTCATCACAGCGTACATCTCCTACCGTGCCACTCGTAAGCCGCTGGCTTGCACCACGCCAAGGTATAACCATCGTTTACATGTAAACAATTCCTGTAAATGAATAGATCTGCTTTCCAGTTTTTGCGAATCGAACTTTCCATGACATACATTGACATACATATTCCTTCTCTTTGGCGATTATAGGTTGGTGTATAAGTGGTTCCTCCTCCTCTACAAGATCAGCTATGCCACAGGAATAGTTGGCTACAGTGTCGTCATGTTTACACTTTTTGGTATAAACCTAATTTTCAGGTATGTATCGTAATCATGATTATTGCAATTATGATTAGAGTTTCCGTTGTCTGGTAATTACCGGTCATTTGGCAGGGAAAAAAATGATGTGGACCAAAAATTCTAATTGTCTCCGGTCAGAAAGACCGGTGGAATTCCCTTTGCACAATTTGAATTGTGTTGAAATTGGCTACAGTGATGTTCATGTCTTTCGTTCTAATAAAACAATGATCAATCATGTTTTATTCATTTAAAACAATGACTGTAGCGTAAACTACATGTCGCACTCTGGTTGAATGGAGGAGAAGACTGCAACAGTGGCAGCAAAAACTGTCCTGTCCTGGTAGTAGTGTCCCGGGACAGTCGGACACTGTCCTGACTCCCATGACTGTCCCGGAACAGTCAGACACTGTCCTGTACACTGTCCTGTGAATCCCCTGATAGTCACAGGACAGTGTCTGGGATTCACAGGACAGTGTCTGACTATCTCTCGGAGAAGACTACCGTAGGCTTACAAACTTCAAACAGCGACAAACAAGCGGGAAAGTCAAAACCCGAACAGTGGTGAAACAGGATATATTGCGAATTACTTTACAAAACCAAGCAGCAGCCGGTCTAACGTAAATCAAGCCAACAAAGTGCCAGCGGGGCACCAGCTACAGCTCCTCTCATTAATGTTAATGCCACAAATGCACATTGAGATGCCATATATGATGATTGTCCACCGCGATTACGGAGGCTTGACTTTCTCAACAGCCTGTGGTGCTTATTGGGATTATGGGGAAAATCTGTCCGGAGTGGGTCAAACTGGCCAAAGTAACGTGCGTAAGGCCCTTCTCCTGTGTGCCAGCAGAGAGAGGCTTCTACCTGCAGAACAGCATCAAAATAGCGTAGAGAAGTTGTCTTGTGCAAGGCAGACTCTTAAGGCTTAACATACGCATTGCCAGTTGCAGAGAGACACTTGTTTACAATTATTCTGATTCAAGTCTGCACATTATAAGTAAATGAGCCAGTTTGTATTGTTTTATTTCCTCTGCCAGCAAATGGAAAATATGCCTATTTTAATTCAGATCGGCACTTCGCACTCTGCATTGATTTAATTCTTTTGGCCTCTCTGCCTGTAGCAAGTTGCATACATTTCATAAAAATGGTATAAATCTACATCCCTTGATGATGATATTGTTTATATAGCCTGCCTATCAATTGTTCCACATGTAGCACTTGGCTGCCACTAGATCAGGGGTCTGATCAGAAACTGAGAGCTACTTCATGGGTACGCAGTCATACGAAGGGCTACCAGTTTGATACACTCTTCTGAAATAACAAATGTGCTCAGTTTGCCTTTAGTTATATACAGTACAGGCCAAAAGTTTGGACACACCTTCT